>NC_134361.1:184957603-185557603 GCF_048569485.1 Anomaloglossus baeobatrachus
GATACCTGGAGAGAGAGAATAGCACAGTAAGTACACCAGCCTCATCTCATTCACAGCCAAAACTTACAAAGTGCCTGATTAATGGTAATGATCATTCAGACGCCCGTGCATGGACTGGCTGAGAGTCCCCCTCACTTTACAATGTAAGGGGGATGCATCTAATATTCGTGTGCAAAGGCCATATAAATGATAGGATCAGAGTAAGTCTACTGTTGCAAATGTACATGTAAGTTTCTTGAAGTTACCATTAATGGTGATGATCAGTCGTCCATGGAGGAATTCACCGGGGATCTCCCTCACTTTCCAATGAAAGAGGGACACATCTAATGTGCGTGTGCAAAGGGCTTTTGCACACGCTCATTAGATGCATCAATATAAAAGATAGGATCAGTCAGTCTACAGCTACTAATGTACATGTAAGTTTCTTGAAACAGGAGTCTAAAGTAGCCTTATAGCCCTAAAATAGCCCCCATGGTCTGTGTGAAAATTGCAAGACTTCTCATTTTTGATATACAGTTTGAGATAGATCTATCTATCTATATATATCTCCATTTTAGTTATTTAAAAAATACATTTAACATTCAATTTATACAGTAGGTCATTTTTTTTGTAGTTAAACATTCCCTTTAAGTGGAAAATGTATTCATTAATTTTTGATATTCCACTGCCTTTATGTACGACCTTGGATAAAATATACTTTAGGCCCCAATGTCCAGTCCCTATGATGATATTCCAGAAAATGACAATTACTGCACAATACTGACCAGAGAGCATATAAAGCTCTGCACTGTGTACATCTAACCCGCAGCCTCATAAGAAAAGTCATTCTTCTTTGTGTGGTTATTGTTCTCGTCTATTGTGTGTGGGAATAATGGAGAAGCAGCAGGTGCAGTCTCCCTGCGGTGTGTACTGGCGCCACCGCTCTACGGCAAAAACAACTGTTTTTGCAACACAAATATAGAAAGTGGAGTGTTAACCGGAGATGCCGGCACTGAAAAGCGAGGGCACAGCACGGAGTTATGCCTAGAAACGGTCTACACAAACAGCAGAATTTCTAGTACTTCTGTGCAGAAATAAAACACCTATTTTTCAGTATATTATATACAGTGCTGTTAATTATTTGTGATAAGCGGGCACTACCATGCTCGGGTGCTCTGTACTTGTAACTAGTGATGAGTGGGCACTCTGTACTTGTAACTAGTGATGAGCGGGCACTCTGTACTTGTAACTACCATGCCCGGGTGCTCAGTACTCGTAACTAGTGATGAGCGGGCACTACCATGCCCGGGTGCTCAGTACTCGTAACTAGTGATGAGCGGGCACTACCATGCTCGGGTGCTCAGTACTCGTAACTAGTGATGAGCGAGCACTACCATGCTCGGGTGCTCAGTACTCGTAACTAGTGATGAGCGGGCACTACCATGCTCAGGTGCTCAGTACTCGTAACTAGTGATGAGCGGGCACTACCATGCTCGGGTGCTCAGTACTCGTAACTAGTGATGAGCGGGCACTATCATGCTCAGGTGCTCAGTACTCGTAACTAGTGATGAGCGGGCACTATCATGCTCGGGTGCTCAGTACTCGTAACTAGTGATGAGCGGGCACTACCATGCTCGGGTGCTCTGTACTTGTAACTAGTGATGAGCGGGCACTACCATGCTCGGGTGCTCTGTACTTGTAACTAGTGATGAGCGGGCACTCTGTACTTGTAACTAGTGATGAGCGGGCACTCTGTACTTGTAACTAGTGATGAGCGGGCACTACCATGCTCGGGTGCTCTGTACTTGTAACTAGTGATGAGCGGGCACTACCATGCTCAGGTGCTCGGTACTTGTAACTAGTGATGAGCGGGTGCTCAGTACTCGTAACTAGTGATGAGCGGGCACTACCATGCTCGGGTGCTCAGTGCTCGTAACTAGTGATGAGCGGGCACTACCATGCTCGGGTGCTCAGTACTCGTAACTAGTGATGAGCGGGCACTCAGTACTTGTAACTAGTGATGAGCGGGCACTACCATGCTCGGGTGCTCAGTACTCGTAACTAGTGATGAGCGGGCACTCTGTACTTGTAACTAGTGATGAGCGGGCACTACCATGCTCGGGCACTCTGTACTTGTAACTAGTGATGAGCGGGCACTCTGTACTTGTAACTAGTGATGAGTGGGCACTCTGTACTTGTAACTAGTGATGAGCGGGCACTCTGTACTTGTAACTAGTGAAGAGCGGGCACTACCATGCTCGGGTGCTCTGTACTTGTAACTAGTGATGAGCGGGCACTACCATGCTCGGGTGCTCTGTACTTGTAACTAGTGATGAGCGGGCACTCTGTACTTGTAACTAGTGATGAGCGGGCACTACCATGCTCGGGTGCTCAGTACTTGTAACTAGTGATGAGCGGGCACTACCATGCTCAGGTGCTCGGTACTTGTAACTAGTGATGAGCGGGCACTACCATGCTCGGGTGCTCAGTACTCGTAACTAGTGATGAGCGGGCACTACCATGCTTGGGTGCTCAGTACTCGTAACTAGTGATGAGCGGGCACTACCATGCTCAGGTGCTCAGTACTCGTAACTAGTGATGAGCGGGCACTACCATGCTCGGGTGCTCTGTACTTGTAACTAGTGATGAGCGGGCACTACTATGCTCGGGTGCTCAGTACTCGTAACTAGTGATGAGCGGGCACTCTGTACTTGTAACTAGTGATGAGCGGGCACTACCATGTTCGGGTGCTCTGTACTCGTATCTAGTGATGAGCGGGCACTACCATGCTCGGGTGCTCAGTACTCGTAACTAGTGATGAGCGGGCACTACCATGCTCGGTACTCGTAACTAGTGATGAGCGGGCACTGCCATGCTCGGGTGCTCATAAACGAGCTGTTGAACACTTGAATGAGCGCAAGTAGTTTACAGAGTATAATGGAAGTCAACAGGAAACTCGAGCATTTTTTTTTTTTTTTTTAAATTCCTAGAAAAATTCTTGAGTTCCTCATTGACTTCTACTATACTCAATACACAAGTTGCGTCTGACCTGCTGGTTTCGAGTACCCGAGCATGGTAGTGCCCGCTCATCACTAATAATGATCTGTTCTTGATAATAAAGTTGGCTCTATTAGTATGCTCTACACATAAGGTTTAGTGATAATCTGCATCCTGATGTGAGGACCAGGAAGGCTGTAGGCATTAGTTCTGTGTCACGGGGCTGTGGTACAGAAGGGTTTGCCCTTTTTTTTGGATGATGTGCATTCTTCGGCAAATTCTGTGCCTTACCCAGACAGTAGTTATGTGGTTCATTTATCCCATAGGTAACTTATGGAAATCAGCACAAAACTACTGTGGAGAGCTGGCAAGGAAGAAGCTGAGTCCTCACATCAGGGACCAAAAAGAAGGGAATTTTGTTACTTACCGTAAATTCCTTTTCTTCTAGCTCCAATTGGGAGACCCAAACAGTGGGTGTATAGCTACTGCCTCTGGAGGCCGCACAAAGAACTACACTTAAAAGTGTAAGGCCCCTCCCCTTCTGGCTATACACCCTCCCGTAGGAGTACGGATTCCTCAGTTTTAGTACCAAAGCAAGAAGGAGGAAAGCCAATAACAGTTTCAAAAACAAATTCAATCCGATAACAAGATCGGAGAACTTAAGAAACAACATGAACAACATGTGCACCCGAAAAACGAAACCCTAAGAACAAATAGGGCGGGTGCTGGGTCTCCCAATTGGAGCTAGAAGAAAAGGAATTTACGGTAAGTAAACAAAATTCCCTTCTTCTTTTTCGCTCCTAATTGGGAGACCCAGACAGTGGGACGTCCAAAAGCAGTCCCTGGGTGGGTAAAAAGATACCACATGAACGGGCTGTCAGACAGCCCTTTCCTACAGGTGGGCCACCGCCGCCTGAAGGACCTGTCTACCTAGGCTGGCATCTGCCGAAGCGTAGGTATGCACTTGATAGTTTGGTAAACGTGTGCAGACTCGACCAGGTAGCCGCCTGGCACACCTGCTGAGCCGTAGCCTGATGCCGCAATGCCCTAGTTTTGTGAAAGCCGAGAAAGGGAAACCTCTTTCAAAGGCTCGAAAGGCGGCTTCTGGAGAGCAATGAGAACCTTGTTTAGATCCCAGGGTTCCAATGGCCGTCTGTAAGGAGGAACGATATGACAAACTCCTTGGAGAAACGTGCGTACTTTAGAAAGCCGTGCCAAGCGCTTCTGAAAGAATACGGATAGCGCGGAGACTTGACCCTTAAGAGAGCTAAGCGACAAACCTTTTTCCAACCCAGACTGCAGGAAGGAAAGAAAAATTGGCAATGCAAATGGCCAGGGAGAAACTCCCTGAGCCAAGCACCAAGCTAAGAATATCTTCCACGTCCTGTGATAGATCTTAGCTGAGGATGGTTTCCTAGCCTGTCTCATTGTGGCAACAACTTCATGAGATAAACCTGAGGCCGCTAGGATCCAGGACTCAATGGCCACACAGTCAGGTTCAGGGCCGCAGAATTCAGATGGAAAAACGGCCCTTGAGACAGTAAATCTGGACGGTCTGGTAGTGCCCACGGTTGGCCTACCGTGAGATGCCACAGATCCGGGTACCACGACCTTCTTGGCCAGTCTGGAGCGACGAGAATGGCTCGATGGCAGTCGGACCTGATTTTCCTGAGAACTCTGGGTAACAATGCTAGAGGTGGGAACACATAGGGTAGTCGGAATTGCGACCAATCCTGAACCAAGGCGTCTGCCGCCAGCGCTCGGTGATCGTGAGACCGTGCCATGAAAACTGGGACCTTGTTATTGTGCCGTGACGCCATCAGATCGACGTCCGGCGTCCCCCAGCGGCAACAGATCTGCTGAAACACGTCCGGGTGAAGGGACCATTCTCCTGCGTCCATGCCCTGGCGACTGAGAAAGTCTGCTTCCCAGTTTTCCACGCCTGGAATGTGAACTGCGGATATGGTGGACGCTTTGCTTTCCACCCACGTCAAAATCCGCCGGACTTCTTGAAAGGCTTGGCGACTGCGTGTTCCCCCTTGGTGGTTGATGTACGCCACCGCCGTGGAATTGTCCGACTGAATCCGAATCTGCTTGCCTTCCAGCCATTGTTGGAAGGCTCGCAGAGCAAGATAGACTGCTCTGATTTCCAGAACATTGATCTGCAGGGTGGACTCTTCCTGAGTCCACGTCCCCTGAGCCCTGTGGTGGAGAAACACCGCTCCCCACCCTGATAGGCTCGCATCCGTCGTGACCACTGCCCAGGATGGGGGTAGGAACGACTTTCCCTGTGACAATGAGGTGGGGAGAAGCCACCAACGCAGAGAGTCCTTGGCAGTCTGAGAGAGGGAGACAGTCCTGTCGAGGGACGTCGATTTCCCATCCCATTGGCGTAGAATGTCCCATTGTAGAGGGCGCAGATGAAACTGCGCGAACGGGACCGCTTCCATCGCTGCTACCATCTTTCCTAGGAAATGCATGAGGCGCCTTAGTGAGTGCGACTGACTCTGAAGGAGAGATTGCACTCCTGTCCGTAGCGAACACTGCTTGTCCAGTGGAAGCTTCACTATCGCTGAGAGAGTATGAAACTCCATGCCAAGATAAGTCAGAGATTGGGTCGGGGTTAGATGAGACTTTGGAAAGTTGATAATCCACCCGAAACTCTGGAGAGTGTCTAGTGCCACCTTCAGACTGTGGTGGCATGCCTCTTGAGAGGGTGCCTTTATAAGCAGGTCGTCTAGATACGGGATGACCGAGTGACCTTGCGAGTGCAGAACAGCTACTACTGCTGCCATGACCTTGGTGAAGACCCGGGGGGCTGTTGCCAGACCGAAAGGTAACGCTACGAACTGCAGGTGTTCGTCGTGTATGACGAAGCGTAGGAAACGCTGATGCTCTGGCGCAATCGGCACGTGGAGATACGCATCTTTGATATCTATTGATGCTAGAAAATCTCCTTGAGACATTGAGGCTATGACGGAGCGTAGGGATTCCATCCGGAACCTCCTGACTTTTACGTGTCTGTTGAGCAACTTTAGATCCAGGACGGGTCGATACGATCCGTCCTTTTTTGGGACCACAAACAGATTGGAGTAAAAACCGTGACCTTGTTCCTGAAGAGGGACGGAGGTCACCACTCCTTCCGCCTTTAGAGCGGCCACCGCCTGCAACAGAGCATCGGTTCGGTCTGGTGGTGGAGAAGTTCTGAAGAAACGAGTTGGCGGACGAGAACTGAACTCTATCCTGTACCCGTGAGACAGAATATCCCTCACCCAACGGTCTTTGACGCGTGACAGCCAAATGTCGCCAAAGTGGGAAAGCCTCCCACCGACCGAGGGTGTGGGAATCGGAGACTGCAAGTCATGAGGACGCCGTCTTGGCAACGGTTCCTCCGGCTGTCTTTTTTGGGCGTGACTGAGACCTCCAAGAATCTGAGCGTCTCTGATCTTTTTGAGTCTTTTTTGACGAGGAGAATTGGGACCTGCCCGGTCCTCGAAAGGACCGATAACCAGACTGACCCCTCCTCTGTTGGGGTTTGTTTTGTCTGTGTTGCGGTAAGGATGAGTCCTTACCCTTGGAGTGTTTGATGATTTCATCCAAACGCTCTCCAAACAATCGGTCACGAGAAAAAGGCAAATTGGTTAAGCACTTCTTGGAATGAGAATCTGCCTTCCAGTGTCTCAACCACAGGGCCCTACGCAAAACAACGGAGTTGGCTGACGCCACTGCCGTGCGGCTTGTAGCGTCAAGAACAGCATTAATCGCGTACGACGCGAATGCCGCCATTTGCGAGGTCAATGGTGCTACCTGCGGGGCAAATGCACGTGTGACTGAGTCGACTTGCACAAGCCCGGCTGAGATAGCTTGGAGTGCCCATACGGCAGCAAAAGATGGCGCTAACGACGCTCCAATAGCTTCATAGATGGATTTCAGCCAGAGCTCCATCTGCCTGTCAGTGGCATCTTTAAGTGCCGCTCCATCTTCAACTGCAACCAAGGATCTAGCTGCAAGCCTGGAAATTGGAGGATCCACTTTTGGACACTGGGTCCAACCCTTGACCACCTCAGGGGGAAAAGGATAGCGTGTATCTTTAAGCCGTTTAGAAAAACGCCTTTCCGGATAAGCGTGGGGTTTCTGGATTGCGTCTCTAAAGTCAGCGTGGTCCAGAAAAGTGCTTAATGTACGCTTAGGATATCTGAAATGGATTCTCTCGTGCTGCGAAGCTGACTCCTCTACAAGAGGAGCTGGTGGGGAAATATTTAACATCTTATTGATGGACGCTATAAGATCATTAACTATGGCGTCACCATCTGGTGTATCTAGATTGAGAGCGGTCCCAGGATCAGAATCCTGATCAGTTACGTCCGCCTCATCACCCATAGATTCATCTCGCTGGGATCCTGACCATTGAGATGAATGTGAAGGTCCCTCATAGCGAGCCCGCTTAGGTTGCCTGGGGCCATCGTCCGAGTCAGAGTCTTCACCCTGAGGTGTATGTGCCCGTCCCGGAGCTTGGAAGTAATTCAGCTGAGGGGGACCAGGGGGCAATGATTGCACAGTGTCCGTGGCCTGAAGTACAGGCCTAGCTCGCAATGTGTCAAGAATTTGTGACATAGTGAGAGACATTCTGTCAGCAAAAGCCGTAAACTCAGTTCCTGTCACCTGGACAGCATTCACAGGTGGTACACCCTGGGTCACGTCCAGCAGAGGTCCCGACTGTGCAAGTGCCGCAGGGGCCGAGCACTGCACACAATGGGGGTCAGTGGAGCCTGCCGGTAGAAAAGTCCCACATGCGGTACAGGAAGCATATAATGTCTGTGCCTTGGCACCCTTGCGTTTTGTGGACGACATGCTGTTGGCTCTCTGCAATGTGAGAGAGTCTATAGCCAAAGGGCGACCAGCGCTATGCAGTACAAAGTATTTGCAGGAACAAAATACTAAGATTAATACTGGCACAAGAGGGGGTGAGCCCAGAGGGCTGCTTACCGCCCGCTGAATAGCGGGTAAGAGGCGCAGAATTCCTTGTCTGGGTCTCCCCGGCTCCCCTCTGTAGTTCAGCGTGTCAGCAGGAATGGCTGCCGGCGTCTGTGGAGAGGGGCGGCCCGTGGGAGTTCCCAAACAAAAGTGCGGGAAACAGTGTCCCCTCTGTGCCTATTGTGAGGGCTGGAGTATGTAAAAACGACTCCAGCCCTCAGCGCTGATGCACTGACCAGCGTCCCGCCCCTCTCCTGACTGGCAGGTCTGGGGGCGGGAACGAACGGAACTAGGCCGCAAAAGCCGGGGACTCGAGTTATCAGCGCGGCCGCCGTAAAAGCGCGGCCCGCGCTGAAGTCCCCGGCGCACTACAAGTACCAGCCGCGCCGCAGTCCCAGCGGCCGGCGCGACCGTTCCCCAAAAGTGTGCCTGCTTCAGCGAGCTGAATGAGGCCATGGCACAAGCGCCGCAGCGCTGATGTCCCCGGCGCACTACAACACCCAGCATGCTGCGGTGTGAGCGCCAAATGCACGGGGACACAGAGTACCTTGAGGAAGCAGGGCCATGTCCCTGATGTACTCCGCTCCATCCAGCATCTTCTCCAGGGGCTGTAGATGGAGCACGGTCTCAGTGCCTGGAGACCAGTAAATCCCACTTCACCCAGAGCCCTGTAAAAAGGGATGGGGAAGGAATCAGCATGTGGGCGCCAGCCACCGTACCCGCAATGGGTACCTCAACCTTACAAACACCTCCGACATACAGTGGGGTGAGAAGGGAGCATGCTGGGAGCCCTGTATGGGCCCTCTTTTCTTCCATCCGACATAGTCAGCAGCTGCTGCTGACTAAAAACAATGGAGCTATGCGTGCGTGTCTGACCTCCTTCGCACAAAGCTAAAACTGAGGAATCCGTACTCCTACGGGAGGGTGTATAGCCAGAAGGGGAGGGGCCTTACACTTTTAAGTGTAGTTCTTTGTGCGGCCTCCAGAGGCAGTAGCTATACACCCACTGTCTGGGTCTCCCAATTAGGAGCGAAAAAGAAATGAACATTTCATTAATATGCTAGAGAAGGTGCAAATGGATTTGCAGAACTCGGTGTATCGGCCTCGTCAGTATTCTGTGGCTGCTCGACCACTTCTTACCTAATGGCATCCGTGGCTCTTCTTCTGATTAGCCGGCCTGTTGTGACTTGTGGCGGCATCATGTAGATGTGATACCAGGCCGGCTAATCAAACAAAGAGCCACGGATGTCATGAGGTTAGAGGTGGTCTTCAGGGCTCCCGTCCACAGATCATACGAATCGATTAGCACCAACTGGACAAGTAGATTGTGCCCATAAATTGAGGTTCTCATCGTTGGCTTATGCTATGGAGTGATGGCTGTGAGAATGGCACATACAGATCTAGGTGTATATCCATAGTGTATACATACCATAAGCAGGTGCAGCAGCGCTGTATCCATACGGGGCTGCGTAACCTAAAAAGACAGAATAATTCTGAATAATCTACACTGGTAATAGAGGTTTTTACACTTTAAGATGTGTCAGATCACATTAGTGGGGACTAGAGATGGGAAAATCGATTTGCAGGTCTGCGGGCCGGGTCAGTAATCAGTGAGCGCTGGGCAGGAGGCCTGCAAATCTTCCGATTTCTGGTGTTCTTGTATCTTCTTTTGAGTAGCGGGAGTGGTGCGATGTGTGTGTCACGCCGCAGTAATGATGTTGCAGGGGAATAGGAGCAAAGTATGTGGTTTTTTTTTATTTGAGCTGTGTGTCTCTGTATACAGAAAACTATGTGGGGGCTCACACTGTATCCAGGGAGCTAGGTGGGGGCTCACACTGTATCCAGGGAGCTATGTGGGGGCTCACACTGTATCCAGGGAGCTATGTGGGGGCTCACACTGTATCCAGGGAGCTATGTGGGGGCTCATAGCATATTCTGGAGGGCTATGTGGGGGCTCATGCTATATATGGAAGGCTGTGTGAGGGCTCATGCTATATATGGAAGGCTGTGTGAGGGCTCATACTGTATCTAGGGTCCTATGTGGAGCCTCACACTGTATATAGAGGGATGTCAGCATACTTAATTCTGCTCTATATTAAAGGGAATATGTCATAAGGTTTTTGCCACCGAATCTTAGAGCAGCATAATGTAGGGGCAGAGATGTCACTTACTGGGCTGCTTACTGTAGTTTTGATAATCTCCTGCTGATTAAACAGTGATTTTATCATTACAGGACTACTTGGCGTGCTGCAGGTAGTCCAGCATATTTATGAGCTCTGTATAACTGCTAGATCTGTAGCAGAGAAAACACTGATTTTAGCAAAATGACAGCAAACAGCTCAGTAAGTGACATATCGCTTGAATCAGGGTCTCTGCCCCTACATTATTTGTCTCTCAGATGGGGAAGCAAAAACCTGGTGACAAATTCCCCTTATATGTTATTAATATTGAGTAAGATTAATTTCAGCCTATTGTTTCGGCCTCTACAAGTCACAGCCCCTCGGAAAAATGAATTGCCCACCGCTGTCATAGACCAATGCTGTAAATAAATACTAGCAGAACTAGGATTTCAGCTTTGGACTATAATACAAGCTGTAACTCTGGTACCAATAATATAACTCAACCTTTTAAGTAATATTAAATGAATATATAAAGGGTAAAATTGTGTGCATAATTTTGGTCCATGTGGAGTGAGGTATAAGTGTTGCCAGAGGTTCCTGACAGAAGGAGAGATGATTAGGCATATTAAAATCCAACATGCCCCATCCTTGCTTTCAGACAACAGACATCGCGGACTTGTCAGGCTGTTCTTCTACACGTTCAATAATTAATTGCTTCTGTCCAAAAGGGTATGGCCGATTAAAGACACGGGATCAAGATTTTTGGACACAATCACTTTTAAACAGAAGGGCTGCAGGATACACACAAGAGAATGGCCCTGCTGTGTATACCTGGGGTAATGTAACCAGGAGCAGCTGCAGCCCCCACAAACGCTCCCCGTGTCAGTGCCACCCGTCCACGTCCTCGAGCTGCCTGTACGGCCGCGGACACCGCTGTGCTGACCACTCCCTTTGTCTGAGGAAAGATGGAAAGAAAATGAGCTTGTAAATCACAGGAGGAGCAGCGCGCTGCGGCTCACCAAGGAGGCCCGATCTGTGAAATCATTTTACATACTTGGAAGTCCATCTATCACTCCTGGTGCAATGCACAGAAAACAGATGTATGTACAGTATCTCGCTTCCTAGACTAATGCAGAAATAACCCACATTTCCGACCGGTCTCCTTAACAGCTGCACTGGGAGATCGCCGGTTTTGCTTTGCTCTGCTGCTTCCTGTTCAGTCTGGGAACAAGTCCTACACCAGCAACACATTACCATCTACATCCAAATGGAAGCGGAGAGTGCTGGGAAAGATAAAGTGGCTGAATTAATCTCCGCTCTGTCTTTATAATGAAAATGAACCGTTAACTACATAATTAATGCAATGTATCTGTGCTGTATAAAAGCCCCTGTGTAATATCAGGGGAGGAGCGGCCTGTTTCGGCCTCATTTACACACCACAAACCCGTATGGTCGGGCTCTTTACTGTGCTTCTTTATAGCGATCCTGCAGACGAAGACATTTCTATTTTAGTAGAAGGGTTTAAGTTGTTGGTTACAGTTTATCCATCTGGTCAGTATCTGTAGGCACTAGGGGTGACAATTTGGGGCATAAAATAGTATAGATGCTGTAGTGATCACTTCTACATTAGGCATTAAAACCTTCTACCTTGTAAGAATCAGGGGCCTTAAAAAAAAAGCACTTCCATAAAAGATTTTATCCTCTTCATCTATAGTAATCATATTAGAATGGCTCATTTTGCCTTTCAACCCAGTAAATTCTTCTCTTTTCTCTGCTCTATATAAAAAACGGAAGTATCTTTTCCCTACATCAGAGTTTCTCAACTCCAGTCCTCAAGAGCCACCAACAGATCAAGTTTTGAGGTTTTCCTCAATATTAGACAGGAAATAATTCCATCACCTGTGCAACATGAATGAAATCCAAAAAGCCTGATTGAGGAAAACCTGAAAACATGATCTGTTGGTAGGTCTTGAGGACTGGAGTTGAGAAACACTGCCCTACATGAATCATTCCCTTCTTCCAACTCCTGACCCAGCAGCTCTGCTCCTTCCCCTGCCAGGGATGTTTCCAGTGATGACTCATGCAGGGAAAGAGACTTCCTGTTTCTTCATAGAGCTTAGAAGGGTTCAGCTAGACTGTTTCAGATGATGTCATAAACCTAATGGAAAAGAGAAGAATTAATTGGGTAAAAAGGCAAAATGAGCCATTTTGAGAACACAGTGCAATATAATATGATGACTGCAATAAATTAAGAGGATAAAAACTTTAATGGATGTGCTTATTTAAAGGAGTCAATCAGGATTAACAACATTGCTGAATTTTTCCAGAAAAACACCACTCGTCTATAATCACTGGTTGTGCTTGCAGTTCTGAAACACTAACTTTCACAGAGAGGAGCTGTAATACTAAACGCAACCTATAGGCTGGGGTTTTTTAAAAAAAAAAAAAAAAAGTAATGTGATTTGTGTCCAAATAGGAAATTATTTTCCCATTTTTAACCAACTATTAATCCTAAAACTATTTTTTTCCGGCATTTTGCTATAGTTAGATAATAGGACATGCCCTAGTTATTGTTGCTGTAGGGGCGGCAGGTCACAGTTTATGATTATTTTTTTCTTTCCATATTGTACATTTTTTGTTTCACTTTTCCTAACAAAAATATACTTTGATTTTTACCTTACTTTATTTTATTTTACTTCTTATTTCCCCCATAACATGAGTTGTCATCGCCAGCCCAATTACATGATAATACAGGTCTCACAAGTGATAAATGTTACTGTTGGAGCTGTACTATGAGTAATTAGACTCGGCGTCATGGGACCAGTCAACTGGCGATTAATGGCAGTAGCGCCAGCACTGTTGTCTTTATTGTACAGTGCCTTGAGAAAGTGTTCATCCCCTTGGCTTTTTACCCATTTTGTTACATTATAACCTGTGTTAAATTATTTTTGTAATCCGATTTGTGTGTGATGGATCAGCACTAAATAGTCTAAGTTGGGGAAGAGAAGTATGAAAAATATAGGCAAAAATTAAATTTAAGGGATAAAATAAATAAAAAGTATATGTGCATATGTGTTTACCCCTTTTGCTATGAAGATCCTAAAAATTTCTGGTTCAAGCAACTAATTTCATAATTCACCTGTATGCAATCTAAGTGTCCCGTGGTCTGTCAGTATATACACACCTTTTCTGAAAGGCTACACCACAGCAAGAGGCACCACTAACCAAACACCACCATGAAGACCAAGAAGATCTCCAAACACCACCATGAAGACCAAGGAGATCTCCAAACACCACCATGAAGACCAAGGAGATCTCCAAACACCACCATGAAGACTAAGGAGATCTCCAAACACCACCATGAAGACCAAGGAGATCTCCAAACACAACCATGAAGACCAAGGAGATCTCCAAACACCACCATGAAGACCAGACCAAGGAGATCTCCAAACACCACCATGAAGACCAGACCAAGGAGATCTCCAAACACCACCATGAAGACCAGACCAAGGAGATCTCCAAACACCACCATGAAGACCAGACCAAGGAGATCTCCAAACACCACCATGAAGACCAAGGAGATCTCCAAACACCACCATGAAGACCAAGGAGATCTCCAAACACCACCATGAAGACCAAGGAGATCTCCAAACAAGTCAGAGACAGTGTTGAGAAGTACAAGTCAGGGATGGGTTCTAAAAGAAAAAAAAAAAAAGAATCCCACCATCAAATCCATTATCATCAAATGGAAAGAATATGGTATCGCAACAAAACCTGCCCAGAGAGGGCCACCCACCAAAACTCTCAGCCCAGGCAAGGAGAGAATTAATTAGAGGGGCAGCACAGAGACCAAAAGATAGGAGCTACAGAGTTCCCAAGCAGAGACTGGAGTATCTGTCCATACAACCACAATAAACCGTACACTCCATAGAGCTGGCCTTTATGGAAGAGTGGCCAGAAAATGCCCTTGGCTACAGCCAAAAATTATAAGGCTTGTTTTGAGTTTGCCAAAAGACATGTGGGAAACTTCCCAAATGTATGGAGGAAAATGCTGTGCTCAGTTAGGTAAACATTATGTCTGATGCCAAACCAACACTGCTCATCACTAGTGCTGAGCGAGTAGTTGACTATTTGTACTCGCCATGCTGTTAGTACTGTCTGTTACTCACATATTCATTACAAGTAAAGGGGGAAATTTAAGTCAATGGAAAATACTCGCTAACCCGAAAGCTGTACTTTTCGTGCAAGAAGCGGACAGTACTCGCTAACACCATAGCGAGTACGAATAGTTAGCTCAACACCCCAAGAACACCATTCACACAGTGAAACATGGTGGTGGCAGCATCATGCTGTGAGGATGTGTTTTTTTTTTGGCAGCAGGGATAGGGAAAATGGTCAGAGTCGAGGGTAAGACTGGTGTGAAATACAGGGATATTCTTGAGCAAAACCTGTTTGTCAGTGATTTGAGACTGGGACGGAGGTTCACCTGGTAACACTTGAGTGGTTTAAGGGAAACATGTAAATGTATTTGAGTGGCCTAGTCAAAGCCCAGACCTTAATCCAATTGAGAATCTGTGGTCAGTCTGAAGATCGCTGCTCACCAGAAGAAAACATCTAACTTGAAGGAGCTGGAGCAGTTTTGCCATGAATCAAATGGGCAAAAATCCCAGCGGAAAGCTCCTAGAGACTTATTCCAAGCAACTTCCACCTGTAATTGTTGCAAAAGGAGGCTCCACAAAGTACTGGCTTTAGGGGGTGAATAGTTATGCACACTGAAGTTTTCAGTTATCTGTCCTATTAGTTGTTTGCTTAACAATAAAAACAAATGTTTAATGTTGTAGGCATGTTCTCTCCTTGAATTAATACAAACCCTCAAGAAAAAAAAAACCCACAGTGAAATACCTGGTTGTAAGGTATCAAAACACAAAAAAAAAAAATGCCAAGGGGTGAATACTTTTGCAAAGCACTGTGTATAGGAAAATCAGGAAAGCCGAAACGATAAAATACAGTCTCTAACCATCTCAGACAATGGGGAACCTGACCTTTGGATGCCTGATTTCCCAAATTGTGGTTACGCCACGGAGCTGGAAAAACGTGGCACACTAACACAAATTAAGATATTCTTAAAAATCACCCCAATTAAGTTAAGCTGCGGGAAAAAAAAAACAAACCACAGTCTCCCTACAAATGTGTTCAGCAGAAATGTGCCGTGCAGACACATGGAGATTACACAGGTAGCTGTAACCAGCAAAAAACATTCCCCAAGGCAAATAGTTCAACAGCAAAGTCAATAAATCTCCAGCCGGGGATCAAAGACGGAGCCGGAGACTCCACAGCCACACACTCACAATGATAACACTAGTGACCTCTTCATTACTATGAAGCGCAGGGCTTTACACGACCCCCTCCCCTCCTTTATGTTTTCACAGAACATTGGTATTGAAATGTGTAATTACCCACTTGAGAAAATTGTTATTACTGTTATTTAGGTGTTTTTCTTGCTTATCTGTGTCCTTTTGATGATGACACACTGCTCAGTGATGCAGGTCTAAATGATGCTGGAGTGTGAACAATGGAGCCCATTCCCCAAGATACATGGGGCCCGAAATATAGCTCAAAGTGGTTTTTCACCACTGTGATAATGATGATCTATCTGTAGGTAAGTCATCAATATCAGATCAGTGGTGGACGACACCCGGCAGCCCCACTGATTAGTTACTAGCAGCCAGATGGAAGCAGTGGGACAGTGCAGACCTCTTCGGCTCTGTACATTGCCCAGGGCCATTATCCAGATGCCAGCCCACACCCCATCTGATTTTGAGGACCTGTACGAAGGCTAGCTCTTTCATTATCAAAGTGGTGAAAACCCCCTCTAAAGGGGTTGTCCACTACTCAAACCACCCTTTCTCAATGACCATATTCTCTCTCCCTATGCCGGCGCTGTTCCAGCAATGTCGGCGCCGTGCCTCCCGGGGCTCTCATGACACTTATGTCACATGAGCCCTGCAACGACACCGACATCCGGGAAAAGTGAGAACTGCTGCTGCTCTCTGTCTTCATCTGGATGTCATTTACCTCAGAAGGAAGTGAGAATATGGTGGCTGCAGGACTTAAGAGACCTAATAATGTTACACGAGCCCTTGGAGACACAGCACTGACCCCGTTGAAACAGTTCCGGCTTTTTAAATTTTACATGGGAGACTACAGTAATTGAGAAAGGGTTGTCAGAGTAATAGACTACCCCTGTAAAGGGGTTTTCCCCCACTTAGATATTGAGGATCTATCCTTAGACATTGTATCTAAACAATGTCACAAGAACTCACTGCTAAAAACCAATACATTTACTATTCTTAAAGGGTTTGTCCACCACTCGGTCAACCCCTTCTCACTTACATAATTCCCATATGTCAAATATAAAGAGCCTGTATTGACCTCCAGTACCGCCACTGTTTCAGTGATGTCAGCGCCACCTCTCCCGGAGCTCGCGTGACTTTATGACACGTGAGCCCTGCAGTCATTCAGCGTCCACTACATTCTCACTTCCTTCGAAGGTAATGGATGCGGAGGAAGACTGAGAGCAACAGCAGTTCTAGCTTCTTCTGGATATGGTTGCAGGGCTCAAGTGACATATCTGTGTCATGTGAGCCCCGGGAGACACGGCGCTGGAACAACAGAGTACAGGCACTTAGTTTTGTTTTTTTTTTACATGTGGGAATATAGTAATGGAGAAGGTTTTTTCTGAATCGTGGACAACCCCTTTAAGAATAGTAAATGTTTTGGCGTTTAGAAGCCAGTTTTGTAAAATTACCTAGACACAATATCAAGTTGCTAGTTAAACCAGAAACTAAAGTATCTTCCTCGCTACTGGAAACAGCGCAGCTAAACGTGTTTCTTACAGGATCATCACCTTAAAGGGAATCTGTCAGCAGGTTTTTGCTATGTAACCTGTGAGCCTCATGATGTAGGGGATGAGACCCTGATTTCAGAGATGTGTCACTCAAGACACTGATTTTATTCACACAGCGTAGTATCAGCAGAAGATCACAAGAGGAATGAGGTCTTGTGCCTTCTGGTCCAACTACGTCTCCAACAGAGATTAGCAGCTTTCTGCCTATGCACAGTGTATACAGAAAGCTGCAAATCAGTGGTGCGGGCGGGTATATACATAGCGCAGCATTGTTTCACAACTATTGCACCCATTAAAGTGATAAATCAATGCAATCAGGATCTGTCTCGACATCCTGCTCACAGATTCCCTTATAAAGACCAATTAACTTATAGGGTTAATAATTTACATATAACCATAAAGATATGACTTGTAGATAGTTTACAGCAGTCTGTATTCTGTCCACATACTGTGCAGGGAAGTAAAAAACCACTTTTTTGTTTGCAGTATTAAAATAAATTGTTCTGGTGGGCTTAAACGGGCCACTAAACGACCACTGATTTGGCTTGTATATAACTGATCGGGGGTCATGTCGTCAGCTCATGCAGCAGGCACCTGTGGAATAATCTTTTTCTTCTTGTTATTCGCTGCGTTTGGCCCAGAGAACAGTTTCTCGAGAGCAGCGAGTGCAGCACTGGCTTTCGCGACTTTCTTGTTTGGACCGGCGCCTCGGAACTTCTGTGCGTCCACTTCAACCTGCGATAAAAAGGACAAGTAAGAGAGATTCTGACCGGAACGTTTCCGCACAAATTTACTAATCAAGTTCAGCCAATGTGCCGAAAAACTGGACTAACAGCACGGATACAGATCAGTGTGTCATCTTGGGCGATGTGGTGTATACAGAGCCCTGCGTCGATACTACACCCCTGCATTGACCATCAATACGGGATATACATTGATCCCGAGCTGAAATAATGAAGTCAAAGTGTGCTATCTGCTATTGTTATAGGAGAACCTGCTGGACTATTGGGTCATTTATTTGATAATCTGGAATCGTATTAGTTTTGTCCGAAAGAATGATCTGAATCAACTGTTTGGCCCCTCCATAAAAATATCCTAAACGTAGATGTGTGCAGCTTCTCATGACTGCTGGGGGTAAAATACGAAACATAAGTCCTCTGCCATGAACCAAAAATCTGCCAGTCCCAGTATTTAATGTTTTAAAAGGAATATGTCAGCAAGTTTTTACTATGTATTCTGCAAGGGTTGACACATAGAATTCAGGGATGCCTGTGTTGTCACAGTCTGATCTGTTGTTTTATTTGCTATGTTTGTTTAAGCAGCAAGACTTCTCATTGCGTGGACTGCAATATTACGGGCACGGCAGTCCAGTACGCCATCTCCTCTGATTGACACTTGTCATATACAAGCTCTATAGGGAGCCTGGTGTGGGCAGGGAATCTCTCTCAGCTCTGCTACATGACTAAAGCTAAAAATTCTGATTGCATCAGAACAGCTATACCCAGTAATCTGAGTGATACACCGTTGGATTCAGAACCTCCTCGCCTACATCTTGCGGCTCTCAGATGAGGTAGGAAAAACCTGCTGACCAATTCCCTTTAAACGTAAATGAGATTGGTCAGGGTAATAAAAATTAATTGTTTTCTACAAGTGGCGCCACTCCTGTTCATGGGTTTTCTTCGGTATTGCAGCTATAATACCAGACACAGTTCCTCATCGAAAGTGGTGCTATTAATTTAAGTAATATCTTCAATACTGGAGAGTAGAAGGGGTTAATCCTGCGCTGTCACCAAAAGCATGGTAAAAAAAATTGTTGATTGTTTTATTCCATAGGTCAACACGTTTCGAGGTACAAGACCTCTTCTTCAGGACCACAAAAATGAAGAAAAATCAACAATACAACTAATTAATTTAAGAAATAAAAGTGGACAACTCCTTTAAATATAGAATTATTACAGAGGTGCCGGAAAACAAGAAGACAAGTCAGTATGGCACAGACTCTGTAACTCACCTCCATTACAAAGCGCTTGTCGTGGCTGCCCCCGCTCTCCGATATTAACTCGTATTTCAGTCCTCTCCTCTTTTCGTTCAGCTCCATGACGGGATTTTTCCCGCTGGCGGTGAGAATGGGACCCTGAGTCCGGACCTGATGGGACAGATCACATATTACACCAAAGCAAAACTGATCGTTAATGATCCGCGGAGACATCCAGGCGCGTGTGAAGCATTTTAATTACATTACTTATTCACCAGATTAATTACAGATTGTGAGAATTTATCGTGCAAGATGCAATTACTAGAATTGTGCAAATGGCTTCAGAACATTATACAGTGGAGCCTTGGTTAACGAGAACAATCCGTTCTGGGACTGTGCTTGTTAACCAAGTTACTTGTCTAGCAAAGCAAGATTTCCCATAGGAAATAACGCAACCTCAGACAATTCATTCCACAATTTGTTCAATGTCCCATCCTGTGCCATTCCACGCACGCACACACATTATGCTCACCTTACCTTCCGTTCCATCGCTGGCCTCCCGCTTCTTGTAGTTCACCGGTGCAGGATGTGTATCGGGTAACTATCACTACCGATGTCAGAGCTTTCGCTGCCAGAGCACTGACGTCAAAGGCAGAAGCCG
Source organism: Anomaloglossus baeobatrachus (assembly GCF_048569485.1). Taxonomy (NCBI): domain Eukaryota; kingdom Metazoa; phylum Chordata; class Amphibia; order Anura; family Aromobatidae; genus Anomaloglossus; species Anomaloglossus baeobatrachus. The sequence goes on from NC_134361.1 coordinate 184,977,217, forward strand.
CTTGCCTCTGATTGGTCAGAGCGCTGCCTTTGAGAAGCGGCTGACAGCGGAAGTTGCTCCGTCGTCGTGATGGTTACCCGATACACATCCTGTACCTGCGAACTACAAGAACCAGGAGGCCGGCGATGGAACGGAAGATAAAGGGAGCATAATGTGTGTGTTTGTGCGTGTGTGTGTGTACTGCAAAAACGTGTCAGAGCGCGGTGAAAGTACGGAACCGGAAGTGTGTGCGGTATTTGCTCGTACAGCAAAGATTGCTTGTAAACTGAGTTACAAATTTACAGCAAGCTTTGCTCGTATAGCGAAATACTCGCACACCAAGTTACTCGTAAAACGAGGTTCCGCTGTATAATGGAACAGTAAAACGGAGCCTGAAGGGCCTTTCCTCTGTAATTCCTCCTGGAAATGTCAGTTCTTTCTTGCACTTATACTATGAAATCAGTAAACCCTATTGGGCACCTATATATTATCAGGAGAAATAAAGAGGAAACACTTGAGTTCTAAGAAAGTGTTCTACAATTTTAAGGGGTCATCTGTGTTTACTAATAAAGAGACAGGTCCTGATTAAACGCAATACTAAGTGATGGGGAACATGACCTGAACATGTCCTGTAGCGGCAATTGGAACTGGTTGATTATTTTAGGGGCACCGTGTTTGTGACATATAACTTCCTTGTATTGTCCATGTGTCAGCGCGGCCTTGTGCTCCCGGACTGTATTGTTTCCCACTTCCAGAATTTATACTGATTCATCCTTTGCAGAGTATTTCCATCTCGTATTAGTACAGACGGTAAAGCGATCTGTCTGCATTATATTATTCCATATGATATTCAGAATGGGCTGCGTCAGTGTTAATCTGATTAATGCCGGCTAATTAGTGATGAAGTTTATTGCGGAATATGTTGGCGCTATAGAAATAAAAATTATAATTGCCTCTTACAACTTGATGAGTTTAGGCTTCATCGCTACGGAAACCTCAATCGAAAACGTTTGCCGGGGGTTATCATTGAAACGACAGGTCATCCAGCCTTACTATAAACCTTCATTTTTGTACCTGTTTCTGATCAGCTGTTCCCGATTCTGGCCAGATGTGATCATCTCTGGCAACTTCATGGTAGCAGCGACCAAGTACTGCACATTTGCCCCTGTTCGAGTGAATGTGCAGTACCACACTGCAGCCACTATAAGTTGTTGGCGCTCTACATTTATTACATCCGGCCAGCACTGGGAATAGCTAATCAGTGGGAATGCTTGCCGGATATGCAGAAGCCAAATCCATATAGGCTTCTATATACAGTACCTACTGCTGGAAATTAAACCAAGCAGTAACTATTCCCTGCTGAGCTACTGAAGTGAATGTAATCTGGACTGGAGAATTCAGGAACGCGACTACACACTGTACAAACAGCAGATTGATAGAGATACCAGGTGTCAGACTCCCCTGATCTGATGTTGATAACCTATCCTAAGGTCAATAAAATCTATGTCCTGGATATCTTCTTAAACACATAAGATAGACAGTTCTGAGTTTCGCCAGGAATGGCTTCATCAGGGTATATCTAACAATTACCATCCACACTCCTTGTAGGGCACGGTCCTCGACTCACAAACTTGTGCTACTACCATATAACAAAATATAGAAGCATTGAGATATATTGTCAGAAGTATGACAGTAAACATCTACGGAATATAAGGAGGGTGGATGGTAGTGAGTTAGATATGCCCAGAAGAAGCCATTCCTGGCGAAACTGAAGTTGGTAAGGTGGTTCTTTTATTGAATCATTTGTAAATATAAGAAATATTTTGTGTGGAGAAACATGGGCTTTGAGGACTTCACTATTGTGGGTTGCCAATTATGTTCCTTTCATTTGTATAGGAAGAAAAAATGAACTAGCAAAGTGTATCCCCTTGAAGATATAATACGATCACTGCAAATGAAAATGTTGCTGGTGCTACATAACCCTGTGACCCTCGAGATAAAGCGTTAAATATGCTTGTTACGTTTTTAGAATATGCATTAGATTGTACCACAATGAGAGCCATGGCTGATAGACCTTATAGAGACTGTAATGGTGGCTTTATGGGCCGTTAGCCACATTTTCTGAACAGCAAATCTTTCTAATTATGCAACATTATGGGTGCAGAGGGACACAATGTCTTGATTATCGATTCACAAGCATGAATAATCCGAGTGATCGCCGCTGCCTGGAGCAAAGTAATAAATATAGGCTAAGTGGTGGCTATCAGATCCTGGACTGAAAGGGGTTTAGCCCTGTGGGTGCTCATGGGTACAAAAACCTTACTCAGGACTCTCTAGACTTTAGAGGAATTGCTTGGTTAGCATGTAAGTGGTGATAGAATTGGCTTTATTGCAATGGTGGGTTAATCAGTGCCCTTCCTGTTTCGTGGAAGGCAAAACCTAGCGCCATAATGAAGGGCTCATGTTGATATTTGTTATGAGGCCCCTTTCTTCTAGCTATTCACTGGATTAATCACAGTTTCCCTAACAAACAGGATCTGAAGGAACAGGTCGAGCCCTCAGTGACCGATTATCCTAAGATCGGGCACAATAGTGTTGGCCACACACATTTGACTTCTGTAACTTGTTTGGCCTACAGGTAATCTGCAGCCCTATTCTTCAGGAGTGGTTCCTACCTCTAGCGTGTTGGAGCCGTCGGTGCTGGAACTTCCCGTGTTACTGCTTGAATTAGAAGACACGGTCTCATTCTTTCCTTCGCTGTCCGATTTTTCATCGGAACTAAGACATTCCATATCTGTGTCAAAACCGGTAGGATAACCCATGGCCTGTAAAACCTGTGAAGGAATAAGGCCATCATAAGAACACTGCCTAAAACAAGAGGAACGCAAAAGGACTGGAGTAAAGTTATTCTCTCTGATGAAGCTCCCTGCAGATTGGCAAATCTGGAAGAATAAGCATCCGGGGAAGAAAAAGGTGAATCAGTGAACAAAACATTGACATTTTGGGTCCACGATCCATGGTCAGGAAACTGCCCAGATCTCAATCCCATTGAAAATCTGTGGTCAATCCTCAAAAACACAGAAATTGTGATAAACTTCAAGCACGGATTAGGCTTCCATCAGACAGAATTTGGCCCAAAAGCAGATATCCAGCAGTCAGGGTGAACTCCGGAAATCTATAAATATTGAGTCATTGTATAAATTTGATTTGAATCTACAAAAACATTAGTGCATGCCCTCATCATCTCCCACTTCAACTACTGCAACCTCCTGCTCTGTGGCCTCTCTTAGCACTCCTCCAATCTATCCTAAACTATGCTGACCAACTAATCCATCTGTCGCCTCGCTATTTCCCAGCCTCTCCTCTCTGCCAATCTCTTCACTGGCTTTAAATTGTCCAAACATTCTAGTTTGAAACCTTAACAATGACATACAAAGTCATCCACAACCTGTCTCCTCCCTACATCTGTGACCTAGTCTCCTGGTACTTACCTGCACGCAACCTCAGATCCTCACAAGATCTCCTCTACTCTTATCTTCCCACAATCGCATACAAGATTTCTCCTGTGCCTCCCCTATATTCTGGAACTCTTCAACCCACTATATCAGAGTCTCCCCTATTATGGAAACCCTTAAAAAGAACCTGAAGACCCACCTCTTCCGACAAGCCAATAAACATGCAATAAGCCTCAGTCCACTATACCACCGCACAGCCACCTCTATCCTCACCCCTTCCCTGTAGACTGTGATCCCTCGCGAGCACTGTGATCTCCATCATCCTTGCAGAAACTAAATAGAGCGACCATATGCATACGCAACCACTGCTCCATTCAAGCAGGGACCACCGCACTTACACTCTCTGGGACCAGAACTGATCTATCACACTTCCTCTCTTTAGAAAAATGAGTTTTTGCAAATCAACGACAAAGAACTTCTCACCTTTACTGCGACATGAAGCTTGGCTGTCTTCTTGGATGGTCCAGAGGCCTCATGGGTTGTGCCGTCCACATCCACAGACATGGTGAAGACTGGTGCGTGTACTGGGCCGGACTGGGAAAGCAGCTTGTACTGCAGGCCAGGCCTAATCTGGTTGAGTCGCATCAGTGCATTCATTGGCTGGTTTGATTCTATGGCTTTACTGTCTAAAACTGGAAATAAAGAGAATGTTACTAAGCACAATCTATGTAATTGCATAATCCATTTTTGTGTCACTTATTAGTGAAGCATTATTTTCCTGACCCATGGGCTTTCTTTCAGTAATGAGCCTTTTTCTATGTTGTGACCTGCACGAAAAGGATCTTACTTTTGCGTAAGTTGCGTCTCATTTTCTTATTTGGATCTTTGTCATCACAAGAACCATCATCGTATGGCCTCTTCAAACCTGAAAAATAAAGGGTGGGAGGAAAGTCAAGGCAAAAAGTCCATGTCCACCTTTTACTGACAATTGCTTTTAGGCCAAAGGTTCTTCAATAATTCATTAAAGGGAACCGGTCACCGGTTTTTCGGTCTATAAGCTGCGGCCACTACCAATGAGCTCTTATATACAGCATTCTAACATGCTGTATATAAGAGCCCAGGCCGCTGTGTACAACATAAACACTTTATAATACTCACCTAAACCGGTCGCTGCGGTTGATGTGGCTCAGATGGGCATCTTCGATCTCTTGTGCCGACGCAGCCTCTCGTCCTTCTTTGTCGTCCTTCTGAAGCCGCGGTGCGTGACGCGTCCGATGTCATACACACTCTGCGCATTTAGGTCCTGAGCAGGGCAGATCAAACTATTGTATTGCGCCTGCGCAGGATCGGCGAGTGTGTATGACGTAGACGAGTCATGCACACAGGCTTCAGAAGGAGGATGATGATGGCGAAAAGAGGCGGCGCCGGAACCGGAGGACGAAAACGCCCATATGAGCCACATCCACCGCAGCGACCAGTTTAGGGGAGTATTATAAAGTGATTTTTATGTTATACCCCCGGCCTGGGCTCTTATATACAGCATGTTAGAATGTTGTATATAAGTGCCCACTGGTGGTTGCCGCAGCTTATAGGCCAAAAAAACAGTGACAGGTTCCCTTTAAGTACTACATCTTTATAGCCTGAGAACCATTTTTCTCATATAGATCTCTAAATCCTATGCATAGACATAGCATTAAAAGGAACCGACTTGCCCTCAGAAGCTAGTATACCAGTATACATGAGGATTCATTCTTAAGGTCTTTTATGTTGCACTCTAACACTGCAGCATCACATATGATAAGGCAGGACTAAACTGGCTAGGCGTCCCTTCACCCAGACTAAATTTGTAGCGTTTTGTCCTGGGCTTTAATCCCGTGTCATTGTAAATTTAAAGCTTCTGTAATCTAGCAGGCAGATCTGTCAGAGAAGGCAGAAGTGGCTAATGACTGCTTCTGTCTTCTCCTTTCCTGGCAGTGAGTGCTATGTAATGTACAGAAGGAGGTAGTGCCAAAGCTTCTGTAGGACCTGGCGATCCCATGATCACTAGTGTCTAACCGGCGTGGAGTCCGGCCAAAGAGAGATCCGCTCTGCCACTGACTTCAGTTGTAAGATAATTTTCCCCTATAACAATTCCCAGGTTACAAAAGAGAATAACTTTCTTTATCTAAAACACATATATAGAGCCAAATATCTGCAAATACTAAATATGATCATGACAGTAATAACCTGTTGGATTAATTCTCCTGGTTATTTGGTGTGAAATCTGACCAGTAAAAAATATAAATAAAATAAAAACAAAAAATTCCTTTTTTCTCTGCCCACTAAAATGACTATGGTAGTTTGTATGTACACCAAAAACCATGCTAAACACTAATAAAATGTGTCCCACAGCCATGTCAGTGAAACAAAAAAAAAAAAAGTTACGGGTGACAAAGCAGAGAAAAAAAGCTGAAAGAAAAAAAAATATATAATAAAAAAAATATGGTCAGTCATTGAGGTCCTTTCAAATCCGTTTATTAAGGGATTAAAGAAATTCCCATGCGTACTGCTCAGCATATTGTCAGTTAGGGACAGTCAGGGGACCTAACAGGTTTTCTTATAGGGAATCTGTCAGTAGGTTTTTTTTTTTTTTTTTATTCTATGTAATCTGAGAGCCTTATTCCAGTGATGTGTCACTTCTGGGCTGGTGTTGCTGTTTCAATAAAATTAGTGTTTTATCAGTTGGAGATTATCACTGCAGGACTAGGTGTCACCTGCCTCCTAGTCCAGACACGCACCCAGCAGGGATTTAGAAGCTTTCTGTCAATGTACAGTGTGTATCCAGTTTTCAAACCACCTTTCATCCACATTCGGTATATTGGCTTTGTCATCGTTCCACCGCAGCGCTGATATAACCCCATCATTCTTCTGGTTCTGCTTTGGATCTTTTACAGCCTCAGGGCTCATGGCTTCTGCAGCAGCTGGTTTACAGGGTCTGTTCAGAGTTGTGTTAGACAATCACACAAGGCGAGCGGACCCTCCACTTGATTTATTTTCAGCTTTACCAAGTTTAAACCCTATTGCGCTCATTTTGTCCACAATGAACAGTGTACACAGGAAGTTGCCAATCAGTGGTGTGGGCGGGGTTATACGCAGCTCAGCATTCCGAGCTCTAGTAGATCTGCAGCAGAGAAAACAGGGATTCTATCACAACTGCTGCACCCAGTAATGCAAGTGACACATCGCTGGAATCAGGATCTCTGCCACTACATCATGCTGCTACCAGATTACTTAGAAAACAACTGCTGAGAGGTAACAGCAGCAGTCAGGATATCTGCCATCACCAAATGAAGCAGTCTATAATAAATAAATACATTTTATATATATATAATATAAAAAAATATATTTATATGTGTATATATATGTGTGTGTGTTTATATTAATCTTTATTTTGTTATATATATATATATATACACACATACACATATTTTAAAAAAATACATATATATGAAGCTGTCTATAATAAATATATAAAAAAATTAAAATAAAACAAACAAAAAATATATATATCTTTATATTAATCTTTATATATGTGTATAATATATTTAAAAAAAAAAAAAATATATATATATATATATATATATATATATATATACATACAGTATATACATATATATATATACACACACATACATATATACATATATATATATATATATATATAAATGTGTGTGTGTGTGTGTATATTATATATGTGTGTATATATATATATATATATATATATATATATATATATATATACACACACACACAAACACACACATATTTATATATATATATATATTTTTATATATATACACACACATATACATATATATATATATATACACACACATACATTATTTATTATTATTTATTATTATAGCGCCATTTATTCCATGGCGCTTTACAAGTGAAAGAGGGTATACGTACAACAATCATTAACAGTACAAGACAGACTGGTATAGGAGGAGAGAGGACCCTGCCCGCGAGGGCTCACAGTCTACAGGGAATGGGTGATGGTACAATAGGTAAGGACAGAGCTGGTTGCGCAGTGGTCTACTGGGCTGAAGGCTATTGTAGGTTGTAGGCTTGTTGGAAGAGGTGGGTCTTGAGGTTCCTCTTGAAGCTTTCCACGGTCGTGGAGAGTCTGATGTGCTGAGGTAGAGCGTTCCAGAGTATGGGGGATGCACGGGAGAAATCTTGTACACGATACATGCATATATATATTTTTTTTGGCTCTAGAAACCGCTTATAATGTCAAAACTACAAAAACAGTACCTTACCATTTACGAATCCCCTGCCGCTCCAGTGCTGATGGTCCCCTAGCCCCCCGCCTCTCTGCACATCTGCCTCCAGCAAAGACATGTCGACAAGACAACAGCCACTGATTGACTGCAGCGATCACATTTTAACAAGCCATGTCTTTGCTGAAGCCTTAGCAAACAGCAACCAACGTAGCCCCAGTGAAGCATCGGCATGAGAGCGGCCGAGGATCTATTTCTATATAAAACTAATTTACAAATCCTGGTCACATTTATTGAATCCTTTCTTATTGATATACTTGTCCTGAAATTGTCAAAACAAAAATCGAATAAAAGTTGCATGTCACTCCATGCTAGAAGGGAGAAACAGTGCAATGGGTTTTATCCGAGACAAATATTAATGATCATATGTGCTCACCTTGGTGGATGAAAAAAAGGGATATAAATGACCGATGCTGCAGATCCACAGGCTCAAAGAGCCGATAAATAGGAGAGAGGTGTGATTAGTGGTAATTCTGCGCTGCCGATCAATAATGATGCTGTGCGTTACTCGAAAAATTTAGTTTATTGATTCAACATGTTTCGTAGCTGCCTCACTACTTCATCAGGAAAACGAAAAAAAAACCCAGAAACTTGTGGGGGTTTTTTTTCCAATGAAGAAGCTTCAAAATGTGTTGAATCAATAAACCAATGTTTTTTTGAATAACACAAAGCATCATTAGTGACTGGCAGCATGGAATAACCACTCCTGCATGTCACCCTATGTAATTCTACACTTGTGTGGAGCACCAACGGGGACTGTAAAAAGAGCATGCTACAATCTGTAACGATCAGCGCCCATGAAGAAGCGAGACAGCTGCGATACATGTTGAATCAATAAACCATTTTTTTAAATAATGCATAGCATCATTATTGACAGTCAGCTTTGAATAAGCACAAATCGTACTTTCCAACTACATGTCACCCTGTGTAATTCTACACTTGTAGGGAGCACTAGCGGAGACTGTAAAAAAAGCCTGCTACAATCTTTAACCATCAGCGCCTATGAAGAAGCAAGGCAGCTGCGAAACGCATTGAATCAATAAACCACTTTTTTGAATAACACACATCATCATTATTGACCGGCAGCACAGACTAATCAATCTGCCCTCCTGCATATCACCCTATGTAATCCTACACTTGTGTGGAGCACCAACGGGGACTGTAAAAACAGCATGCTACAATCTTTAACCATCAGCGCCTATGAAGAAGTGAGGCAGCTGCGAAACACGTTGAATCAATAAAACATGTTTTTTTGAATAACGCACAGCATCGTTATTGACCGGCAACGTGGAATAACCACTAATTGTCCGTTTCTCCTGCATGTCCCCCTATGTAATCCTACACTTGTGTGGAGCACCAACAGGGACTGTAAAAAGAGCCTGCTACAATCTTTAACCATCAGTGCCTATGAAGAAGCGAGGCAGCTGCGAAACACGTTGAATCACACTACGTTTTTAAATAATGCACAGCATCATTATTGACCAGAAGCATGGACTAATCATCCTTCCCACCTGCATGTCATCCTATGTAATCCTACACCTATAGGGAGCACCAACAGGGAGTGTAAAAAGAGCCCGATACAATATTTAACCATCAGTGCCTATGAAGAAGTGAGGCAGCTGCGAAACACTTTTTTAATAACGTATACCATCATTATTGACCGGCAGCGCGGAATAACTACTAATCTTCCTTCCCATCACCCTATGTAATCCTATACTTGTAGGGAGCATCAGTGGAGACTGAAAAAAAGAGCCTGCTACAATCTTTTACCATCAGCGCCTACTGTTCCCGCAATCATCCGTGTAAGGACGGAAATTTCTGTAAATTAGAAAAACATCAAGGACTTGGCTGCAAATGATAACTGCACATGACACTTCCTTTCCGCTACACTACCAGACGACAATTTCCTTTCTCATTTCTTTAAATGCTTCATTCATCTTATTAATTTTAAGTAATTCATTCTGAAGTGTCATCTAATAATTAAATTCCTGCACATTGGGGAAGTATCCAGAGACAATAGAAATCTTCAAAGGGTTGTCCGGGCTTATGTCAGTTGCCACGAAAATCGAAATGAATGAACCTATTAATTAATTTGTACTTTTCTATCTGCCGCTGCTCAGTCCGGTATCGCTCTATACGAGACGTCCCGCAATAGTAACAGATCTGGTGCTGAACTAATACACTATAGGGTGTACAAAGCGGAAAGCGGAGGTCATCTGTGGCCGCACATCATGGCGGCACTGTTCACCCGCAGAAGAATAAAAAAGCTAAAAATGGTAATAATGATACAATTAAAAAAAGTACTTAATTCACATCGCACCCAGACTCCTATATTAGTTTGGTTAGACTTTGTGAACTCCGATTGTAACCACCGGCGCCTTACCTTCCCTGTCTGAGCTCGACCAGGAGTATTTCTGGAAGGGTTTGTTGGATGGGAGAGGGTCCATCTGCAAGACTTTGTATATTTGTCCAAAAGCTAGTAAACGCAGCGCGTGCTGGAATAGAAGAGGCACAAAAAGTTTAAGAAACAGGAAAAGTCAAAGATATTAACAAGCCTTTAAAGGGTTAAGCCCATCTCCTTCATAGTTGGATAGAGCTTGTAAAAATAAGCACTTTTGCAATTTATTGCTTTCAAAAGATGTACAGCTGTTCTTGAGATAAACACTTCTTCTTTTGTTTACAGCTCGTTGCCTAGGAGACCGACCACCATGTAAACACCATGCTGAAGCTAGCCTATATATACAGAATTCTAGAATACTGTATATAAGAGCCCGGGCCACTGTGTAGAACATAAAAATGACTTTATAATACTCACCTAAACGGTCGGTGCGGTGTAGACTGGTCAGATGGGCGTTTCTGTTCTCTGGGTCCGGCGCCTCCTCTTTCGGCCATCTTTGTCCTCCTTCTTCTGAAGCCTGGGTGCATGACGCGTCCTACATCATGCACAAAGGCTGGCATTGCGGTCTAGCGCAGGCGCACTTTGATCTGCCCTCAGCAGGGCAGATCACAGTATTGTAGCGTCAAACTCAGCGGTCCTGCCCTTTCACCCGCAGGGACCTTATCTAAAAGGTGTGAGTCATCTGTGTATAGCCAGCAATTTCTAATCATGCAGGAGGTTAGACCAGGAGATCAGAGCTATCACTACATCTCACACACTGAGAAACCTAATGTAAAGCCGGTATCCCCTGTACTGCTCTGCCACTCCCCAGCAGGGACACAGTTCACTCACCGCTGTGGCTGGACTTCACCGCAGTCCTCCACATGTGTCTCTCCTGCTCCTGAGGCCTGTGCACACTGTACAGGTCCCCCGGGAGCGTGCTGAGAGCGTCCGCGCACACTAGCTATATTAACATTCCAGTGCACTAATTCCCAGAAGTGCCTCTCAGCCTATGACAGAGTTACTAGGTACTTAAGGCATCCTCCCAATAGGTGAGGTGCCTAAGCAACATGCTCAGTTAGTTAGTCTATGTCTCTCTAGCTAGCCAGTTGTCAGGTCCCTTTCGTTCACTGTTTGTTACCTGTTTCCGTGTCCACTTACTCGTACCTGTCACCCAGTCCCTGCCGAACCTTCATAGCTAGTCGGTTCACCCGTCCAGTCTGCCTCAGCCATCCCGGATGCACCTGCCAGCACTAGTTACTCTGAAAGTCCATACCTGAGCCTGTCCCTACCCAGGGAGTCATCTGCACACTGCCTGGGAGTGGCACCTAACATCTACTCAATAAGTGCTTTGTAAAGTCCCTTCCACATTTGGGTAGCCTGATTTTCCCCTGTGGTCCAGTGGTTCACTCCCACTTGCCACTTCATCACCAGTGAGCGTTACACCTAAGCTATTCTGGGGCATGTTCTTTTTCTGCTGTGTTACATGAAGAAGACCTACACGCCCCAGAGAAAGTTATCTGGTAATGCTCACTTGGACTTAAAGGGGTATTCCCATCTCCAAGATGATACCCCAATATGTAGTAGGTGTCATAATAATATTAACAAATACCTGCAATTAGAAATGTAGTATAGTTCTCCTGATTCACTAGGTCACTTACCTCATGTGCAGGGCATTGCAGCTTAGGTATTTATGGTTACGACCACTAGCAACCGTCAATGTATGTGTGGTCATATCCATGGATACCTAAGCTGCAATGCCCTGCACATGAGGTAAGCAACATAGCTAATCATGAAAACTATACTACATTTCTAATTGAAGGTATTGTTATACCTACTATATATTGGGATAGGAATACCCCTTTAACAAAAGTTAACTCATTAGTTGCTAAATACTTTCATAATATCTCAACAATTCAGTTTGTGTCCAGTTCAACATGAAAAATTTGATGAAAAAGAGACTGAACATGTTCACTGCATTGTTGCGGTGTATTGTTCATGACTTTGTGGCAGCACTTTTTCAGGGAAACCGCCTGAAGAAGACATTGTGTGCACGCGCTCTTGACATGCTGAAGGCCTCACGCAGCCTAATATCTACCAGCACAAATCCTTCTTTCAGCACGGAGTAATCATTGAGCGGCTAGAATGGATGTATCATATATCAAGTCTTAGAAAGAAGCCAGTTGTGTTACAAGTAGGAACGCTTCTATATAGGAATTATTATGCAATCGCAGGAGAGCTGACATCCTCGTCCCATAAATAGTTGTCCTCCTCTGACTTTCTGGATCCTTTCCAATGACCCTGATTGAAGCCAAAGATGTCACTCAACTTGTTTTCTGAGCACTAGGAGCATTAAATAAACAAAAAAATGCATAAAACTATGGGTCTCGGTAAGTCAACTGCACCACCACCGACTTGTCCTCCCTAATGTGTCCTTCATGCAGATGGTCTCTTGTCTTGTGGAGTGATTTCTTAAGTAGAACTTTCTTGTAAGACATTAGCCACAAAATTCCTATATAGCAGCAAATGGTTTTAGGTATTCCGTATCACTGGATCCCAGACCATATCTTGCAGACGTTCCTTTAATCGCCGTCCAAACGCCCCCGCCACACGATTCCGAGAAGATGAGAAGGACACTAGATCTGTCTCATTGGGTTTCGCAGTTGCACAAATGAAAGATTGGTCACATTAGGGCAAAGGCTCAAGTAATAGATTAATGCGTGATGCCTACTAGACAGCCACGTTCTCCTAATACCCGCAAATTATATTGGATTCTCAAGAAAAAGGCTGACGCGGCGATTTGTTGCTGGGATGAAATGGTGACCCTGAAGACCAGGAATAAAGCATAATCCGGAAAACTTCAAAGTCAGCTCTTAAGTCATCTACGAGGCACCTAAATTCGTCCTGACATTTATATGGTGACAAATTAGCTCCTGAGGTCACCATCTCCTGGGTGAAATGTTTGGCACACAGAGGAACTTTCACTCCTACATGGCTGCCACCAGCTTCAGTATCTTCATGAAGGCAAAAACAGCACGGTGCAAAAGGCCAAAACTAATCCTCATCCATCCACGTCCCTCACTGAGCCTAGTGCCCAGCACATTACTCCACACCATGACTCCCCACACATCTTGCACAGCTAGATCTGAGAGCGGAAGCCATAATATAGGTAGATTTTACCTTTTTTAACAGAGCAGCCTTGGTTTAATTAGGCAGCCCCCCCCCCAGGGATGGGTGGAGTGGGAGCCGACCATCCTCTCCAATATCAAGGTCTTATTCCGGGTTTTAGGAAGCTGAAAGCACACACCCTTGTTGCCTAGAGTGGTGTCCTCCAGCAGCTGCCCCGATACCAAAGATACGACCGATGAAGATAGTGCTCCAGGGTCCGATACGCAGTGGTAGTTCAGAGGAGCACACCACAGATTACAACAAGCCTTTTGGCTCGGTGGAGGTCCTACCTCATAGATATTATAAGTGAAAATGGCCAAATTGTGCCCAAAGTGTCAATATTTTGTGTGGCCACCATTATTTTCAAGCACAGCCTTAACTCTCATGGGCATGGAGGTCAAAGTTGCCATTGGATCCTCTTCCCTCCTCCATGACGACATCACAGAGCTGGTGGATGTTACAGACTTCGCGCTCCTCCACCTTCTGTTTGAGGAGGCCCCACAGATGCTCCACAGGGTTTAGGTCTGGAGACACTTGGCCAGTCCAGTTCCTTTACTCTCAGTTTCTTTAGCAAGGCAGTGGTTGACTTAGAGGTGTGTTTAGGGATTGTTATGTTGTAATATTTCCCTGCCCCCCAGTTTCTGAAGGGGGAGGATGATGCTCTACTTCAGTATGTCACACTACATGTTGGCATTCATGGTTCGCTCAATGAACTGCAGCTCCCCACAGCCGGCAGCACTCATGCAGCCCCAAACTATGACACTCCACCACCATGCTTGACTGTAGGCAGAACACACTTGTCTTTGTGCTCCTCGCCTGGTTGTCACCATACAAGCTTGATACCATTTGAACAAAATAAGTTTATCTTGGTCTCATCAGACCACAGGACATGGTTCCAGTAATCCATATCTTTTGCCTGTTTGTGGACTTTCTTGTGCATCATCTGTTGATGAGGCTTCCTTCTGGGATGACAGCCATGCAGAGCAGTGTGATGTAGTGTGCGGAGTATGGTCTGAGCACTGACAGACAGACCCGCCCACCCCTGTAACCTCTGCTGCACTCATACGTATATTTTAAAAAGACAACCTCTTGATATGATGCTGAGCATGTGCACTCAACTTTTTGGTCAACCATGGCGAGGCCTGTTCTGAGTGGAACCTGTCAGGCCCCTTATGCCCTCCAACCCAGCAGCATTCACATCTGACTTATTTCCCTGCCTAATAGCCCTGCCTAATGTTATTATTTATCTACATGATAGTCGCTCTTACTAACTTTGGATTAAAAAATCTATATCCCAATCGACTTTATACTTGAACTGAGCAAAAACGTGAAGCTCGGACGGTTAATAAAATTGGAGGCACCTGTTTAACGAAACGCAGCTAAAGCCGGCAGATGGGCGCATGGTCTCCAAGCCCTCACTGCTACATCCGGAGATCGGGCCCCTATAATGTGACCCCAGAGTTTACAATGTACGCTCTGTGCCGCAGAAGACGCTGGTGCCATAGAGACGACAGGAATAAATAAGTAAAGGTGCCACGTGCATTTCATTACCTGTGCACTCTGCGTGATCTCCTCTCGCTCTTTCGCGGTCATGTAAGCCAAGGCATCTGTGGGTTCTCTTTCACATGGATCATGTAGACCGGGCCCTCCTGCATTACACACATACAGTTCAATTATGGAGTGTCCTAAATCTAATACCCCCAACGTAGAAGCATCTGCTCAGCACGGAGTCCACATAAGAGAAGTGTGCACAGGGTACAATCCTAAAGTGCAAAATTCTACATGATAAATAATATATTTTTAGGAAAATAATCAACAGTGCCCTAAATAACTCCAAGACACGGAATAAGTTTAAAGGGAATCACCATGCTTTCCCCCCCCCCCCATTTGACAGCAGCATGACGTAGGGCAGGCAGAGACCCTGATTCCAGCGGTGTGTCACTTACTGGGCTGTCTTATCGCTGTTTTATCTTCTGCTGCTGATCTATCAGTTCTCTGAATGCTGAGCTCTGTATAACCTCGCCTCAAGCACTGATTGGCAGATTTCTGCCTACGCACAGTGTACACAGGAAGCTGCCAATCAGTGGTATGGGCGGGGAGTTACACCTACTACTACTACTACTACTACTACTACTACTAGTAACTCCTGCTGCCACTTGGTCCTTTATATTCATGAGGTCTGTATACCCCCGGCACGAATCGGCAGCTATCTGCCTATGCACAGTGTACTACACAGGAAGTTGCCAATCAGCGGTGGGGTTACTCCTACTGTAGTACTACTGCTGCCACTTGGTCCTCCATATTTATGAGCTCTGTAAAGCCCTGCCCCCAGCACTGACTGGCAGCTTTCTGCCTATGCACAGTGTACATGGGAAGCTGCCAATCAGTGGTATGGGTGGGGAGTTACTCCTATTACTCCTGCTGCCACTTGGTGCTTTATATTCATGAGGTTTGTATAACCCCGGCACAGATTGGCAGCTATCTGTCTATGCACAGTGTAAACAGGAAGTTGCCAATCAGTGGTGGGGTTACTCCTACTACTACTGTAGTACTACTGCTGCCACTTGGTCCTCCATATTCATGAGCTCTGTAAAGCCCTGCCCCCAGCACTGACTGGCAGCTTTCTGCCTATGCACAGTGTATATAGGAAGCTGTGGAGGTGGGATTAGGGTTATACAGAGCTCATGAAGATGGTGGAAGTTCTGTGTATAACCCCAGCCACCACACTGATTGGCAGCTTTCTGTGTATAACCCCAGCCACCACACTGATTGGCAGCTTTCTGTGTAAAACCCCACCCACATCACTGATTAGCAGCTTTATGTTTTTGTGTATAGACAGGAAGTGGCCTATTATTGGTGGGGGTGTGGTTGGGCTACCTGGCAGCAGATTTACTAGTCCTCTAGTGATAATCTTTTGTTGATAAGAGTGATTTTATCAAAACTACAGCAAGCAGCCCAATAAGTAACACATTGCTGGAATCCGACTGACTCTACATTATACTGCTTTCAGATTAGGAAAAAACCTGGTGACAGATTAACTTTAAAGGGAATCTGTCAGCAGGTTTTGGCCACCTAATCTGATAGTAGCAGAATGTAGGGGCAGCAAATACCCTGATTCCAGCGATGTGTCACTTACTGGGCTGCTTAGTGTAGTTTTGATAATCACTGTTTAATCAACATGAGATTATGATTACAGGACTACTTGGCGTGCTGCAGGTAGTCCAGCATATTCATGAGCTCTGTATAACTGCTAGATCTGCAGCAGAGAAAACATTGATATTTATCAAAATGACAGCAAAACAGCTCAGTAAGTGACACATCGCTGAAATCAGGGTCTGTGTCTCTACATTATGCTGCTCTCAGATGGAGGCGCAAAAACCTGGCGACAGATTCCCTTTAAACAGCCATCACTCACAAAGGGTCCCATAACAATAAGCTGTTTGGAGTTGTACTTTTTGATCAGTTTGGGAGGGGCGGTTATCTGCGGAGAAATTCAATTCCCTGCAACATCACCATAGGGAAGATGTAGCATTACACGGCTCCTATTGAAACCAATGGATGGTCTATATAATGCATGGGCATGGCAAGAGAAAATGCTTTGTTCCAGTGAACATATGACAGCCCTAAACTTTGGATCCCTCTTTGTTACTATACTTATTGATCACCTATTCCCAGCGGATACATTTCCATTGCTACTCCAATGTTTGCAAGACTAATGAAAACAGTAATTTATTGGGCCGTCATTGTCAGTCCCAAATTTTTAACAGCGTGCCTTTGCAAGTGCTAAAAGACGAGACCCTTTCCTACTAACCTGTGAGAGTCCCAGCCATCGGACACTTACCGTATATTTGTGGATTGGTGAATAACCCCTTTGTGCCAAAGAAAATATATATATATATATATATATATATATATATATATATATATATATATATATATATATGTATATGTATATGTATATATATATATATATATATATATATATATATATATATATATACACACATATACATATATATATATACACACATATACATATATACACACACATATATATATACACACACATATATATATACATATACACATATACATATATACACACACATATTATATATATATACATACATATACACATATACATATATACACACACATATTATATATATACATACATATACACATATACATATATACACACACACACATATATATACATATATATATACATATACACATATATATACACATATACATATACATACATATATATATATATATATATATATATATATATATATATATATACACATCAAAGCTGGGGTCTGCATGTGTGCAGGGAGCTCAGGAGGTGGCCCCCTCCAGATGCGGTAGCCTCTGTCAACAGCCATGTCTGGAGCAGAGATACGATCAATCTGCTGTTAACCGTTTAGATGCTGCAAGTAATTTCTGATAGTGGCATTTTCATGGAGCAGATGCTGGTGTGCAATTGGGTTATCATGGGAATTGGGACCTGCTGAAGGCCCTCATGGCTGCCATCTTGGTACTTCTATGATGAGCACCACACTCTCCATTTTCACTATACTGTGTGTCCACCCATATCCTGTCCACCGCCACTACCGTGAGAACGGCGGCAGCTATAGGCATAGAAGTGGTGTCTAGGTATAGTAAAGTAGCCATGCGCTACGCAATGAAGCCACCTATAGCGCCACCTGGTGGAAAACAACAGAGTTAGTATTTTTATCTTGAAAACGGAACGAGATGGAGAAAAAAAGTAAATTACAAAGATGTAGGGCATCATCAATACAATACGAATCGACACCTTTCATACAGAAATGCTGATTAGAACGTGTAAAACTCACAATGCTGAGGACGTGAAGCGATACCTCATGGAGACCTTCCTACAAGTCAGTGGGTATGGTGGCTGTGTGGAGTGACCTCCACGCTCACCTGACCCTATTGGACTTCTTTCTGTGAGGTCACATCAAACAGCAGGTGTATGCGACCCCTCCACCAACATTACAGGACCTACCACGACGTATCACAGATGCTTGTGCAAACGTGTCACCTACCATATTGCACAACGTGCAGCAAGATACAGTATGCTGTGCAGAGTCCAGATGTGCATTGCAGCTGACGGGGGCCACTTTGAGCATCACAGTTAAATGAGCGCCATATGTATGACCAGCATTCAATGTTTTGGAGGGTCATGGGTTTCATATCATAGCATTTCTGTATGCAAGGTGTTGATTTGTATTGAATTGATGATGCCCTACAATTTTGTAATTCACTTTTTTTCTCTATCTCGTTCCGTTTTCGAGATAAAAATGCTAACTCCGTTGTTTTCCACCAGGTGGCGCTATAGGTGGTTTCATTGCGTAGCGCATGGCTACTTTACCATACCTAGACACCACGTCTATGCCTATAGCTGCCGCTGATCTCAAGTTAATGGCGGTGGACAGGATATGGGTGGGCACACTATATACAACACTACTCTGGTATTGCAGCATATAGAAAAATCAATCAGTGAAATTCCAATCTATTAAAATAGAAAATTATCCTAAAAATGTGAAATTATTGTCCCCAAGATTTGGTCTACTTTAGGAAATTTCTATGTGTGTTGTGCATCCGTATAAGGAAACGCAGCCCCCACACAATTCACAAGACCCCCGCTTGACTATTTTATGCTCGGTAAAAGGGTTTTGATGAATGCAGGTTACGGCATATCAAACGGCTGTAAAATGGCGAGTGGTCGGGGTCCAACTGCTTGGGCCCATCCAAGCCGCAGAACAAGGGGATCTGGGTCAGCCTCCTTTGAAGTGAAAGGAAGATATAGAAATGGCAGAAAAGACCTTGTTCTTTACAATGGTGGTGACCCCGGCAATTCACACTCCCAGCAGTCACCACTCAGGTCATATCTGCAGCAATAGATATATCAAAAATATATAGTCAGTAGCGGGAATTACTGTAAAGTGAATCGCCTCCATGTTCTTATCCTTAGCCCGAGATTATGGGAAGACGTCGCGGTGTTTGCCACCTGTATAGTGTTTTTATTTACTTCAATTAAGATATACCACAATACAAACTGTATACATTATTAACCAGATCTCTTAGACCGGATGAGACTGCTATACTTACTTTGAAAATCCATGTAAGAATAGCTTTATAATCCTGATATTAAAAAGGGCATGTTAGAAGTGAAGTATAGAGTAAAGACGCTCACAAGGTCATGTATACACTGTCTCCTCTCACACCCAGTCTGACAGCTGCTGCTTGTACAGGGGAATGTGAAATCTCAACAACAGCATGGAGGAGGGGCACTGAGGAGCAAATTCGAATAGGTGGGTGAAGATTCAGCAGCTGCCAGGGGGAGGAACACTAAGGAGTTCAGCAGCTGCAGGGAGGAGGGACACTAAGGAGCGAATCAGAATAAGTGGGTGAAGATTCAGCAGCTGCAGGGAGGAGGGACACTAAGGAGCGAATCAGAATAAGTGGGTGAAGATTCAGCAGCTGCAGGGAGGAGGGACACTAAGGAGCGAATCAGAATAAGTGGGTGAAGATTCAGCAGCTGCAGGGAGGAGGGACACTAAGGAGCGACTCAGAATAAGTGGGTGAAGATTCAGCAGCTGCAGGGAGGAGGGACACTGAGGAGTGAATAAGTCTAGATGAGTGAAGATTCAGAAGCTGCAGGGAGGAAGGACACTAAGTGGCGAATCAGAATAGGTGGGTGGAGATTCAGCAGCTGCAGGGTGGAGAGAATCCGTCTAGGTGGGCAGAGATTCAGCAGCTGCAGGGAGGATGGAAACTAAGGTGTGAATCAGTCTAAGTAGGTAAAGAATCAGCAGCTGCAGGGAGGAGGGACAGTGAGGAGAGAATTCAAGTAGGTGGGAGGAGATTGAACAGCTGCAGGAAGGAGGGACAGTGAGGAGTGAATTACTCTAGGTGGGTGGAGATTGAGCAGCTGCAGGGAGGAGGGACACTGAGGAGCGAATCAGACTAGGTGGGTGAAGATTCAGCAGCTGCAGGGAGGAGGGACACTGAGGCGTGAATAAGTCTAGATGAGTGAAGATTCAGAAGCTGCAGGGAGGAGGGACACTAAGTGGCGAATCAGAATAGGTGGGCAGAGATTCAGCAGCTGCAGGGAGGATGGAAACTAAGGTGCAAATCAGTCTAAGTGGGTAAAGAATCAGCAGCTGCAGGGAGGAGGGACACAGGAGAGAATTCAAGTAGGTGGGAGGAGATTGAACACCTGCAGGGAGGAGGGACAATGAAGAGCGAATCAGTCTAGGTGGGTGGAGATTCAGCAGCTGCAGGGAAGAGGGACAGTGAGAAGCTGTGAATTAGGCTGGGTGGGCAGGGGTAAAAAAGCTGCAAGAAGGATGTACACTGAGGATCTGTCAATCAAGCAAGGAGGGTGGAAGCTTGGCAGCTGCAGGGAGGAGGAACACTGAGGAGCTGTCAATTAAACTAGCTGGGTGAGATTCAGCAGCTGTAGGGAGAAGGGACATTGAAGATCTATCAGTCTGGATTCAGTTTAAACTTTCCAAAATTATTATATAGCCATTTTTACATGGATTAACTAAGCAAGTACATCAGTCTCATCAGGTCTCAGAAGTCTACTCAATAATGTATGCAGTTTAAATTGTGATGTCTAAGGATTGTCCACAGAATAGGTGGATTGCCTATTGATTGTGTAAGTTTAGGACCTGCACAGATTGGCACTGAGGAATGGAGGAGCGGTGCACACGCTCGCCTGCCACTCCATTAATCCTGTATGGGGCTGCGGAGCGCTGTTCTCTATAATGCTGCATTCTATAACAGGGATTATTAGAGTGCTTGGTCATGGATGAAATTAAAATCTCCCATTCTGCGACTGCTGCAGGTCCCAGTGATCGGACCCCCATTGATCAGTAAATTATCACCTTTCCTGTGCATAGGCGGTAACTTGTTTTCATGGTGCAGCCCCTTTAAGGGAATTTCATTACAACCTTTTACGCATTGGATTTTGTCACTTGATGTAAAGGGTGTGAACTGCGCCGAGCTTCTATTTTAATTCTCGCAGTCTACGGCCAGGACACTTTGTGGGGAAATATAAAAGTACTTGTGTGTAGCGGTAAAATTACATCCTAACGACCCCTCATCAGTGCGCAGTTTAAATAATCTTACCAGGCAAAATGATGCCAGATGCGAGGCATTCCATGACCCTCCGCAGCGCCTCCCCCGCACCCAGGGGTCGGTTACACGTTCCTATTGCTTTTTCACATATGATTTCTAGTGGCTGCAAGAAAGAAATAGTTCATCGTTCAGCGCCGATCTGCATTCATGGAGGACGGAGAACAAGATTATTCCTAATGGCTCCGTACAAGAGAGCCAATGTACTGCAACATACAAGATCAAGAGGACAAAGGAAAAGCAAGGGTACCAAAGGGCAGCAGAGGTCTGAAATAATGGCGCTGTTCTCTCCTCCCCGGGGTCTCCACCGCTGCTCCGGTCGTTGGGGACCAGTTACAGTAAAAACAAAACGTTTACGGGGCTAATATCCGCTGCAGCCAATCACTCAGCTTAGCAAGTAATGGAACGTCTACAGTGGTCATAACTGCTACAGTCCATCACTAAGCTCAGTATGTACTATAACGTGTACTGTGCTTGTAACTGCTGCAGCCAATCGCTAAGCTCAGCCTGTATTGTCTACTGTGCTTGTAACTGATGCTGCCAATCGCCAAGCTCAGCGTGTAATGTAATGTCTACTGCGCTCGTAACTGCTGCAGCCAATCACTAAACTCAGTGCGTAATGTAATGTTTACTGTGCTAGTAACTGCTGCAGCCAATCGCTAAGCTCAGTGTTTAATGTAATGTCTACTGTGTTCATAACTGCTGCAGCCAATCACTAAACTCACTGTGCTCGTAACTGGTGCAGCCAATCACTAGCTCAGTGTGTAATGTAATGTCTACTGTGCTAGTAATTGTTGCGATCAATAGCTAAACTCACTGTGCTTGTAACTGCTGCAGTCCATCGCTAAGCTCAGTGCATAATGTAACATCTACCGTGCTTGTAGCCGCTGCAGCCAGTCACTAAACTCACTGTGCTCGTAAGTGGTGCAGCCAATCACTAAGCTCAGCGTATAATGCAATGTCTACTGTGTTTGTAACTGCTGCAGTCCATCACTAAGCTCAGTGCATAATGTAACATCTACTGTGCTTGTAGCCGCTGCAGCCAATCACTAAACTCACTGTGCTCGTAAGTGGTGCAGCCAATAACTCAGCTCAGTGCGTAATGTAACATCTACTGTGCTTGCAACTGCAGAATCCAATCGTGAAGCTTAGTGGGTAATGCAACGTTTACAGTGATAGTAACCACTGCAGCCAATCGTTCAGTGGGTGAAAGACAGAGCTTGCATCGGCTATCACTAATCGCGGACTTTATAAGGTTATGCAGGGACTGCAGCACTTGTAAACCCTGCAGCCAATCACTAAGCTCAGTGGGTAACATAACTTCTACAGTGCTCGTAACCACTATATCAAGTCTATGTACCCAGAGGCTCTTGCCTTTTAGATTGGCAGAGTCCCTGAGCCCAGTGATAGGTTGCAGGGGTTACAAGTGATGGAGGCATGACAAAAAAAAAAAAAAAAATCAGCAAAGGCCAAGCAGCGGCGAAGAGGCAGCACAGGACCCAGGGAGGATGGGTGACCACTGCTACACTATGGTACAATATAAATGAAACCCCTTTTTAAACAATATGGCAATAATTATTTCACATTTATTAGATCCCCCCATATCTCCAGAGACACTCACCCATCCTTTCAGCTGCGCCCAGGTGGGGACTCTGTTGCACAAATTGCGCAGAATGCGGAGTACAATTACACAAGATTTTAGTCCGTTTGCTCTCGCCTGGAATAGACAAAACGGTTCCAGTTCTGCTGCTGTGTTCAACTCGTTACCTTATCCTACAAAAAGGCCTCGGACAGATTCTTTAAATGTGATTACTGAGTAGTAAATGATTCAATTCATGCAAAGAAAGTTACAGAATGGCGAAACATCCATGTTTTAGAAAGGTCAGGCTTTATATAGAACTGAAAAGCTTCATGTAAAGATTGCTTTTGTAGCCTCATGATAAATGATGTCAGCTAGTGCTATTGTACCTAAACCCATCGGGACGGCAGCAGTGCCACCCGCTGGTGGCCAGGAAGGACATTGGTATATGCCATCGAAAGAGGCAAAACCATTGGCTGCAGTGCCACCCATGGGCGGCCAGGAAGGACACTGGTATGTGCTGTCAAAAGAGGCGAAACCAATGTCTGCAGTGCCACCCATGGGCGGCCAGGAAGGACATTGGTTTCACCACTTTTGATGACATGTAGCAATGTCTGCAGTACCACCTATGGGTGACCAGGAAGGACACTGGTATGTGCCATCAAAGAGGTGAAACCAATGTCTGCTATGACACCCATGGGCGGCCAGGAAGGACATTGCTACATGCCATCAAAAGTGGTGAAACCAATGTCTGCAGTACCACCCATGGGCGGCCAGGAAGGACACTGGTATGTGCCATCAAAAGAGGCGAAACCAATGTCTGCAGTGCCACCCATGGGCGGCCAGGAAGGACATTGCTACATGCCATCAAAAGTGGTGAAACCAATGTCTGCAGTACCACCCATGGGTGACCAGGAAGGACACTGGTATGTGCCGTCAAAGAGGTGAAACCAATGTCTGCAGTGCCACCCATGGGCGGCCAGGAAGGATACTGCTATGTGAAGTCAAAAGAGGCAAAACCAATGTCTGCAGCGCCTCCCGTGGGCAGCCAGGAAGGACACTGGTACAAGCCGTCGAAGAGGCAAAACTATCAGTGGGTGGCACTGCTGCTCGGCAAGCGAAACTTGGGAGGTAAATCTAGAATTATATACTACTCAGGTCTAATACAAGGGGATTACAGTGCATGAATTCATGAGGTCGTAAAGAAATTACATGAAAACCTCATAAGGCTACAATAACAATAAGGTAAGAACAAATAGCCAACCTGAAACCATTTGGCATGTCGCAGAGACGCCAAGGCGTGCAGGCATTTCTGCCTGTCCAATAAGTCCGGAGGATCTTTCATGGCAACATTTTCTACTGATAAGATGGGACAAAAAAAAAAGACAGATACAATTTGACCAAGGGGATTCTGTCACAAGGAAGAGTATGGCAGCATCTGAACAAGCTAATAAGACTCCCAGAGAAACTGAATGGTTCACAAAGTGCACGGCGGTTATATTATCCAAAAGGCCATTCAAGTAGTAATGTGCAACACAAAGCAAAGGAGGCATTCACTTCCAGTTTACAAAAATCGATAACAGCTATGTACCATCTGGGATCTTATTAAAAATGCACAACATGTCTCAGGACGCGGAAATAGGCAGATAGCACTTCTTGACTTTCCCTGCAACAAGACGTTGCCACATATTACGGTATTATTTCTAATCTGTTCCCAAATGTTCATTTCTCAAGCGTTTTGATCCGGATACGGAGAAGATTGGCCCGAATATCCCCGAATACAGAATTTGAATGGTAAATATTACCACCGGCTTCAAGTTTTCATCAAGATGTGAGCTGTCATTAGCGATGGTAGAAACGCAGGACCTAAATGGCGGGGTTATGTCAGCGGGAAAACATATAGAGGTGTACTAAAAATAACAAAAAAATAAAGCATTTTAATATAGAAGATTTACTCTTCTATTAGTATATACACTATGTGGCATGGCTCATCTAAATTTAGACATTTAAAGGGAATCTGTCAGCAGGTTTTTACAATGTATGCTGCAAGGGTTAGCACAGAGAATTCAGGGATGACTGTCTTGTCACCGTCCGATCTGTTGCTAATTTGCTATGCAAGACTTCTCATTGCAATTTAGACATTTAAAGGGAATATGTCAGCAGGTTTTTGCTATGTATGCCGCAAGGATTAACACAGAGAATTCAGGGATGCCTGTATTGTCATCGTCCGATCTGTTGCTTATTTGCTATGCAGGACTTCTAATTGCAATTTAGATATTTAAAGGGAATCTGTCAGCAGGTTTTTGCTATGTATGCTGCAAGGCTTAACACAGAGAATTCAGGGATGCCTGTATTGTCACCATCTGATCTGTTACTTATTTACATATTTAAAAGGAATCAGTCAGCAGGTTTTTGCTATGTATGCCGCAAGGGTTAACAGAGAATTCAGGGATGCCTGTATTGTCATCGTCCGATCTGTTGCTTATTTGCTATGCAGGACCTCTAATTGCAATTTAGATATTTAAAGGGAATCTGTCAACAGGTTTTTGCTATGCATGCTGCAAGGGTTAACACTGAGAATTCAGAGATGCCTTTCTTGTCACAGTTTGATCTGTTGCTTATTTGCTATGCAGGACTTCTCATTGCAATTTACATATTTAAAGGGAATTGGTCAGCATGTTTTTGCTATGTATGCTGCAAGGGTTAAAAGAGAATTCACAGATACCTGTCTTGTCCTGTTGCTAAATTTAATATGCAGGACGTCTCATTGCAATTTAGATATTTAAAGGGAATCTGTCATCAGGTTTTTGCCATATATGCTGCAGGGGTTAACACAGAGAATTCAGGGATGCCTGTCTTTTCACAGTCTCATCTGTTGCTTATTTGCTATACAGGACTTCTCATTGCCCGGACTACACAGTCCAGCACACCCCACCTCTGATTGACACATCACTGTCAATGTACTATATCTATAAAGAGTCTGGTGTGAGCAGGGGCAGCCCTCTCAGCTCTGCTAAGTATTCAGAAGGGAAAGAGAAATATTTGAAGTAGCACTCACCAACCTTTGAAAAAAATAATTCAAACTTTATTATTTCATCCCTTTTCTCTCTCAGCTCTGCTACATGGCCAAATCTAAAAATTCTGATTGTGTCACAACGGCTGCAGACAGTAATCTAAGTAACACATCGTTGGATTCAGGATCCCTTTTCCTACATTCTGCTGCTTTCTGATGAGATAGCAAAAACCTGCTGACAGATTCTCCTTAACTATGCAAGGAAAAAAAAACCAAACACGCCTTAAAAGGGTTTTCCATTTTCAGAAAACCTATAACTCCAGGTACTGTTTCTTTAAAAGAAAAAAAAAAAAAAAGAAAAAAAATAGCTCACTGATTGGCTGCAGTGCTTGCAACAGGTCATCAGCGCTGCAAACAATAACATAAACTTGGCGCACTGGTGCAGAATCCATGCTAGACCCAGGGAGGGAAAAGGAATCTGTCACCAGGTTATTGCTACCTCATCTGAGAGCAGCAGAGAACCGGATTCCATTGATCTATCACTTATGTTTACTGGTGCAGCAGTTATGACACAATCCGTGTTTTCTCAGAGCTCAGAAAGCTAACCCCGCCCACAAAACTGATTGGCAGCTTTGTATATTGGCAATAAGCTGCTAATCAGTGCTGGTACAGTGTTTGGACCAGGAGGCACGTGACACCAAGTCTAGGAATGATAATCTTCTGCGGATAAAACACTGATTGTTTTGAAACAACACTACACAAACTAATAAGTGACATCTCTATAATCAGTGTCTCAGCCCCTACCTCATGCTATCTTTAGATTACATAGCAAAAACCTGCTGACAGATTCTCTTTTAAATCTTCTGGTAAAATAATATTCTTTCTATTTTTCGCATGTAAATGCACTGTGGATCAGTCTCGGGAGCTTTATATCCAGATACGTGAAAAGTGTCTCTGGATAGCAGATAAAATATGGTGGTTTGGAGAAGTATCCCAAGTTAAAAGGAATCAGTCACCAGGTTTTTGCCTCAATCTGAGAGCAGCATAATATAGAGATGGAGACCCTGATTTATACATCATTAAAATGCTTGGTGTATGTTTATTAAAATCCCTGTTTTATCACCAGAAGATTATCACTTAAGGACTAGTAAGCCTGCTGCCAGGTATCCCAACCACCCCCCCACCATTGATTGGAAGATTTCTGCCTATACACAGTAAACACACAAAGCTGCCAATCAGTGGTGTGAACGGGGTTATACACAAATCTGTCAGTGGGTGGGGTTATACACAGAAACTTGACAGTGGTGTGAGCAGATTATATACAGAAAGTTGCCAATCAGTGGTGTGGGTGGGGTTATACAGAGCTCAGCATTCAGAGAACGGCATGATCTCCAGCAAATTTAACTGTGATTTTTATCAAAACTACACCAAGCAGCCCAGTAAGTGACATCACCGGAATCAGGGTCTCTGCCCAGACATCATGCTGCTCTCAGATGGAGTAACAAAACCCTGCTGACCGATTCCCTTTAAATGTAGAAAAAAAACATGTGCTTTATGTTCACATTTAGAAATACGGACATGCACCACAATCCATCACAGTAAAAAGAGAAAAATCTGCCAAAAATGGCTTCGGTAATTGATTTTTGTTTATTCTTAGCATTGCTTCTATGGGAAAATATTCTCAGTACATAAGAAAAAAATAAAAATAAAATTCATTACCTCGTTTAACCCTGTGATAAAATATCACAGAAGTAAAACCATAAAAAATATTATAATATATATATATTATATATATATATATATATATATATATATATATACATAAAAATAAAAAAATAAATAAAAAAATAAGTAAAAAATAAAAATAATAGTAATAATAACATAATAAAATAATAATAATGATAATTAGATAAAAATAATAATAACCTAATAATAATAATAAAAATAATAAAAATAATACAATAATAATACTAATAACCAATAATAATGGTAATAATAAAAATAATAATAGTAATACTAAAAATAATAATACAAGTAATAATACAAATAATAATAAAAAATAAATGTGTAACCTAGTTTTGGGCTGGAGATGCACATAGAGCACGGATCTGGCAGGAGGAGGACTAGTAATTATTCTGCGCCGGTGCCTTTTCTCCATTCTTCAACATCCTTTGCTCCAAAATCTCCCAGGGGAGGCCCCTTCAATGCATTAGATTGGGATTTTGACATGTTAAATGGATACCAGTCATTCTCGGATCCTCGGCTCTAGGACTCTACGTCAATAGAGGGATGCATTGCTGACATTTTATTTTTACATTTATTTTATAATATTTTACTGATCTAAAAACATAAATCCATAATCCTAAATTAAGTTTTGCAAAATCCGAGGTGACGGCAGGTATAGGGCTGATGTATGAATGTGGCACGTGCATAAGCACGGATAGATACATGTGCCTCCGATGTGCGCAGGCAGAAGAGGAGAAGATGTGGATTTGATGCCTTTATTTTGGGGAAATGTCAGATTGTTTAATCTTCGGAGCCTTGATTAGTGGCGGCTGCGAATTCCGATATTCTCCCTCGTTAATGAAGCTCACAGGTTGATAGCGAAGACATCAAAATGAAATCCTGCCTTCTAAAAATGATCAAACGCTATAGACTCCATCCATTAATATTGCATTGTTTGGAAAGCCAAAAATCCCCACTGCTAAACGTGTGCTATGACGGGAGGGGGGCGCCGGATGCTAAATGTTTGGCCCCAGCGTCAGAAGTGCTACAGACATATTTTCCGCCCTGACGAACTCCACAGCAGATGTTTGCATTGCATTGTTTCTTGCTAACATGCTCAGAACGTCAGCGCTCAGATTAGAGGCTCCCGACCCCTTAAGGGGGGATACTGGCACTGGTTTAAAGGTGCAGTCCAATGAATAAAGCAAGACAGGGGCACAGTTCATTAGCGGCAATACCAGATGTACTTGGGAGTGAAATGCTATGTGGGTGCAATAATTAAGACGTGACCGCCACCGAGTTCAGACAACGGTGGATTCTGGCAAACCTTATAGGACCTTATAGACATTAATGGGATCATTTAGGAGGGATCTAGGCTAATGGTGCTGTAGACTGTCCTGTTGCCACTAATGGGATCTATAAGGAAGGATCTAGGCTAATGGTGCCTTAGACTGTGCTCTTGCCATTAATGGGATCAATTAGGAGAGATCTAGGCTAATGATGCCATGGACTGTGCTCTTGTCAATAATGGGATCAATTAGGAGAGATCTAGGCTAATGGCGCCGTAGACTGTGCTCTTGTCAATAATGGGATCAATTAGGAGAGATCTAGGCTAATGGCGCCGTAGACTGTGCTCTTGCCATTAATGGGATCTATTCGGAGGGATGAAGGGTAATGGCGCCGTAGACTGTGCTCTTGCCATTAATGGGATCTATTACCGGGGGGATCTAGGCTAATGGTACTGTAGACTGTGCTCCTGCCATTAATAGGATCTAGGCTAATGGTACCATAGACTATCCTCTCAAACATATCAGAAAGCCTAGATAATACTGAAGTGAACATATAACACCAAAGACCATGTTCACTTCAGTATCAATGGCGCCAATCCATTAAATTTAATGTGAAGTGTTTAAAAGAGCACTATTGTATTCCTAAAAAGCTACAAAGCATGCTGGAACCTTGAAGGACCCCATTATCAGTCAGTGCTGTCTGGCAAGTGTCGTTATTTCATGTGATGCACTGTGCACTGCATTGGGATTGCTATTAAAAGTGAAGGGCAAAATGGAGAATGAATACAGCGTAATGTGTGGGAATCCTGATGCATGAAGGCTTTGGCCTATGTAATATATACACACACTAAGGCGGAGTTCAGATGTCTGGCTTTCACAGTCAGAATACAGACCGCAACGCCCGGACTGAACTAACCACCTATGAGACAGTAATGGTCAGGAGATGTGTGGTTGGTCCAGCATTATGTTCCACACATGTACTGTGCAACATGGATGTCTGAATCCAGCTTTAAGCACCCCATATACATTAGATGTTGGTTGAGCGATCCTGGGAATGGGAGAGATGGCCAAGATTGCTGAATGATTGGCAGATTATTGGTCGACAGTCAACTAATGTGTATAGTGAGCTACTTATAGGCTTGGAACAAAATAAGTCCTAGGGAAAATGATGGTATCCAGATCTCAGTGTGAATCGGGCCATACACATCAGATAGCTGTTGGCTGAAAATTTGGTCAGCAGACAGTTATTGCTCCAAACTTTCCTATAGACAGAGTGTTTGGCTCGGCGGTTTCAACAAGTGGAGTGGAGCCATGGCGGACACTTTCTTCTAGAAAACAAAACAAAAAGGGATCGGCTGCCTCCTTGTAAACAAAAAGGATCGGCCGCCTCCTCGTAAACAAAAAGGGTCCGCCACCTCCTCGTAAACAAAAAGTGATCGGCCGCCTCCTCGTAAACAAAAAGGATCGGCCTCCTTCTCGTAAACAAAAAGGATCGGCCTCCTTCTCGTAAACAAAAAGGATCGGCCGCCGTCTGGTAAACAAAAAGGATCGGCCTCCGTCTGGTAAACAAAAAGGATCGGCCTCCGTCTGGTAAACAAAAAGGATCGGCCTCCGTCTGGTAAACAAAAAGGATCGGCCTCCGTCTGGTAAACAAAAAGGATCGGCCTCCGTCTGGTAAACAAAAAGGATCGGCCTCCGTCTGGTAAACAAAAAGGATCGGCCTCCGTCTGGTAAACAAAAAGGATCGGCCTCCGTCTGGTAAACAAAAAGGATCGGCCTCCTTCTCGTAAACAAAAAGGATCGGCCTCCTTCTCGTAAACAAAAAGGATCGGCCTCCTTCTCGTAAACAAAAAGGATCGGCCTCCTTCTCGTAAACAAAATTGATCGGCCTCCTTCTCGTAAACAAAAAGGATCGGCCTCCTCGTAAACAAAAAGGATCGGCCTCCTTCTCGTAAACAAAAAGGATCGTCCTCCGAAAATCTATCTACTCAATGCTTCTCTCTTCAAACATCATCTATCGAGGGGCAGTCAGGAGGCTCCTTACTCATCAGATGCTCCTGCCCAAATCGACATGTGCCTAAACGTTTATCAAACATGATTGGGGGGCTTGGGATAGCGCTGCGGACTTTAAGGATTCACGTTCGGTGGTACAATGCTTGGAATGGAAAATGGCATCATTCCTATCTTGATGTATAGGGGACTTGATGTATAGGTGCAAAAACAGCTATTAATGCATGTCAATCAAATATATGAGGAGCGATGGGTGGACCGGCTGGTCCTGTGTGAGGCTGAAGGACTGCACCTTTAAACTGGGGGTCCCAGGCGTAGCTTGCGAAGCACATGGATTTAGCCATTTCATGTCAATGTGAACATCTGCTCCAAGTTCACATACAAATTGGAAAGAAACTACAGTAAATGAGTGGTTATGAAGAACTGAAATCACAGACTGAAAGGCTGCAAAAATGGCTGCGAATATCCAGAAGTCCTCACTTTTTGGGCTGTGAGGCTGGTTACAGGTACAATTGGTTTTTGACGATCTAGACGGGCAACTGGGAGCTGCAGAGCCGGCATATGCCGCTAATCCATCTAATAGATTTCCAGGGCTCGGGCTGCAGATTGCAGGTGTGAAAATACGGGATTAGCCTAGATAGCAGACATGTCAGAGAAGCGGCAAGAACATGGGCATCGGGGCAACGTGCGTGCGTCTGTGACTCTCTAGCCTCGAAGGATCTGCAAAATAATGAGCAAACCATTTGCATATGTTCCCTTCTTCCTAAATGGCAGTGGCCGGGCAGATAACACATTAATTAGTGCTCATTATGAATTACCGCTGTGATCTCCGGGCAGGCTGTGCATGCTATAGCTAAGCCTTCGTGTGCGCAAAATGTTAATTTCAAGCATTTAAAGATCATTTAACACCCATTAGGAAAGCCTATTACATGTGCCGGGGATCTGGAAAGGAATGACAATTCTGTGTGCCCCTCTGTCTATGCCGGGGCGCGCAGGATGAATGGTAACCTATGCAATATCGGGATGTTTTAATGCGCTAGAAAGCGTCAGCTTCTTCAACGGGTGGGTCTGCAGTCTTATAGATGTTTAAGACGGCGTTCTTGGCTCCCGGGTTACGCTGCTGCCTCCATTACGGCCCTTGTGGTGCCGCACAATAGCCGGCTGCTGCTCTGCCTCCCAGTGCACAGTGGGACATCAATTATCGGACGTAATTCATTTATTGCCCTCTAGCGCAGCATTTTTGTGCAGCCAGTCAGCAACCTGTGCGCAGAATCCTATCCAGAGTACAGATGAAAGGATCATGGGGTGAGGGCAAGAAGAAAACAGACTCGCATATCAGACTGTCTTGTACATTAACATCATTAGAATGAAGTGTCTTCATGCTCTGCTAGGAAGCTAGGCCCAGACTTGTTCTTTCAATTTTTTTTTTTTGTTGGGGATTATCAGCTCTTATGATCAGGGACCAGGTGCACATAGCCTGAATGTGGTAAAGCAGAGTATAATGGTCAAAACCCCCCAAAAACTATAAATAACGCTACTTTATTTTATTATTTTTTTTAAACGCTCCAAAATTCCCTGTATTAATTTGAGACTATTCTGACTTCCTCTCACCACCACTAGAGGGAGCTCCCCCTACATTATTTTATGAGACTATTCTGGCTTCCTCTCACCACCACTAGGGGGAGCTCCCCCTACATTAATTTATGAGACTATTCTGGCTTCCTCTCACCACCACTAGAGGGAGCTCCCCCTACATTATTTTATGAGACTATTCTGACTTCCTCTCCCCACCACTAGAGGGAGCTCCCCCTACATTAATTTATGAGACTATTCTGACTTCCTCTCACCACCTCTAGAGGGAGCTCCCCCTACATTAATTTATGACACTATTCTTACTTTCTCTCACCACCACTAGCGAGAGCTCCCCCTAGATTAATTTATGAGACTACTGTGACTTCCTCTCACCACCACTAGAGGGAGCTCCCCCTACATTCATTTATGAGACTATTCTGGCTTCCTCTCACCACCACTAGAGGGAGCTCCCCCTACATTCATTTATGAGACTATTCTGGCTTCCTCTCCCCACCACTAGAGGGAGCTCCCCCTACATTATTTTATGAGACTATTCTGACTTCCTCTCACCACCACTAGAGGGAGCTCCCCCTACATTATTTTATGAGACTATTCTGGCTTCCTCTCACCACCACTAGACGGAGCTCCCCTACATTAATTTATGAGACTATTCTGGCTTCCTCTCCCCACCACTAGAGGGAGCTCCCCCTACATTATTTTATGAGACTATTCTGGCTTCCTCTCACCACCACTAGAGGAACTCCCCCTACATTATTTTATGAGACTATTCTGGCTTCCTCTCACCACCACTAGACGGAGCTCCCCTACATTAATTTATGAGACTATTCTGGCTTCCTCTCACCACCACTAGAGGGAGCTCCCCCTACATTATTTTATGAGACTATTCTGACTTCCTCTCACCACCACTAGAGGGAGCTCCCCCTACATTATTTTATGAGACTATTCTGGCTTCCTCTCACCACCACTAGACGGAGCTCCCCTACATTAATTTATGAGACTATTCTGACTTCCTCTCTTCAAGACTAGAGGGAGCTCCCCCTACATTAATTTATGAGATTATTCTGACTTCCTCTCACCACCACTAGAGGGAGCTCCCCCTACATTCATTTATGAGACTATTCTGGCTTCCTCTCACCACCACTAGAGGGAGCTCCCCTACATTATTTTATGAGACTATTCTGGCTTCCTCTCACCACCACTAGAGGGAGCTCCCCCTACATTATTTTATGAGACTATTCTGGCTTCCTCTCACCACCACTAGGGGGAGCTCCCCCTACATTAATTTATGAGACTATTCTGGCTTCCTCTCATCACCACTAGAGGGAGCTCCCCCTACATTATTTTATGAGACTATTCTGACTTCCTCTCCCCACCACTAGAGGGAGCTCCCCCTACATTAATTTATGAGACTATTCTGACTTCCTCTCACCACCTCTAGAGGGAGCTCTCCTACATTGATTTATGACACTATTCTTACTTTCTCTCACCACCTCTAGAGAGAGCTCCCCCTAGATTAATTTATGAGACTACTGTGACTTCCTCTCACCACCACTAGAGGGAGCTCCCCCTACATTAATTTATGAGATTATTCTGACTTCCTCTCACCACCACTAGAGGGAGCTCCCCCTACATTTATGAGATTATTCTGACTTCCTCTCACCACCACTAGAGGGAGCTCCCCATCTGTACAGTTCCATGTAAAAACTATATGTGGTGAGCTCCCTCTAGTGGTGGTGGCAGATAGGTGGTTTATTATGTTTTATAGAAGTAGAGCTCCAACCAGAGGTGTAACTACAATAGGTAGAGCCTAGAGGGCCCTAAAAGTGCTGTTGGCCCATATGAAAAGACCAATGCTATTCAAGATTTGCAATAATTGGGGGCCTCGTTGGAGTTTTTGCATTGGGGCCCATGAGCTTCAAATTACGAAACTGGCTCCAACAATGGATAATTCCCATAAATTGGGGAAGTTTACACTGTCTTTTTACTGAGTTCGTGAAGCAGGAACTGAGTGAAAACGCTCCAAAATCATCCACAAAAATGCAAAGCTAATCAAAAATGTCAGTGTTTGTTCACTTTTTTTCTCCAAAAACGCGGTAAAAAGACTAATGTGAACATACCCAAATGCCACTTTCATACTGAAAAGTTTTTGGGAGCAGAAACGCTCTAAAATCCCCTCAAAAAATCAAAACTCTTCAAAAACTTGAGAGCCTCTGCTCCATCTCAACAACAAAAACTCAATGTGAACCAAACCTATGGCTATGTTCACATAAAGCGTTTTTGCAGCATTAATTTCTGCTGCCAAAACCTACTCTTTCAGCAGTAAAAATACCTCGTTCAATCAAGTCCATGTCACTTCTTTAAAGGAAAAAAACTTTGAAAGAAACGTCTCGAAACTACACATTGTCCAATCAAAAGGCTGCAAAAACTATTCAGGGAAAAAAAAACCTCTTCTAAACCTCTAAGAGTATGGGATCTTTTCGCGATGTTTTTGGAGTGGAAACTGAGCAGAAATTCCATGTTTTTGAAGAGTTTTTTTTAAATTTTTGAGAATGATTTTGAGTATTTTCGCTGAATATTCAATTAGCTTCTGCTCTAAAAACTCCTAAAAATAATTCTATAAAAAAAGGACTAGTTCAAAATGAAGTTTCCTGAAACTGTTGCTGCTTGAAAAACTCCTGTTTTTTTAACTCCTCAAAAATAAAAATCTCAGTGTGAATATGGTCTAAGTTAAGGACCGCTGATCTTCTAGCATGGATTGGCCTGTCTAGAAGGACGACATGTCCTGCCTATCCCAGGAATAGTATCGATGACCAGTGACCGGATCCGCCAGGCCCCGCCGACTACAACAGAAGATGTGCAGGAAGGTCCCATTACATAACGGAGCGAGACACCAGCAGAATGATATAAAAATGAGGTCAGCCCATGAAGACACAAGCATCATTCTGACTGCATGAAATACACACAGGACAGGTCCACTGCACCTACGCTGCTCGGTGTTGTTAGGATATAGATTAGCAGAGTCAAAAACCATACCTCGGGAAATATTGGTCAGTTATACCCATATCGTGATGGATGCGTGAATTGAGCAGTTATATAACATAAGGGAATACAGATACCACGCCTGATGGGCCACGTCTGGAAACAATGTGTGAACTGGAGCCTACGCTTTACATCTTTGGGACATGTAACAAACTCTCGGTGGAACTTTCTTAAATTATTTCAACCCAAAAATTCTATCATCACTCATCAATCAGTGGGTCTTACGGTGCCCAGCATGAGCCAGGAGTGGCTGCTGCTCAAAGTCTATGGAGCCTTGTTCTGAGGCTCCATAGACTTTGATCCAGGTAATTGAGGAACGTTGTGGGAATCACTGAACAACATCTGACCTGGTGAACAAGGGACAGTCTATTGTTTTTATTTCTCTCTTTTTAAGTCTTTCAGGTTTCCATTTGTGGAATACATCGAAATCCCAGGACTATGACAGAGCTACATGGATTTTTTTTTTAATACAATGGTGAATTTGAAATAGTGTGATGGAGTGTGTTTTTCAAATAAAGTATTTGTGTGTGTTTAGTTTTCTTTTTATTTAATGGGCTAGTGATGGGGGTGTCTAATAGACACCTCTCCATTACTAACCCCTGGGCTTGATACCAGCAGTCAATTCACAGCTGACATAAACCCCAAAATTATTACCCCGCTCCAGAGCAATTGGGAAGAGCTGAGGCACAGGTGCATTTCTTGGATTAAACAATTCTGGGTGGCTGTGGGCCGCTATTTTTAGGCTGGGAAGGGCCCAATAACAATGGACCTTCCCAGGATGATAATACCAGCCCCCAGCTGTCTGCTTACCTTAGCTGGCTATCAAATATAGGAGGGACCCCACAAGTTTTTTTTTATTTTATTTAATAATTAAAAGCTGTGCAATAAGCTCCATAGGGTGGAATTATATCATATGTTGGGGGACTGTGCAATTATATGTCTATATATCATCTAGCTACCTATATCAATCTTTATAGCATTCATTGGCGTCCAAAAACACTAGAAAACTGCATGTGAAAAACACATGCAAAAACACACTCCTACCGAGAGGTGCAGAAATGACTCAGAAATGTCTGCACCCAAATACTCAGCGTGTGCACATACCCTAATAGTACAGTAGCTCTGACACCACTATAAGTAATCTGTGGCTCCAATGCTCGGCAGTTGGGAGTCGAGTCTTACTCTAAGGCTTCATTCACCCATTGTTGTGGTTTTCAGGAAAAAAAAATGGTGCTTGGAAGGCACATGGACCATAAAGGTTTACTGTCCATACACACATATGTTTTAAAAAAATTGGATCGATGTTTCCAGTCCATGAGTCTCCGATCTTGTCCTTTTCTGATCTATCGGGAGGATAAGGTCTACGGGGATCAGTTGAAAATGGATGGAACACGGAAGACAGATTTTGTACTTCACAGTGCCATCTGAGAATCATCCGTTTTTCTCTGATCCATTGTTAATCAACGGATCAATAAAAGTTCTGATAGTCTACCCGAAAATGGATGAGAAAAAAAACCAAAAAAAAACAGGAGGCAAAATGGGTATAAAAAGAAGACGTGTGAATGTCTCTTCAGTGACTTGTCCAGGGAGCGTGTATTCATTGAATGATGCAGAAATGTGACAATATTTTCAATTTTGAATGTATTGGAGTTTAGTGAAAATATTTTCAGAAAGCACCTTATTTTCAATAATGCAATAAAAAGACCCGGCAAGGTTATCTGCACAGTAAGCTCATTTTTCCACTCTATTTTTTTGGTAAATCAGCTGCAAACTCTGCAACAAATCAGCTGCAAACTCTGCAACAAATCAGCTGCAAACTCTGCAACAAATCAGCTGCAAACTCTGCAACAAATCAGCTGCAAACTCTGCAACAAATCAGCTGCAAACTCTGCAACAAATCAGCTGCAAACTCTGCAACAAATCAGCTGCAAACTCTGCAACAAATCAGCTGCAAACTCTGCAACACATCAGCTGCAAACTCTGCAACACATCAGCTGCAAAATCTGCAACACATCAGCTGCAAAATATGCAACAAATCAGCAGCGAAATCTGCAACAAATCAGCTGCAAAAAATCAGCAGCTAAATCTGCACTTTTAAGATGGGTGTATACTGCAGATTTCACCACAGAAATGGGAGAAGTTCACAAATCCACATAATGACATGCTATGGATTCAGATTTCAGGGTGTAAAAAGTCAGCAGTATTTAGCAGAATTTTGGTAAAATTTGATCTTAATTTCTGAAATTGAAATAAAGCTGTTTGTAAACCGTGCCTGATTTGCATTGTGTGAATGTATCTACTGTGTGTCATCAATGGTGATTTGGGACAACTATCAGCCCTGGCATTTTTGCGTAGTATCTGCATTCCCCTAGTAATGTCTGTAGCGTTAATAATCATTAATGGCCTAGAGGGTCCCACGGACCTTTCTAACTGACCAACATTTGACACTGTATAGCCGATGTTTGTGGGAAGGACAGAAAGTAGAGGGTGGGGCTAGAAAGATGGGAGGAGCGACAGGGAGTCCATCTTGCCCAGGTGGGCCGGCTGCCTCGGTTGACATGACAGAGTGTGGCCTGTTGGTCAAAGGTCTGACATAGGTCCAGTGTTGCTTGGCAAGTTTGTAGGGACAGGCTTGGGAAGTTGAAGCAAATATTACAGACCATAAAATGAAGAGGAAAGGGGGAGGAGAAGAAAAAAAAACAACAAAAAAACAAAAACAAGAGAAATAAAAAATAAAGCAATCATGACCACATTAGTACTATGTTACGTATGACTTACCCAACCTCATAGCTGCTACAAGCACATTATGAAAGGGCGGAATTCGGATTGGCAAAAGAATGAATACAAGGTTATGTGACATAGCAGGAGGGTATCGGTATAGGCTACCATTCACACTAGGGTTCAGGTGACTTTAGGGCCCAGAACCAGCACTGAGGTTGTGTAGCAGAATCTGTTCAGTACCACAAAGAAATGAAAGACTTTAAAAAGACAAAATTTACGGAACAGCGTTTACTATCCGAGAGTGATCGATACATCGCGGATCAATGAAACCAGTGACCGGGTGAGGAAGAAAAGAAAGGCAGGCAACAGCCATCTACACCCCCCGCTCCTCACAACATCCGACAGAAGAAAGCCCAAGTACCTCCACCTGCTCGCTCCTCCTCTTCTCGGAACAAGGGGGAGGTCAGGATCACTTTAAGGGCTAACTTGGGTTCCTTTGAATTATGTATGATTATCGATGCGTCCTCCATGGAGTGCTGCACCTCGTACGCCTCTTCTGTGAGTTTCTGAATAATAAGGAAGGAGGTTAAACAAGGCAAACAACATCTACTGATAGCAAAATAGACTAGAAAAATATGACAGCAGCCCTGGTGGGATGGGGGAACTGACGGGGAAACTGGCAGCTCTTCTAACATGTCCGTTTCTGATAATAAGGAATGAAATTAACCAAGGCAAACAACGTCTACTGCTAGCAGAATAGGCTATAAAAATATGACAGTAGCCCTGGTGGGATGGGGGAACTGACGGGGGACTATTCAGCTATTCTAACATGTACACTTTGGTTAATATTCCCCTGCGCTATCCACCTGGGCATTTATCCCTTCACCATTCAGCGCTTCACCACATAGTATCCTGTCTGCAATGCATCTGAAAAAGCGTTTTGTAAACCGAAACATCACTTCATTTGTTTCAGGGTTGCATTTTCCATTAAACCTATTATTCCTTGTAACTTCAGCTTGTTTCTTTAGTTAATCTTCCCAACAGAATTTTCTAAATGAACTGTGTTCCTCTATTATTCATCCTAGAAAAGTATAAAACAGCTGCAGGCTCATACTGTTGAAATGAACAGATAGAGCTCTGTTAGCATTTATTAAATGATATCTGTCAGGAGGTTTTTGCTATATATTCTGAGAGCAGCATGATGTACGGGCAGAGACCCTGATTCCAGTCATATGTCATTAACGTGCTGAAGTTTCAATAAAATCACCGTTTCATCAACAGGAGATTATCATTAAAGGATTAGTTTTCTCATGCCATGTAGTGCTCCTGCTATAACCATGCCTCTACTATAGTGTGCACATAAAGCTGACAATCAGTGGTATGGACGGGGTTGTAGAACTCCACATCCAAATAACTACTAACATCATTCCCCCGAAAATAGGCCCTAGCAGGAATTTTCACCCTTTTTGGAATATGCTTAAAATATAAGCCGTACTCCAAAAATAAGCCCTAGCTGCAATTCAATAATGAATTCTTCATGCAGCTAAAAAATAATATAGCAGGACACTTAAAGAAAGCAGACACCCCCCCAAAAAAAAGAGACAGCACCAAAAGACACCCCTTCCCATAAAAGAAAAAAAAAATTTGCATGCATTAGACCTCAAACCAGTATAGCTGAAAGTGCAGATGGTGGATGGGCTCTTCCACAGTGTTCTGCGTCACTGTCCAAACCCTCGCCATTCCGCTCACAAACAGATCGAATCCAGGATCGACCGCTGTGGATTGCAGGAGAACCTGGGAGTGACCACTGTGGAACAACGGAGGACCTGGGAGAGACCGCTGTGGAACAACGGAGGACCTGGGAGAGACCACTGTGGAACAACGGAGGACCTGGGAGAGACCGCTGTGGATCGCAGGAGAACCTGGGAGCGACCACTGTGGATCACAGAAGAACTTGGGAGCGACTGCTGTGGAACACAGGAGGATCTGGGAGTGATCGTTGTGGAACGCAGGAGGACGTGGGAACGACCGCTGTGGAATGCAGGAGGATCTGGGAACGACCGCTGTGAAAAGCAGGAGGACATGAGAGTGACCATTGTGGAATGTAGGAGGACCTACGAGCGACCACTGTGGAATACAGGAGAACCTGTGAGCAATTGCTGTGGAACGCAGGAGGACCAGGGAAAGACCGCTGTTGAACGTAGGAGATCCTGTGAGCGACTGCTGTGGAATACAGGAGGACCTGAGAGCGACTGCTGTGGAATACAGGAAATCCTGAGAGCAACTGCTGTGGAATACAGGAAATCCTGAGAGCAACTGTTGTGGAATGCAGAAGGATCTGGGAGCAACTTCTGTGGAACGCAGGAGGACCTGGGAGCAACTTCTGTGGAACGCAGGAGGACCTGGGAGCGACCGCTGTCGAACGCAGGAGGACCTGGCGCAACCGCTGTGGAACACAGGAGGATTGAGAGTGACCGCTGTGGAATGCAGGAGGACCTGGGAACGACCGCTGTAAAATGCAGGAGGACATGAGAGTGACCATTGTGGAATGTAGGAGGACCTTGGAGCGACCACTGTGGAATGCAGGAAGACCTATGAGCAATTGCTGTGGAAAGCAGGAGGACCCGGGAAAGACCGCTGTGGAACGTAAGAGATCCTGTGAGCGACTGCTGTGGAATACAGGAGGACCTGAGAGTGACTGCTGTGGAATACAGGAAATCCTGAGAGCAACTGTTGTGGAATGCAGAAGGACCTGGGAGCGACCTCTGTGGAACGCAGGAGGACCTGGGAGCGACCGCTGTAGAATGCAGGAGGATCTGGGAGCGACCGCTGTGGAACGCAGGAGGATCTGGGAGCGACTGCTGTGGAACGCAGGAGGATCTGGGAGCGACCGCTGTGGAATGCAGGAGGACCTGGGAGCGACTGCTGTGGAATGCAGGAGGACCTGGGAGCGACTGCTGTGGAATGCAGGAGGACCTGGGAGCGACTGCTGTCGAACGCAGGAGGATCTGGGAGCGACTACTGTGGAATGCAGGAGGATCTGGGAGCGACTGCTGTGGAATGCAGGAGGATCTGGGAGCGACTGCTGTGGAATGCAGGAGGATCTGGGAGCGACTGCTGTGGAATGCAGGAGGATCTGGGAGCCACTGCTGTGGAATGCAGGAAGACCTGGGAGCGACCTCTGTGGAATGCAGGAGGATCTGG
This sequence comes from Anomaloglossus baeobatrachus, assembly GCF_048569485.1. Lineage (NCBI taxonomy): Eukaryota > Metazoa > Chordata > Amphibia > Anura > Aromobatidae > Anomaloglossus > Anomaloglossus baeobatrachus. The sequence continues at coordinate 185,018,866 of NC_134361.1, forward strand.
GAGCAACCGCTGTGGAATGCAGGAAGACCTGGGAGCGACCTCTGTGGAATGCAGGAAGATCTGGGAGCGACCGCTGTGGAATGCAGGAAGACCTGGGAGCGACCTCTGTGGAACGCAGGAGGACCTGGGAGCGACTCAGATGACTGGAGTCTGATAAGTACGATTCTCCTGGGGGATTGCCTTCTCTTGGGGTAAATGTTCCCTTAAGCCATGTCCTCCCCCCCAAAAAAATAAATAAGCCCTAGTGCATTTTTTGGATAAAAAAAAAATAAGGCCCTGCGAGCACGCTGTGGTTTTTGATGCGGTTTTGCTGCATGAATTGCTGCAGAAAATGTTCATAACCTTGCTGCAGTCCTTCCCCAGCAAAACCTATGGTAGAAAAAAAAAATGGTGTGCACATACTGCGTTTTTTTTGCCCTACAGGTTTTACTGCAGAATTTCTGCAGCACAAAGAATGTGCATGTCAATTCTTTTCTGTAGGTACCTGCCGCAGGTGAGGTTTTACCGCGGTTTTTGCCGCAGATGCGGTATTCTGCCAGAGGGTGCGGATTTTTCTCAAGAAAAGTCGATTTTCTAGTGTGCACATAGCCTAAGACTGTTTCATTTTTGGGGAAACACGTAGATCTGCAGCAGAGAAATCAGTGATTTTATCCCAATGACTGCAAACAGGTCAGTAAGTGACAACGCTGGAATCAGGGTCTCTGTCTGTACATCATGCTGCTCTCAGATAACAGCAAAAACCTGCTGAAAGATTCCCTTTAATTCTGTATTGTGTGACCTCTTTGCTTTGTATCTGTAATCCTCCGTATTGTGATGATGTAAATATTTGGTCGCTGTTTTTCCCCAATTAAAACCGTTCCAATTTCTAAATTTTGATAATTCCGCTGAAAACTGAAATCTGCAACAGATGTTCCCAATCTTTTTGTTAATGCATTTTTTTTTTGTTTTACCTACAAACTATGTAAAGATACAAACTATGTAGAGATCAAGCTCACTGACAGGAGGAATGGGAATGCCGGTTTTCAATTTCTCCATCTGTTCCCAGGAGGAAAAACAGAGCAACGGCGCAATTTAGAACAAAGGGGATTGCAATTATTATTAGGGGCAGGAATTTTTGTTTTTTTATTAAAGGGTACAACCCCTTTAACGCCTTCATCCCCGGGCAATTTTTAGTTTTTCATTTTCTCTTCCCCTTCTTCCAGGAGCCATAACAATTCAAAGTGTGGTGAAATTGCTAAAAAAAAGTGCTACTGCAAAATTGCTTTTTTTATTTACCATATTCACTATATGGTAAATCTGGCCTGGCATTATGATTCATGAGGTCAGTATGAGTTCATAGATATCAAACATGTATAATAGCTTTACTTTTATCTAAGTGGTGAAAAAAAATTCAAGTTTGTAAAAAATAAAGAAGGGAATTTTGTTACTTACCGTAAATTCCTTTTCTTCTAGCTCCAATTGGGAGACCCAGACGATTGGGTGTATAGCTACTGCCTCCGGAGGCCACACAAAGCATTACACTAAAAAGTGTAAGGCCCCTCCCCTTCTGGCTATACACCCCCCGTGGGATCACGGGCTGCTCAGTTTTAGTGCTAAAGCAAGAAGGAGGAAAGCCAAGAACTGGTTTAAACAAATTCAATCCGAAGTAACATCGGAGAACTGAAACCGTTCAACATGAACAACATGTGTACCCGAAAAAACCAAAAATCCCGAAGGAAACAGGGCGGGTGCTGGGTCTCCCAATTGGAGCTAGAAGAAAAGGAATTTACGGTAAGTAACAAAATTCCCTTCTTCTTCGGCGCTCCATTGGGAGACCCAGACGATTGGGACGTCCAAAAGCAGTCCCTGGGTGGGTAAATTAATACCTCAAGTTAGAGCTGCAAAACAGCCCTCCCTTACGAGGAGGAAACCGCCGCCTGCAGGACTCTTCTACCTAGGCTGGCGTCCACCGAAGCGTAGGTATGCACCTGATAATGTTTGGTGAAAGTGTGCAGACTCGACCAGGTAGCTGCCTGGCACACCTGTTGAGCCGTAGCCTGGTGTCGTAATGCCCAGGACGCACCCACGGCTCTGGTAGAATGGGCCTTCAGCCCTGATGGAACCGGAAGCCCAGCAGAACGGTAGGCTTCAAGAATTGGTTCCTTGATCCATCGAGCCAGGGTGGATTTGGAAGCCTGCGATCCTTTGCGCTTACCAGCGACAAGGACAAAGAGTGCATCCGAGCGGCGCAGGGGCGCCGTGCGGGAAATGTAGATTCTGAGTGCTCTCACCAGATCCAACAAATGCAAATCCTTTTCATACCGATGAACTGGATGAGGACAAAAGGAAGGTAAGGAGATATCCTGATTGAGATGAAAAGAGGATACCACCTTAGGGAGAAACTCCTGAATCGGGCGCAGCACTACCTTGTCCTGGTGAAAAACCAGGAAGGGAGCTTTGGATGACAGCGCTGCTAGCTCGGATACCCTCCGAAGAGACGTGACCGCTACCAGAAAGGCCACTTTCTGTGAGAGTCGAGAAAGTGAAACATCCTTCAGAGGCTCGAAGGGCGGCTTCTGGAGAGCAACTAGTACCCTGTTCAGATCCCATGGATCTAACGGCCGTTTGTACGGAGGGACGATGTGACAAACCCCCTGCAGGAACGTGCGTACCTGAGGAAGTCGTGCTAGACGCTTTTGAAAAAATACCGATAGCGCTGAGACTTGCCCTTTAAGGGAGCCGAGCGATAAGCCTTTTTCCAAACCAGATTGCAGGAAGGAAAGAAAAGTAGGCAATGCAAATGGCCAGGGGGACACTCCCTGTGCCGAGCACCAGGATAAGAAAATCTTCCACGTTCTGTGGTAGATCTTAGCAGACGTGGGCTTCCTAGCCTGTCTCATGGTGGCCACGACCCCTTGAGATAATCCTGAAGATGCTAGTATCCAGGACTCAATGGCCACACAGTCAGGTTCAGGGCCGTAGAATTCAGATGGAAAAAACGGCCCTTGTGACAGTAAGTCTGGCCGGTCTGGTAGCGCCCACGGTTGGCCGACCGTGAGATGCCACAGATCCGGATACCACGACCTCCTCGGCCAGTCTGGGGCGACGAGCAAGACGCGGCGGCAATCGGACCTGATCTTGCGTAGCACTCTGGGCAAGAGTGCCAGAGGGGGAAACACATAGGGCAGCTGGAACTGCGACCAATCTTGCACTAAGGCGTCTGCCGCCAGAGCTCTGTGATCGCGAGACCGTGCCATGAACGTTGGGACCTTGTTGTTGTGCCGGGACGCCATTAGGTCGACGTCCGGCCTTCCCCAGCGGCGACAGATTTCCTGAAACACGTCCGGGTGAAGGGACCATTCCCCTGCGTCCATACCCTGGCGACTGAGGAAGTCTGCTTCCCAGTTTTCTACGCCGGGGATGTGAACTGCGGATATGGTGGAGGCCGTGGCTTCCACCCACAGCAGAATCCGCCGGACTTCCTGGAAGGCTTGCCGACTGCGTGTCCCGCCTTGGTGGTTGATGTATGCCACCGCTGTGGAGTTGTCCGACTGAATTCGGATCTGCTTCCCTTCCAGCCACTGCTGGAAGGCTTGTAGGGCAAGATACACTGCCCTGATTTCCAGAACATTGATCTGAAGGGTGGACTCCTGCTGAGTCCACGTACCCTGAGCCCTGTGGTGGAGAAAAACTGCTCCCCACCCTGACAGACTCGCGTCTGTCGTGACCACCGCCCAGGATGGGGGTAGGAAGGACCTTCCTTGTGATAATGAGGTGGGAAGAAGCCACCATTGAAGAGAGTCCTTGGCCGTCTGGGAAAGGGAGACTTTCCTGTCTAAGGACGTCGACTTCCCGTCCCATTGGCGGAGAATGTCCCATTGAAGTGGGCGCAGATGAAACTGCGCAAACGGGACTGCCTCCATTGCTGCCACCATCTTCCCCAGGAAGTGCATGAGGCGTCTTAAGGGGTGCGACTGGCCTTGAAGGAGAGAGTGCACCCCTGTCTGTAGTGAACGCTGCTTGTCCATCGGAAGCTTCACTATCGCTGAGAGAGTATGAAACTCCATGCCAAGATATGTTAGTGATTGGGTCGGTGACAGATTTGACTTTGAAAAGTTGATGATCCACCCGAAAGTCTGGAGAGTCTCCAGCGCAACGTTCAGGCTGTGTTGGCATGCCTCTTGAGAGGGTGCCTTGACAAGTAGATCGTCCAAGTAAGGGATCACCGAGTGTCCCTGAGAGTGCAAGACTGCTACCACTGCTGCCATGACCTTGGTGAAAACCCGTGGGGCTGTCGCCAGACCAAATGGCAGGGCTACGAACTGAAGGTGTTCGTCTCCTATAACGAAGCGTAGAAAACGCTGGTGCTCTGGAGCAATCGGCACGTGGAGATAAGCATCTTTGATGTCTATTGATGCTAGGAAATCTCCTTGAGACATCGAGGCAATGACGGAGCGGAGAGATTCCATCCGGAACCGCCTGGTTTTCACGTGCTTGTTGAGCAGTTTTAGGTCCAGAACAGGACGGAAAGAGCCGTCCTTTTTTGGCACCACAAACAGATTGGAGTAAAAACCTTGACCTCGTTCCTGAAGAGGAACAGGGATCACCACTCTTTCTGCCTTTAGAGAGCACACCGCCTGTAGAAGAGCATCGGCTCGGTCGGGATGTGGGGAAGTTCTGAAGAACCGAGGCGGAGGACGAGAACTGAACTCTATCCGGTACCCGTGAGACAAAATGTCTGTTACCCACCGGTCTTTGACCTGTGGCAGCCAAATGTCGCAAAAGCGGGAGAGCCTGCCACCGACCGAGGATGCGGAGAGAGGAGGCCGAAAGTCATGAGGCAGCCGGCTTGGAAGCGGTTCCTCCGGCTGCTTTCTTTGGGCGTGAGTGAGCCCGCCAGGAATCTGAGCTCCTCTGCTCCTTCTGAGTCCTTTTGGACGAGGAGAATTGGGCCCTGCCCGAGCCTCGAAAGGACCGAAACCTCGACTGTCCCCTCCACTGTTGAGGTTTGCTTGATCTGGGCTGGGGTAAGGAAGAGTCCTTACCCTTGGACTGTTTAATGATTTCAGCCAATTGCTCACCAAACAGTCTGTCCTGAGATAATGGCAAACTGGTTAAGCATTTTTTGGAAGCAGAATCTACTTTCCATTCCTTTAACCATAAGGCTCTGCGTAAAACCACAGAGTTGGCGGACGCCATTGACGTACGGCTGGTAGAGTCTAAGACCGCATTGATAGCGTAAGTCACAAACGCTGACATTTGCGAGGTCAAGGACGCCACTTGCGGCACTGATGGACGTATGACAGAGTCCACCTGCGCCAGACCAGCTGAAATAGCTTGGAGTGCCCACACGGCTGCGAATGCTGGAGCAAACGACGCGCCAATAGCTTCATAGACAGATTTCAACCAAAGGTCCATCTGTCTGTCATTGGCATCTTTAAGTGAAGCCCCATCTTCCACTGCCACTATGGATCTAGCCGCAAGCCTGGAGATTGGGGGGTCCACCTTTGGACACTGGGTCCAGCATTTGACCACGTCAGGGGGAAAGGGATAACGTGTATCCTTAAGACGTTTGGAGAAACGCTTATCTGGATAAGCATGGTGTTTCTGGACTGCTTCTCTGAAGTCAGAGTGGTCCAGAAAAGTACTCAATTTACGCTTGGGATACCTGAAATGGAATTTCTCCTGCTGTGCTGCTGCCTCCTCCGCTGGAGGAGAAATATCCAGCAGTCTATTGATGGCCGCTATAAGATCATTCACCATGGCGTCACCATCAGGGGTATCCAGGTTGAGAGCGGTCTCAGGATTAGACTCATGATCACCTAGCTCTGTCTCATCATACAGAGAATCCTCTCGCTGAGACCCTGACCAGCGTGATGACGCCGAGGGTCTCTCCCAGCGAGCTCGCTTAGGCTGCCTGGGACTGTCGTCCGAGTCAGAGCCTTCAGCCTGTGATGCCTGGGACCCCCTTGGAGCACGGATTAGTTCCAACTGAGGGGGACCGGGGAACATTGAATCAACAGTGCCCATGGTCTGAGTGACCGGCCTGGACTGCAAAGTTTCTAGAATTTTTGTCATAGTCACAGACATCTTATCAGCAAAAACTGCAAAGTCTGTCCCCGTCACCGGGGCAGGGTTCACAGGCGTCTCTGCCTGGGCCACTACTAGCATAGACTACGGCAGACGAAGTGGCACAGGGACCGAACATTGCACACAATGGGGGTCAGTGGAACCTGCCGGTAGATCAGCCCCACATGCGGTACAGGCAGCATATAAAGCCTGTGCCTTGGCACCCTTGCTTTTTGCGGATGACATGCTGTTGTCTCCTCAGAGCAATATAGGAGTATAAGCCAAGAAGCGACCGTACAGTGCAATATATAGGTACAGACAAAAGTACACAAAACAACACTGTGGCACTAGTGGGGTCAGCACCTAGGTGCTGCTTACCGCCCGCTTAACAGCGGGTGTGTGGTCGCCAGAATCCCCTGTCTGGGTCTCCCAGGGCTATGTCCGTTCTCCAGCTCAGACTGCGTGCAGGAATGGCTGCCGGCGTCCTGTGAAGAGGGGCGGGCCGTGGGCGTGCTGCAGACAAAGAGCGGGAAACTGGCGTCCCACTGTGCCCAGTGAGAGGGCTGGAGTATGTAAATAAGACTCCAGCCCTCGGCGCTGACTATTGTACAGCGTCTCTCCCCTTCCCTGACTGACAGGGGTGGGGGCGGGAACGAAACGTAACTAGGCCGCAGAAGCCGGGGACTAGATTTATAAGCGCTGCCGTCGTAAAAGCACGGTCGGCGTGAAGTCCCCGGCGCACCACAAGTCTCAGCCGCGCCGCAGTCTCCGGGGGCGGCCGGCGCGGGAGTTCCCCACACATAAACTCACTCAGCTAAGCTGCAGTGAGTATAACCCAAGCGCGCAGCGCTACTGTCCCCGGCGCACTAGAACACCCAGCAACGCTGGAGTGTGTCTGTGCCTGTCTGTACGGGGACACAGAGTACCTGAATGTTGCAGGGCCTTGTCCCTGACGGTACCCAGCTCCGTATCCAGCAGGATCTCCGGGTCTGTGGATGGAGCCCGGCCTCAGAGCCTGGAGGCCGGTAAGATCCCACTTCACCAGAGCCCTCAGGGGGATGGGGAAGGAAAACAGCATGTGGGCTCCAGCCTCCGTACCCGCAATGGGTACCTCAACCTTAACAAACACCGCCAACAAGAGTGGGGTGAGAAGGGAGCATGCTGGGGGCCCTTTAGCAAGGGCCCTCTTTTCTTCCATCCGATATAGTCAGCAGCTACTGCTGACTAAACAGTGGAGCTATGCGTGGATGTCTGACCTCCTTCGCACAAAGCTTGAAAACTGAGCAGCCCGTGATCCCACGGGGGGTGTATAGCCAGAAGGGGAGGGGCCTTACACTTTTTAGTGTAATGCTTTGTGTGGCCTCCGGAGGCAGTAGCTATACACCCAATCGTCTGGGTCTCCCAATGGAGCGCCGAAGAAATAAATATAAATATAAATATAAATATATATATATATATATATAGGTTATATAAAAAAAGTATATAAATATATGTATATATATATATATATATATATATATATATATATATAAAGAAATATATATATTAAAAAAAGAACAATATGTTATATATATTATATATATAAAAAATTAAAAAATAATAAATACAAATAAAATAATAAGTAAATAATGAGCTTTTTCGCAATTTTCCGAGATCTATAATATTCTCATTTTTTAGGATCTGGGGCTCAGTTATGGCTTATTTTTTTGTCTTGAGCTGATGTTTTTAATTATACCATTTTTGTATAGATACAGTACGATGCTTTGATCACCTGTTATTATAGTTTAATGCAATGTTGCGGAGACCACAAAAACATAATTCTGGCATTTGGAATTTTTTTTCTTGCCACGATGTGTACCGACCAGATTAAATGATTGTATATTTTAGATATATCGGGCATTTCTAAACATGGCGATACCTAATATGTGTATTTTTTATTTTATTATTGTTTTATTTTCAATGGAGCAAAAATGGAGGTGATTTGAACTTTTAGGTTTTTGTTGTTGTTGTTGTTGTAGTGACTACTAGGTGACTTTATGACTACAATGTCTGATCACTTCTAATCATCACAAGCTCTGATCAGCAGAGCTGATCTCCTGTGAGTGTCGGCGCTCTGACGGCATTTACAGGAAACCCGTCATGGCGGCGACAGGGGTCATCACCTCACCCATTCTATAATGCAACCCATTGGCGCACATGATTGCGTCACAGGGCTGCCAATGGGAGCGTGTAATGGCGTGATCCCCGCCGGAGTGCTTTAGATCGAGCTATCAGTTTGATAGTGCGATCTAAGGGGTTAACAGGCGCAGGAGGATCTCTGTTAGCTTCACATATCTGCTGATCACACACAGCCAAGGGCATTGCGTTACATCCTTGACACGGGTGTGTCACATAGTCACAGCGTCTGGCTATGCAAAATGCTCCCTGACTTCCCACTATTCCTGTTGTCAGTATTCATTGGTATAGGTAGCTTTCCTGCTGGATTCTTCTCTGCCCCTTTTAGACCCAGCAGAAGCTCGCCTTCTACCCAGCTGCTGATTATCAGTATTCCCTTTGTGTTTAAATATCCCTTCCCTCCTTTAGACTGGTGTTGGTGATATTTTCAGTTTTGACGCTGGTGATATTTTCTGTTCTTTCAAGCCTTGGTTGCAAGCCGGTGGCTTGTACTCCTCTGTGATATCATTGCTGAAAACTCTGCTGAACTTCTACCTGAGTCATCTAATGATAACTAGTTCATGCTTTTCCTTCTGTGTGTGTGTCTTGTGTCTTCTATAGTGTTTAGTGGGGTTGACTAAGAGCTCATCCCATCCGTTCCCTATTTAGGGTCAAGCACTAGTGACAACTAGGATCAGGTATCCGGCTCGGCACATAGATGTAGAAACTTTGTAGGGCGGTGAGGGACCCCAGGGACAGGGACTAGCACTAGGGATACCTAGGGTCAGGTATCCGGCTCGGCACATAGGTGCAGAACCTATCTAGGGCAGTGAGGGACCCCAGGGACTAGCACTAGGGATACCTAGGGTCAGGTATCCGGTTCGGCACATAGGTGCGGAACCTATCTAGGGTGGTGAGGGACCTCAGGGACCAGCACTAGGGATATCTAGGGTCAGGTATCCTGCTCGGCACATAGGTGCGGAACCTATCTAGGGTGGTGAGGGACCCCAGGGACCAGCAGTAGGGATACCTAGGGTCAGGTATCCTCCTTGGTACATAGGTGCAGAACCTATCTATGGTGGTGAGGGACCCTGGGACCAGCAGTAGGTTTGGTCAGGGGTCACATCTTCCCTCTCCCTAGACACAGGGTTTCCCTTCCATTTTGCCACACGCTTGATACCTCCCCTTACCTAGCGTGACAGTCCTTGGTCGTGAAGAGGATAATTCAGTGATATTAGTAAGGTTGTATTGTTTTGCACTTTATACACATTAGCATTTTTTTTCCCACCTAGACAAACCCTTGAGCTTGAATTAAAAAAAAATTAAATAAAAAATAAATAAATATGTGGTGTGAATAAAACCTTCTTAATGGATCCCATTATTATGTCTATGCTATTCTTTGTCAAATATACCAAAGCCTGGCATGGAAAGTGAACAGACTGATGTGAGCACAGCCCTATTTATAATAAATCAGGTTTCTGTTGCTTTGTTGTTGTTGTTGTTTTATTTTTTTTAAATATTATGAATAATTCTGTTAGTGAAATTCCGGAATAGTGTGCAGAAAACGGAGAGGCGGCTAATGTCTCACCTGGATCTGGAGAGGCAGGTTTTCTCTGACTGTTACTAATAAGCTCTCTGTAGGTTTCTCCTTACACAAGAGAACCAGTTCGAGCTCCATATCATCTTTAATGAGTAAGCCTTTGGCAACGAGGCCAATTCTCATGACTCCACATAGCACCCGACCACTCTCATCCCTGAAAAACAAGCACAATGTGATCAGACAATTACAGCAGCTGATTCACAGCGACTCGGTGTTTAGAGAGTCATTTATCAATTTAACACATTAAAATAAAAAAAAAAAAAAAATACAATATATCTAAGCAAAGAAATCTGCTTCTTGGTTAGTGAAAACATGAGCAGAAAGCAAAGAAGGACGCGGAATCCAGCGATGAAGAGACATTGTGGCTTTGCTCTTCATCGCTGGAGTCCACGTCCTCTCTTGTATATCACAATGCCTTAGCCAAGGTTTTCTTCCGTGCTGATCAAGTTTAGTGCTTTTAAAATTCTATGGCAGACGTTCCGCTGTAAATACTGCATAGAACCTTATGAGCACTAATTGTCACCAATCTCACAAATGGAAAAATCTGTGTTTAATGAAGATAGAGTTTGATTTCCCCGTGAATTGAGAACTTTCTCCCTTTCCTTATTTGCCTCCCTCTATTTAATACATACCATATTGATCATAACAACATTTCAGATTTTATTTCGCATTGGTTATACATGTAAATCATTTGTCGTCACACCTCATCATATAGTCATTGCCATGTATTTGCTTACAGGCCAAAGTGTTGTGCTACACAGTATTCCATGTATTGTTTTCATCTATGTAGTTCTTCATTTTATTTATTCTGCCCTCTGTTTTCGTTTCTCTCTTCTGCCCTACTTACAGTCTACCTGTACACTTTCTTTGCCACACTTCCGGTGTTTTTACTCTGCCCTTCTTCTGGTCGGCACCGCACTACACCTGCCCTACTACCAGTTAGTACCGCATTACACCTGCCCTACTTCCGGTTGGCACCGCATTACTCCTGCCCTTCTTCCTGTTTACACTGCATTACATCTGCCCTAGTTCTGGTTGGCACTGTATTACACCTACCCTACTTCCAATTGGCACCACATTACTCCTGCCGTGCTTCCTGTTACACTGCATTACATCTGCCCTACGTCCGATAGTCACTGCATTACTCTTGCCCTTCTTCCTGTTTACACCTGCCCTACTTCTGGTTGGTACTGTATTACACCTGCCCTACTTCTGCCGGATATGCGTCACTGTACATGGCGAGTCGTCTCTTCTGGCATTTATACATCACTGTTCAAACACTTGGGCACACACGTCTCCAGCACGCCATCGTCGGTCACTTTGACAGTATGTTTCAGCGGTCTACCTTATGTTTGTGATCTCATTCATCCCTTTGCACTCATCACCTGATTCCTCTCCTAATCCATTTATTTTTAACTTTGCTTCCATTTCTTTCATCACTAGTTACGAGTACCAAGCACCCGAGCATGGTAGTGCCCGCTCATCACTAGTTACGAGTACCGAGCACCCGAGCATGGTAGTGCCCGCTCATCACTAGTTACGAGTACTGAGCACCCGAGCATGGTAGTGCCCGCATATCACTAGTTACGAGTACAGAGCACCCGAGCATGGTAGTGCCCGCTCATTACTAGTTACGAGTACTGAGCATCCAAGCATGGTAGTGCTCGCTCATCACTAGTTATCAGTACCGAGCACCCGAGCATGGTAGTGCCCGCTCATCACTAGTTACGAGTACTGAGCATCCAAGCATGGTAGTGCTCGCTCATCACTAGTTATCAGTACCGAGCACCCGAGCATGGTAGTGCCCGCTCATCACTAGTTACGAGTACTGAGCATCCAAGCATGGTAGTGCTCGCTCATCACTAGTTACGAGTACCAAGAAACCCGAGCATGGTAGTGCCCGCTCATCACTAGTTACGAGTACCGAGCACCCGAGCATGGTAGTGCCCGCTCATCACTAGTTACGAGTACTGAGCATCCAAGCATGGTAGTGCCCGCTCATCACTAGTTACGAGTACCGAGCACCTGAGCATGGTAGTGCCCGCTCATCACTAGTTACGAGTACCGAGCACCTGAGCATGGTAGTGCCCGCTCATCACTAGTTACAAGTAGCGAGCATCCAAGCATGGTAGAGCTCGCTCATCACTAGTTACAAGTACCGAGCATCCAAGCATGGTAGAGCTCGCTCATCACTAGTTACAAGTACTGAGCATCCAAGCATGGTAGTGCTCACTCATCACTAGTTACGAGTTCCAAGCACCCGAGCATGGTAGTGCCCGCTCATCACTAGTTACGAGTTCCAAGCACCCGAGCATGGTAGTGCCCGCTCATCACTAGTTACGAGTACTGAGCATCCAAGCATGGTAGTGCCCGCTCATCAATAGTGGTAATGTATTGATTCGTGGGTGTCCAAGCTCTGGGACCTGCACCGATTGGCAGCATGAAGGAATTCCTTAGAACAGTCAAGGTAATGTTTATTCCTGGTATAGTGGCATGTTTGTATGGAAGCCCGACTTCCGCTCCCTTCCTTAATACCCCATGAGTCTGCTGTTTTTGCCAGCCCCACAACAGAATTACTGGCGCGTCGGTTGGGCATGCGCATTCTAATGAGGATCAAATTCTACAACTCCGCCTATCAGTGTAGGTCCCACCGGTCAGACCGCCACTGATCACCTATTCTGTGGATAAGCAATTATTAAAGGGGTGATAAATAACGGGATAATGTCCCCCCATACTTTAAATTTAGATAACAATTGACATTTGATGAGTTCCCTAACTAAAGCAACGAAAATCCAATGTTTTTCTCATAGCGGGTCATACATTATTTCTTATTTTACATTTCCGCTGCTGCAGAACATCTTGTGGGAGAGTAAGGCTACTTTCACACATCCGGATTTTTGCTCTGCGGCACAATACGGCGTTCTGCAGAAAAACCGCAACCGGCTTTGGTAACGCCGGTTGCGTTTTTTTTTTGCATAGACTTACATTAGTGCCGTATTGTGCCGCAGGGGCTTGCGTTCGGTCCGGTTTTTGCCGCATGCGGCAGATTTAGCCGATGCCGCGGCCGGTTCGAACATTCCCTGCAACGTTTTTTGCTCCGGCAAAAAACACCGCATCGCGCCGCATCCGGCCGCTGCGGCACATTTTTCAATGCATACCTATGGAGGCCGGATGCGGCGCGATGCGGAAAAAACCGCATCCGCTCGCCGCATGCGGTTTTTTTCCACTGCGCATGCTCAGTAGCATGCCGCAACCGTAAAAAACCAGACGGGCCGCATGTAAAAACTTATGCAAAGGATGCGGTGTTTTCGCCGCATCCGTTGCATAGTTTTCACAGCCGGATTGAGCCGCAGTGCTCAAACCGGATGTGTGAAAGTAGCCTAATGGGTCCTTAAATAAAAAATGTCTCATGCATCAGAGGCAACTGTGATGCTGCGCTCACTGAGTGTATTGGGGGGACAAGCGTCTGACAGCAGAACTAAGGCACGCAGGAACGATTTGTCATTTAAACAATCCAGTCGGTTTATTCACTTCTGGATAAACCGGTCTGCGTAAATGAAACATAAGCCATACTTTAGATTTGTATAACAAACATTACACAGTCTGTGTTTTCAGTAGGTAAAATAGCATCCCACAGTCTGATTCACCTACGGAATTATCCACACAGTTCAAGCCCTCTCCTCAGCAAGTATAGTCCCCTTTTTCTACGGTGTTACCTGCCAGTAGGTTTGAAGGCTGTCATTCTGGCTCCATGCAGTCCAGGGAGACTCTCACACTGGGCTCACTCCTGACCCTTGAACACGCGCCATTTAATGGCTCCTTCTGTTAGTCCAGAGCCTCAGTGGATTCTGCAGCTCCTTGAAGGTTAAGAGCCCTTGCTAGCTCTGCATGCACAGGAGATCCTGCACATGTGCGCCAACCAAGATGGCTTCCACAAACACATAGCGATCATGTGACAAACAGCCTCATTAAAACACATTAGGCACACCAATGTATCAGAGGTATGTGTGTTGTGAATACATTTGAATTAGATTCCAGTTTGGGGCTCCCTCTTGTGGTCAGTGCTGGTAGTGCAGTTGACTTGCTGAATGGGAACTAGCCAGCTGAGGAGGATTGGCAATTAGGTCATTCAGATTGGGCCTATATAACTGAGTAGTTTCCTTCTGTTCCTTGCCGATGCACAATGTATCTCCTGTGTGCTAAGGACATTCTCTGTGTCTACCAGAACTCCTCTCAGATAAGTTGGTCTTTGTACCTCTGGTTATGGTTTCCACTTTCTTATGATTTTGCCTGTGTGGAGTTCTTGGTGGAGTTGGATCATTCCCTGCTAGAACTATCTGCGTACCTTGCTCCATGTTCTGCTATGTATTGTTTTTTGTCATGCTTGCTACAAAATTCAGTCCCTCCTCTATATCACTGTTTTTCTTGGATCCCAGTAACACCAGAGTACTGATATAGTGGGCGAGAGCCTGTGTAGGCTCAGTATTTTTCCATATCAGGCGTGCTGGTATTTACTAGGGTTTTTACGGATGCAGTCAGTGCTCTTTACTATCCTTTCCCATGCAGATAGTTTGGGCTTCATCTTTGCTGAATCTGTTATCTAGCTACGTATTGTGTTTTCTTATATCACCGTAGTCTTTACATGTGGGGGGCTATCTATATCTTTGGGGACTACTCCGGGGCAGATTTGCTTTTTTTAATGTTTCTCTCTGTAAGAATATTTAGCTCTCTGGCTGTGTCGAGGCCACCAGGTCATTGTCGGCTCGCCCCACGGCTACTTCTAGCTGTGTGTCAGTATTAGGTCTGCAGTTCATTAAGGTTCCAGCCACCCTGGTTATTTTTTGGGTTTCCGAGTTTTTGTCCTTTTTCTGATCCTCCTCAGTCACTGAATCATAACATATGTGGATGGTCAGTCCCGCCCATCACTTATGACCATCCCATGAACCCAGCCCTGAATGTACACTAAAATCCTGATGGAACTACAAGTCCCAGAGAAACATTCCAGATTCAGATAGACTCTGCAACACATACCGGCCATTTACAACATAGCCGGTTGCTATATCACACAACACAGTAAAAGAAAGAGGGAGCACGACATCAATTGGTGGCTCACATAGGAGAAAAACAAAAACAAAACACAAACAACTTCCGCCTATACAGTGCCGCTGATCTCTGCGTAGTCTTCGGGTTCTGACATCAGAAAGTGATGGTCTACTGTCAGGACTTGTCAATGGAAGTTAACCGGTTTGTAGCATTATATACATTATTGCCAACACCCCTCTGGAGGACGAGTGAGCACATGAAGCATAGCGATGTACATTAATGAGTGCCGTGGGCGAGGAGCTCGTCTATTTATACACTGTTGTGTCAAGACCTAAAATGATCCCGAAAATCGTGCACACAACTCATTGTTTCTGTAGGAGAATTTCATCCTTTTTTGCATTTTTAAAGCAGTCTGTGGAATGCGGAATTTAGGAAGGAACTGGATCCATATAAAGCAGGATAATAACGTCTACAATTGTGAGAGGCGTCAATAAAATAAGCAGAACGCCGGCCGACTCGGAGGGATTATATGGACAAAAGGAGCGGCAAAAAGCAAAAAAAACTGTAAACAGAAACGCGCCATCTGTGAGACTATCATTTATTTCAAGTTGAGAGATTGCAGTGGGTTACTAAATCCCACTGGGAAGATCATTCTACCTGAGCTATGAATAATAGGCTACTCGCAGAGGTGGATAGTGCTTAGCCTGCAGGAAGCAGGACGTGAGGATGTCTCTAAGTACACGAAAACTAGACGCTCGTCTGCCGTGTCAGCAATGTCCCTCTCACTTAGGCACAGAGATGTGGGACTTGCAACCAGGCATATTAAAATTTATTTAGTAATGCAAAATAAACACGCACACAAAAAAAAATAATAATCACTTGCATGGGAAAGCCACCGGCCGGCAATTAAAATCTAACAATTATTGAACCCTTTAAAAGGAACCGGTCAGCAACTGTTACCCCCCAAGCCACAAATATGATTCTGAAGCCTTTGAAAAGATAAGCTAGTTGGTCTCTATATGACCACAAAGCAAGTGAGAAATCTAGTTTTGAAGTTGTGTCTGAAAGTACATTGAACATAATGGTGCACTTACAGCTCCTCAGCACCAACATGTGATGATGCACTTACAGCTCCTCAGCCCCACCCAGTAACGATGCACTTACAGCTCCTCAGCACCAACATGTGATGATGCACTTACAGCTCCTCAGCCCCACCCAGTAACGATGCACTTACAGCTCCTCAGCACCAACATGTGATGATGCACTTACAGCTCCTCAGCCCCACTCAGTGACGATGCACTTACAGCTCCTCAGCCCCACCCAGTGACGATGCACTTACAGCTCCTCAGCCCCACCCAGTGACGATGCACTTACAGCTCCTCAGCCCCACCCAGTAACGATGCACTTACAGCTCCTCAGCCCCACCCAGTGACGATGCACTTACAGCTCCTCAGCCCCACCCAGTGACGATGCACTTACAGCTCCTCAGCCCCACCCAGTGACGATGCACTTACAGCTCCTCAGCCCCACCCAGTAACGATGCACTTACAGCTCCTCAGCCCCACCCAGTGACGATGCACTTACAGCTCCTCAGCCCCACCCAGTGACGATGCACTTACAGCTCCTCAGCCCCACCCAGTAACGATGCACTTACAGCTCCTCAGCCCCACCCAGTGACGATGCACTTACAGCTCCTCAGCCCCACCCAGTGACGATGCACTTACAGCTCCTCAGCCCCACCCAGTGACGATGCACTTACAGCTCCTCAGCCCCACCCTGTGACGATGCACTTACAGCTCCTCAGCCCCACCCTGTGACGATGCACTTACAGCTCCTCAGCCCCACCCTGTGACGATGCACTTACAGGTCCTCAGCCCCACCCTGTGACGATGCACTTACAGCTCCTCAGCCCCACCCTGACGATGCACTTACAGCTCCTCAGCCCCACCCTGTGACGATGCACTTACAGCTCCTCAGCCCCACCCTGTGACGATGCACTTGCAGCTCCTCAGACCCAACCTGTGACGATGCACTTGCTGCTCCTCAGCCCCAACCTGTGACGATGCACTTGCAGCTCCTCAGCCCCAACCTGTGACGATGCACTTGCAGCTCCTCAGCCCCACCCTGTGACAACGCACTTGCAGCTTCTCAGCCCCAACCTGTGACGATGCACTTATGCGGGCTTCACACAAGACGATCTATTGTGCGATTGCACGAGCGATCGTACCCGCCCCCGTCGTTTGTGCGTCACGGGCAATTAGTTGCCTGTGGCGCACAAAGTTGTTAACCCCAGTCACACGTACTTACCTCCCGGGCGACGTCGCTGTGGGCGGCGAACATCCTCTTCCTGAAGGGGGAGGGACGTTCGTCGTCACAGCGACGTCACACAGCAGCGACGTAAACATCCCGCCCACCTCCTTCCTTCCGCATTGCCGGCGGGACACAGGTAAGCTGAGTTTGTCGTTCCCAAGGTGTTACACGGAGCGATGTGTGCTGCATCGGGAACGATGAACCGGTGCGCAGAAGGAGGAACGATTTTTTGAAACTAAGCGACGTGTCAACAATGAATGAGAAGGTGAGTACTTTTGCTCGTTCACCGTCGCACGTAGTTGTCACACGCTACGATATATCAGACGATGCCGGATGTGCGTTACTAATGACGTGACCCCGACGACATATCGCCAGATATATCGTACCGTGTGATGCCCGCATTACAGCTCCTCAGGCCAAACCTGTGACGATGCACATGCAGCTCCTCAGCCCCAACCTATGACGATGCACTTACAGCTCCTCAGTCTCAATTTGTGAAGATGCACTTACAAGCTCCTCAGCCCAAACCTGTGACGATGCACTTACAGCTCCTTGGTCCCAACTTGTTGTAACGGGGTGCCAGGGGCGCCTCTGGGCTTGTAGTCGTGGCCCCTTCTGTCAGGCTTACCCCTGGCTCCGCCGTCACTATCGGGACGGGAGATGTCTTGGTGGGGCAGAGTGTGGTGGTGCAGATGTCGTCCGACGTATAAACACTCTCCAGGCATGGTTCGATGCAAATAAAAGACATTCTTTATTTCACAACTCTTTCCAAAAACCGGCAGTTACAGATGGCTTCACGTTCTTTTCTTAGCTGGGGAAAGCCTGCCCTGACGTCTCCTCCAGTGGGGATGTGCCCGGCTACTCTATTTCACCTGGCTCCCACTTATGGCTACCCACAGCCCGGACCCACACCGGGACTGCTTCGCACTATGAGGTTCCGCCCGCTCCTTTTCTCTCCGGCTTCCCTGTTCTTCCAGCTCCCTTCTTTCTTTCTTTCTTTCTGCCCACTCAGCTCCACACTCTGCCCCTGGCTGTTTCTTCTCTCCTGTCCTGGACACAACTGCCTTCAGCACACACTTCCTTTCCCCCTAAGCTGCCGGCTCCTCCTGCCTCCTGTACAGTTTCTATGGGGACAGCATTAACCACTTCAGAGAAAACCTGTGCTTCCTTGTAAGGGGTCTGCCCACCCCTTACATACCTCCCCTCTTTAAGCCTAAGCCTCCCGGCAAGGCACAAATCTAAAATCACATTTTAAAACTAAACAAAGTCATTTTAATGAAACTGCGAACATGTTCACCTGAGGGCACCCGCAAGGGCACACCAGTCCAGCGCCCGGAGTTCCTCCTGGAAGCTCCCGGTCTTAGTGGAGTTTCTGCCCGGAGGTTTTTGCAGCACTCCCGGTCTTAGACGTTAGCTGGCAGGAACACAACTCGGCAAAAATCTTCTTAACGACGCGGAGGGAGCCCCTGGCTCAGTCCAGCATCAGGCTCTCTTCCGGGCTCAGCAACTTGAACGGTTACAAACAACACACCTTCTTCCGGCTCAAAACAACGCCGGTGTTGAACAAAAACAGGCCCGCCATCTTCCGGTCTTGAAAAGTCACTCCGGATGATATGCACGTTGCCATTCGGCTCGTTGGGCCTGCACGTACTCCGACAGGGACTGTCCGGGCAACCGGCGCAGCCTCCGGAAGGGCTCGTAGTTGGCGGGTTGCTCCAACGTCTCGGGTGGGAGAGTTCAGCTAGCACCGGTCTTTGCTGCGACCGCCGCCGGTATTGGCATTCCTCCCACTCGATTTCCTGTTGCCACTGTGCGGCCTCTTGTGTAGTGGGCCGCTCCGGTCCTCCTGGCACAGCCGGTAGGTTAAGGGTGGGTCCTTCCGCAGCCGCAGTCTGCTTCGGGCGTCCTCTGCCCAGGCTAGTCGCTACTAGTGCGGCTACCGCACCTTGCTGTCTTCCTGGAGTCTCCATCTTGCTCGGAGTCAGCGTTTCTGGTAATGGCGTCGGGGTCAGTGGAGATGCTGGAGGAAGTGGAGGCGGGCTTACTTTTCCCGCTCTTGGGTATACTCCACCCCCAGTCTCACACATCAGGTCGACCCCTACGCGGCGGTTCTTCTTTTTCTCTGGAACACCGCCCACTTCACATATCTTCCTTCGTGCCCTGGGACCGGCACCTCCCCTCTTTGGGCGGAGTACTCCGAACTTCTTTTTCGGCACCGGCCAGCCCCAGGCTCTTCTTTTGGCGCCAATTCTGCGCGCGCTTTCTGTGTCTTCACAGACAACGGCCATCTTGCCGCCATCTTGTGCCCGGTCCAACGCCTTAGGCACTTCTTCCTCTTCCCACCATGGGATCGGGACTCTTTTGCAATAATCTGGATCCAGTGTCCTCGGCATCACTTGATCTTCTACTTCGTGGAGCGGGACCCCTTGCATATGATCCGGATCCTGCCGACTACGCCACATGTAACGGGGTGCCAGGGGCGCCTCTGGGCTTGTAGTCGTGGCCCCTTCTGTCAGGCTTACCCCTGGCTCCGCCGTCACTATCGGGACGGGAGATGTCTTGGTGGAGCAGAGTGTGGTGGTGCAGATGTCGTCCGACGTATAAACACTCTCCAGGCATGGTTCGATGCAAATAAAAGACATTCTTTATTTCACAACTCTTTCCAAAAACCGGCAGTTACAGATGGCTTCACGTTCTTTTCTTAGCTGGGGAAAGCCTGCCCTGACGTCTCCTCCAGTGGGGATGTGCCCGGCTACTCTATATCACCTGGCTCCCACTTATGGCTACCCACAGCCCGGACCCACACCGGGACTGCTTCGCACTATGAGGTTCCGCCCGCTCCTTTTCTCTCCGGCTTCCCTGTTCTTCCAGCTCCCTTCTTTCTTTCTTTCTTTCTGCCCACTCAGCTCCACACTCTGCCCCTGGCTGTTTCTTCTCTCCTGTCCTGGACACAACTGCCTTCAGCACACACTTCCTTTCCCCCTAAGCTGCCGGCTCCTCCTGCCTCCTGTACAGTTTCTATGGGGACAGCATTAACCACTTCAGAGAAAACCTGTGCTTCCTTGTAAGGGGTCTGCCCACCCCTTACATTGTGACGATATACTTACAGCTCCTCAACTCCACCCTGTGAAGATGCATTTACAGCTCCACCCTGTGACGATGTACTTACAAGCTCCTCAGCCCCAACCTGAGACTATGCGCTTACAGCTCCTTAGCCCAAATCTGTGACGATGCACTTATGTAAGAAAAAATGTAAGATGTATTCCTATAACTAAATCTAAAACAAAGTAATCTGCAACACACGTTTCCTGTATTTACATGCTGCACATTCCCAGTTTCCCCCTACTTATTGGTATCTCCCAGCTCAGAAGAAGGAAGTCTCACAAAGCTGTAAAATAGTGAGATAGTGGAGAGATAGATTTCATCCTATCTTTCTTATAGGGCCAGAGCTTTAATAACAACCATTTTTGTTTCTCCTTATTATATAGATTTCAGAAAGTTGAATATTTTGGTCTCCTTTTGCTTCAAGAAGTTTCCCAGGAGGTGATAGGTCTGTTTCCAAATGGGGAGATGAGACTGAAATTGGTAGAGTGAAACGGCCCTGTTACTTTAGTGGCTGACAAGGGTTTTAAAGGGTTATTACCAAAATGGTACATTATCCCCTATTTCTCGGATATACTGATTGCTGGGGACCTGACCTCAGGGACTCCCATCAATCCCAGAAACGGGGCTTGGAAACCCCAAAAGAGGTTCGTATGGAGCTGAGGAGCGCATGCTCAACCTCCACTCTACTCCTTATCTATTGGGCTGCTCAAGGAACTGAGTACTGTGCTGGGCTTTCTCTAGCTGTCCCATAGACAAATAGACTATTAATAGAGCAAAGGCAGAGCACGCGCATCTCCACTCCAGTCAAGATGAACTACTGTGTTTTCCCGAATAAAAGCCCTACCTCAAAAATAAGCCCTAGTTGCAGTTCAATAATGAAGTGTCCATGCAGCTATAAAAGTTAAAGAATACTGCAGGACACTTCATTAAAGAAAGCAGATAACCCGAAAAGAGAGAAGAAAGAAGACCCCGCAATCATACTCACCAGACACCGAACGGGAGGCTGTAGAATGCGAGGACCTGCGGTGGAACGCATCGAGGACCTGCGGTGGACCGCATCGAGGACCTGCGGTGGACCGCATCGAGGACCTGCGGTGGAACGCATCGAGGACCTGCGGTGGAACGCATCGAGGACCTGCGGTGGAACGCATCGAGGACCTGCGGTGGAACGCATCGAGGACCTGTGGTGGACCGCATCGAGGACCTGCGGTGGAACGCATCGAGGACCTGCGGTGGAACGCATCGAGGACCTGCGGTGGAACGCATCGAGGACCTGCGGTGGAACGCATCGAGGACCTGCGGTGGACCGCATCGAGGACCTGCGGTGGAACGCATCGAGGACCTGCGGTGGACCGCATCGAGGACCTGCGGTGGACCGCATCGAGGACCTGCGGTGGACCGCATCGAGGACCTGCGGTGGACCGCATCGAGGACCTGCGGTGGAACGCATCGAGGACCTGCGGTGGAACGCATCGAGGACCTGCGGTGGAACGCATCGAGGACCTGCGGTGGAACGCATCGAGGATCTCCGGTGGACCTGCATTGGAACGCATCAGGGACCTGCGGTGGAACGCGCACATGCACACACACACACAAACACCCGGTGATACTGTACTGGTCTGGGGACCTGGGGCGCTGTCGAATTAAAGGACCTGTAGTGGAACGCAAGAAGAACCTGCAGTGGAACGCGTGCACGCACAGTGCCAGTGAGAGCGTACTGCTTCGGGGACCTGCGGTGGAACGCATTGACGTGTACCACCACAGTTCCTCCATGTGTTCCACAGTAGGTCTTCCCGTTCTACAGCACTGGCAGTTGGAAACAGTACTGTACCACTGGATATTTCTGTGTGTATGACGTTACTGCAAGTGTGTGTGTGTGTGTGTGTGTGTGTGTGTGTGTGCGTGCGTGCGTGGGTGCGTGCGTGCCAGCCGGAGGCAGGGGAGAACTGCTGTGGAGCACACAAGGACCTGCTGGGAGCACCTGCTATGGATCACAGTAGGACCTGGGAGCAACACAGATGTTAGGGTTATGGTAAGTAGGATTCTCCTGGGAGGTGTCTGCCTTTTGGGGGGTAAATTTACCCTCAACCTGTGTTTCCGAAGAAATAAGCCCTATCGCAAAAATGAGCCTTAGTGCATTTTTGGGGGCAAAACTTAATATGAGTGTCTTATTTTTGGGCAAACACAGTAGGTAAGTCAAGATAGAAAAAATTGATAAATCACAATACGGGTGTCATAACAGAGATTTCTGCCTCTACTTTACATAGAAAGCCTTGCATCTTTATGACAACCATTGAACAGCGTATCTGGAATACATTACGGGCCTCTAAAAAGAAAATCATCTTATCGCACAATTGTGTAAATGTGGGCGGCAGTAAACGCGGAGCTGAAGAGTCATGACGGTTGTATTGCGAAATCTAGTGACGGATCCGCTTTAAAGGGCGGCGAGTGACTCTCATGAAGAAAGTGAACTATTAATACCCAGGTATCGTAGGCTCCGAAGCTTTTCATTTTCACACGGAAACTAACGAGTATACATTCAATCATGCACTGGAAGGGGTTCTTTCACATTGAAAAAAAAAGGTAAAATTGCACGGAAACATTTTCTATACCGTATTTTTCGTTTTATAAGGCGCACCGGATTATAAGACGCACCCCAAATTTAGAGCTAAAAAAAAGGGTAAAAAAAAAAAAAATGGGGTCAGTCTTATAATCCGGTGTTGTCTTACCAAAGGGGGGCAGCAGTGGTGGTGAAGTGAGGTCACAGGAAGCAGAGGTTGTGCTGGCAGCCGCGGCGGGTTTGTAGCATCACCCGCAGCGGTTAGTGGAGGCAGGCGCGGTGGCGTTTGTGGCGGCAGCCGTGGCGGGTCCGTGGTGGCGGGTGACAGGTGGAGCAGGCCGGTGAAGTAAGTGTCTCAGTGTGTCCGCGGTCCCGCTTCAAATGATGGCGCCTGGAGCGGCGCATACGCAGATGGAGCGCTCATGCAAGAACTCCATCTGCGCACGCGCTGACTCCCGTCGCCATCATTTGAAACTGGGACCGCGGACACACTGGGACACCTGCCGAACAGCCGCCTGCCCGAAGCACACACGCACAGAGTGACAGCGAGCAGGACACCCACCCGCACGCACAGAGAGGCTGGCGGCACAGACAGGCACCCGGCTGTCCGCACGCACGCACAGAGAGGCAGCTGGCACCGACGGGCACCCGGCTGCCTGCCCGCCCGCACGTACAGAGAGGCTGGCGGCACCGACAGGCACCCGGCTGCCCGCACGCTGCACGCACGTACAGAGAGGCAGCCGGCACCGACAGGCACCCGGCTGCCAGAACGCACCCGGTCGCTGCACAAACAGCACCCTGGTAAGCTGTATTCGAATTTTAAGACGCACCCCTCATTTTCCTCCCAAATATTTGGGAGGAAAAGTGCGTCTTATAATCCGAAAAATAAGGTACATGATATATTTTATTACCTAGTATTACTAGGTTCACGACATCAATCAAAAAAGCGACATTATCAATGTATTTCTTGACGTGTCCTAGTGAGATGCGGGATGAAACTCCTTCTTTTCCGCTGTATAGGGACAGTTAAGTCTCTATTTCTTAGGAGAAGCAAACTCCTAAAGGTCCATTACACTTGACCTGGGAAGAGCTTAAGGGATTGATTATCAAGTCCTAAGGTTCCCAAACAACTTTTCCAAAGTGGCATTTGGAACATGTGGCTGTAATCCAAAAATGTCGGTAGTCCTTGAGAATCTGACATTGATATCGGCGTAGCACGATTCAGCTTTCCAAGCCCCCTAAAAATACTAAATACAAAAATGCCTTCGTGATACAGGTATCCGACCATCTGTATATTAAATCTTAGTATTATTCACTCATCCACAATGAAATTGCAACACCAGGAAGGAAAAGTCATGGAGATCACTGGGTGGATAGACAAGGGAATGATATACAAATGATATACACATTTTTCCAAACGTCTCGATTTAGTCAATATCGAGAATCAGACAAGTGCAGAAATCCCGGCACTTACAGGCTTGTATGCGATCAACGAGGTTACTATTGGTTGTCTGAGGAAGGTTCTGCCACCCTGAATGCACTTTGGCATGGAAATCATCAAGATCCACTAGTGGCAGCTACCTTGTGCAATAGCCGACCAATAACATGCCATATGTGCTCAAAGGGAGACAAGTCTGGATATGTTGCAGGCCATGGTAGCACATTTAGGCTACGCAAGCTGATCATAGTGGTACAAATAAGTGGGTTGCAAAACAGTTCCTTTAGGGGTACTTTGCACGTTGCGACATCGCTACTGCGAGCTCGTCGGGGTCAAACCGAAAGTGACGCACATCCGGCGCCGGTAACGACGTCGCAACGTGTAAAGCCTAATAGCACCGACAAATGATCGCAAAAGCGTTGAAAATAGGTGATCTGTGTAGTGTCGGTCATTTCCATAATTTCGCTGCAGCGACAGGTACGATGCTGTTCCTCGTTCCTGCGGCAGCACACATCTCTGTGTATGAAGCTGCAGGAGCGAGGAACATCTCCTTACCTGCGTCCCGCCTGCAATGAGGAAGGAAGAAGGTGGGCGGGATGTTTAAGTCCCGCTCCTCTCCGCCCCTCCGCTTCTATTGGCCGCCTGCCGTCGCTGTGACGCTGCACGACCCGCCCCCTTAGGAAGGAGGCGGGTCGCCGGCCAGTGCGACGTCGCAGGGCAGGTAAGTGCGTGTGAAGCTGCCGTAGCGATAATGTTCGCTACGGCAGCTATCACAAGATATCGCATGTGTGACGGGGGCGGGGACTATCGCGCTTCGGCATTGCTACAATTGGCTACCGATGTCGCAGCGTGCAAAGTACCCCTTAGACATGGAAATCATCAAGATCCACTGCAGGCAGCTACCTTGTGCAATAGCAGACCAATAACATGCCATATGTGCTCAATGGGAGACCAGTCTGGAGACGTAGCAGGCCATGGTACTATGTTTAGGCTTTGCAGGCTGATCACAGTGGTACAAGCAATAAGTGGGTTTTACGACAGCTCCTTTGGACATGGAAATCATCAAGATCCGCTGTTGGCAACTAACTGTGCAATAACCGACCAATGATATAACATACGCGCTTAATGGGAGACAAGTCTGGAGATGCTGCAAGCCACGGTAGCGCGTTTAGGCTATGCAGATGCAGGCTGATCACAGTGGTACAAGCAACAAGCAGGTTGTGAAACAGCTCCTTTGGACCTTTTGGATAATTGGTCTCACCACTGCTTCAATAGTTGCTCCTTTCTACACTAAGTGAAATTGGACATCTTGAATCAAGCCTTGGGTATTAGACAGTGTCTACAAATTGTAAAAAGTCATTTGCAAAACACTGGGCTATGAGACTTTTGGCTACGGATGCTCCAATGACGTTATGCTATCACTCTCAAGGCTCATCATAGTGCAGAACAGGTTGGAATGGATGACTATCCACTTCACTGACAAGTTCTGCCTTCGATTTGAACACAACGATAGATGGGAGATTGGTCTGGAGACCACGAGGGCACCAGGAGGCCTTCACGAGGGTACATTGCAGAGGTCCTACTCTCAAGATTGTGTGGAGCGGCATATTATGTGGTAACTGGACACCTCCAATCTTTATTTCAGGTTCACAACATCTCGGTGTCACATTAATTTGCTTGTTTTCCAACACAACAAAACCAGGCCTCATGTTGCTGGTCCTACTGTGAGCGGCCTGTGTGAAGTAAACGTGCTCCATGGCCTGCAGCGTCTCCGGACTTGTCTCCCACCGAGCACATCTGAGATGTCATTAGCCATCAACTGCAAAGGCAGCTGCCAGCAGTGGATATTTATGATTTTTCCAAGTGCATTCAGCACGGCAAAACATTCCTCAGACACCAATATAATAACCTTATTGATGGCAATCAAAACGTCTGTGTGTGGTGGGCACACCTGGTAAATTAATACATTTATTTATTATTTAAATTATTTGTAACCTGCATTTTCTAGAAATTTAGGGAACCTGTCACCACTTTTCCTTTAGGTTCCTTTAGGAAACTGTCACCACTTTTTGGGTGTATAAGCTGCAGCCACCACCACTGGGCTCTTATATACAGCATTCTAACATGCTGTATATAAGAGCCCAGGCCGCTGTGAGAACATAAAAAAACACTTTATAATACTTACAGTCATATGAAAAAGTTTGGGCACCCCTATTATTGTTAACCTCTTTTCTTTATAACAATTTGGGTTTTTGCAACAGCTATTTCAGTTTCATATATCTAATAACTGATGGACTGAGTAATATTTCTGGATTGAAATGAGGTTTATTGTAGTAACAGAAAATGTGCAATCCGCATTTAAACAAAATTTGACCGGTGCAAAAGTATGGGCACCCTTATCAATTTCTTGATTTGAACACTCCTAACTACTTTTACTGACTTACTGAAGCACTAAATTGGTTTTGTAACCTCATTGAGCTTTGAACGTCATAGGCAGGTGTATCCAATCATGAGAAAAGGTATTTAAGGTGGCCACTTGCAAGTTGTTCTCCTATTTGAATCTCCTATGAAGAGTGGCATCATGGGATCCTCAAAACAACTCTCAAATGATCTGAAAACAAAGATTATTCAACATAACTGTTCAGGGGAAGGATACAAAAAGTTGTCTCAGAGATTTAAACTGTCAGTTTCCACTGTGACGAACATAGTAAGGAAATGGAAGAACACAGGTACAGTTCTTGTTAAGCCCAGAAGTGGCAGGCCAAAAAAAATATCAGATAGGCAGAGAAGAAGAATGGTGAGAACAGTCAAGGACAATCCACAGACCACCTCCAAAGACCTGCAGCATCATCTTGCTGCAGATGGTGTCAATGTGCATCGGTCAACAATACAGCGCACTTTGCACAAGGAGAAGCTGTATGGGAGAGTGATGCGAAAGAAGTCGTTTCTGCAAGCACGCCACAAACAGAGTCGCCTGAGGTATGCAGAAGCACATTTGGACAAGCCAGTTACATTTTGGAAGAAGGTCCTGTGGACTGATGAAACAAAAATTGAGTTGTTTGGTCATACAAAAAGGCGTTATGCATGGAGGCAAAAAAACACGGCATTTCAAGAAAAGCACTTGCTACCCACAGTAAAATTTGGTGGAGGTTCCATCATGCTTTGGGGCTGTGTGGCCAATGCCGGCACCGGGAATCTTGTTAAAGTTGAGGGTCGCATGGATTCAACTCGGTATCAGCAGATTCTGGACAATAACGTGCAAGAATCAGTGACGAAGTTGAAGTTACGCAGGGGATGGATATTTCAGCAAGACAATGATCAAAAACAGCGCTCCAAATCTACTCAGGCATTCATGCAGAGGAACAATTACAATGTTCTGGAATGGCCATCCCAGTCCCCAGACCTGAATATCATTGAAAATCTGTGGGATGATTTGAAGCGTGCTGTCCATGCTCGGCAACCATCAAACTTAACTGAACTGGGCGGACCTTACCCAGTCAATTCATAACTTTATTAGAGATCATGAATGTGATACCACTTCTCCTGCAATCCAGTGGGAATCACTGAAATGTGTATTAAGGGGCATTTTGATCTCACATGGTACCCGCCTGAAAAAAGAAAGAGCCATTGAAATAACGCAGTTATCTAACCAGATTGCCTCACTAGAAAGCAAACACAAACGGGACTCATCTCCTACAACCTACGCACAACTCTCTACAACCAGACATAAATTACTAGAGGTATTAGACCAGAAATCCAGGGGCTTAAGAGAACATCTCAAAAGCCGCTTTTATCAACTGGGAAATAGAAGTGGGAAGCTTCTTGCAAGGGCCCTCCATCCCCGCTCCATGAATACTTACATCCCTTTCATAAAAGACCCAGGAAGTGATGGTCATTTGCATAGCAACCAGGACATTTTAGCAGGCTTCCGCACATACTACAAGGCGCTTTATGATATTAGGGGACAATCGGGACACATAGCGACATATGGGACTCAAGATGATGTTAAAGCTTACCTGGAATCCCATAATCTCCCTTCCATCTCAAATGATACCTTACTGGAGCTGGAAGAGGACTTCTCCCTGGAGGAGGTCAATGCGGTAGTCTCAGATCTGAAGTCAGGGAAAAGCCCAGGTCCAGACGGGTTCTCAGCGGGTTTCTATAAACAATTTTCAGAACTTCTAAATCCTCTGTTCCTATCGGTCTGTAGATATATATCTGCAGGGGGTGCGTTCCCTCCCCAGGCGTTGATGGCCCACATCACAGTTATACCAAAACCAGGGAAGGACGCATCTCTTTGCTGCAACTATAGACCGATCTCGCTCATAAATCTAGATATCAAGCTTTATTCTAAAATGATATCAAATAGGTTACGAGACCTTCTTCCCAGACTGGTAAATCCAGACCAGGTGGGTTTCGTGCTCAGAAGAGAAGCCAGGGACAACACCCTGAGGACCATCTCCCTGATTGACGGCGCAAGACGTCACAGGATCCCCATGTGCATCCTGTCGGTAGATGCAGAGAAGGCGTTTGACAGGGTGCACTGGGGTTTCATGTTTCAGGTCCTTAAAAACATAGGGTTGGGAGAGCACATGATGAACAGAGTTACAGCACTCTACTCTTCGCCCACAGCACAAATCAAAATAAATGGCTCCCTCTCAGATTCCTTTACAATATGTAATGGAACAAGACAAGGGTGCCCCCTTTCCCCATTATTATATATTCTGACCATGGAACATCTGGCGGTGGCATTGAGGAGCAATATATCAATTAAAGGGGTTACATTTCACAAACAGGACCATAAATTAGCTTTATTCGCAGATGATCTGCTCCTGTACGTTACCTCTCCACTCATTAGTCTACCCAACATAATGGCTGAATTGCGGAGGTTCGGATCTCTGAGTAATTTTAAAATAAATGCTCATAAATCCGAAATACTGAATATATCTCTTCCTCCAATGCTGGTGACTCAGCTCAAAGCCTCTCTCCCCTTCAAATGGCAGGTGGATTCATTGACATACCTAGGAATTAAACTGACGGCAGATCCCCTTGACCTCTTTAAATCAAATCACCGCCACATTTCCAGGAAGTTAGAATTAGACCTCAATAACTGGAACAAACTCCAGCTTTCATGGTTTGGGAGGATAAATGCGATCAAAATGGACCTGTTACCGAAGCTGCTTTATTACTTCCAAACCATCCCCTTAGTATTGCCGGCCTCTTTTTTCTCACGTCTGAAATCTAGCATAACCAAATTTGTCTGGGCACATAAACGCCCACGTATTTCCCACAAAATATTGAGTAGATCAAGGGATATGGGAGGAACTGGACTCCCTAATCTCCTTTTGTATAGCTACGCCTCTTTAGGGACGTGCGTTCTGGATCTATTTAACTCAGGTGAAACGAAAAGATGGGTGGAAGCCGAAAGCGCGCAATCTGATGTTGATCCGAAGGTAGTTATTTGGACCAGAGCACCACCCAGCTCCAGCTCTATCACAGTACCCTTTATCACAAAGCAATTGCGGAATTTTATGTCCCGAGGTAATAAATATCTTGACTTGTCCTCCATTCCAGGCCCATTGACACCGGTCCATAGTAATTCAGATTTTCAGGCGGGTTTCCATAGATCAACATTCCTCCATAAAAGGAAGAGTGACCATCCTATTATTCGTGACTTTATCTCAGACACAGGTATTACACCCCTAGATAATTACTCTTCAGATATCACCAAATCTCAAGATATGTGGTTCTTCTTCGAACAGCTGAAAAGTTTTATAGTGTCTATGGCTAGGAGGGTAGACATCTATAGGGCACTCACACCCTTTGAGGCCCTTTGCCTAGCGAAGGATCCTCCAGGCCATACCATTTCAACCTTGTATGACTTGTTTCTCAGATGCAGAGGTGCGAGGGACGGCTTGCCTGGGTACTTTGGGAAATGGGAGAGAGAGTGGGGGAGGTCATTCTCGGCTGAGGAGCGGACCAAAATCCTTCTCTTTATTGGTAAAACTTCGCTGAATGTGATATCACAGGAGAGGTGCTACAAGATCCTATCTAGGTGGTATAGGTGTCCTGTGAGTATCCATGCTGCCTTTCCATCAGCCTCTGATGTGTGCTGGAGATGCCAAAAGGAGAGGGGAACCCTCACTCATATCTGGTGGTCATGTCCCCCAGTGAGATCATTCTGGGAGAGCATTTTCCAGTTACTCAATAAACTCTCCTTGAGGCAGATCCGACCCACAAAAGAGTTAGCTCTCCTGTCCCTCGGGAATGTTTCTGCTTCAGGGTTTAGGAAAGGTTTATTAAGACATTTTTTAACAGCTGCCAGAAACCTAATTCCAAGATATTGGAAGCAAACTAGAATCCCATCACGGGATGAATTCATAGCAGAGTGCAACGAGATCTTCAGGATGGAGACCTTGATAGGTCAGACACTCGGCAACAAGGACAAAGTTGATGCTACGTGGGCCCCGTGGATCATGTTCAGGGACTCACCGGATATGGGTCTATGGATTCACGGGGGGGCAGGTATGTAGGTAATTTTCCATTCTCTTATTTCTGTACCTATAAGGTTAGCCTTGAAAATGTGGTTTTGATGTAGGAGGGCGCGTCCACTCGGGTGGGAACTCTTTGTACCCTTCCCCTTTCATCTTACTTTCCCACGTTTCTGTTGTCTTTACTGTCTCTAAATTCTTCTTCCACCTCCTCTTCTTTAGCTCTTTTTTTTCAACTTGTTCTTCCTATTTCAAACACATACGAATTGTACTTGTTATTTTTGGTCGCCAGTGGCGCAGGTGTAGTCAAAGAACTGTTGTGTTTTTAGCAGCTAGCTTGGATATATACCCTCAGCCTGCGCGCTGTGCAATTGTTTGATTATCTTCTTCTATTCTAATAAACTTTGATTTGAACAAACTTAACTGAACTGGAATTGTTTTGTAAACAGGAATGGTCAAATATACCTTCATCCAGGATCCAGGAACTCATTAAAAGCTACAGGAAGCGACTAGAGGCTGTTATTTTTGCAAAAGGAGGATCTACAAAATATTAATGTCACTTTTATGTTGAGGTGCCCATACTTTTGCACCGGTCAAATTTTGTTTAAATGCGGATTGCACATTTTCTGTTAGTACAATAAACCTCATTTCAATCCAGAAATATTACTCAGTCCATCAGTTATTAGATATATGAAACTGAAATAGCTGCTGCAAAAACCCAAATTGTTATAAAGAAAAAAGGTTAACATTAATAGGGGTGCCCAAACCTTTTCATATGAATGTACCTAACGATCGCTCCGTTGGCCATAAGGGCATCTTCGTCCTCCGGTGCCGGCGCCGCCTCTTTCGGCCATCTTCGTCCTCCTTCTGACTCCTGTGTGCATCACGCGTCCTACGTCATACACACTCGCCGGTCCTGCGCAGGCGCACTACAATACTTTTATCTGCCCTGCTCAGGACCTGAATGCCGGCGAGTGTGTATGACGTCGGACGCATTATGCACCGCGGCTTCAGAAGATGGAGGACGAAAATGGCCGAAAGAGGCGGCGCCGGCACCGGACAATGGAGACGCCCATCTGGCCAACCGAGCGACCGTTAGGTAAGTAAGTGTTTTTTACGTTCTACACAGCATGTTAGAATACTGTATATAAGAACCCGGTGGTGGTGGGCGCAGCTTATAGGCCGAAAAAGTGGTGACAGGTTCCCTTTAAGTCTTTTCCGTCGTGGTGTTGCAATTTCAATGTTGAGGCGCGTATCTACAGGGGCAAGTTGCGAATAGCCATAAGTAAAGCCATTACATTTTTTACAGACCTTTATACCAAAGTCTTCCTTTCAAAGCTCTGAATAGCCAAAGCAAGAAATAAGTGTAACCTCTCCTGCACCCCGCGGTGCGTTGTGTAAATGTGCAAGTGAACATCACTGACCTCTCAGGATCAGTAGTCCGAATTGATATAATTCACGCCTAGCTGCCCCAGACCACCAGTATACAAAGGTCAATGGCATTTGTGTACCCGGTAGTCATGCCGCCCCAGCCGACCGGTCAGCGCTGTAAAGTCTGTTGCTAAGAAGCAAATATTCCATCCCTACACGGCTCGTAATCAACAGCATGGCCGGCGTGTAATTGGCAGATGTCTACGCTGGGTTTACTCATGGCCATAAAGCAAAACCACATAGGATATCGAATACTAATAATATTGAAACTGGTGGCAGAGAGTCTACCGGAGCAATAGTATCATCGAGGATTGAAACGAACAATTGACAGCAGCCCAACAGAGGACATGGGCTCTGTCCGGGATTCGAACCCAGGGCCTCTCCCACCCCAAGAGAGAAGCCTACCACTAGACCGATGAGGGGTAATAGTAGCCAAAATATTGGCTATTTGGATGTATGGTTTGCCATCAACATTTTCAGAAAATAAAATGCACAAATGCAAAAAATGAACAAGTAAGAAAAATAGGATGCAAAGCGCAAGTGAAGTGTACAGAACCCCATGCAAATTATTCAAACTGCTACCGGCCTCACGTAAGACGGAGAACACTCACCTGCCGCACACGGGAGGCTTCCGCTCACCCAAACTGCAAGATCACTTTGTCTCCAATTCATGGAACGGAATAGTTTAAAAAGCCATTTCAGGATTTTACTAATAATGAACTTAGTATTTAGCAGCTTTCAAAGAGAATCTGTCTGCAGGTTTATGCCTTCCAATCTGAGAGCAGCATAACGTAGGGACAGAGATCCTGATTCCAGCGATGTGTCACTTACTAGGCTGCTTGATGTATGTTTTGACAAAGTCACTGTTCATCTGCCCAACTAGACAGAGCAACGATTAATCAAAACTGCAGCAAGTAGCCTAGTAATTGATTGTAACTCTCGTGGCCAGTGTAGGGGCAGCAAGCGGGATTAGTGGACCCACTGGACCACAGAGGGGACCATGGCTTACCCTTTAGTAGGAGGGGCTTAACTAAGCACCCACCGTGAGGTGAACGCCATGTACCACTCCCAGGTAAGTGCCCGGGGCTGTGATAGCTGACCACCAGGACAGGTAATGGACTCAGGTCTCAGGTATAGACAGGGTGACTGATGTAGTCAGGCCAGGTGGGGGTATGGACAGGAATGGTGAGCACAGCAGGGGTAGACAGGTATAGGAAGGCAGACTCAAGTACAGGTGATGGAAACAAGGACAACGGGACCTGACAGACAGGACACTAACTAACTGAAGGTGTTGTGCAGGCACCTCCCCTAATGGGAGGGTGCCTTAAATACACAGTGCCTCTCAGCCATAGGCTGAGAGACATTTCTGGAAAATTAGAGGAGGGCTGGTGTGCGCGCGAACGTCTTAAGTGTACTCTGGAGAACCCTGTGTGGCATGTACAGGGCCTGGGAGGTGAAGTGGATGGACGGAGAAGTGCGGTGGAGGACGCGACCCGGCAGGGGCGGTGAGTAAGTCGGCATCTCTGCAGAGG
Source organism: Anomaloglossus baeobatrachus (assembly GCF_048569485.1). Taxonomy (NCBI): domain Eukaryota; kingdom Metazoa; phylum Chordata; class Amphibia; order Anura; family Aromobatidae; genus Anomaloglossus; species Anomaloglossus baeobatrachus. The sequence goes on from NC_134361.1 coordinate 185,052,578, forward strand.
CGCCGATGCTAGTGATATATTACTGGAATCAGGGTCTCTGCCCCTACATTAGGATGCTCTCACATAGAAAAATCCTGGTCAAAAATTATTTTAAAAGAAGTTTTCCAGTTTATGATACTAGAAGGCATATTCCAGTTATCTCTTTGCTTGGATAGACCGGTGGGATCCCAGATTATCACCATCCCCCACAGTCACAGTGGTCAAGCATGCACTGTTGCTCCATTAAAATTCTATACCGCAAACTGCAAGTGACCCCCCGATAGGTCCCAGAAACCATAAAAGCCAACCTAGAAGGATACCATCATAAAGATGGTAAAACATTAAAGGAAAACTATATTTGAACCACTAATGTTTTCACCAGGCCCAGTCATATCTGTTCTACTAAATACTTATATAAAGGCTTTGTTTTATTTATAAAAAAAAAAAAAAAAAAAAAAAAAAAAAAAAAAAAAAAAAAAAAAAGCTTATTTTTTCATAATTTATACCTATTGGAAGTGTATGAATAAATTCACAACGCTCTGCTTTGATTTGACCTTTTCTTCAAGTATTGTCATCTTTCTTTGTACATGTGAGATAAGTGCGTCCCTACTTACACGGCATTTTCTTCCTTTTCCTCCGCTTTACTTTGCGGGTCATTCTCTGTCGAAGGTTTGGTGCGCTCGTCCATCCAGTCGGAGACGTGCTTTAGGGCGCCCTCCACCGTGGACACCATGTTCTGGACGGCTTCCAACTCCTCTGGAGACGGGTAAATGGTGGAGTGTTTCGCCATGACGTGGCGATCATCATTAGCAAATGATCGAATGGATCTCTAGAAAAGGAACAGAAAAAGATTACAAATAGTACTTCGAAAACAAATAAAGAATTGCACCTAAATGTATCAAAAAGTCTTTTTGTGCTATTGTCTTGTGTATGTTTTCTGAAGACACATAGTATATTAACTTAAAGGGGTTGACTACTACGATACGATACGATACACTTTATTGATCCCGTGGGAAATTTTGGTATCACTAAGACAACCCGTTCTGATTCTACATGTTTCCACCAGGTAAAATACAAAAAGCCTATACTCGCCTCCCGTGCCGGCGCCATTCCTGCGATTTTGGGGTTTGGGTTCCTGGCGCTAACATCAGGTTGTGACATCACGCGTGCTCAGCATCCAATCACCACCCAAGTCACACTCTCCGCCTTCGGACGCAAGAGTAATCAGCTCTCACTTCCTGTCCGAATGCGGGGAGAGAGAAGCTGGTGGTGATTGGATGCGGGGCTAGCAGGATGTCACAACCTCATGTGAGTCCCGATTACGGCGCCGACACAGGAGGCGAGTATAAGCTGCATTTTTTTTTATTGGGGGAGACATTTCGAAGGGGTTTTCCTAGTAGTGGTCAACCCCGTTAAAGGGACACCAGGTTTTTACCACCTAATCTGAGAGCTGCATAATATAGGGGCAGAGATCCTGATTCCAGCAACGTATCACTTACTGGGCTGCTTAGTGTAGTTGTGATAAAATCACTGATTAATCAGCAGGAGATTATCATGAGGACTACTTGGCATGCTGCCAGATAGTCCAGCATATTCACAAGCTCTGTTAGACCTGCAACAGAGAAAACATTGATTGATTTTATCAAAATGACAGCAAACCGCTCAGTAAGTGACACCACTGGAATCAGGGTCTCTGTCTCTACATTATGCTGCTCTCAGATGGGGGAGCAAAAACCTGGTGACAGATTCCCTTAAAGGGGATTTTTCACTGGATTTTTTGAATTTCAGAGAAGTACCTCCTCCTATTGCCGCTGATCAACTTATTGTGGAACAGTTCTTCTTTTTCTTCTGTGCCCCTCCGTTCCAAAGTTATGCCTCCGGTAATAATGCTGCAAATGTTCTCTTCAACAACTGGGTGTGTTCCATAGAACTTCTCTGGGGGTGTGGCAATGTCTTGATTGGCCAGCGTCACAGGGGAAAATGCAAATGCCCAGAAGGGCTGAAAGGAAAAGTATCACCATTATTGCCGTAAATGAGGAACGGAGGGGCACAAAAGAAAAAGAAAAACTGTTCCAGAATCAGTGGAGTAGCGCCATTTGGAGCAGGTACTCCGTTTCAATACAAACAAAATCCAATAAAATGCCACTTTAAGCAAACTTTCACAAATGAAGAAAAAAAATAAAACTAAAAATGCAGGAGAAGTTGACACGGTACGGATTTCTAGGTTTCTTTGCAGGTCAGTTTACGCTGCGTAAAAAAAACAAAAAAACACAGTGGGCATGAGATTTCTATAAAACCCATCCACTTTTCTGAAAGTCATTGAGAGAACTTAGCCTTAACGGGATCTCCTGGAGAGATCTTTCTTTACTCCACCGGCCTGCACAGAGTCCAGCGCTGCCATCTTTGCTTACTGACTGCAGGGGAATGTCTAGACTGCTGCGCACAAAACCACTGCAGCCAATCGCTGAGCTCAGCGGCTCTGCTGATGGAGAAGGCATACCCAATCACACACACATAAATTATATACAGTGGAATCTTGGATTATGAGCATAATTGGTTCCGGGAGTGAGCTCTTAAACCAAGTTACTTTTATATCAAAGCGAATTTTCCCATAGAAAACAATTGAAATATAGGCAATTTGTTCCACAACCCAAAAATACTTACTGTATTTATACAAACTTATACAGTAATACAAACTAATGTACTGTATTCTTATAACATGATTACAGTACACTAATACAACATACTGTACAATACAGTAAAAATCATAAAACAAATTAAACTGCACATTAGTTTACCATAGAGTTGTTGGTGTGTGGGAGGTACAATACAAGCAATGGGCTGCACTGGTCAGCCAAAAGTACAGTACTGTATTCACAAATACAAATTCATAGACATGCTATATGGTATATATTGTACCGTACAATGGTATACTGTGTACAGAATACAGTACATATGTACAGAAAGTTACCTCCAGAGCGGGTCAGAGTGCGGTGAAACGACGGAACCGGAAGTGTGTGGTGAGTATTTGCTCTTATTGCAAAGCATTGCTCTTAAACCAAGTTACAAATCTGTAAAAAAAATTTGCTCATCTTGCAAAACGCTCTCAAACCAAGTTACTCTTAATCCAAGGTTCCACTGTATATATGCGCTGCCTTCTCCCTCCCTGAGGAAGCCGGATTTCGGCACCTGATCCCGAAGAGGTGAAACGTACGTTGGTGGGGTATGGAGGAGCTCTTTTCATACATACTCAGGACTCTGCACTGGCCACTTTACAGCATTGTCTTTTTGTTATGTTGCTGACCTGATCATCTGGATACAATCGGGTTAGGCTGCTTTCACACTATTTTTTTTAACATGCGTCATGAACGTTTTTTTGCTGTAAAAGCGGATCCTGCTTTTACAGCAAAAAACGCATGCTAACGCATGTGTTATTTTGCAGGATCCTGTCACTGGATGTTTAGGGGCGGGCATTGGAGTCATGTGATCGGGAGTGAGGGGAACTAAACGTGCCAGACTGGGAGCCGGCTTCTTACAACTGCGGAGGTTCGTAACCAAGGTAAACATCGGGTAACTTGCTTGGATACCCGATATTTATCTTGGTTACGAGTGTCTGTACACGTAACCAACGTAAACATCGGGTAACTAAGAGAAGTGGTTACCCGATATTTACCTTGGTTACGAGTGTCCGCAGCTCTCAGGTGGGAGAGAGAGACAGGAGAGGGAGGGGGAGAGACAGAGAGAGAGAGGGAGGAATGAGAGGGTGGAGGGAGAGGGTGAGAGAGAGAGGAGAGAGAGGGACTGATCACCCGAGACTGGTTTCTGGGCATGCTCAGTAGAGCAAGCAGGATCCTGTCTATCAGCATGCCAGCGTTCACATGCGTTTGCATGCTGTTTAGTCAGGATCCAGCAATTTGCAGTATTTGGACGCAGCTCAAAAACGCTACAAGTAGCGTTTTTGAAAAATGTTAAAAAACTGCAAGTCGCTGGATCCTCACTATAACGCACGCAAACGCAGGTGAACGCATGTTAACGCGAGTCCATTGCAAATGCATTGAAATGAAAACGCATTTGCACTGGATCCGCTTTTGCGTTAAAAAAACGTTCATGACGGATGTTAAAAAAACGTAGTGTAAAAGCAGCCTTAGGGGTTATGTGGGCTTATTTATAGCTATTTATTGTATGCACTTGCACTTTCTTTCAATTTTGTTGAGATTGCCCTAATACCTTACCCTTATAATATATGTAGACCGCTCACATTTTGAATAACTATTTTTGACTTATGGTGCTACCAGACATTTTGTCCTGTTGTATGTATCCCATCCCTCTAAGATTGTATCTTTTTCGCTGGTTGCACATAACAACACTGTACATTTTTTGCACTTTACGACTCTTGACCTCTGATCTTTCATACTTTTATATATATATATATATACACACATATACACACACACACATATACACACACACACATATATATACATACATATACACACACATATACTGTATATATTTGGTATATTTCCATGAGTGTGTGTGTGTGTGTGTGTGTGTGTGTATGTATGTATGTGTGTATGTATATATATATATATATATATATATATATATATATATATATATATATATATATATATGTATATATACATATATATATATATATATATATATATATATATAGATATATATACACACACACACACACATAGAATTATACCAAATATATACAGTATATGTGTGTGCATATGTATATATATATATATTATATATATGGGCAATGATTGAAGTAGAAAATAAGAAAATAATCATTGGCTGCAAATCTGAGTGGTTGCACAGATGTGATGTAGTGTGAACACTGGCTGAAGCCTCTTGATCTGCTACTCTGTGTATGTGATGGATATCTTCCATTCTTCCGCTGCTGTGCATTTTTATAAAATACCACTCCGGATATAAACTAGTCGGAGCTTTCGACGGGCCACCGCACATGCATTGTATGGAGTAGAACAAAAGGCTAAACGAGAGGCGTGCGGACAGCTTTAGATTAGCCATCACATCCCTTTTCTGGTGGCATCCCAGCCTTACAGCGTTAACCAATACATCCACAATACCCAGTTTATACTTTGCGTTACCCCTTTATCATATCGTTTTGCCATTCTTGTCCTAGGCTTTAAAGGGAACCTGTCACCAGAGTTTTCCCTATTAAACTAGAAGTGTCCCCTTCTGCGGCTCCTGGGCTCATTCCATGAAGCTGCACCTTGGCCCGGACTCCACTTCCAGACCCCAAAAATAACTTTATAAAACTTAGCCCTTAGGTATGCTAATTACCTTGGTTGGCCAGATGGGCGGGCTCATTTTCTGCTCCTGTCCTCCCTCCTGCCGCTGATCGCCGGCCTCCTTCCTTGATTGACGTGATGATGCCTCCGTCATCCTCCTCGTCGCATTTTCAAATCTCGCGCCTGTGCAGTTAGATCTGCTCGCGCAGTTCGCTCTGCCATATTGCGGGCAGAGCAGAAAACAGCTGCCCTAGCTCGCGCCGGTGAGAGCTAACCTCGCAGGCGCGAGATTATGGGTGGGTACTAGGATGACGCTGGTGAGGTCATGCACAGAACAGACCTCACCAGCGCCATGCTCGTACTCGCCCATAATATCGCGCCTGTGCAGTTAGCTCGCCGGCGCAGCTATGTTTTCTGCTCTGCCTGCGATATGGCAGAGCGAACTGCGTGAGCACAGGTGCGAGATTTGAAAATGCGACGAGGTGGATGACGGGGGGCATCATCCTGTCAATCAAGAAAGGAGGACAGCAAACAGCAGCAGGAGGGGGACAAAGAAACAGAAAATGAGCCCACCCATCTAGCCATCCAAGGTAATTAGCATACCTAAGGGCCAGGTTTTATAAAGTTATTTTTGGGGTCTGGAAGGAGAGTCAGGGCCAAGGTGCACCTTCATAGAATGCAGCCCAGGAGCCACAGAAGGGGAGACTTTTAGTTTAATAGGGAAAAATCTGGAGACAGGTTCCCTTTAAGCGCAGATGGCATTACATAATGAAAACGTGCCAGCTATCCCTTCTCCTGTGTGCCGAGAAAAGAAGTCTCACCTAGGGGTCAGCACAATGACATTATAGGCGTTCTTTATGTTCTTCGCCTGCTCGGCTGAGGCCTACATTTTATTTAAAGCTGGGTAATGCAGGAGAGCGAGTCCGCAGATGCAGCCGCCGGGGTGTGCGGCTAGTCACTGAGGGACGGCTGCAGAGGCTGGGAGGGCTGCTATGTATTCAGGACGGATTCCAGATGCAGATTCTCGCTTTGCAGCAATGTATAGGAGCCGGACGAACATTCGGAGGAGACGTGATCAATGTGTTAGGATGCTGTATACGCTTCCGGATGTCATAGAGTACAACGTATGCAAATATTTGTTCTACCTTTACATGCGTTTCTCCAGTGCCAGCGCAATTTTCATACGCTTTGCATAATTCCTGCACAATGAGAGCGGCTGGGCCTAACGCGAGGGCTACGAAACCGTGCTCCATACTCAGTAACCTCATGATTGGTTATGTAGGGGCATGGATCTTTAATGCTTTTGGTATTTTTCACTTGCACTTACTGATAAGCCATGTGTCAAAATATGGCCCCCGGCCAAGGATTTGGAGAATTCGGCCTACAGTTGCTTGACTATGTGGTCGACAGACCCTGGGGTCAGCAACTGTGTAGGTCAGGAGGACGTAATGGGAACTAACATTGGTTGCAGGATGGGGGGGGGGGGGGGGAAGCAAAACGGCAAAGACCCTCTGTGTAAGAAAAGTACACCCCCTGTTCAGTGGCTTAGCCCTCTCCGAAATAAATCACTTACTGGAAACAGAGGCCAGAAAAATGTTCCATCAAATCCCTATAGACATTGTAGCAAGAGTGATGACCAGCCTCCACACAGTTCACATGAAAAGAGGCTGTGTCTGCCTCCATGGAGTATACACCAGTCACCCTCCCCATAGACACCAAAAGAAAGAGTCGTACACAAGCATGACCACCTCCTTATTGACTTCTATGGGAAACCCTGGTGATATCCTGTGCATAAGCCAAACATTTTTTTACAATTGGAATACCCCTTTAAGACCAGTTTTCTAGCCCTGACCTGGGCAAAATGCGGCTTGTGGGCCATATACAGCACCCATCAGAACAGCCAAAGGGCTTTATGTGGTGTCCTGCCCAATATAGCGGCCCCCTGTCCAGGGTCTCACAATCACTGCTATCTGCACTGTCTGGTTGAGATACTGCAAAATAAAATGGTGAAACAGGGAACAGTCAGCTCGTACGCCAATAATTTTGCCTGACATATCAACGGGCATGATTAATTTACATCTTGTCAGCTGTGCAAAGCACCGACCAGAGCAGCGGATGTGGAGACATTATATGGGCTATGCAGGGTCATTATACTGCACGAGGAGCTATATGGGGGACATTATACTGCATGAGGGGCTATATGGGGACATTATACTGCATGAGGGGCTATACGGGGACATTATACTGCATGAGGGGCTATATGGGGACATTATACTGCATGAGGGGCTATACGGGGACATTATACTGCATGAGGGGCTATACGGGGACATACTGCACGAGGAGCTATACGGGGGACATTATACTGCATGAGGGGCTATATGGGGACATTATACTGCATGAGGGGCTATACGGGGACATTATACTGCATGAGGGGCTATATGGGGACATTATACTGCATGAGGGGCTATACGGGGACATTATACTGCATGAGGGGCTATACGGGGACATTATACTGCACGAGGAGCTATACGGGGGACATTATACTGCATGAGGGGCTATATGGGGACATTATACTGCATGAGGGGCTATACGGGGACATTATACTGCATGAGGAGATATGCGGGGACATTATACTGCATGAGGAGATATGCGGGGACATACTGTATGAGAGGCTATATGGGGACATTATACTGCATGAGGGGCTATGCGGAGACATTATACTGCATGAGGGGCTATATGGGGACATTATACTGCACGAGGGGCTATGCGGGGTCATTATACTGCATGAGGGGCTATACGGGGACATTATACTGCATGAGGAGATATGCGGGGACATTATACTGCATGAGGAGATATGCGGGGACATATTGTATGAGAGGCTATATGGGGACATTATACTGCATGAGGGGCTATGTGGAGACATTATACTGCATGAGGAGCTATGCGGGAACAGTATACTGCATGAGGGGCTATACGGGGATATTATACTGCATGAGGGGCTATGCGGAGACATTATACTGCATGAGGGGCTATGCGGGGACATTATACTGCATGAGGGGCTATGTGGGGTCATTATACTGCACGAGGGGCTATGTGGGGTTATACGAGAACATTACACTGTATGAAGGGCTATGTGAGGACTTTATACGGCATGTGGGGCTGTGTGGGGGCATTATGCTGCATTAGAGGCTATATAAGAACATTATACTGGATGAGGAGCTACAGTATGTGGGTGCATTATACTGTATGAGGGGCTATGCAGGGACATTATACTACATGAGGGGCTATGTGAAGACAATATACTGCACGAGGGGCTATGTGAGGACATTATACTGCATGAGGGGCATTGTGAGGACATTATTCCGTATGAGGGACTATGCAGGGTCATTATACTGTATGAGCGGCTATGCGAAAACATTACACTGCATGAGGGGCCACGTGAGGACAATATACGGCATAAGGGGTATGTGGGGGCATTATACTATATTAGGGGCTATATGAGGACATTATACTAAATTAGAGGTTATGCGGGAACATTATACTGCCTGAAGGGCTATGCGGGGTAATTATACTGCCTAAGGGGCTATGTGGGGAGATTATACAGCACGAGGGGCTAGCCGGGCACATTGTATTATATGAGGCGCTATGTGAGAACATTATACTGCATGAGGGGTTATGTGGGGACATTATACTACATGAGGGACTATGCAGGGTCATTATACTGTGTGAGGGGCTATGCGAGAACATTACACTGCATGAGGGGCTATGTGGTGACATTATAGTATATGAGGGGCTATGTGAGGACATTATACAGCATTAGAGGTTGTGTGGGAACATTATACTGCCTCAAGGGCTATGCGGGGTCATTATACTGCCTGAGGTGCTATGCGGAGAGATAATACAGCACGAGGGGCTATGCGGGGATATTATACTATATGAGGGGCTATGTGGGGACATTATACTGCATGACGGGCTATGCGGGGACATTATACTGCATGACGGGCTATGCAGTGACATTATACTGCATGACGGGCTATGCAGGGACATTATACTGCATGACAGGCTATGCAGGGACATTATACTGTATGAAGGGATTATGGGGGGACATTATACTGCATGACGGGCTATGTGGGGACATTATACTGCATGACGGGCTATGCAGGGACATTATACTGTATGAAGGGATTATGGGGGAACATTATGCTGCATGAGCAGCTATGCGGGAACTATATTGTCCAGCTTCAGTGCAGTACCCTTGGTAACCCCTCCCCATCAACGTCAAAGGTGATGACAGCAAGTGCACCTGACCACTGCAGGAAATCACTGACGCTGGTAATTGGCTGCAGCGTTTCAATGACTGATGGACAGAATATGTGTACTGGCAACGACCACTTGAGCGGAGGCACTGGAACAGGCTGGGACAGAGAAGGGGGTAGACAATTTCCTACCCTAGAGAATTGTAGATAATGCAGTAAGGTGACCACATGTACCCTATAAACCTGGAAGACGACCTCCTCCGAAACCGTATTAACCCCTGAAGGGCCGGACAAACAGATTTCACAATATCCCATCCAGCACATCAGGTTGCAGCAATCTTTCAAAGTCACCTTGAAGGTGAAGGCGCCGGCGAGTGACATTCAATCAGAGAATAGTCTTTGTTAAATTCTTCTTTAGCGCTGTTCAATAATTCATCTCTCTGGCTCTCAGCACCGAGTGCAATAATCAGATTTCATGCCATTGGTTTACAATGGGGCTGATAAATCCTGGGTACCAGCGAGCAAGGATGGTAAAATCACAGAGTGCAACGTTAATTGGTGCATCCTCGAAATGTCATTTACTACAGGATTCTGCAACGTGCAGAGAAAACAGTGTTATATCGGAGAGGACACGCTGCAGATCCATCAGCTCCGCGGCACACGATGCAGCAGAAAATGAAGACACGGATGAAGCGGTATCTATCCTGTCCTCTATGCCCAAGGTCGTGCATTACCGCGATTGCACGGCTCTGTGTACAGACGTGTTGTCAGGGACCAGAAGACGAGCAAACACGGCGCCGTCTTATCCCATAGAGCAGCGCGTCCTTCTCCAATGACAAGCGCAGTCCTGTATGTAGGCACGTCCCCACAGTGCAGGGCTGGGGCACATGCTGCCGGACTGCCAAGGACGAGTAGCCGGATTCCTGGATTCATGAGCCACCATGTGGCAGGCTATTTTTTTTTTTCTTTTTGCAGATTATAAGATTTGACACTTATAATCTGCAACAAAGCATCTTAATAGAGACTTTAAAAGCTTCAGATTTGGCAGCGTGCTGGGATTATTTGGAATTTTCTGCCTTGTCTGAACTCATGCTTCACATGGTTCGCATAATCTAAGTATGGCATTTTCTCATGTCTTCTGCCCTAAGCTTCTCTCCAGGAAATAAATAGATTAAAATGCTATGTAGTTCATACATTTATTTCCTGGAGAGAAGCTTAGGGCAGAAGACATGAGAAAACACCATACTTAGATTAAAATGCTATGTAGTTCATACAAGTATGGTGTTTTCTCCTGTCTTTTGCCATAGGCTTCTCTCCAGGAGACAGATTAAAAATACCATGTATTTTATACATTTAAGTATAGCGTTTTTTCATGTCTTTTGCCCTAAGCTTCTCTTCAAGAGACAGATTAAAAATACCATGTATTTCATACATTTATCTCTTGAAGAGAAGCTTAGGGCAAAAGACATGAAAAAACGCTATACTTAGATTAAAAATACCATGTATTTTATACATTTATCTCCTGGAGAGAAGCCTATGGCAAAAGACAGGAGAAAACACCATACTTAGATTAAAATGCTATGTAGTTCATACATTTATTTCCTGGAGAGAAGCTTAGGGCAGAAGACATGAGAAAACACCATACTTAGATTAAAATACTTAAATGTATGCAATACATGGTATGTTTTTTTTTCATGTCTTTAGCCCTAAGTTTTTCTCCAGGAGATAAATTAAGAATACCATGTATTTCATACATCCTGGAGAGAAACTTAGGGGAAAAGACATGAGAAAACATCACACTTAGATAAAAATATAATGTATTTCATACATTTAACTATAGCGTTTTCTCATGTCTTTTGCCCTAAGCTTTTCTTTAAGAGATAAATGTATGAAATTCATGGTATTTTTAATCTAAGTATGATGTTTTCTCCTGTCTTTTGCCATAGACTTCTCTCCAGGAGACAGATTAAAAATACCATGTATTTCGTACATTTATCTCCTGGAGAGAAGCCTATGGCAAAAGACAGGAGAAAACACCGTACTTAAATGTATGAAATACATGGTATTTTTAATCTAAGTACGGTGTTTTCTCCTGTCTTTTGTAATAGGCTTCTCTCCAGGAGATAAATGTACGAAATACATGGTATTTTTAATCTGTCTCCTGGAGAGAAGTCTATGGCAAAAGACAGGAGAAAACATCATACTTAGATTAAAAATACCATGAATTTCATACATTTAAGTATGGTGTTGTCTCATGTTGTTTACAATAGGCTTCTCTCCAGGAGATAAATGTATGAAACAAATGGTATTTTTAATCGAAATATGATGTTTTCTCATGTCTTTTGCCTAAAGCTTCTTTCCAGGAGATAAATGTCTGAAATAAATGGTATTTTTGATCCAAGTATGGTGTTTATTCATGTTTTTTGCCCCACGTTTTTCTCCAGGGGAAAGATTAAAAATACCATGTATTTCATACATCCTGGAGAGAAGCTTAGGGGAAAATACAAGAGAAAACATCATACTTAGATAAAAATACTATGTATTTCATACATTTAACTATAGCATTTTATCATGTCTTTTGGCAGAAGCTTCTTTTCAGGAGATAAATGTATGAAATAAATGGTATTTTTAATCCAAGTATGGTGTTGTCTCATGTCGTTTGCCATATGCTTTTCTCCAGGAGATAAATGTATGAAATTCATGGTATTTTTAGTTTAAGCATGGCATTTTCTCATGTCTTTTGCCATAAGCTTCTCTATAAAATGAGTGAAATCCATGGTATTTTTAAAAGCTAAAAATTAATTCCTGCAAAAATGAAGGGCTACATGGAATCGGTCACGAGGTCACCCATCTGAGCGGCACAGATCCAGATTCCAGCGATGTGTACTGGGCTGCTTGCTGTAGTTTTGATAAAAATCCCAGTTTTATCTTCTATCAGTTCTCTGAATGCAGAGTTCTGCATAACGCTGCCTACACCACTGATTGGCAGCTTTCTGTGTACACTGTGTATAGACAGAAAGCTGCCAATCAGTGGTGTGGGCGGGGTTATACAGATCAGCAGGTTTACTAATCCTATAGTGATAAAATCAGTTTTATCAGAAGGAGATTATAACAACTATAATAAGCCACCCAGTAAGTGACATAATCACTGGAATCAGGGTCTCTGTCTACATTATGCTGCTCTCAGATTAGGTGGTAAAAACTGTTCCTTTTAACCCCTTGTTTTTTTCCTCCGTACGGTTAACTTGACCTGACACTATGATTCAATAATGTAGATACAAACATACAGGTAGTGGAAAAAAAAAATATGAAATTTGCCACACTTTTTTTCTTTTTGCTTTTGATACCATATTCCAAGACCCACAACATTCTCACTTTTCGGGCTCTGGGGCTGTGTCATTGCTTATTTTTTTGTGCCCTGAGCGGTTTTTATTGATACTTTATGGGGTAAGATACAATGTTTTGATCGCCTCTTATTGCAATATTGTGGTGCCGCAAAAAAGTAAACTGGAGTTTTGATATTTTTTTTTTTCTCATTACGACGTTTAATGATCAGATGAATTTAGTTTATATTTTGATAGATCGGACTTTTACAAACTCAGTGATACTAAATATGTGCATTTTTAATTGTATTTTAACGGTTTTATTTTTAACGGGTCAAAAGGGGGTGATTTAACTTGTGTTTTTTTTGTTTGTTTTCATATTTTTAAAAACTTATTTCAACCCACTTTTACTGTATTTAATAGCCCCCTTAGGAGACTTTAAGCTGCGATCATCTGACTTCTTGTGCAATACATAGCAGTGCATCAGCACTGCTATGTATAGCAGAAATCACAATCTTCCATGAACACTGGATTTCACAGGAGACTTTTAATGACAGGCACGTGGGTCATCAGTAGAATGAAATGTCCCCCCAGTGCTAGGACTATTTCCGCTGCATGTTACATGCCACTCAACAGGTTAACAGCTACGAGCGGAGTTCTTCTCTGCCCGTAGCTGTTAGAGGCACATGATGGCTGATTAAATCAGCCTTCATCTGTAAGGAAAGATGCAGGCTTGAAGTGTGAGCCCGAAACAAAGGCAGTGACACGAGACATATGACGTACATGTACAGTATGTGAAGAGGACAAATGGGTTGTCCAGGCTTCCAACATTGATTGACGAAACCAGAAGTGCGGTGAAACGCGCGTCGAGGTGGGGGTGGCATTTAGCAGCATAGGACATACACATGGCTACAGGTAACGATATTGACGCAATGCCCTTTATGTAGGTCCTAGAGGCTGGTACATTATACTAACGTATGGGTTGCCATCTATATCAGTTACGTATGTAGGGGGCTAGTGGAACTAGTGGAGTTATATACTTATATTGTTCTATAATGATCTATGATATTTTGATCTATGCACTTTATATTTGTAGTCCTACTACCTTTACTTTTAATGATATGTAACCGTTACAAGCTGTGATAGCTTTAATTTTATACATGTCCATGTACTGCTCTTCCTTCCGCCACCCTTTGTAGTGCGGCGTTTTTTCCCCCCTATGTCCTAATAGTGTAGTCTATGAATAAAGTATTTTTTATTATTGCATGTGCTTGCATATTATCTAATAAATTTTCTATTGACCAATATATTCTGTGCTCTTGATTTGGTATATGTAGGTTATTACAATATTGATTGCCTAGCTTTAGAAAAGTCATCAATATCAGATTGGTGGGCGACTGACACCCAGCACCCCCACCAATAAACTCTGGCTGAATGTAAACCGAGAATGGAGCTGGAACATCAAAGGACCATTTCATAATTCATGTGTAGCGGCCATTGCCAACTAAATGGAGGCTAAGCGGCAGTTCTCAGCAATGGCCACTACATGGCGATGTCACAGCTCCGTTCACGGTTTACATCCACCCACGATTGGTGCTAAAAACAGGCGATTGGTAGGGGTGCCACCACCAATCTAATTTCGGTGACCTTTGCCAAGAATAGGTCACCAATATCCTCAGCCTGGACAACCTTTTTCATGTACCTCAACATAGAAAGATATTTCTTTCTCCACTTATGAGCCACTTCTCCAACATTCATCAAAACAAGGCAGACCGGAAGTTCACTGAAGTAACAGATTTCTGCTGACTATTGATGTCTATCAAGAGGGAAAGAGGAGGAGCAGAGTGAGACGGGCAAAGACGGTGCTGCTTTTTAGTAATTCTTCCCCGGATGCACAGCTACACTGCTCAGTACTGCTGCACGATGTCCTTTATACTGCTGCATAGAAACAGGAGCAAGAATTCCTCATGTTTGTGAGTGCGATCTATGGGAGACATCATAGCCGATTCATCAAATTCATTAAAAAGCGCACGCCACTGGATGAATTTGGTGGATCTAGTTAATAGTGTGTACCTCTGTGCGCTGCGCCAAAAGTGCTACTCCAGTCAGGGACTGGTACTGACAATTTTGAGGAATCTGACAAGTGGGTGTGGCTACAACTTTTTCCACCAAAACTATGCCTATTTCAGAGGAACCTAGTCAAACTGCAGAAAACCTTCCCACTAATTTTGCAAAATGTTTAAGTCACTCCTTGTTTGGTAAAAAGTGTGCAACCTTTTAAGCTTTTATGCCACTTTTCTGGCATAAACGTTTTGATGAATGCACCCCATAGTGTTTATTCTTGAAGTATTCTATAAAATGACTACAATAAAGAATTTATATTGCCTTTGATTTAATTACATGGAATCTCTCTGCAGGTTTTTTGCCACCTCATCTGAGGACAACATAATGTAGGGACAGAGACCTTGATTCCAGCGATGTATCACTTGCTGGGCTGCTTGCTAAAGTTTTGACAAAATCATTGTTTTATCAGCAGGAGCTTATCATTAAAGGGAACCGGTCACCAGATTTGGGGTCTACAACCTGCGGCCACCACCAGGACACGTCATGCACAAAGGCTTCAGAAGGAAGATGAAGATGGCCAAAAGAGGAGGCACCGGAGACGCATAATATGGCCCAACTCCACCACAGCGTACATTTTAGGTATTATAAAGTGAGTTTTACGTTCTACACAGTGGCCTGGGCTCATGTGAGAATGCTGTATATAAGAGCCCACTAGTGGTGGCCGCAGCTTATAGGCCCCAAAACGGCTGACAGGTTTCCTTTAAGGACTATTTGTCATGTGCCATGTAGCCCTACATGTGTACAAGCTCTGTATAACCACGCCCCCACCACTGGCAGCTTTCTGCCTATGCACAGCGTACACAGAAAGCTGCCAATCAGTAGTGTGGGCGAGGTTATACAGAGCTCAGCAATCAGAGAACTGCTAAATCTGTAGCAGATAAAATAGTTTTAATAATGACTACATCAAGAAGCCCTTTAATTGACACATCGCTGGAATCAGGGTCTCTGCCCCTCAGATGGGGTAGCAAAAACTTGGTGACTCCCATTAACCTTTCATTTTTGCATGATTTCATTTTTAGCTTTTAAAAATACCATGGATCTCTCACATGTTATAGAGAAGCCTATGGCAAAAGACAGGAGAAAACACCATACTTGTATGAAATACATGGTATTGTTAATCTATTTATCTCTTGGAGAGAAGCTCAGGGCAAAAGACATGAGACAAGACCATACTTTGATTAAAAATACCCTGTATTTCATACAGTTATCTCTTGGAGGAAAGCCTAGAGCAAAAGATATGAAAAAACACCATACTTTGATTAAAAATACCTTGTATTTAATAAATTTATCTCTTGACAGAGAATACTAGGGCAAAAACCACGAGACAACACCATACTTTGATTAAAAATACTATGTATTTCATAAGTATGGTGTTTTTGTGTCTTTTGCCCTAAGCATCTCTACAGGTGATAAATGTATGAAATTCATACATTTATCTCCTGGAGAGATGCTTAGGGCAAAAGATACAAAACCAACATACTTATGAAATACATAGTATTTTTAATCAAAGTATGGTGTTTTTGTATCTTTTGCCCTAAGCATTTCTCCAGGAGATAAATGTATGTATTTCATACATTTATCTCCTGGAGAGATGCTTAGGGCAAAAGATACAAAACCAACATACTTATGAAATACATAGTATTCTTAATCAAAGTATGGTGTTTTTGTATCTTTTGCCCTAAGCATTTATCCAGGAGATAAATGTATGTATTTCATACATTTATCTCCTGGAGAGATGCTTAGGGCAAAAGACACAAAATAACACCATACTTAAATTAAAAATACCATGTATTTCATACATTTATCTCCTGGAGAGATGCTTAGGGCAAAAGACACAAAATAACACCATACTTAAATTAAAAATACCATGTATTTCATACATTTATCTCCTGGAGAGATGCTTAGGGCAAAAGACACAAAATAACACCATACTTAAATTAAAAATACCATGTATTTCATACATTTATCTCCTGGAGAGATGCTTAGGGCAAAAGACACAAAAAACACCATACTTAAATTAAAAATACCATGTATTTCATACATTTATCTCCTGGAGAGATGCTTAGGGCAAACGACACAAAAATCACCATACTTAAATTAAAAATACCATGTATTCATACATTTATCTCCTGGAGAGATGCTTAGGGCAAACGACACAAAAATCACCATACTTAAATTAAAAATACCATGTATTTCATACATTTATCTCCTGGAGAGATGCTTAGGGCAAAAGACACAAAAAACACCATACTTAAATTAAAAATACCATGTATTTCATACATTTATCTCCTGGAGAGAAGCCTATGGCAAAAGACAGGAGAAAACACCATACTCAAATTATGCTACATATGCAGGACAAAAACGGATCAACGCACCAAGAAAGACAGACAACTAAAATAACACAGTTGTGATTTTCACATTCCCTTATGAAATTCAAGTTAACATCTGGGAGTAATGCCAAAATACTCTAAGCTAAAAAACAAACAAAAAAAAAAACAAAACTGCAATTTTTTAAAAAATAGCAATAACAAATAAAATCACCCTATTTTGGTATAACTGCATTACAGCTTTTGTATGTAAAATAAAAAATTATATATATCTCCATCTAAAAACTATATATATATATATATATATATATATATATATATATATATATATATATATATTTTATTTTTTTTCTTCATACATATACTGTATATATATTCATGTCTGAGGAATGGGGAGATTGCCCGGCTTGCCGGTAAGCCCTGGGAAGTTTTCTTCCCGTAAATGCTGTAACAGAGCGACCTTGTGTGGAGTAGGAGGCTACTCACCATCCTGATGAATGGATGTCACTGTTGCTCCTCTGCGTCTCTCTCCGCAGGTATCCACAGGAAAGCTACTGTGTGGCACAGACTCCACATACGTCTCCGGCCCTCACACATCAGCTGGACATTCAGCCAGTTTTATGAGTCTGCAGCAAGCCATAAACCCCTAAATAAAGAAAAAAAAATAAGAATAACTACAATGTAATAAAATATTCCACCAATAATAGTTTTACATACACAAAACTGTAACAAATGTCATACACAGGGGAAAAAGTAACGAAAAAGCTTCTCCATAATTCTCTTATTAGCTTATTTCACAACAAATATGAAGATGGCAAATGTTATTTTTTTTTCTTCAGCTGTATCAGACACCTTATCTTGGAAGGCTGTCCTCCAGCTTACTCTTTATAGTTCTTGTATTTTCACTTTTACATTAGAACATAAATTGGTTATCTGCCATGTCTCCTCAGATATCTTATGCAGATCAGATAATCATACTGTATTTTTTTTGCTGCAGCAGACGTCCTAGAGTAGCTTTCTCCTTCCCTGGTTGAAGCATGCAGAGTAGACCACCATTATTTTCCTTAGTGGTGCACTCACTATGCAAGTGTGGTATCTGTTTGTTCACTCCCACAGCACGAGCATACGCTGACCACAGCACGAGCATACGCTGACCACAGCACGAGCATACGCTGACCACAGCACGAGCATACGCTGACCACAGCACGAGCATACGCTGACCACAGCACGAGCCTACGCTGACCACAGCACGAGCCTACGCTGACCACAGCACGAGCACACGCTGACCACAGCACGAGCACACGCTGACCACAGCACGAGCACACGCTGACCACAGCACGAGCACACGCTGACCACAGCACGAGCATACGCTGCCCACACCACGAGCATACGCTGCCCACACCACGAGCATACGCTGCCCACAGCACGAGCATACGCTGCCCACAGCACGAGCATACGCTGCCCACAGCACGAGCATACGCTGACCACAGCACGAGCATACGCTGCCCACAGCACGAGCATACGCTGCCCACAGCACGAGCATACACTGCCCACAGCACGAGCATACACTGCCCACAGCACGAGCATACACTGCCCACACCACGAGCATACGCTGCCCACAGCAAGAGCATACGCTGCCCACAGCACGAGCATACGCTGCCCACAGCACAAGCATACGCTGCCCACAGCACGAGCATACATTGCCCACAGCACGAGCATACACTGCCCACAGCACGAGCATACACTGCCCACAGCACGAGCATACACTGCCCACACCACGAGCATACGCTGCCCACACCACGAGCATACGCTGCCCACACCACGAGCATACGCTGCCCACACCACGAGCATACGCTGCCCACACCACGAGCATACGCTGCCCTCACCACGAGCATACGCTGCCCACACCACGAGCATACGCTGCCCACACCACGAGCATACGCTGCCCACACCACGAGCATACGCTGCCCACACCACGAGCATACGCTGCCCACACCACGAGCATACGCTGCCCACACCACGAGCATACGCTGCCCACACCACGAGCATACGCTGCCCACAGCACGAGCATACACTGCCCACAGCACGAGCATACACTGCCCACAGCACGAGCATACACTGCCCACAGCACGAGCATACACGGTCCACAGAACAAACCACCAAGTGCTTATGGGAATTGTAGTTTATCACCATTAAATGCAAGTGATGTATCCTTACTCCCAGGCAAGACCACTCAGTCTAGACTTTGAATATAGATCAGAGGACAAAATCTGAGAAGCAGCATCTAGGGGCATCTTCCAGTGTGTTTTTTGCAATGAATAAGAAGATATATGGGTTCACAGAAAACAACCAATCCTGGGATAATCCCTTAAAACTCCCCAAATCTTGATGTTTCCATAGCAGGACCTTAATTGATTGGAGATTCAACTACCAATTTATCATGGCCTGAAAGTGTGATCGCCAAAATTAACCCTCTAGTAGTATAATCCTTGGTACAGTTTTTTTACATTCAGACTTACGTAGGAACCTAGTGAGTTGATACGCACGGCACTTCTGGGGTGGTGCTCAAGTTGGGTCCAAAACCGTCTCAAGTAGATTTAGAAACTTGGCACTCACGATAAATGTGCATAGTGGTCTTTTATTGTGAAGAACTTGTAGGACCAGCACAAGCACAGATGTTTCGGTCAAAGACTTTCATCAGTAGGCGTGCAGGGGGTCCTCACAAGGGGTAGCAACTGGCGTAGTCAGGTATGAGGCGGTGTCCACCACTGTCTATGTGTAAAAGCATCATACCTGACTACGCCAGCTGCCAAGTAGCTATACCTTGCTATACTTTCTGAGGACCCTCTGCACGCACACTGATGAAGGTCTTTGACCGAAACGTCTGTACTTGTGCTTGTCCTACAAGTTCTTCTCAATAAAAGACCATTATTCACATTTATCTAAAGTCACAAGTTTCTACATTTATGTAGGAACCTGACAGATCCCTTTTGAGAAGAACAGCCGGATTCTTACTAGCATAATTCTGGCTTTGACGGCTGGAGCCAGTCGCCCCCCCCCCCCCCCCCCCAAAAAAAAACCTGCCCCATAATAACAGCCAAGCGCTATAAGACAGACTCTATGCTCTTTGAGACTCATCGTTGTTCTCAAACATGACCGCGTCACGCTGTAGCAAGTAGCTAAATGAATCCTAACTGTTCTCTCATTTGTTCTCATCTTCCCGATTATTGACTCCCTGGGACTCGGGCTGGATGGCGAGGTTATTGCACACATTGATCACGCTGCCTACTTATAATACCTCAGCGATCCGGCTTCCATCAGTAACAGCTCGGAGGTAAGAGCACCGGCACTTAGCGGCTGAGAGCAGCAGAAAACTTTTCTTAGGAGAGCCTGGGATGTCCATGCGGTGGATCGATGAGTGGCCACTGAGCACGCCAACATGTTCTCTTTCAACTCTCCCGGCAAATAACAAAGGCCATCCACCGGCTAAGCTTCAATTACAACTGCAAATTAATTTGTGAGCCCATGTACCATTAATGACAACCTTTGTGTAATTATATATCTATATATAGCTGGGTAATATCACTGGGATTATCCTCAACTGGAAAATGTGAAGGTCAAGGCCAATAACTATTTCTCCCAACCTTCCAAAGAGCATATTTACATGTTCGATTGGGCAGTTCTCAGCGGTGGCTTATCTCCCTTAAAAATAAAGGATTGGGCATGGCTGATCTCCTCCCCAACCCCACTCTTTGACAGCATCAATAAAACTACTAAAAAATAACCAAAAACCATGATGGTCAACCTTCTCAGGGCTTGAGATGGAATTATCGTAATGCGTGTGGCCACTTTTTATCCCCTAAAAAATAGAACCCCTTCAAGGACTATCACTGCCAGTAACCGAAACACAGCTCCATTCAACTGCCATTTGGGAACCTGCAAACTAGTCTAGGATGTTATTGATAGAGGGCGCATTACTAGTTACAAAAAATGAGCCTTTAACCAGTTCAGGACTGGGCTATTTACCCCTGCTCCTGACCACATATTTTAGTTTTTTTCGTACAAGCGGTTTACAGAGCTATACATTTTTTTTTTCTGGTTTGGCGTTTTTTTGTAATAGGTGGGGCTTAATTTTTATGTAATTTTTTCTTAATTTGATTTGCAAACATCAGGCAGTATCAGTAGGAAATTTTACGTAAATACGTAGCCGTTTTTCACATTTTTTTATTTTATTATTAAATGATCACAAAAATACATTTTTAAAAATTGTTACCCTATCTGTAACAATTGCTCTATATCAAACATGTTTTTTTCCCGACAGTAAGCTCCTTTTATTTTTTAATTATTTATTTTTTTACCTACTTTTTATTTATTTTTCATGTATTTTACATGTTGTGCCCCTAAGGTCATAAAAGACCTTTAGGGGCATTTCAATATAGAAATACTTTTCTTTTTTTTTCCCTGTAACTGGGGCTGGTATATATTAGCTCAGTTACAGTGGAAATTCAGCCTCCTGTCTGACGGGGTCTCCTAGGACCCTGCAGCTTCTGCTCCCTCGATTACGTGATCACTAGATCAGGAAAAGGAAGTGCCATGAATGGATCCTACTACTATGTACACAGCACTAGAGATGAGCGAACCTGAGCTTCGATGTTCGGGGAAAAAAAAAAAAACACAGTTCGGGTACGAAGTTCGAGTGAGATACAAGTGCAAATCACTCAAGAGAGCAGCGCTGTGATTGCATATGAGTGATGATGCTCATCCCTGTGCGAGCCGCGTGCAGTGTTTGATCGGCCCAAACTGGGGGTGACAACTGGGGGTGATTGAAAAAAAACCAACTTCCCCTCCCCCAGAAGTGTTCTGCTTATGGATGGCTGCATGTGGGTGGAGCTATGAATTGCCCAATTACTGACTTTCATTGAGGTTCGGAACACATTGGGGTCAAAAGCTAAACTTTAAGGTTCGAATGTACCTGGCGAACCGAACTTCTCTACACACCATGTGCTCATTGCTGTGTATACAGCAATTAAGAAGGCAAGGATGGTAATAAACCATCTCTGCCTTCTATATGAGGAGCTCAGTTTTGATTGACCCCAGGTGCCATGTTTTTGGCCAGTACAAAAAAGTCCTATAATTTCAGGAAAAGTTGGTTGTAAAATCAAAACGTAATACAATTTTCCACTTCTTGCATCAGTGATTTTGAAGATCTACGACCGCGGCAACTCATTAGGAACTTCATAATGGGGGATACTGCAATGATTTAATACACCTACTTGTTTTCCATCTATGTCCACCCTCTTGTGGCTTCTGTAAAACCAGATCTGACAATCAAGGAAGAAGAAGGCGTAGATTGATACAAAGCAAGTAGGTGGTAAGATGCCCTGAACAGCTTGGCCACACCAAGGGTGCACCCATCTCCTTAGCTTGGTTTGAACACTCATTTTGTTTCGATCTGCTCACATATCACAGTTTTATAGAAGACTATACAAATCAGGCTAAATCCAAAATCGTGGCTTTTTGTGTCCACACGAAATGGAGATGAACCTTCCATTCCAGAAGTATGTGCTTTACGCCTCATTCAGACGTCCAAATTTTGTTATGGGTGATTTTCACGAACAGAACTCGTATCTGTTATGGTCTATGGGCCATTCACGTTGGTTGAGTTTGATGGATTGTGCAATCCGCGAAAAAAGTGGAGACGTTGGATCAAAATCAGAAATGCAATCTATGAGTCCCCCTACTCGAAAAAAAATCAGATGACAGTTCCATGACATCATTTTCATGGACAGTCAGACTGAAGACGGTGGAGAAACTTCTTCTTTTCTCTTCATGGAAGAAAAACTGATGACACATGGGCCATGCTCTTTTCAAAGTCTGATCCCAGAAAATCAGTCCGTTTATCTACTTCTGAATGAGGCCTTAAGAAACGCAACAATGGTGACCTTGGCAAAGGAATCTCAGTAAATGGCATTCAAAGATGAGAGTATGCTTTAGAACAGAGGTCCCCCTACCTTTCTGGCCATGAGAGCCACATCCAGATCCAGAGGGTCACAAGCCACATGGAGATCTCAAAGAGGGTCGCGAGCCACATCCAGCTCTGGTGGAGGGTCGCGAGCCACATCCAGCTATGGGGGGAGGGTCGCGAGCCACATCCAGCTCTGGGGGAGGGTGGCGAGCCACATCCAGCTCTGGGGGAGGGTGGCGAGCCACATCCAGCTCTGGGGGAGGGTGGCGAGCCACATCCAGCTCTGGGGGAGGGTGGCGAGCCACATCCAGCTCTGGGGGAGGGTGGCGAGCCACATCCAGCTCTGGGGGAGGGTGGCGAGCCACATCCAGCTCTGGGGGAGGGTGGCGAGCCACATCCAGCTCTGGGGGAGGGTGGCGAGCCACATCCAGCTCTGGGGGAGGGTGGCGAGCCACATCCAGCTCTGGGGGAGGGTGGCGAGCCACATCCAGCTCTGGGGGAGGGTGGCGAGCCACATCCAGCTCTGGGGGAGGGTGGCGAGCCACATCCAGCTCTGGGGGAGGGTGGCGAGCCACATCCAGCTCTGGGGGAGGGTCACAAGCAACATCCAGCTCTGGGGGAGGGTGGCGAGCCACATCCAGCTCTGGGGGAGGGTGGCGAGCAACATCCAGCTCTGGGGGAGTGTCGCGAGTAACATCCAGCTCTGGGGGAGGGTCGCGAGCCACATCCAGCTCTGGGGGAGGGTGGCGAGCCACATCCAGCTCTGGGGGAGGGTGGCGAGCCACATCCAGCTCTGGGGGAGGGTCGCGAGCAACATCCAGCTCTGGGGGAGGGTCGCGAGCCACATCCAGCTCTCAAAGAGGGTTGCGAGCCACATCCAGTTCCTAACCCCTCACGGTAGTGACACCCAGAGACCCCATTACCAGTATAATGAGAGCCAAAGCTTTCCCACAGAAATCACACCAAGGCAGTATACTAAGATCCAGGGGTCACTACCTTACCGCCTTCAGATCTGCTCTTCAATGTGGAGCTACTCACATGTCATCATCTGAAGACCTGCTCTTCAAAGTTGTTTGCACCATGGTAGCTGGAAGAAAGTTGCGAACCCCACATCTCGGGACTGGGAGCCACAAGTTGAGGACCGCCTTCTCTAGAATATCCCATATAGACCCATATGAGAATTGGACCTCCCCTACTGGAGTCGAGAAAATTTGCAAATGTCCTGTTTCTGGTGACATTATTCCTGCCCTACTTAGGAGTTTGATAATTCTACCCGTGGTCTTAACGTCCCATCTGTGATGTGCAGACTAGATTAACGGGTAGCCGGCTCAGAAATTACACCAGAAACGAAAAAGTGGAGCTGCATCTTCAAAGCAATCAGTAAAAACATAAGCCTCTTATGATGTGCAGCCCACTTAGACAAATGGTCGGTACACTAAGGAAATCCACCTATTGTATGTGCAGACCCGCAAGCAGCCGTAAAACTATTTGCTCCGTCTAAATCACACCCTCCAGAAAACAGTTTATTCCACAGTCAAATATTTGGATGCCACCCCTAATTAGAAGCAGCTTCAGCACCAGCTCTTTAAGCCGGCACCGGGAGCCTTTGCAGGTAATTTTTCACAGGGCACTCCGCTGCTGAAGAATTAAAAATAAAATGTGCAAAGTTCTATTGCTGTATAATTTTATTCCTGGCGTGGAGCCAGCATTCACTCCCGAACAGCTTCCACCACTGTAGGAAACTGCATAAGTAGGTCAGCAAAGAGAATACGGTTTTTCAGGGCTCCTGGCACGAGGATTAATCAAGTCTTTCAGCAATTTCTATTTTACGATGCAGCTGATCACTCGTCCCATTCATTTCTAGTGCTGTATTAACCGATAATTGAAAGCTTCAGTCCAGTCTACACAACTGGAGTCCAATCTAGCGCTTCTCTAATAAAATACTGGAATGGCAAATATGGGGAAATATAGAATGAACCAAAACGTTAACTACGCCCTATGTCTGAAATCTGGGGCTCTTCCCATATGTGGCCGATCTTGGCCCGACGACCGCAATATGGGTCTGTTCCCAGATCTTGGCCTGACGTTCGCAATCTTGGGCTGTTCCCATATGTGGCCAATCTTCGCCCATCGACCGCAATCTGGGGCTGTTCCCAGATCTTGGCCCATCGACCGCAATCTGGGGCTGTTCCCATATATGGCCGATCTTGGCCCGATGTCTGCAATCTAGCGCTGTTCTCATATGTGGCCAATCTTGGCCCGACGTTCGCAATCTGGGGCTGTTCCTATATGTGGCCAATCTTGGCCCGATGTCTGCAATATAGGGCTGTTCCCATATGTGGCCGATCTTGGCCCATCGACCGCAATCTGGGGCTGTTCCCATATGTGGCCAATCTTGGCCCGATGTCTGCAATATAGGGCTGTTCCCATATGTGGCCGATCTTGGCCCATCGACCGCAATCTGGGGCTGTTCCCATATATGGCCGATCTTGGCCTGATGTCTGCAATCTAGGGCTGTTCCCATATGTGGCCGATCTTCGCCCATCGACCGCAATCTGGGGCTGTTTCCAGATCTTGGTCTGATGTCTGCAATCTGGGTCTGTTCCCATGTGTGTCCGATCTCGGCCCGAAGTCCGCAATCTGGGGCTGTTCCCGTATGTGGCCGATCTTAACCCGACGTCCGCAATCTGGGGCTGTTCCCATATGTGGCCGATCTTAACCCGACGTCCGCAATCTGGGGCTGTTCCCATATGTGGCCGATCTTGGCCCAATGTCTGCAATCTAGGGCTGTTCCCATATGTGGCCGATCTTGGCCCATCGACTGCAATCTGGGGCTGTTCCCAGATCTTGGCCTGATGTCTGCAATCTGGGGCTGTTCCCACATGTGGCCGATCTTGACCCAACATCCGCAATCTGAGGCTGCTCCCATATGTGGCCCATCTTGACCCAACGTCCGCAATCTGGGGCTGTTCCCATATGTGGTCGATCTTGACCCAATGTCCGCAATCTGGGGCTGTTACCATATTTGGCCTATCTTTGCTCGACGTCCACAGTCTGGGGCTGTTCCCATATGTGACTGATCTCGGCCCGAAGTCCACAATCTGGGGCTGTTCCCATATGTGGCCGATCTTGACCCAACGTCCGCAATCTGGGGCAGTTCCCATATGTGCCTTATCTTGGCCCAATGTCCGCAATCTGGGGCTGTTCCCGTAGGTGGCCGATCTTGGCCCAATGTCCGCAATCTGGGGCTATTCCCGTATGTGGCCAATCTTGGCCCAATGCCCGCAATCTGGGGCTGTTCCCATATGTGGTCAATCTTGGCGACGTTCCGTATATACTATATCTGGTCGGTCTTACTGCCGATCAGATTGGCCGTGAGTCCATTCACATGGACAATCCACCCACAATGAGCATTCATGACATTGATCGTCTCCTTTTATTTCCGTTTTTGTAGAAACGACTTTTCCTACTTTCATATTTTTCGGCAGCTTGTCGTCCATTCACGAAGATCAATTATTTTTCTCCCCCAAAACGTTTTCTCATTTCTCAATGATTACTGTCCTGTGTCAAAATCCCTTATGGGGAATCTGTCACCAGGTTTTTTCACCTAATGTGAGAGCAGCATAATGTAGAAACAGAGAGCCTAATTCCAGCAACATGTCACTTGCTGTAGGGTTTGATAAAATCACTCTGTCAGCAGGAGATTATCACTATGTAGTCCTCCATATTCATGAGCTCGGTATAGCCTCGCCCCCACCACTGATTGGGAGCTTTCTGCCTATGCGCAGTGTACACAGGAATCTGCCAATCAGTTGTGTGGGTGGGGTTATACAGAGCTCAGCATTCAGAGAACTGGTAGATCTGCAGCAGATAAGGTCCGTTTCACACATCCGGCCTTTCGCCGGATTGCCAGATCCGGAACACTCCAGTACAGTGTAATACTGTACAATGGCATTGCGGTAAGTCCGGTTGCCGCTATGCCATTGTACAGTATTACACTGTACTGGAGTGTGCCGGATCCGGCGAAAGGCCGGATGTGTGAAACGGGACTAGAACAGTTTTTAGTCAAAGCTACAGCAACCCGAAAACTGCTACATTGTTAGAATCAGGGTCTCTGTCCCTACACAGATTAGATAGCAAACAGCTGGTAACAGATTCCCTTTACATAAAAAATCACAACAGCTAAGGGCCAGTTTAGATAATGAGCTGATTGTAGTTGACACTGTGTTTCCCCGAATATAAGCCCTACCCTGAATATAAGCCCTACCAGGAATTAACAGCATTTTCCATGTAAGGCTTAAATATAAGCCCTACCCCGACAATAAGCCCTAGCTGCGGTTCAATAATGAAGAGTCCATGCAGCTAAAAAAAAGTTAATGCATACAGCAAGACACTTCATTATAGAAAGCAGACACCCGAAGAAGACCGAAAATAAAAGACCCCACAATCATACTTATCAGACTCCAAACAGGACGCAGTGAAACGCGAGGACCTGCGAACTGCATCAAGGACCTGTGGTGGACCGCATCCAGGACCTGCGGTGGACCGCATCCAGGACCTGCGGTGGACCGCATCCAGGACCTGCGGTGGACCGCATCCAGGACCTGCGGTGGACCGCATCCAGGACCTGTGGAGGACCGCATCCAGGACCTGCGGTGGACCGCATCCAGGACCTGCGGTGGAACGCATCCAGGACCTGCGGTGGAACGCATCCAGGACCTGCGGTGGAACGCATCCAGGACCTGCGGTGGAACGCATCCAGGACCTGCGGTGGAACGCATCCAGGACCTGCGGTGGAACGCATCCAGGACCTGCGGTGGAACGCATCCAGGACCTGCGGTGGAACGCATCCAGGACCTGCGGTGGAACGCATCCAGGAACTGCGGTGGAACGCATCCAGGACCTGCGGTGGAATGCATCCAGGACCTGCAGTGGAGCACATCGAGAACCTGCGGTGGAACACATCGAGAACCTGCGGTGGAACACATCGAGAACCTGCGGTGGAACACATCGAGGGCCTGCGGTGGAACACATCGAGGGCCTGCGGTGGAACACATCGCGGGCCTGCGGTGGAACACATCGAGGGCCTGCGGTGGAACACATCGAGGGCCTGCGGTGGAACACATCGAGGGCCTGCGGTGGAACACATCGAGGGCCTGCGGTGGAACACATCGAGGGCCTGCGGTGGAACACATCGAGGGCCTGCGGTCAAATGCACGCAAGTAACACACAGTGAAACCGTACTACTCCAGGGACCTGGGATGCAGTGGCACATGAGAACCTGTGGTGGAACGCATCAAGGACCTACAGTGGAAGGCATTGATGAGTTCCACCGCAGGTACGCCATGCGTTCCAGGATGTCCGTTATTATGGCAAGTAACAGCTAAGGCCCCTTATTGGCTGCAGCATCCAATCATTTACATGGTGGCACAGGCTCAAAAATGAGCGTCGGGTGCTACTCTTGCACTGAAGCCACATAATACTTAAAGGAGGAAAATAAAATACAAAACACCTCAAAATATATACTACCTTTAAAAGAAAGCTAAATGTAAATTTACAAACAACATATACTCTACTTGAATTAGAAGAAAAACAAAAAATACAGCATAAAAAAACAAGGCTCAAGAAAATCCACCAAAAATGTCAAAGGTCCTCTATAGGAAAGGAGAAACAAATTTAACAAGTAATGAACCATCCAAAAAGAATATCACCTAAGATCAAAACATAAAGACAAAATTTTGATAGTGGATTGCAAAGGCTGGGCTAGAAGCCCCACGTGTTTCGCCGCTACAGTGTAGGCTTCATCAGGGGCTTGTGTGACATTTCATAGGCAAATCCAGTGAAGAAGGCAGGGACATGCAAAACTAGTGGCCACAATTGTGCATTGGACACACCCAGAGTAAACCAAGCACCCATTTCATCAAGCTTAATTTTCTGCAGAATGGAGGCAACAATCAAATCACTAAAAGTGCCATTTTTATAGGGACTTCTTTCCCTACAAGCCTATTAGCTTAGTTTATAATGTCAGTTTGCCTTGACAACCCCCTTTAAGAGGCTAAATCTCAATACATAGACTCTGGGATGGGAATTTTATACTATTGGTCCAGCAGAAGACCTTCTGCTGTCCTGAGTGTGGACCGTTTCTTTACCCGCACAGCCTCGTTAACCTGGATAGGGTGCAATTTTTCACTTTCAGGATGGACTATTCCCATTCAATTGTAGCAAGCTTGAAAATCTTTCTTTTGACAGAATGCTCATCATTTGCATTATTGCTGTAATTCTTGTCATTGAGACTTTTCTAAATAATACATGCAATGGGAACACAGACCTTATGACTGTGTCATATTGAGAATGGATTCAGGTCACCGGGAACACTTTTGTTTTTTTCCAATGAAATGAGACCAAAATACAGAAAAATACCCATGGGGTTTTTTTTTTTGTTATAAACACAGCTTTCAGCCTAGAGCCATAAGCCTTCCGCAGGGAACATGCCGATGCTCACTAGATTTTTAATAAATAGGTTGCTAACACGTCATTAAAAAAGATGCGCCGAGCACCACCTCCAGCAAAACACTAAATTATGCTGCAGTACAGTACATGGCTTTCTCCGAATTCCAAGTGCCGTCACCTAAACAAGGACAAGTCGTGCACAAAGTATGGTACCACCCTTACAGCCAGCGGGGAAACCTGTTCTGCCTCCCGCTGCCCATTCCTGCAACCTACAATAAATCTTAATTATTCAATACCATGTCGTGCAGTAATGGTGTCTGAACGGGCAGTATGGAGCCGGCCGGTCTGGACATTTCCCCCAAAATATCATCAGTGACTAAAACCATTATGGTGTATCTAGTGATGAGCGGGCACTACCATACTCGGTACTCGTAACCAGGGCTGTGGAGTCGGAGTCGGAGTCGTGGAGTCGGAGTCGGAGCTCATTTTGGTGGAGTCGGAGTCGGAGTCGGTATAAAATGCACCGACTCCGACTCCTAAAATATATAATAAATTGGGGACAGGAGTGCAATGCAGAATGTGCTGAATATTTTACTAAATAATAACATTTAGTATAATGCTTATATTTAAGTGAAAAATTTATTGTAGTACAATGTGAACATCAGACATTTAATTGTTTTTATGATACAATAATCAAGATATTTGGATAGAACATAAAATATTTATTGGAATACAACTTTAGAACACAAAAAACTAATAAATTGTAAATATGTAAAATATATATATATATATATATATATATATATATATATATATATATATATATATATATATATCAGTGTATATACACACACAAGATATATATGTAATCTACTGTATATTACATAGTGTATTGCATATTTACAATTTATTACAGTTTTTTGTGTTCTAAAGTTGTATTCCAATAAATATATTTTATGTTCTATCCAAATATCTTGATTATTGTATCATAAAAATTATTAAATGTCTGATGTTCACATACACATATTCATGTACTACAATAAATTTTTCACCTAACTATAAGCAATATATGTAGGAGTCGGAGTCGGAGCCGGAGTCGGAGTCGGAGCCGGAGTCGGAGTCGGTGCAAGAGAATTTGAGGAGTCGGAGTCGGAGTCGGAGTCGAAGGTTTGGCTTACCGACTCCACAGCCCTGCTCGTAACTAGTGATGAGCGGACACTACCATGCTCAGGTGGTCAGTACTCGTAACTAGTGATGAGCGGGCACTACCATGCTCGGGTGCTCGGTACTCGTAACTAGTGATGAGCGGGCACTACCATGCTCGGTACTCGTAACTAGTGATGAGCGGACACTACCATGCTCGGGTGCTCGGTACTCGTAACTAGTGATGAGCGGGCACTACCATCCTCAGGTGCTCAGTACTCGTAACTAGTGATGAGCGAGCACTACCATGCTCGGATGCTCAGTACTCGTAACTAGTGATGAGCGGGCACTACCATGCTCGGGTGGTCAGTACTCGTAACTAGTGATGAGCGGGCACTACCATGCTCAGGTGGTCAGTACTCGTAACTAGTGATGAGCGGGCACTACCATGCTCGGGTGCTCGGTACTCGTAACTAGTGATGAGCGGGCACTACCATCCTCAGGTGCTCAGTACTCGTAACTAGTGATGAGCGGGCACTACCATGCTCGGGTGCTCGTAACTAGTGATGAGCGGGCACTACCATGCTCGGGTGCTCGGTACTCGTAACTAGTGATGAGCGGGCACTACCATGCTCGGGTGCTCGGTACTCGTAACTAATGATGAGCGGGCACTACCATGCTCAAGTGGTCAGTACTCGTAACTAGTGATGAGCGGGCACTACCATGCTCAGGTGCTCGGTATTCGTAACTAGTGATGAGCAGGCACTAACATGCTCGGGTGCTCGTAACTAGTGATGAGCAGGCACTACCATACTCGGTACTCTTAACTAATGATGAGCGGGCACTACCATGCTCAGGTGGTCAGTACTCGTAACTAGTGATGAGCGGGCTCTACCATGCTCGGGTGCTCAGTACTCGTAACTAGTGATGAGCGGGCACTACCATGCTCAGGTGCTCGTAACTAGTGATGAGCGGGCACTACCATGCTCGGGTGCTCGGTACTCGTAACTAGTGATGAGCGGGCACTACCATGCTCGGGTGCTCAGTACTCGTAACTAGTGATGAGCGGGCACTACGATGCTCGGGTGCTCGTAACTAGTGATGAGCGGGCACTACCATGCTCGGGTGCTCAGTACTCGTAACTAGTGATGAGTGAGCACTACCATGCTCGGGTGCTCAGTACTCGTAACTAGTGATGAGCGGGCACTACCATACTCGGGTGCTCGGTACTCGTAACTAGTGATGAGTGAGCACTACCATGCTCGGGTGCTCAGTACTCGTAACTAGTGATGAGCGGGCACTACCATACTCGGGTGCTCGTAACTAGTGATGAGCGGGCACTACCATGCTCGGGTGCTCAGTACTCAGAACTAGTGATGGTACTCGTAATGAGTAGTTGGTGCTCGGATGGGCGTGACTTCAGTACCCGAGTATAATGGAAGTTAATGGGGAACTCAAGCCTTTTTCTTGGAAATCTTGGGTAGAAATGCTCGAGTTCTCCACTGACTTCCATTATACTTGAGTCAAGCCCATCTGAGTATCTAACTGCTCGTCATTATAAGTACTAGGTGACAGGTTCCCTATAAATAGCTACTTCATACTCCTGGCCACAAGGTGTCTCCTTTCTCTTCAACTTGAAGCTCACTGCATGTTGCTTCCAGCAGCAAAAACACAGGGGGCCGCACCTCTGACTCTGGGCGGGCCGCTCCTCTGACTCTGGGCGGGCCGCACCTCTGACTCTGGGCGGGCCGCACCTCTGACTCTGGGCGGGCCGCACCTCTGACTCTGGGCGGGCCGCACCTCTGACTCTGGGCGGGCCGCACCTCTGACTCTGGGCGGGCCGCACCTCTGACTCTGGGCGGGCCGCACCTCTGACTCTGGGCGGGCCGCACCTCTGACTCTGGGCGGGCCGCACCTCTGACTCTGGGCGGGCCGCACCTCTGACTCTGGGCGGGCCGCACCTCTGACTCTGGGCGGGCCGCACCTCTGACTCTGGGCGGGCCGCACCTCTGACTCTGGGCGGGCCGCACCTCTGACTCTGGGCGGGCCGCACCTCTGACTCTGGGCGGGCCGCACCTCTGACTCTGGGCGGGCCGCACCTCTGACTCTGGGCGGGCCGCACCTCTGACTCTGGGCGGGCCGCACCTCTGACTCTGGGCGGGCCGCACCTCTGACTCTGGGCGGGCCGCACCTCTGACTCTGGGCGGGCCGCACCTCTGACTCTGGGCGGGCCGCACCTCTGACTCTGGGCGGGCCGCACCTCTGACTCTGGGCGGGCCGCACCTCTGCCTCTGGGCGGGCCGCACCTCTGCCTCTGGGCGGGCCGCACCTCTGCCTATGGGGGGCGCACCTCTGCCTCTGGGGAGCGCACCCCTGCCTCTGGGGGGCGCACCTCTGCCTCTGGGGGGCGCACCTCTGCCTGTGGGGGGGCGCACCTCTGCCTGTGGGGAGCGCACCTCTGCCTCTGGGGGGCGCACCTCTGCCTCTGGGGGGCGCACCTCTGCCTCTGGGGGACGCACCTCTGCGGCGGACCTCTGCTCCTGCTCTCCTGTTAAACTCCTTATGGGTATATACCTTTATTCACACATCCGTATTTTTGATCCGCATTTCTATACCAAAACCAAGAGTGTCTCCAAAACGCAGAACAGGTGTCAACGTTTCAATTATAGTTTAGTTCCACTCTTTAGTTTCGGCACACAAACACCGATACAAAATACTGAGCAAATATTGAACGAGGTCTAACAAAGAGAGGATGCCTTTTAGCTTAGAAACAAGCATTCCATTAGACAGTGGTCAGGAGCAAAGCTGGGAAAGGAAGTTCAAGCACCTATAGTGCTGGCAAGAATGCTGATCAAAAGGAACGCTTCACTTTAAGCATACTGGATGGCAAGTCACAGAGCTTGTGAATGACTACTAACAGAGGAAGACATAAGTAGCGCGTATATAACACTTTGTAGAATAAATCAGACTGCTGTACAATTAAGTATAAAAACCCGCGCGTGGCACTGCCAAGGTTAACGCAGCTGGAGCAATATCGTATTCCAACTGCCGAAACAAGTAAATTAATCCTAGATTATGTCATAACCTGGAAAGCCGAGATTAGAACAAAACAGCTTTCACACACTACTCGCTACATGTAATTACATTTAGCAGAAACTTCTTGTTTTTCCCCACGTCTTGGGACTTACCTGATGAATTTCCATTTAAGGCTTTAGAGCTTGTACAATATTTGATAAAAGCAAAGCTCTATTAAATATTGCAGGTCTAGGTTGGCCTGCACACTAAATCTATGCTTTTAGTGTATTAAATATTAAGCCGCTGCGCTCGGATCCATTTTCAACAATATCTCTTCTTCCTGCTCCGACAATCTGCTACATTAACAACTGAATGTTAAAAGGGACGTAAATAGTCCAGGAATAGGAATTAAAAATAGGCCCCTCTGGGTGGGATGCTTCTATAGCAATCACAAAGCACAAGTAGCAGTCTTTTTTGTAAGAATTTTAAAGAAATACTTCGGGAAAAAATTTGGATCGAAAACAGATTTTATAGCAAAATTTTTCCCTTTAAAAGGGAATTTATCTGCAGGTTTTTGCTATGTATGCTGCAAGGGTTAAACACAGAGAATTCAGGGATGCCTGTCTTGTCATGATCCGATTTGTTGTTTATTTGCTATGTTTGTTTAAGCAGCAGGACACTTATCACCGCTGGACTACAAAGTCACATCCACAGCAGTCACTGTCAATGTACAATCTCTACTGAGAGCCTGGTAGGGGTAGGACTGTCCTTTCAGTATAGGAAAGTACACAGAAACAAAGGGCAACAAGGTTTGCTTGCCCAGGCCATAGGAACAAATGATTACGTACCAAGCAAACAGCGAAAGGGAGGGGAAATCCTGTGTCTAGGGAAAGGGAAGATGGTGGCCCCTGACCGAACCTACCGCTGGTCCCTGGGGTCCCTCACCACCCTAGATAGGTTCCTCACCTATGCGCCAAGACAGATACCTGACCCTAGGTATCCCTAGTGCTGGGCCCTAAATAGGGAACGGATGGGATGAGCTCTTCGTCAACCCCACTACACAGTATAGACAACCCAAGGAGGACACACGGGGAAAAGCATGAACTACTTATCTACAGATGACTCAGAGTTTTCAGCAATGACACCACAGAGAAGTACAAGTCACCTGCTTGCAACCACGGCTTGAAGGAACTGAAGATATCACCAGCACCAGTGTAAAGAAGGTAGGGGTATATAAACACCAAGAGAATACTGATAATCAGCAGATGGGTGGAAGGCGATCTCCTGCTGGGTCCAAAAGGGAGAGAGATGAATCCAGCAGGAAAGCTGCCTATACCAATGAATACTGACAGCAGGAACAATGGAAAGTCATGGAGCATTCTGCGCAGCCAAAAGCTGTGACCTTCTATGGCCAGAAACCACATGACTGTGTCACACGTGACAGCTATATGACTAAATCTAAAAATTCTGATTGTGTCAGAACGGCTGCACCCAGTAATCTAAGTGATACATCGTTGGATTCAGAGTCTCTTTGCCTACATTATGGTGCTCTCAGATTAGGTAGCAAAAAAAACCTGTAATGAGTACCCGTCAGATAAAGCAACTCTAATCAACCTTGTCCAACTACCAGCTTCAAACCGTTCACATGAAAATTTCCGATCATGTACAAAATACACGTGCACAGAGCAAAATAAATGGCAGGAACGCAAAGAATGGAAGGAATGTCACCATTCTTGTACTAAACTGCATTGTCAAATGACCCCATACAAACTGCTGTACCTGTTCGCTCCACATTGCTTTGTGTTATGGTAACTAGTGGCAATGTGCTCCAGATTCAGTCATACTGAGCAATAAAAAACCTCGGCTCGCTCCCCAGTTATCCCCTATCCCTGTTTGGGGGGGGGGATCTGGTTTCCCATGGTGGGCAGCAGAGAAATGTATCAGACGCAGCAGGCCTATCACCTTGTAATAAAAGCTGTATATAAAGAGCGAGAACTTAGTCCTTCACATTGGTAATCCAACCCACGGAGGCCCTAGAGGCAACAGAACAAAGGCGCTGGCTAGGAAAATGGTCATTAAAATGACGATAATTGCTTCGGAGCTATGGTGACATAATCTAGAGAGCAACTCTTAGGCACTCTTCTGTATATTTCACAAGCTCATTTTAGGAAGGGCCTAGGTCTCCAGGAATGTAATAAAATGGCAGCCCATCCTAGTCACAATTGAGGATGGGCTGCAGTGTCTCAACTGACAGAGGAGCTGAATCGTAAGAACACCCACCGGTGAAGTGTGGAGGAAGGCTGGGACAGGAGAAGAAATAAATCATCTTGGCTAGCTGTGCACAGAGGACTGAGGCTTTGTGGTTAGTCAGCCAGAATAATTACTGTATTTTTCGGATTATAAGACGCACTTTTCGTTGCAAAAAGTTAGGAGGAAAAGGAGAGGTGCGTCTTATAATCCGAATGTAGATTACCGGGGGTGGTTGAAAGAGGTCACTGGAGGCAGGGGCAATGCTGCGGGCCACGGACAGTGTGCTGCGGGCTAGTAGGCAGGGGCCACCATTCTGAAATAAATCAAATAATGGCGCCCAGAGTTGGCGCATGCGCAGATTGAGCTCTCGGGTCAAGATGTCATCTGCGCACACGCCGTCTCCAGCCCACTTGATCTCCCTGCAGCCGACTTAAGGAAAATGTCGCCTGGAGATGGTGTGTGCGCAGATGAGATCTTGGCTTGATAGTGAGCCGAGAGCTCCATCTGCGTATGCGCCAACTCTGGGCGCCATTTCTTTGAAGCCCGACAGTTTCTGGATGCTCCTCCTGTCTCACAGTGTCCGCAGCGAGCACCTGGGAAACCCGCTGCACCACCTGCAGCATTGCCCTACTCCACCACCGCTGCCCCCCCCCCCCATCCGGCAAGACAGCACCAGATTAATAAGACAGACCCCATATTTCCCGCGCCACTTTTATTTTCTTCTAAATTTGGGGTGCGTCTTATAAAATGAATACCACGGTAATTCTCTTGGTACCTCACTGGTATGTGGGCTTACGATTTAGTTCCTCTGTCAGTTGAGACACAGGTCTTGGTAGCTGTGTTTCTTCAGATTGAAATCCATCCTGATAAATGACTAGGACGGGCTGCTGTCTAAATTAGGTGTCGGGGGTCATCGTATTGCATTATTGGAGAATCCCTTTAAGCTGTCCATGTATTGCATAAGTGTACAGTTTTCTGAGAAAACCCTTTAATCAGGATCTGTCACTTGCTATAACCATGGCATTTGCCATTATGTTCCTGAATCTGGTGTTGTGCAATTGCTCGATCGTTACGCTGCAATCATATTTGCGTTCTTTGAAATCCGCCAGGTCCACTGTTACATCGTTCCGACACATCCGTCCTTTTTCTGGCGTAAATTGACGCAACGGATGCGTTATTTTAATGCATCTGTTACATCCATTGTGTGTCCGTTTTACAAATCGGTCGGAATCTGTTTTTTTTTTTTTTTTTTTTTTTTAAGGACAGTTCAATGGGAGTGCCAAACCTTTTGGGGACCTATATAAGTGTAACTATAACCCTCAATATGCCCACCATAACCAACCGACCCCCAATAATCCCATTAGCACTCAATATCCCCCCACCATAAGCAAAATTCCCCCAATAATCCCATAAAAACTCAATACCCCCCCCCACCTTCCACCAATAATAACATAACCACTCAATATCCCCACCATGACCCATGTTCCCCCCCCATTAATCCCATTCCCCCTCAGTATCCCAAACCTAACCCAAGTTTCCCTGTGAAGTTTAATTTTTCCCACCTCAAATATACCTTTCCTAATTTGGAGTCTTGACAAGGTGATTGGATACATTCTGGGCATGCTCAGTAGAAAATAGCGGAATCCAGCGCCGGATTCCGCCCCCATAGACAACTATTATCACTTTTGGCAGATTCTGCCGGAATCCGCCGCGGTGCGTCCAAAAAACGTTACATTCTGCGTTCTTTCCCGCCGCCGGTCAATCACTCAATGACGGATGCAACGCAAGGCCATCAGTCACAATGCGTCATCAATACAAGTCTAGGGGAAACCGCGCAATCCGTTAACGGATTGCGCTGTTTTTCCAAAGCGGCGGATTGCGACCGAAGGGAAAGAACGCAGATGTGAAAGCAGCCTTAGGTGAAAAGATCTTTTGTGCTGTACAACCGATCATCATTCTCTTCAGCGCAAACAAGACAATGGCAGCCAATGCGCACTACACGCTCCATTATTGCTCGTCCAGTATGTATCATGCAAACAGGCTATTAAATGCCCGCAGATCAGCAAATAAGTGACTGATTGGCGCCGATCGTTAGGTGTAAATGCGCTTTTAGTCTATAAATCCTCCACCATAGAGGAGAAAAGAGAACTGTAGAGATTCACGAGGATCATCATCCAGTAACAGAAATATTGAGGGGGAGTGTGAACAAATAGTGAGAAGACAAGGCGTTAGGCTGATAACCTTGTGGAGAAAATGAGGAAATGTGTGACAACAAAAAGAGAAAGAAAATCAGTGTGAAACGGCGGAGATGAAATAAGTCCATTGTTTCCTCTATTGTTAACCTCTTCTAGAGCCCACACCTGGTGATGACGCTATGAATGCAAGCAAAAAAGACAGATCTGCAGGGCTGGATCAAAAGAGCCAACACCAAATACCGGATTTTTCGGACTATAAGACACACTTTTTTTCCTCCAAATGTTGGGGGAAAGTGGGGGGTGCATCTTATAGTCTGAATGTAGGGCTGCGGGGAATGAGGGTGCTGCGGTGGAGTGGGTTATCAGTGGCATGAGCAGGCTGCAGCAGCCTGCCAGCCCGCTCAGTTCATATGCACACCCATCCTCCCGCCAATCATCTCTCAGCGCTGAAGCTGACAGGTGGGCGGGGGGGATGCGCGCATAGTAAACAGCCTGCCCGCATGATCACCCCTGGCAACTACAGCCTGGAGTGATCATGTGCGGCTGTGTTCACTGCCCCCCGCACATCATCATCAGCGCGGGGGGCAGTGACTCAGTATACTCACCGTTCCCCTGCAGCACCGCGATGTCTTCCTGTCTGTGCCGGCCGCGGCTGTGTAGAGACTAGCGGTGCTCACAGCGCTGACGTCATCGCTGTGCGCACGTGTCCACACACAGCCGCGGCCGGCACAGACAGGAAGACATCGCGGTGCTGCAGGGATCATGGCCGGCTCCACACAGGTCAGCGGTGCTAATGCGGACACAGACGGGAGGAGAAGCGATGCTGCGTGGAGCAAGGAAACATGAGTATAAACGTTTATTATTTTTTGTGTGCCACAGGATGCAGGATATATAGCAGGATCAGGGTATACAGCAGGATGGGGGTATATAGCAGGATGATGGCATATACCAGGATGGGGGTATATAGCAGGATGGATGGGGGTATATAGCAGGATTGATGGGGTATATAGCAGGATGGGGGTATATACCAGGATTGATGGGGGTATATAGCAGGATGGGGGTATATAGCTGGATGATGGGGTATATACCAGGATGGGGGTATATAGCAGGATGGGAGCACATACCAGGATGGAGGGATATAGCTGGATGGGGGTATATAGCAGGATGGGAGCACATACCAGGATGGGAGTATATAACAGGACAGGATGCGACCATATGCCAGGATGGGGTATATAGAAGGATGCGGCCATATACCAGGATGGGGGTATATAGCAGGATGCGGCCATATGCCAGGATGGGGTTTATAGCAGGATGCGGCCATATACTAGGATGGCAGTATATAGCAGGATGTGGGCTATACCAGGATGAGGGACATTTTATATATATATGTATATATACACACACACACACACACACACACACACACAGCAGGAGGATCATTACCAGGATGGGGTACCTTAGTAGAGAATTTGGGGACATTACCCCCATAGCAGTGTCAGCAGCAGATCCTCGCCCCATAACTGTGTCATGACCACATTTTTTGCTTAACATTTTGTTTTCCTATTTTCCTTCTCTAAAACCAGGGTGCGTCTAAAGGCCGCTTTACACGCTGCGACATCGCTCAAGTGATCTCGTTTGGGTCACGGAATTAGTGACGCACATCCGGCCGCTTTAGCGATGTCGTTGTGTGTGACACCTATGAGCGATTTTGAATCTTCGCAAAAACATTCAAAATCGCTCATCGGTAGTTCCTCGTTTCTGCAGCAGCACACATCGCTATGTATGACACCGCAGGAACGAGGAAGCTCTCCTTACCTGCCTCCCGCCCGCAATGAGGAAGGAAGGAGGTGGGCGGGATGTTACGTCCCGCTCATCTCCGCCCCTCCGCTTCTATTGGGCGGCGGTTCAGTGATGCTGCTGTGACGTCGCTGTGATGCTGAACAAACCGCCCCCTTAGAAAGGAGGCGGATCGCCGGTCACAGCGACGTCGCAGGGCAGGTAAGTAGTGTGACGGGTCTGGGCGATGTTGTGCGACACGGGCAGAGATTTGCCTGTGTCGCACAACCGATGGGGGCGGGAACACACGCTAGCGATATCTGTCCCGATATCGCAGCGTGTAAAGCGGCCTTTAGTTTAGTGTTCGCCCATCACTAGTAATAAACCATGCGGGGAGTCTGGCTGTGTCTGACAGTCAGCTCTAAACTGCACTGATATTGCAGAATCTAAGTGCAGTGATAAGTATGGACTGTTCGAACGATCATAGTTTATGAGTAACCCAGAAGGAGTTAATTCTTCTTTTTACTGAGTTAATTGTACTAGAATATCCACAAAAATACAAAATTTTCCAAAAATATTTATTTTTTTCAGGAATTTTTCAGAAATGTAAACTCAGTTTCTGCAACTCCAATAGACTAGGACAGAAGTCCCCAACCTTTCTGACCATGAGAGCCACATCCAACTCTGAGAGAGGGTCGCAAACCACATCCAGCTCTGGGACAGGGTCACGAGCCACATCCAACCGTCACCCCCTCAGAGTAGTGACACCCAACAACCCTATTACCAGTATAATGACAGCCAAAGCTATTCCACAGAAGTCACAACAAGGCAGTATGCCAAGATCCAGGGGTTCTCTGATTATCCCTATTCACATCTGCTCTTCTGTATGGGGTTACTCACAAAAGTCACCATCTGGTGACCTGCCCTTCATAGCTGTTTGCTAGACCTTGTGCTTATGCACCAAGCTTGAAGACAGCCACAAGCCACATATCACAGGCCCACGAGCCACATGTGGCGCCCGAGCTACAGGTTGGGGACCCTTGGACTAGAATATAGCGATAGAGAGCTCTATGCACATGACCTTCCAGAAAACCGCTAACATGTCAAACAAGCTGCAAATTCCAGCAGAATCAATCAGCACTCGGACATTGTAAATGGTTTTTCATTATACATAACATCAACATGGAGGGAACGATGACACAAACAAACCACTGAGTAGTCGTATACATCAAGTCTAAAAAGCCTGCATTAGCAATCTCTGACAATCAGGACAGCGCCATGTCCGATCTTCACAGTATAAGCCTGCAGCTGTTGTAAACTCCAACAATCAAAACAGATCAGAAGACTCATTGGTGGAGATCTGGGTTTCAGGATGTTTAACAATTTCTAGAACGAAGCTACTAAAGAGGAGATTTGGCGGCAAATCATTGATAGGCGCCTACTGTTTTCTTTTACTTCTGCCTTAAGGCTCTTTCACGTGTCCGCCAGTTCGATCTGATGTTGGATCTCGATGCATAGATTGGTCGCAACTCTCCCGATCCTGGACATGAAGACTATATTGAAATATATGAAGCTGGGACGTTCGGGTCAGGAGCGCCGTGGCCAATCTATGCATTGAGATTAACGGTCATGTATAAGAGCCCTTCCTCAGGATACGCCAAGTTACTATATGCTCTACTGATAGTGATTTTATGGCTGAGCTTGCTCTAAAAATACAGCTGAAAATATATCAGAAGTTATCGGCAATCATCAGTGTACATAAAATGTATAAAGAATAAAAAAAATACTTGCACAATTCGGGGAATAAGGGGTTGTCCAGTTTTGGGGCCAATGTTTTGTTCTTTCCTAAATACATGCCTTTCCGGCTGAAATTCATTATTACAATTGTCTTTCATTAAAAATGTGCACCGATTTCTCCTCTATATTCTCTGCACTGTCTATTGCCGGCTGTAAAATGAGTTAACTGAAAAACCATCAACGAGCTCATTCTGCGGCACAGGTTCAGCTGATTTTTAAACACAGACCACATCAAAGTTGAATGAGCCTGCAAACGATGCAAAAAAATGATTTTTTTTAGCCCCAAATACATGCATTTAAGTAACAAAAAAAAACCAAAAACATTGTTCCCAGATGTGGACGATCCCTTTAAAAAGAAAACGGTCCCATTTGGCCTGTCCGCTTACCGCATGAAGGTTTCTTTGTAATCCGTTTCTACAGGTAGAAATGATCACGTTTGCTTTCCAAATGCTGAACGTCATCCATTCATTTGCTTTCTGATGAGATTATTAATCCTCACTGTAAAACAAGAAATAAAAACATATTAAAATATATTAACTAGTGAATACTTTTGGGGTATATTTTGCTACTAGAACACTTTCTAGTTTCTCACATTCTCGCCGGCCTCTACGCCTCACAATGTATCACCATAGGAAATCACGTCAGCAGCTTCCTGTTGCAGGCCACAAGTATCCAAGTCAATGACTGCACAAATGCATCTAAACCGGGGTGAGACCCTGATGAAGGCACAAG
Source organism: Anomaloglossus baeobatrachus (assembly GCF_048569485.1). NCBI lineage: Eukaryota > Metazoa > Chordata > Amphibia > Anura > Aromobatidae > Anomaloglossus > Anomaloglossus baeobatrachus. Next base: position 185,095,180 of record NC_134361.1, read on the forward strand.
AAGAAAGAACCGCAGGCGCTCAATCCATCCAGCTCCACATATCAACTCGGATACCAGAAAAGACCCCCAACAACAGGACCACTCCTGGAGACCACCACAAAAGAACCTCACTAGTAGGGTGAGCTCAAGGGTCGAAGATTGTGCCGGCAGAGAATACAAAAGAAAGAAACAAAAAAAGTACAGCGGCACTCTTTTTAAGTGCGAACAGGTGCTAACGTCTATAAGTACACAAAACACCAACAAAAGAATACAGCAGCACTCGCTATTTCATATATTGAATGTTTGCATACATCTTAGTGCTTACAAACTGCATTAATACTATATGGAATATATTTAGAAAAATTAAGGTACTTGGAGCATAAATTGGCCAATTCATCTGAGCCCATCAACCGCGACAAGGTGACCTTCCTTTGATGGGACCCTAATCAACTGTTTGCATCTTTGCGCTTGCAGAGTGCTGCTGTATTCTTTAGGTTGTGTTTTGAGAGTTATTAGTAGTAATGTCTCTTGTAAAACAAAATGCAGATGATAATTAGCTGGACCATTAATAAAGCTGGGATTTGCACAAATTTGTACAAGAAGAGGAAACTCCAATATGTCTTCCAAGACGTAAAGGGAATGAGTTGGGATTCAAACTGCCCGGACCATAGACGGCATGAATCAGACACTGGCTGAGTCACTGCAGTGCTGTGAGTTTAGGCCCACACACAACAGACTAAAGTCTGCTGAAGCCACCAATGTCCACGGATTGGGCCAACAATCTAAAGCAGAGGTCCCCAACCTTTTTTGCACCAGGGACCGGCTTTAAGCAAGACCAGTTTTCCATGGCCCGGTGGGACATGGGCGGAGCTTTGGTCATATGGGGGCGGGGTTATGGAGGGGTGGAGCTTAGTGCATACTTATAATATAATTTCTACATTATAGCACTGCTATATGCACCAGACAGCGCTGTATGGGGAGGATGCTGGCAAGACCTCGGTGTACAGCGCTGCTAAGTAGCAGCACTGTACATTGAGCGTCAGTGTATACAGCACTGCTGCTTAGCAGCGCTACACACTGAACACCGGTACCGGGAGCCGCATCAATGAGGCCAGTCTGCTGCCCCGCCCCGGCACGCCCCACATAACATGTTCTGCCGGGGGCGAGTCAGTGAGGAGAGCCTGCCACCCCACCCCGTCAAGTACATACCATGCTGTGCTGGAGGGCCGCGTCACAAAGACCCGCCTGATGCCCCGCCCCATCCTGCATAATGTTCTCTGCCGGGAGCTGCCACGGCTACGGCAGAGAACATTATCAATCCACACAGAGCGTGCTCTGACCAGGTGCAGGGCCGCAGAGCTAGCTGTCAGCGGCGCCGCGGACCGACTGAAAACCCCCAACGGCCCGGTCCTGGTCCGCGGACCGGCGGTTGGGGACCTCTGATCTAAAGTATATGGATGCCACACACAACTGATCGTCGGGGGAGATGTCAATTATGGATGCCTGATTTTGGACTGACGCTCGCTTTGTTCTCCTGGGGATAAGTTTTCGTCATAGAGGTGAAGATTTTAATAAAAAAAAAAAAAAAAAAAAAATTATCAAGTTCTCTATTGTCTTCCATTATACTCGGGTACTTGAGTCATGTTCATATGAGCAACCGAGCATGGTAGTGCCCGCTCATCACTAGTCACGAGTACTGAGCACCTGAGCATGGTAGTGTCCGCTCATCACTAGTTACGAGTACTGAGCACCCGAGCATGGTAGTGCCCGCTCATCACTAGTTACGAGTACCAAGCACCTGAGCATGGTAGTGCCCGCTCATCACTAGTTACGAGTACTGAGCACCCGAGCATGGTAGTGCCCGCTCATCACTAGTTACGAGTACCGAGCACCTGAGCATGGTAGTGCCCGCTCATCACTAGTTACGAGTACTGAGCACCCGAGCATGGTAGTGTCCGCTCATCACTAGTTACGAGTACTGAGCACCCGAGCATGGTAGTGCCCGCTCATCACTAGTTACGAGTACCGAGCACCTGAGCATGGTAGTGCCCGCTCATCACTAGTTACGAGTACTGAGCACCCGAGCATGGTAGTGCCCGCTCATCACTAGTTACGAGTACTGAGCACCTGAGCATGGTAGTGTCCGCTCATCACTAGTTACGAGTACTGAGCACCCGAGCATGGTAGTGCCCGCTCATCACTAGTTACGAGTACCGAGCACCTGAGCATGGTAGTGCCCGCTCATCACTAGTTACGAGTACTGAGCACCCGAGCATGGTAGTGCCCGCTCATCACTAGTTACGAGTACTGAGCACCCGAGCATGGTAGTGCTCACTCATCACTAGTTACGGGTACCGAGCACCTGAGCATGGTAGTGCCCACTCATCACTAGTTACGGGTACTGAGCACCTGAGCATGGCAGTGCCCGCTCATCACTAGTTACGAGTACTGAGCACCCGAGCATGGTAGTGCCCGCTCATCACTAGTTACGAGTACCGAGCACCCGAGCATGGTAGTGCTCGCTCATCACTAGTTACGGGTACTGAGCACCTGAGCATGGTAGTGCTCGCTCATCACTAGTTACGGGTACTGAGCACCTGAGCATGGTAGTGCCCGCTCATCACTAGTTACGAGTACTGAGCACCTGAACATGGTAGTGCTCGCTCATCACTAGTTACGAGTACTGAGCACCCGAGCATGGTAGTGCCCGCTCTTCACTAATTACAAGTACAGAGCACCTGAGCATGGTAGTGCCCGCTCTTCACTAATTACAAGTACAGAGCACCCGAGCATGGTAGTGCCCGCTCTTCACTAATTACAAGTACTAGGCACCTGAGCATGGTAGTGCTCACTCATTACTAGTTACGAGTATTTAAGAGTGCAAGAGACTGGAAGAAGAGTGGACCAAAATCCCACCAGAGCAGTGTGAGAGACTAGTGATGTCCTGTGGTCATAGATGTGCTGAATTCATTCAAAGCAAAGGCCGGTACACGTCCTACTGATTGGTGACTGTTGTTACCTACAGAAAATTGACTGATAATCTTTCTCTGTGCTACAGTCATTGCTGTTCTCTAATTATCATCACGTTTTGGGCAAAATAAACTTTGGATCTTTTGTGAAACCCTGTTCTGATGGCATGGTGCAGCCCTTACAAAAAACCTTCACATGTTCATCAATGTAGATTACATTATTTCTGAAAAAAGCGAGTGATACATTGTTCTCTAATTTTGATCTCCGGTGTACATACTTTACCGCATTGTCCAGCCAAATGGGCAACGCCATGAGGAGGCTTCACGAGGGAAGGTCACACCAGTCCTAAACCTAGGATTAAGGTGTGGGGTGACAATATCTGGTATCCAGACCCCTCTAGTCTCCATTCTGGATAACAGAGCTTGGAGTTACATTGACTTGGCCGTGGAACCAATGGAGCGGCCATTGCTCCAAAGTGTCCCAGAAGCTGTATTTTCAACACAACAACATCAGGCCACTTCTTGCTCGCAATGCTGTGAGCAGTTTGCGTAGTCAAAGCCTACCACCATGGCCTACAGGGTCTTGTCCCCCATTGAGCAAATCGGGGACGTCATATGTCGGCAATTACAAAGAAGCTGCCAGCGGTGGATCTTGATGAGTGCAGAACAGACCTCAAAAAAACATTGATAGCAGCCAGGGGTATAAGTTTGGGGATTTCGGTTTTGAAAATTTGGTTTCCATTTTTTCATCCATCGGAGATCATCCATCCCGTGATCTCCAACATTCCACGCTATTTCCTTATTGATGTTCCTTCAGTGTTGAGTAGGGTATATGGTATACCTATTATAGGGTATATGGTATACCTTACAACTATACACATAGACAATGACTATGCCCAATCTGGATGATTTGTTTACCCAGCGCAGACCTGGTGATGTATGCGAGGTGTGTCTACGGTAGGAAAGACGGTTTTAGCTGTCAAAACAATGTCCAAAGTGCACTGGGAAGGGTCAGCAATAAAAATCCGTAGTGCTGAGCTCAGATTACGGCGGAGGCTGCCTCTGCACCAGCCGAGCACTAACACTCTGTGACACTCGCAAATTACTCTAAATGCATTAAATCTATTTTTAGTGAGGACGCCCCGAACACTCGCTTTGAGCTTTTAGATTTGCTCATTGGTGGCTCAGGATTATTACAAACCACAGGGTAAGACGTCTCGTTAATCAAGTGGAAAGTAAATGACATTTCCACGTAATAAGTACCTGATACCTGCAGAAAACAGGTTGTGAAACGCGAGTTATGTCCCTAAAATGGCATATGCAGGAGAGCCAGCCCCCTTCTCTATCACGGCATACACAGGAGAAGAGCCATCCCCCTTCTCTATCACGGCATACACAGGAGAAGAGCCAGCCCCCTTCTCTATCACAACATACAGAGAAGAGCCAGCCCCCTTCTCTATCACAGCATACACAGGAGAAGAGCCAGCCCCCTTCTCTATCACGGCATACACAGGAGAAGAGCCAGCCCCCTTCTCTATCACAACATACAGAGAAGAGCCAGCCCCCTTCTCTATCACAGCATACACAGGAGAAGAGCCAGCCCCCTTCTCTATCACGGCATACACAGGAGAAGAGCCAGCCCCCTTCTCTATCACAACATATACAGGAGAAGAGCCAGCCCCCTTCTCTATCACGGCATACACAGGAGAAGAGCCAGCCCCCTTCTCTATCACGGCATACACAGGAGAAGAGCCAGCCCCCTTCTCTATCACGGCATACACAGGAGAAGAGCCAGCCCCCTTCTCTATCATGGCATACACAGGAGAAGATGCAGCCCCCTTCTCTATCACGGCATACACAGGAGAAGATGCAGCCCCCTTCTCTATCACGGCATACACAGGAGAAGAGCCATCCCCCTTCTCTATCACGGCATACACAGGAGAAGAGCCAGCCCCCTTCTCTATCACGGCATACACAGGAGAAGAGCCAGCCCCCTTCTCTATCATGGCATACACAGGAGAAGATGCAGCCCCCTTCTCTATCACGGCATACACAGGAGAAGAGCCATCCCCCTTCTCTATCACGGCATACACAGGAGAAGAGCCAGCCCCCTTCTCTATCACGGCATACACAGGAGAAGAGCCAGCCCCCTTCTCTATCATGGCATACACAGGAGAAGATGCAGCCCCCTTCTCTATCACGGCATACACAGGAGAAGAGCCAGCCCCCTTCTCTATCATGGCATACACAGGAGAAGATGCAGCCCCCTTCTCTATCACGGCATACACAGGAGAAGAGCCATCCCCCTTCTCTATCACGGCATACACAGGAGAAGAGCCATCCCCCTTCTCTATCACGGCATACACAGGAGAAGAGCCAGCCCCCTTCTCTATCACGGCATACACAGGAGAAGAGCCAGCCCCCTTCTCTATCATGGCATACACAGGAGAAGATGCAGCCCCCTTCTCTATCACGGCATACACAGGAGAAGAGCCAGCCCCCTTCTCTATCATGGCATACACAGGAGAAGATGCAGCCCCCGTCTCTATCACGGCATACACAGGAGAAGAGCCAGCCCCCTTCTCTATCATGGCATACACAGGAGAAGATGCAGCCCCCTTCTCTATCACAACATACAGAGAAGAGCCAGCCCCCTTCTCTATCATAACATACAGAGAAGAGCCAGCCCCCTTCTCTATCATAACATACAGAGAAGAGCCAGCCCCCTTCTCTATCACAACATATACAGGAGAAGAGCCAGCCCCCTTCTCTATCACGAGATACATAGAAGAGCCAGCCCCCTTCTCCATCACAGCATACACAAGAGAAGAGCCAGCCCCCTTCTCTATCACGACATATACAGGAGAAAAGCCAGCCCCCTTCTCTATCACGGCATACGTAGGAGAAAAGCCAGCCCTCTTCTCTATCACGGCATACACAGGAGAGCAGCCATCCCCCTTCTCTATCACAGCATACACAGGAGAACAGCCAGCCCCCTTCTCTATCACAGGAGAACAGCCAGGCCCCTTCTCTATCACAGCATACACAGGAGAACAGCCAGCCCCCTTCTCTATCACAGAATATACAGGAGAAGAGCCAGCCTCCTTCTCTATCACGGCATACGCAGGAGAAAAGCCAGCCTCCTTCTCCATTACGGCATACGCAAGAGAAGAGCCAGCCCCCTTCTCCATCACGAAATACACAAGAGAAAAGCCAGCCCCCTTCTCTATCACGAAATACACAGAAGAGCCAGCCCCCTTCTCCATCACTGCATACACAAGAGAAAAGCCAGCCCCCTTCTCTATCACGAAATACACAGAAGAGCCAGCCCCCTTCTCCATCACTGCATACACAAGAGAAAAGCCAGCCCCCTTCTCCATCATGGCATACGTAAGAGAAGAGCCAGCCCCCTTCTCTATCACGGCATACACAAGAGCCAGCCCCCTTCTCTATCACGGCATATACAGGAGAAGAGCCAGCCCCCTTCTCCATCATGGCATACACAGGAGAAGAGTAAGCCCCCTTTTCTATCACAGCAGTCACATGAGAAGAGCCAGCCCCATTCTCCATCGCAACATACACAATAGAGCCAGCCCCCTTCTCCATCACGACATACACAGAAGAGCTAGCACCAATTTCCATTGTGACATATGCAGTAGAAACAACCCCATTTTCCATGGCGATATGTGCACAAGAAAAGCTAGCCCCCTTCTCTATGATGGCATATGCAGGAAGAGAGCCATCCCCCATCTCCACCGCGGCATACGCAGAAGAACCAGCCCCCTTCGCCATCATGGCATAATCATTTGAAGAGTCATCCCCCTTCATGACGGGGTACGCAGAAGAACCAGCCCCATTCTCCATGGCGACATGCGCACAAGAAAAGCTAGCCCCCTCCTCTGTGATGGAATATGCAGGAAAAGAGCCAGCCCCCTTTTCCATGACGCCATATGCAGAAGAGCTAGCCCCCTTCTCCATGGCAACATGGGCACAAGAAGAGCCAGCCCCCCAGCTCCATGATGGCATACACCGAAAAAATCCAGCCCCCTTCTCTATAACAGCATATACAGAAGACGAGCCAGCCTCCATCATACACATTACTGGTCATGTGCTGGCATAGAAAGCGCTTTTCTCCTCTCCCAAAGACAACCAGAAATGAAGCTGAGGAACAACGGCAGCCATCTCTCCAGCCTTTCCTTGATAAAATTACAGTTTTCTCTGCTGCAGATCTAGCAGTTCTTTCATTGCTGAGCTGTGTATAACCCCGCCCACACCACTGATTGGCAGCTATGTACACTGTGCATAGACAGAAAGCTGCCAATCAGTGGTGGGATGGGGTTATACAGAGCTCATAAATACGGACTAAGTGGCAGCAGGAGTATCTGTCCTTTAGTGATAATCACTGGATGATAAAACAATTATTTTATAGAAACTCCAGCAAGCAGCAAAATAAGTGATATATCACTGGAATCAGGGTCTCTGTCTCTACATTATGATGCTTCCTATATCTTACGTGTAAGCTATTGATTAAGAGGTCACTTTCCCTGAAATAGAAAAGACGTCTTAAAGGAGTCTTCAGGATTTAATAGAGACGGATATTTTGGAGTCTATCGTACAATGTCCACTGGAATAATGATGTCCCTGTCTGGCCCACGTGCATCATAACAGAAGGGATGGCAGCATCTTGTGCCCGTATGACTGCTCCGTCAGGCCCGGCGAGGGGTAAGGGACAGGCATGCACAGGTGCAGTGTGGCATTACAGCTCTGCAGCCGGAGCTGCGCTCCTGAGAGTAACGCATTTACATTCATTGTCTAAATTGCGTTAGGCAGATTAGTAATAATTACTGACTTTACATTTTCACCGCCAGTAACACACTACAATTACATTCAGCCGCGAGCTGACATTATAGACGGAGCTACACAAAGGAACGAAGGGAAGCGAGACAGAGCCTCCATTATATGAGGAAGACGTATGGACGCAGGGCAACAGGCCAATCTGACCGGACGCCATGTGATTTTTGGCCCCAGATTCACCAGTGCATTGCCAAACTGGAGCAATAAGCAAAGGAATTGGGGGTCTTGGCCGATGTGAGTAGTGTGCGGTATGTGTGTGCCCGACCGGCCGCAAACTGCAGCTGTGCAAAAGTAACGGCAGGGATTATCGAGAAAAAAAGCCAAGGAGCTAAACTTTTGGCACCACTGCCCCATGTTAGGTCACGTTAGCAGCCATTATGGTCACCACCTGGTGCCCTGTATACTACACATTCTCTCCTCCACCCCCCTAAAAAAAAAAAGAAAAGGACACAGCATGATTGTATCAACCTCACAATGGCTTACAGGTAACGGGTTCCTAAGGCTGTTCTATGTAATATATATTATATTCGTGATGAGCGGGCACTACCATGCTTGGGGGCTCGGTACTCGTAACTAGTGATGAGCGGGCACTACCATGCTCAGGTGCTCAGTACTCGTAACTAGTGATGAGCGGGCACTACCATGCTCGGGTGCTCAGTACTCGTAACTAGAGATGAGCGGGCACTACCATGTTCAGGTGCTCAGTACTCGTAACTAGTGATGAGCGGGCACTACCATGTTCAGGTGCTCAGTACTCGTAACTAGTGATGAGCGGGCACTACCATGCTCGGGTGCTCAAAACTAGTTATGAATGAGCACTACCATGTTCAGGTGCTCAGTACTCATAACTTGTGATGAGCGGGCACTACCATGCTCAACAGCTCAGGACTCAAAACTAGTGATGAGTGAGTACTACCATGTTCGGGTGCTCTAAATTTAACTGATGGAAGCTCAGCTCAAATTGGAATGAAACTGATGAAGCTCAGCCCAAACTCGACTGAAACTGATGGAAGCTCAGCCCAAACTCGACTGAAACTGATGAAGCTCAGCCCAAACTCGACTGAAACTGATGAAGCTCAGCCCAAACTCGACTGAAACTGATGAAGCTCAGCCCAAACTCGACTGAAACTGATGAAGGTCAGCCCAAACTCGACTGAAACTGATGAAGGTCAGCCCAAACTCGAATCAAACTGATGAAGGTCAGCCCAAACTCGAATCAAACTGATGAAGGTCAGCCCAAACTCGAATCAAACTGATGAAGGTCAGCCCAAACTCGAATCAAACTGATGAAGGTCAGCCCAAACTCGAATGAAAACTGATTAAGCTCAGCCCAAACTCGACTGAAACTGATGAAGGTCAGCCCAAACTCGACTGAAACTGATGAAGGTCAGCACAAACTCGAATCAAACTGATGATGGTCAGCCCAAACTCGAATCAAACTGATAAAGGTCAGCCCAAACTCGAATCAAACTGATGAAGGTCAGCCCAAACTCGAATGAAAACTGATGAAGGTCAGCCCAAACTCGAATCAAACTGATGAAGGTCAGCCCAAACTCGAATGAAAACTGATTAAGCTCAGCCCAAACTCGACTGAAACTGATGAAGGTCAGCCCAAACTCGACTGAAACTGATGAAGGTCAGCACAAACTCGAATCAAACTGATGATGGTCAGCCCAAACTCGAATCAAACTGATAAAGGTCAGCCCAAACTCGAATCAAACTGATGAAGGTCAGCCCAAACTCGAATGAAAACTGATGAAGGTCAGCCCAAACTCGAATCAAACTGATGAAGGTCAGCCCAAACTCGAATCAAACTGATGAAGGTCAGCCCAAACTCGAATCAAACTGATGAAGGTCAGCCCAAACTCGAATCAAACTGATGAAGGTCAGCCCAAACTCGAATCAAACTGATGAAGGTCAGCCCAAACTCGAATGAAAACTGATTAAGCTCAGCCCAAACTCGACTGAAACTGATGAAGGTCAGCCCAAACTCGACTGAAACTGATGAAGGTCAGCCCAAACTCGAATCAAACTGATGATGGTCAGCCCAAACTCGAATCAAACTGATAAAGGTCAGCCCAAACTCGAATCAAACTGATGAAGGTCAGCCCAAACTCGAATCAAACTGATGAAGGTCAGCCCAAACTCGAATCAAACTGATGAAGGTCAGCCCAAACTCGAATGAAAACTGATGAAGGTCAGCCCAAACTCGAATCAAACTGATGATGGTCAGCCCAAACTCGAATCAAACTGATGAAGGTCAGCCCAAACTCGAATGAAAACTGATGAAGGTCAGCCCAAACTCGAATCAAACTGATGATGGTCAGCCCAAACTCGAATCAAACTGATGAAGGTCAGCCCAAACTCGAATCAAACTGATTAAGCTCAGCTCAAACTCGAATGAAAACTGATTAAGCTCAGCCCAAACTCGAATCAAACTGATGGAAGGTCAGCCCAAACTGGAAAAAACTGATGAAGCTCAGCCCAAACTCTAATGAAACTTATGACCATGAACAAAATCACAATGTTTTTCTCTCACGTGAAAAATGCAGACGTCGGAATGATTGCCTACAAAAACAGCACAATCCGGGCAAGTAACAGTATCGCACCGTAGACGACATATTCCTAGAACCAGTTGGGAAAGTTGTGAAAAGCAGAAGGATGGAGGAAAATCAGCGCCTGTGACTGCCTACAAGGCGATTTTCTAATTCCGGTCGCTGGTTGACTTACTCTATCCAGGAAAAAAAAAAAACAGAAACTTGATTAACTCAATTTCAGTTAATTGGATCACAATGTTTCCATTATACCCAGGTCCGCCATCGAGGCTGCAGCCGCAGGGTGAATTCACATGTGGCAGATTTGTTGCAGACGATTCCGAGACTAAAAATCTGTTACATACATGAGAATGGGCTGTTTGGGCAGAAATCAGATGGGATTCCTGCAAGCAACATTCGGATGCAAAAATTGCCGCAGCAGGTGTAGAGCTTGTAAATTCGCCTTGGGCCTCATTCAGACTTCCGGTATCCGCGTACATGTTCTACACGAATAGGACACGTACCCATTACAGTCTATGGAGCAGTTTCACATACCCTGCCCCATTCCTTTAGTGGCTTCACCTTGGAAAACCTCAGCAAATCTGCCGTCAGAATTAAGACATCTTACTGCTGCAAAGAATAATCTTCTGCAAACACTTGGCCTATGTTCACATGCAGCTTTTTTGCTTCTTTTTTCTGTACAGTGCCAGCTACAGATGTGAGATTTCAGGTTTCTCCTGCACGCACATGGTTTCCTTTTCCTGACCGGTGGGCAGACGCTTTCATAAACACCATCTTGCTTGAACGGATAAGACACTGTGCGCACAGTGAGTTTTTGTTGCAGATTTGGTGCAGTTTCTGTGCAATTTCCATGGCAGAGAGACTCCTGTGAACACTTCGGGTACATTCACACTGCGAAACATATCGCCTGTAACCAGCGCTGATTTGTGATATGGAGAACGGTTTGGGCCTGTAAGACTAGGCCGGCTTTTATACGTTTTTATGATGCCATTTGGTATTTAACCAGTATAGGCAGCATGATGTAGAGGCAGAGACCCAGTTTCCAGTGAGGTATCACTTAGTTTACAGGTTGCAGCAGTTGTGATTACAATAACAGTGTTCTCCATGATAGATCTAGCAAAGCTTGGAATGCTGAGCTGTGTATCACCCCACCCACATCACTGATTGGCAGCTGTGTATCACCCCACCCACATCACTGATTGGCAGCTGTGTATCACCCCACCCACATCACTGATTGGCAGCTGTGTATCACCCCACCCACATCACTGATTAGCAGCTGTGCATCACCCCACCCACACCACTGATTAGCAGCTGTGCATCACCCCGCCCACATCACTAGCAGCTGTGCATCACCCCGCCCACATCACTAGCAGCTGTGCATCACCCCACCCACATCACTGATTAGCAGCTGTGCATCACCCCACCCACATCACTGATTGGCAGCTGTGCATCACCCCGCCCACATCACTGGCAGCTGTGCATCACCCCGCCCTCATCACTGATTGGCAGCTGTGCATCACCCCGCCCTCATCACTGATTGGCAGCTGTGCATCACCCCGCCCACATCACTGATTGGCAGCTGTATGAACCCACCCACATCACTGATCGACAGCTGTGTATTACCCACCCACATCACTGATTGGGAGCACTCTGTGTACACTATATATTGACAGAAAGCTGCTAATCAGTGCTGGTTGGACTAGGAGGCACAAGACACCTAGTTCTGTAGGGATAATTTACTGATAAAACACTGATTTTATCGGAACAGCAGAACACAGCCTAATAAGTGATAGATCACTGGAATCTGAGTCTGAGAAATACATCTAAACGAATACCGTAGTTTTTGTCTGTCAGACATAAGTAAGATGGCTTTTTATCCTTTCTGAAATAAAAGTAAATTTTTAAACTACACGACTGCCTATTGGAGTTGGATAAAAAAAAAAACCCTTTTGTGATCATTGGAATCAGGGTCTCTGCCCCTACGTCATGGTACTCTCAGATTACAGAGCAAAAACTTGACGACAGATTCCTTTCAATGGTTATGCAAATCAAATTAGTAAAAAAAAAAAGAAATCTAAGTCACATCAATATTTGGTGACCGCTCTTTGATTTCATCAGTTGTAGGTACACTTACACAGTTGTGATACAATCACAGCTTTCACTACCACAGATCTATCAGAGCTCAGTTGTTGATCTGTGTATAACCCCGCCCACACAACAGTTTTCTGTGTACATTGTATAGTGACCAAGAGCTGCTAATCAGTGCTGGGGATGTGGTTGGACTAGGAGGCAAGAGACCAGTTGTCCTGTAGTGATAATCTCCTGATGATAAAACACTGATTTTATTGAAACCCTAATTAGTGACACATCGCTGGATCAGGATCTCCGTCGCTACATTATGCTGCTCTCAGATTAGGTGGCAGATTCTCGTGAAGAAACCAAGCTCCCCATGGGGTTTTTCATCATACATCTAGAGGATGGCTCCATAAAGGCAGTAGGAATAAAAGGCGATTTCACTACCGGTAATGAGACGTGTTTATGACGATGTTAATGTGGCATTTTATTCCTGTGCGTCATTTATTGATCTCATTCGGCTTCCAATTAAACCAGCTTGATTTTAGCCGTGTGCACATCGGACACTGGCATCTTCAGAAGTCACTCCGGAACATTTTCAATAGATAGCGAACGATGGTTTCAATTATTCTGTAAGCGGAAATTTTTTTTACACAGTTCACCATAAAAGCCTATATAAAATTTTTATATATATATATATATATATATATATATATATATATATATATATATATATATATATATATATATATATATATATATATATATATATATAATATAATAAATTTTTTTATAAATATATATATGAATATAATAATTTTTATATAATATATATATAATATATATAATTTTTTATATATATATAATATATATACAAAAAAAAATTACATATATATATTATATATATATATATATATATATATATATATATATATATAAATTTTTTTATATATTATATATATAAAAAATTATATATATATATTATATATATATTATATAAAAATTATTATATTCATATATATATATATATATATATATATATATATATATATATTTTATAAAAAATTTTATTATATATATATATATATATATATATATATATATATATATATATATATATATATATAATCTTTAAATCCATAGAGGGCATGAGTTTTCATGAAAAAAAGCATGCTTGGACAATTTTGTGCAGCTGTTTTCTTGATTTTTTTTTTCCCCTGCAGGAAAAAAAACCTCTGCTTTACAGTACAGGCAAAAGCTAGGAGATTTCAGAAGTCTCACGCACACGCTTGTGTTTTTTTTTTCATGATTTAATTTGACAACAGCAGTGTTTTTGAAATCTGGAGCGTATCAATTTTTTCAGCATTTTTTTTTTTCATCCATAGAAAGCAATAAGAAAATTGCAAAAAAATTCTCCAAAAAATTCAGCAAATGTGTTCTAATGTATAGAATAACGGAAGACAAGGGGAAACTTTGCTCGAGGTCCCCATTGACTTCCATCACACTCGAGTTGCGTCCATCTGACTGTCCGACTATTAATTACATGCACCCGAACATGGTAGTGCTCACTCATCACTAACCGTTTTCTTAATATGTAAAGGAGCTGTTAAGATTTATGTATCAGACATAGATCTCCCTGACAATTGAGGGTGTTACCAGTGTGAGACATGTAATGACTGACAGTCTACTCTCCTGACCTACATGTGTAACACTCACGTCTTCATACAAACTGCATTATGTGTGACGCAGAAAACGTGGAACTTTGCTCAAGTTCCCCATTGACTTCCATCACACTCTAGCCACGCCCAACTGAGTGTCCTACTGTTGCTTATGAGTACCGAGCACCCAAACATGGTAGTGCTCACTCATCAGTTTTCTTAATATGTAAAGGAGCTGTTAAGATCCATGAGTCAAACATAGATCTCTTTCTGAGAATAGGGGGGCATTACCAGTATGAGACATGTAATGACTGAGTCTACTCTCCTGATATACATGTCTCACACTCTCACATTTTCATATTGTGCAATGCAGAAAATGTGGAACTTTGCTCAAGTTCCCCATTGATTTCTATCACACTCGAGTCGCACCCTTCTGAGTGTCCGACTGTTGGTTACGAATACCGAGCACCTGGACATGGTAGTGTTTACTCATCACTAACAGTTTTCTTAATATGTAAAGGAGGTGTTAAGCTCTATGTGCCAAACATAGATATGACAATTGGGAGCGTTACCAGTGTGAGACATGTAATGACTGACAGTCTGCTCTCCTGGTCTACATGTCTCATGGTCTCTCACGTCTGAATACAAACTGCATATCGTGCGACATAGAAAATGTGGAACTTTGCTTGAGTTCCCCCTTGATTTTTAGCACACTCTAGTCACGCCCATCCGAGTGTCTGACTGTTGCTTATGAGTGCTGAGCACCCGAACATGGTAGTGCTCAGCACCCGAACATGGTAGTGCTCACTCATAACTAACAGTTTTCTTAATATGTAAAGAAGCTGTTAAGATTTATGGGTTGAACATAGATCTCCTTGACATGTAATGACTGACAGTCTGCTCTCCTGATCTACATATCTCACACTCTCTCACTTCTGCATATTGTGCGACACAGAAAATGTGAAACTTTGCTCGAGTTCCCCATTGATTTCCATCACACTCGAATCGCACCCATCTGAGTGTCCGACTGTTGGTTACGAATACCGAGGACATGGTCGTTTTTTTTTAATATGTAAAGGAGCTGTTAAGATCTATGTATTGGACATAGCTCTCCCTGACAATTGGGGGCGATACCAGTGTGAGACATGTAATGACTGACAGTCTGCTCTCCTGGTCTACATGCCTCACACTCTCTCATGTCTGCATACAAATTGAATATTATATGATGCAGAAAGTGTGGAACTATGCTGGAGTTCCCACTGACTTAGATTACCCTCGAGTCGCACCCATCTGAGTGTCCGACTGTTGGTTATGAATACCAAGCACCTGGACATGGTAGTTTTCTTACTATCTAAAGGAGCTGTTAAGATCTTTGGGCCGGATATAGATCTTCCTGACAATAGGAGGTGTTACCAGTGTGAGACATGTAATAACTGACAGTCTGCACTCCTGATCTACATGGCTAGACAGGCTGCATATTGTGCGCAGCATGAAATGTACCAAAAAAAAAATGTGTTACGTTACATACTGGAAAAATAACCAGATTATTAATAATAATAATATTATTATATTCAATCTTTATTTTTATATCTATCTATATACAGCAAGAATAATTTCCCTGGTTAGGTCTTATGAATGAAGCGTGTGGGGCAGGTGGTATCTCCAGAACATGTCCGCAGCAAGACTTTGCCTCAATAATATACCGTATATTCAATATCGCATATTACAGAAGTGACGGAAGAGCAGCTGTGGCGGCACGCAACGCAACATTAGTGACGGAATAGCTCCAACGTGTCCCATGTGCAGTGCTGGAGGGTGATGCATCTTGCAGATGGGTGTCATGTGCTGCGTTGGTGATGGACTACAATGACCCTTGGTAAGAAAATATAAAAATGGAACTGTAGAAATCATTTCAAGGATCCGATCACAGGGGAACAATAGATAAAGAGTAAATCCACTCTATACATAGCGCGCACAGTTCTCACACTGAACCTTCACTTATGTAATGGGAGCCGGCATAATCAGCAATTTCCTAATATATTCCCTCTAATTGAAATCACTTGGTTTACAAGTCGGAGCACTCCCATAATAATAGGCTTGCGGGGTTATTCACGTTCTCGTGTTCTCCAGTCCCATTAGCATTTATAGAAATTGCCATTCTGTTATAGGTGATCCAGGAATGGGCAAATTCATCAACCTGCAAACACCGGAGAAGGCAAAAAGTGCAAAAAAAATGGAGAAATGATCACTTTCATGTCACGGCGGTAGCTCCAGTTTCTATACATGACCGCTACAGACCATTAGCAGCAATTTATGCTCATACTTTACCAAAATAAAGGCTATAAACACAGTAAATCTATAGAGAATCTCCTAATTAAACAATGCTCAGAGGACAGACCTACACTTATTGCTGTGGAGGTCTGCTAAAAGTGGGGATAGTCATTTCCGCGACTAGTCAACCCCCCCTCCCCCCCAAGTGTCTGTTCCCATGAAGGAGGAGTGTGGGAGCCTCGCATTTCACCAATTGCATTTTAATAGTGGTGAACTTTACACTTACACCCACAGCACAATTTACCATGATGCAGATGGCAACCATGGAGCTCCAGACGATTTACGCTGCGGATATATTGCGCATCATGTCCATGAGGTTTCCTAAATTGTGCTGACAACTGAACTTTTCTGGCCCCATGGGAACTCAGCCCAATAGGTAGCACTTTCTGTCTCCTTACTGATGGAACGATCATTGTCCCACAATTTTCCCCCTTGGTATCGCATGTCCTGAACATAATATTCTTCACCTGACTCCTCCGTGCCATCACAGGTCCTGCAGGTCCAGAAGACGACTTCTTCCCAGCCTTAAATAATAAATCTTTATACACTAACCTAATACCAATGTGAATTCCAAAGCACAATTTCCTAAATGTTGCGGTCAGTGCGTCGTCCTATGTGATTATATCCTAACATGAAAAACCTCGGATTTTAATCTTATTTCATAAATTGAATTTATTGTAAAGCAAATAAAAATGTAAATGAGATAAATGAAAAAGAACACGGATAAGAATTAGAGAACACTTTCAGATCCCTGCAGGTTATTGGTGTTAATCTGGCACCTGGTGCTAATTTCCTCAATTATCTGACAAACCCTATGTAACCGGCAGCCTAACTTTCCAGTTTGCACTGACTTTTCAAAAATGGTGTGCCATCCCAAAGTGACTGAAACCCTCCAGCAGCAGGTTGTTCAGATGACGGCCACAGAGGTGACTATCAGCCATAGCAAGAGAAGTTGGTCGTTTTTAAGTCTGTGATGTTGTAAAGATGCTATATTTGTAAAATCACAAACTCTTTTAAGTCCCCCAAGAAGGCTGGGCGCCCATGAAAGACAAGTGTAAAAGAAGACAGGATAATGCAGAGAATCCCCATGAGTAATCATTTCAACACTGCAGCTGGAATTGCTCGCCAGTTTAGCACTGAACACAGTAAGGATCTGTCTTGTCATACAGTGTCACAACGTTTAAGAGAATTTGGACTGAAAGCCCACTCTGCAGTGACCAAACCTCTCATTAGCAGAAAGAATCAAAAGGCTAGACTCCCCTTTGGTGAGGAGCATGTTGTGTAGACAGAAGAGACGTGGCCACAGATCATTTTAGTGATGAAAACAAGTTTAATTTATTTGGGTCTGATGGGAAACATCATGTTTGTCGACAAACTGAAGAAAGACTGAACCCAAAGTGTGTTAAGAAGTCAGTGATAGGCGGTGGAGGAAGTGTCATGGTTTGGGGAATGTTTTCTGCAGCAGGAGTTGGACCTCTCATACAGCTACATGGCAGAGTCAATGCAAGTGTGGATCAGAACCTTCTGCAACAACACGTGGTTCCTTTCTTGCATTCATCACTTCATCAAGGTTCCCAGAAGGTTGTTTTTGTTTTTTGTTTTTTTTTTAAAGCAGCTTTATAGAGAATGGAGGGTCGGACATGCACACTGCCGCTGCAGTGATGGCTGGAGATTAGTTTTGAGCGAACACTACAATGCTCACGTGCTCAGTACTCAAAATGAGTAGATTGGACCCTTAGATGAACTCTACTCATGTACAAAGTGTAAGCTTTGGTAGTGCCCGCTCATCACTAGTTACGAGTACTGAGCACCTGAGCATGGTAGTGCCCGCTCATCACTAGTTACGAGTACCGAGCACCTGAGCATGGTAGTGCCCGCTCATCACTAGTTACGAGTACCGAGCACCAGAGCATGGTAGTGCCCGCTCATAACTAATTACGAGTACTGAGCACCTGAGCATGGTAGTGCCGGCTCATCACTAGTTACGAGTACTGAGCACCAGAGCATGGTAGTGCCCGCTCATCACTAGTTACGAGTACTGAGCACCTGAGCATGGTAGTGCCCGCTCATCACTAGTTACGAGTACTGAGCACCTGAGCATGGTAGTGCCCGCTCATCACTAGTTACGAGTACCAAGCACCCGAGCATGGTAGTGCCCGCTCATCACTAGTTACGAGTACCGAGCACCCGAGCATGGTAGTGCACGCTCATCACTAGTTACGAGTACTGAGCACCTGAGCATGGTAGTGCCCGCTCATCACTAGTTACGAGTACTGAGCACCAGAGCATGGTAGTGCCCGCTCATCACTAGTTACGAGTACTGAGCACCTGAGCATGGTAGTGCCCGCTCATCACTAGTTACGAGTACTGAGCACCAGAGCATGGTAGTGCCCGCTCATCACTAGTTACGAGTACTGAGCACCCGAGCATGGTAGTGCCCGCTCATCACTAGTTACGAGTACTGCGCACCAGAGCATGGTAGTGCCCGCTCATCACTAGTTACGAGTACTGAATACCCAAGCATGGTAGTGCCCGCTCTTCACTATTGTCTAATAAAACACATGGCCCCCTCTCCTCTCATCGGCAGAGATAGATAGGAGCCTTGGATTTTCAGGCGGCTCACACTCTTGATAGATGAAATTGAAATGACAATACGAGTCCACAGAACAAGTGGTAGGTTCTAGATGACGGTGTTCTGGTAGGTGAAGTGTAAGAGGAGCCGGCGCTGCCGCCCTTGTGCTGGTAATAAACATATCCATTCCGATCCCAGTCTGTGCTTCATTCAAACACACACTGGCTCTCCTCACAGTGCTGTTACTTATAAGAACACCTCCACGGACAATAACATCTCAGTCTTCTCAGCCCTGAAGAATGCGGCTCTTGTAGCAGCGCTGAAGGGATGAAAACCCATCTCTGTGCCGGCTGCGCCTGCCCCTGTGGATGCATTCGGAACGCGAGCTCCGGTTACATAGGCACAGAACATAATCATCTACGTGCAGAAGGAAAGCGTGCACCAACAAACGCGGCGGCGGCTGGATCCTTATTTATTGGAGCAGGTTTTAATACAAAACATCAGCTGTGGGCACTTCACACAGAACAGAGCGCGCCTGGGATTCTCATCAGTTTATGGGCCATATGGAAAACAAAGCTTTAGATGAAACGTCGTACCTGGCAGAAGACGGGCAATCTGTCTATTCTTATAAGTGAGACACAATGGAAATGGTCAAAATGTAGCCTAAACATGTACAGTGGATCCTGCAGAGATCCGAGGGCAATAAAGGTACGTCTGGACGACATTTCTGCCATTGGATTTGTTCTTAGAGATGATTACTGGACATGTAAACACAGCCTAAAGCGGGCTTTACACACTGCGATATCGGTCCAGATATCGCTAGTGTGGGTACCCGCCCCCATCTGTTGCGCGACACGGGCAAATCGCTGCCTGTGCCGCACAACATCGCCCGGACCCGTCACACATACTTACCTGCCCGGCGACGTCGCTGTGACCGGCGAACCGCCTCCTTTCTAAGGGGGCGGTCCGTGCGGCGTCACAGCGACGTCACTGAGCAGCTGCCCAATAGCAGCGGAGGGGCGGAGCTGAGCGGGACGTAACATCCCGCCCACCTCCTTCCTTCTGCATAGCGGCCGGGAGGCAGGTAAGGAGAGGTTCCTCGTTCCTGCGGTGTCACACGGAGCGATGTGTGCTGCCGCAGGAGCGAGGAACAACCTCGTTACTGCTGCAGTAACGATTTTTGAGAATGGACCCCCATGTCACCGATGAGCGATTTTGCACGTTTTTTGCAACGATGCAAAATCGCTCATCGGTGTCACACGCAGCAACATCGCTAATGCTGCCGGATGTGCGTCACCAATTCAGTGACCCCAATGACTTCGCATTAGCGATGTCGTAGCGTGTAAAGCCCCCTTAAGAGTTGGCTCCTTTAACCAGCTCCCCATACACATGCACACTCCATTCTGCTGAGCATGCACGAGTTATCAATGGGGAGAGGGAAATAAGCCCAAACAAGAGGATCACGCATAGAAATTCCAAAAACTGATTATCTAATGTGTGTGGAGGTCTCACAACCCTCCCTCAACAGACTGGTCACACTGAAAACAGTGACTTGGGCAGATATTGCCCCCAAATCTGAGAGCTGCATAATGTAGAGAACAGAACCCCGATTCCAGCGATCTGTCACTTACTGGGCTGCTTGCTGTAGCTTTGATAATCCTCTGCTGATAAAACGTTTCACCAATAAAAGATCACACGTAAACCTGCTGCTATATAATCCTCCATATTTTTTACATAATTACATAGGTTGAAAAAAGCCAATATAACAGACAATGTTGTGCACTGAGGAAATCATCCAGCCCTTTTTTTAAAAGCTGTTATAGTATCTGCCATTACTACCTCTTGTTGTAGGGTATTCTACAAACTGACTGCTCTAACTGTAAAGAACCCTTTCCTATTTAGCTGTCGGAATCGCTTTTCTTCCACTCGCAGTAAGTGCCCCCTGGTCCTTAGTATGGTCTTTGGAAGGAATAAGTCACGTGCCATCCTTTATATTATATTCATGAGCTATGTATAACCCTGCCCTCAACACTGATTGGCAGCTTTCTGCCTATGGAAAGGAAAAAAAAAAAAAAAAGATTCAGCTCACCTGCCAGCCAAACTGCTCAAATCCTTAGGGTGCAAGGGTCCGCTGGTAGGTCTACGCCAGCATGGGATAAGCAACAGCAAAATGGAAGGGAAGGATCCAGCACAAATTCCTGATTGATAAAAAGTTTTTCTTATTCTTTATTGAAGTATTAAAAGCAAAAAGGAGAGCGAAGATTGGAAACATACATTAAAGCATGGGTGCTCTTAACGGGTTTCGGACTTTAAATAAAAACAAACTAAGTCCTTAGTCATTTTCATCAATAAGGAATTTGTGCTGGATCCTTCCCTTCCATTTTGCTGTAGCTTTCTGCCTATGCACAGTGTACACAGAAAGCTGCTAATCAGTGGTGTAAGAGGGGTTATAGAGAGCTCAGTAGTCTGAGCACAAGTAGATCTGCAGCAGAGAAAACAGTGATTGTATCAAGATTACAGCAAGTAGCTCAGTAAGTGACAGCACCGGAATCGTGGTCTCTTGTCTCTACAGCATGCTGCCCTCAGATGGGGGGGGGGGGGGGGGGGGCAAAAACCTGGTGACAGATTCCCTTTAATCTCTGTTTGGGAGAATTGCATATCAAGATGATCCGAAAAGAGAGGAATTAGTCAGAGGTTACATTTTATCTTTTAAAGCTATAGGTCCTATTCAGACTTGTCACTGCAAAAACTGGAGCTGTTATCCTTCTATAGGGCATCAGAAATAAGTAATAAATATATATATAAAAAAAAAAAAGTTTCTCAAAAATTGAGTTTTGTGTTTTTTGATACTTATTGTTGCCAGCCTAAGGCACACCTGTGCAATAGTCATGCTGCCTAATCAGCATCTTGATATGTCACACCTGTGAGGTGGATGGATTATCTCAGTAAAGGCGAAGTTCTCACTAAGGCTTGTTTCATATGTCAGTAAAAAACAGACGTTCTTTACTGACGTGTACAGCACACGGTGGTTGTCCATGTGGAATCCGTGATTTCACATAGAGATAAACTCACCTGTCCCGTTCCTGCGGTCCATGGTGCTGAACTCCTCGGCTCTGCAGCATCCGCCCACCGCTCTCTGCAGCGTCCGCCCACCGCAACTACTTCCGGGTCTGCTCTGGCTGCATTCATGAATATGCATGAGCCGGGCAGGAAGCTGCAGAGAGCGGAGGCTGCACAGAGCGTCGCTGGAGAAGGGGAGTTGAAAATGTTTTGTTTTTTTTATTTTCAATGTCCGTTTTTTCTGGTACGTGTTTCCCGGATCACACCCTAGTGTGGTCTGTGGGACATCAGTGATGCCAGAAAAAAAGCGGACATGTCTCCGTGCGGCAATCACAGACACGCGTGTACGCTGCATGGAGACACGGTCATTGAAAAATCACTGATGTGTGAGCAGACCCATTTATTATAATGGGTCTGCGTATGTCCGTGAGTCTGGTACATATAAAAACTAGCACATATGTTCCAGAATCACTGTCGTCTGAAAGAGGCCTTAGTGAGCTCTTCTCTTTTGCCAAAATAATACATCCACCTCACAGGTGCGAGATATCAAGATCCTGATTAGGCAGCATGACTATTGCACAGGTGTGCCTTAGGTTGGCCATAAATGTATTAAATAATTAAAAAAAAAAATAAAAAAAAGGAAAAAAAGAAAGCCACGCAAACCAAATATGATTTTTAATATATATATATATATATATATATATATATATATATATTATATTATATATATTATATATATAATATATTAAATATATATATATAATATATTATATATAATATATTATATATATAATATATTATATATATATATATATATATATATATATAATATATTATATATATATTATATATATATATATATATGTTAATTATATATATATATATATTATATATATAATATATAATATATCAGTCTATAAAGTTGAAAACCTGTACATGTGAAAAAAGAAAAAAAAAATATTTTTTTTTATATGGTTATCGAAACTGAATATGTATGCGGTGATGATTAGTATTGCAGGAGTTATCTACTTGTCTGAATGTGACACAGCAGCTAATTGGTGGTGGAGATGTTCCTGGGATTTCTTGCTGGGAGCATCGCATTATCCACAATCTGGACACAGAGCGATGCACACGGCTGCTGCAGAGAGCGGGGATGGTGACAAATGAAGAGAAACTCTGGGCTAGAACCAAGGACAGTTCCTCTGAAAGGCACGTGGATTGCTATGAGTTTGGTTTTTTTTAGTATTTTGGAGGTTTGTTTTTTTTTGCAGAATACAATTTCTGGGTTTGCAAAAGAATTAGGGCTTTAAATAAAAAAAAACAAAAAACTGCTTTTTTCCTTGCATCCTATAGAGATGCTTATGTAAAAATATACCATATTCATAGAGTATGAAAAAGAGGAAAAAACCGACACTGATCCCACAGGTTTGTGCCAAAAATGTGAAAGAAAAGCAAACAAAAAATCCTGCATTTATTAGTGCACTCAGACTTTTTATATCACAGGGAAAATGCACATTGCACAAAGCTTGGATGAAAGCACGGTCTTATTCTCTTCATCCCCACAAGATACTACAGCTTGTGGTGCACATAGCAATGTACTATGTCTTGGAACAGTTCAGATTCTCGCTCTTGTAACTTGCCCCCCCCCCTTTTTTTTCTTCTTTTAATAGATTCTTCAGCCAGCACTATAGGTGCTGGTACTTCCTCCGCCCCCCCTCCCCAACATGCATTGCCCCTGCCACTGTCCAATACCTTATATGGAGAGAAGGTATGCACACCAGTGACTATGTAAGGGGATATATGAAAAGGAGAAACTGCTGTGTGAATACTGACATGAAAAATCCAATAGCTATATGCAAGAATGAAAATATGAAAAAATGGAACCTGCATTACTGCCATGAACATATGAATAAAGAGAAATTTAGCTACTGAATTGATCAATGCAACAGAGCCCAACTGTCCAATACCTGGTTGCCCCAACTGAAAAGCTTCCTCTCTGTAATGCCGCTGTGCAGTTCTGCTTTACTGATTGACCATTTAGCCCACTATCTATCAAGTCTAAAATTATAGTAACTGTTTAAAGGGAATCTGATACCAGATTATGCCACCCAATCTCAGCAGCATAAATGTAGAAAAAGAGACCTGATTCCAGCGATGTGTCACTTACTGGTCTTCTTGATGTAGTTTGATAAATTCACTGTTTAATTAGCATAAGATTATCCACTAGAGGACTCGTAAACTTGCTGCAGTGGAGTCCTGCATATTCATGAGCTCTGAATAACCCCGCTCCCATCACTGATTGCCAGCTTTCTGCCTATGCAGTGTACACGGAAAACTACCAATCAGTGGTGTAGGCGGGGTTATACAGATCTCAGCCCTCAGAGAACAGCTAGATCTGCAGCAGTTTGAGACTGGTGATTTTACTAACTATAGTGGTGCCAAAGTGTTCAGGAGTGCCCCTAATGCCCCCAAATGGGTCCAACCTTCCAAGTTATTGGGTCCCACAAGCCTCTGGGGTCTGTCACACAGTGAAAGTGGGATCTTGCGTTTTCCAATAACCCAGCGCTGTCCCGTACTTTAAGTGGTTACTGAATGGTAACGTCATTAGAGCGGTTACCTTTCAGTACATGACCCCGCTCTTTCAGTACATAAACAGCTATGCAGGGTTGGGTAATCTGCATGCCAGGATCCTACAACCTAGAACTTTAGGTTGGCCTTAGTTGAGATATGGATCTTATATGGGGAACATTAGGGACACATATAAGCACTTATATTTAATAAAGTCATCAGTCTGGGGCAACCCTTTAAAGGGAATCGGTCAGCAGGTTTTTGCTATGTAATGTGACACCACCATGTTTGTAGGGGCAGAGATCCTAACTCCTGCAACGTATCCCTTAGTTTATTGGGTGCGGCAAAGCCTTGTATAACCCCGCCAACATCACTGATTGGCAGCTTTCCCTGTGTCTACTGTATATTGACAAAATGCTGCCAATCAGTGCTGGGGGTGTGGTTGGACTAGGACACAGGCCACCTAGTCAAGGAGTGATAACCTCCTGCTGATAAAACACTGATTTGAGTTAAACATTGAAACAACACAGAGCCTAGTAAGTGACAAATTGCTGGAATCAGGGTCTCAGCCCTACATCATGCTACATCGCAAAAACCTGCTGACATATATATCTCTATCTATCTATCTATCTATCTATCTATCTATATATATATATATATATATATATATATAAAAGACAGTCCCAGATAGGTGATCTTTCAGAAATTTAAAGGGGTTATCTTGGCCTTTAACATGGTCTTAGGATAAGTCATCAATGTCTGATGGGTGGGTGTGTGACAGCTGTTCCCAAAGCTTATGGCGGCCAGAACTGCACAGCACGGCGCCATCAATTGTATAGTGGCCGCGGTCGGTACTGCATATCCGCCCCCCCTATTTGAATGAATAAGTGGCAGATGTCCAATACCCGGGTTCGGCCACTATCCCGTCCACAGTCATTCCGGCCAGCGGTGTCATCAATGTTAAAATCCCAGACAAGCCTTTCAAGCTTCATAGGGAACTATTTAATTATTGGTGGGATCACATTGAGGGGGCAGTGGCACTTTTGAGTCTATCTTTTACATCTCCAAAGCCAAAAGAAATCATTAAAAATGCTTCATTTAGCAAAGCAGAAAAAGAATGACTGGATTAAAGATGGCAACAAGATCAGGAATAGAAAGGAGAAAAAAAAAAAAAGCCCCAGTGAAGGAAATCTGACAACTGCTAGACAGTAACCCAGCGCAAGAGGATTACCGGAGACCGTCAGGACGCTGGTGACTGGAGCGCTGCTCGGGCTCGTCTGCTTTCTTCCCTGCGCCTAAATAGTTCAAGTAATTTATCTTGCAACAACCAATTAATCAAATCAGCACAAGCCGGTTTAATTCTGTGTTCGAGCAATATGGTTATACAGATTAATGCGATTTCTTCAAGAGCAAAGAAGGTCAAATATACTGCAGTGTGCAAACAATGGCGGATGTGATCAGAGCGGATACCTGGGAGGCAGGAATACGGGAATACTAGACCGATAAAGTATATACTTTAAGGCCATGTGCCCACGAGAGATCGTACCTGCGGACATTTCTGCAGGTTCACGCAGCAGCTCCCCGGAATCCGCAGCTATCCATTGCTGCGGTATATCTGCGGAGTTGTTGCGGTAAACCTGCGGAAACAGTGCGGAATTCCCGCCCTTTATCTCCATAGTGGAGAGGCGGGAATTCCGCAGATGATTCCGCATGAATAATGGACATTCAGTTCCGTGCGGCTGCGGGAAATCCACAGCATTGATACAGCACTCCCCAAATCCCATAGGATAACATGGGGAGTGTCTGTACTTGTGTAAACCTGCGGATCTATCTGGAAAATGTAGAAAATCCACAGCAAAAGCCAGTTACTTTCTCCCGTGGGCACATAGCCTATGAGGGGAAAGAAAAAAATATTTTATATACACACATACACACACACACACACACACACACACACACACACACACACACACACCCCTTTACATATATAAATATGTAGCGCCCCTGAAGCCATCAGGGAGCTACAAGGTACTACATCCCCACCAGGGTGCAGGGCCTACCCCTGAGGGCCCCGGAAGACCAGTGACGCTCACACACAAAAACTCCAGGTCATCCCAGTTTTCCCCAACAATCCCCCATAGAATGGTACAGGGCTAGGTTCAGACCACTGGATGGCCACCTAGAGGTGGAGCCAATACAGCCCACTAGTTGACCAGGTGGGAGGGGCGGACTGAGGACAGAACAGTCAGATGGTCTGAGGGAATTGAAGAGTGAAGGTGGACAGGAGGAGACGTACTGACACGGGGTTGACAGTAACCTGGTGCCCAGGAGGGTAGTTGCTGGTGGAGTACTCCCAGAACTACGCACCAACAAGGTACAGGACCCTAGGTCAGCCAGAGGCTCCAGGCAGGCCTGTTAACACCTGCACAGCAAGGGGACCATCAAGGACCTCGCTGACCCTAAAAATCTGAGACTCAGTAGCAAAGAGAGCCGGGAACAGGACCAGAGACTCCAACCCCACAGGGTTCACGCTACCGTCGTACGGACAGCAGTGGAAAGAACCAGATGGGGACCCCCAGTTGCTCTACGCCACGGGGACCCACCAGCCAGAGACAGGTGCAGGGTAAGAAGGCACCAGATTACTAACCGGCACTGGGACAAAGGGGAACTGGAAATTAAACCAGCCGGCCTCAGGTGACCACTTACCACCAGCAAAAGTGAGTAAAGATCAGTTGCACTGAACCCTTTGTGTGGACTATTTTCTTCCGACACCCGTTACATCACCTACCCTCTGGGGCCCGTCCCTGCTTGCCGAGGGTCTAACATCCAGGCTGCCATTAACACCAGCCCCAGTAGTGGACATTGTGCAGCGGCGGCTTCATCTACATAGCCGCAACACTGCAAGTGTCGTCACGTGTGAACACTAATCTAATCCCCTGTAAATATATCCCCTTTACAAAAAGGGCCCAGGGTTCGGGACCAGGCAACTGCCACCACCATGACACCCTCCAGATGTACACCGCCCGGGACAGAGTACCCTATAACCCTGGGCACGACAAATACACATTTAAAAAGACCTATATATACCTCAAAGCCCCAACCTTGCTCCATATTAGTAGTTCCTAGTAGTCGAACGACCACTTAAAGGGGGGATACGTCAGTAGGATCAGCCCTCCTAGGCCGTCTATTTGGGCATGTAGGTCATAGGAAGCTGAATCAAATGATACCTTGATGCCTGTGAACTAATGTCTTATTAAATGGTTTTATTAATGTGTAAATGAGTTAGATCTATGGGTCGGACATAGATCTCCCTCCAGAGATGATTATAAATGAAAGGAGGAGTTACCAGTGTGGGACAAGTAGATTAGGAGAGCAGACTGTCAGTCATTACATGTCTCGCACTGATAACACCCCTTGTTGTCAGGGAGATCTATGTCCGGCCCATAGATCTTAACAGCTCCTATGACCTATAGTGCATGCCCATATAGACGGCTTAGGAGGGGGTAAGCCTACCACCTAACTAGGGGCAAGCAGCGTTTTACAGTACCACCAATGTGAATAAAATTACTAAAATCCATGCACAAGTTGCACACTGTACTTTTTCCCCTTGCAGGTTTTAACCAAATTATGTTTGGTTTTTTTCTAACCTGCAGCATATCGATTTTCGGCTTTTCTGCAGCATTTTTCACCCAAATGAAAGGGGGGGATAATTTAAAAAACACACACCCAGTTTGTCCTTATCGTGAGCACTTTGGTTTCTCATTGCATTTAAACACTTATCGGTCCTGCGTTTTAGAATCCCTTTTATTGGGTATACAAGAGACAAAAGCGCAATGGGGTCTTATCTGCGACATAGGTGAAAGGGGATCCAAACCAAAGACTTGGGTTGAGCGAGACAACCACGGCATGATAATGGCTGCGGCAGCCCAGAGGCTTAAAGGGTTAAAAACTGCACTGCCGTTGTAGGAATATCAAAGTCAAATCCTGGAAAAGTGATTAATTCGATGCACTTCAGGCTCCTACTGAAATATCCACTCTGAAAAGCGTCGAATTAATCACTTTTCTAGGATTTGACTTTGTGCTGCCATTGTAAAAAGATCAAAATGAAATACTGGGAAAGAGATTTATTCTACGCGTTTCGGAGTGGGCACTCCAGTAGGAGCCCGAAACGTGTTGAGTCACTTTTTAAGGATTTGACTTTGTGCCACTATTGTAGACACATTAAAGTCAAATCCTGTGAAAGTGATTTATTTGACGCGTTTTGGACTTAAAGAGTGTCCATTCCGAAACGCGTAGAATAAATCTATTTCCCAGGATTTGACTTTGATCTTTTTACAAAGGCAGCACAAAGTCAATCCTGGGAAAGATTCATTCTACGCGTTTGAGTGGACACTCCAGTAGGAACCCAACACATGTCAAATCACTTTCCCAGGATTTGACTTTAAACTTTCTACAATGGTGGCACAAAGTCAAATCCTGCTAAAGTGATTAATTTGACGCGTTTTGAGCTCCTCAAGGAGTATCCACTCCGAAACGCGTCAAATAATTATTTCCCAGGATTTGACTTTGATCTTTTTACAATGACGGCACAAAGTCAAATCCTAGGAAAGTGATTTGACGCGTAGAGTGGATACTCCAGTAGGAGCCTGAAACGCGTTGAATAAATCGCTTTCCCAGGATTTGACTTTAATCTTAGACAGCAGTGCGGTTTTTAACCCTTTCATTCCATTATCTATAGAATCCCTTTTATATAGGTGTGGGATTAAAAGCCCGATAAGACATAATGCAGGGGAAATTGGGGCACATTTTCTTCTCATGTTGAAACGCAGCCATAGGCAAGAGAATTGAGATGCGTTTCAGCATTATATACTGGTACAAGTGGAGGATTGCAGCCGTCCAGCATCTGTATTTTAAGATCTCCCATCATTTTGCGATGTCAGAGTTCAGGGAAGACTAAGGCGCCCGATAAAACACACTACTTTTCAATAGGATGTGTAATCGTATAGCATGTCCGTGTAAATGGCGCTAATAAAACCACGATCCGATCCTGTTAAGAGAAATGCAGAAAATTCCCCAAATCACCAGCGACATTAGGTCTATAAGCTGTTATCTGTCGGCTCGATGCAGCTCGTTCTTCTCTTGTTGGCTTACAAAAGTGACAGTAGAAAACGGGCTCGATTACAGCTCCCGCAGGGTCTGTCAAAAAGTTTTACCGATGCTACATTTTACCCTCTCACACGGATCAGAAGGAAAGGAGATTGTGATAGTCCTGCCTGTCTTTAAAGTGGACCGATGGCTTCTCAGATAAAACCGCAAGTCACACGTCTTCACTCTGTATAAGGCGACATTCAAGAGACCATAGTGCTCGGACTGGCCACGTTTCAGGTTGGGAACATTGCCGTCCTCTCTGTCTGATTGATACGGTCGTCTGAATGCCCACAAGTGTTCAATAAAATGTTCTGCAGAATCTTGGGACGTTGTCCAAGAGGTACCAATTGGTCAGGAGGGGACTAATCCTGAACGAAATGGAGCCTTGTGATAAGATAAGGGGTTAAATTTGTAAAGGGAGGACATAGCTGCACCTAAAAAGGTAAATCTGCTAGCACAGGACACTACTGCTTGTAAAGGAGCATGTGGTAGGTTGGGAACTCCTGATCAAAATAACTTCTTGTGAACAAATTGTCTCTCCAGGACAGGAGACAAACTCTAGTGCAGCGCCACCTATTGGAAGTAGCGATCCGATATTACTGTGAACAGTTAAGCAAAGTAAAGATGAAGTGATCTCTAAAAAGGTATAAAATATGACAGATTTCCTTTGTATTTTATGGTTCTGCTTTTAACTTTATCTAGGAGGCCGCATGGCTCATTAAATACAGAATATAGTGTAGGACCCCCCTATTGAGATTTGCCGTGACGTTGGCAGGGGTGGCTCAAAGAATTGATCAATTATTTGCTAAAAATCTCATTTATATTACAGTACAGTTGGAATAAATCTGTGAATTTGCACTTTTTATATGATGCATGCCATTTACAGATCGTGCTGGCTCCCTTCTCTCTTTGTACTTTAGGGGAAAAGTAAATACATTTAATCTTTGTCATGTTATAAACAAAAATTAGACGATGCAAAAGTTGTGCACCTTTAGAGATTTGACTGCTCCGATAACTTTGACCAAGGTTTCAGACCTTAAGTAGCCTGTTAGGGTTCTGGCTTGCTCACTATCATTGTTAGGAGAGGCCAGGTGATGCACATTTCACAGCTTTATAAAAACCCAGCCTCCTCTAACCTTGTGCCAAAAAAACATCAGCCATGGGTTCTTCTAAGCAGCTGCCTAGCACTCTGAAAATGGTGGCGGGCCACAAAGCAGGACAATGCTATAAGAAGTTAGCCAAGTGTTTTCAAGTTGCCTTTTCCTCAGATCAAAATGTAATTAAGAAATGGCAGGTAACAGGAACAGTGGAGGTCAAGATAAGGTCTGGAAGACCAAGCAAAATTTCTGTGAGAGCTGCTGGTAGGATTGCTAGAGAGGCGAATTACAACTCCTGCATGACTGCAAAAGACCTTAAGGAAGATTTAACAGACTCAGGAGTTGTGGTACATTGTTCTACTGTTCAGAGACACCTGCACAAATATGACCTTTGTGCATTCCTATCAGAAGAAAACCTCTCCGGCATCCTCTCACCACAAAATTCAGCGTCAAAAGTATGCAAAAGAACATCTAAACAAGCCTGATGCATTTTGGAAACAAGTTCTGTGGACCAATTAGGTTACAACAGAACAATGATCAAAAAGGTATGTGTGGGGAGAAAAAAAGGGCAGAAAATTTCAGGCAAGGACTATCTTGCCAACCATTAAGCATGGGGGTGGATCAACCATGCTTTAGGGTTATGTTGTAGCCAAGTGGCAAGGGGAACTTTTCACAGGTACAGGGAAGTCAACACATTTTTGATGCAAACTTAACCATCTGTAAACAAGAAAAAAAAGTAAAGTAAAAAATGTAGCAGAGCTGGATGCGTCGTGGGACGTCGTTTGGATTACATCAGACCTGGGTGTTTTAGGGGTTAATAAACTGAGAGGGTTTTTTTGTCTTTTATTTCAAATAAAGGATTTTTGTGTTTGTGTTTATTTACTTTCACTACAGTTTAGTGATGAGGGGGTGTATCAGACGCCTGCCATCAGTAAGCTAGGACTTAGTGGCAGCTATGGGCTGCTGCCATTAACTCCTTATTACCCCGATTGCCACTGCATCAGGGCAATCAGGATGAGCTGGGAAAAGTCCCAAAACTGTCGCATCTAATGGATGCAGCAATTCTGGGCGGCTGCTGGCTGATATTTTTAGGCTTAGGGGGCTCCCAATACCGTGAGTCTCCCCAGCCTGAGAATACCAGCCACCAGCTGTGAGACTTTATCTTGGCTGGTTATCAAAATTGGGGGAACTGCACGCCTTTTGTTTGTTGTTTTGTTTTTGTTTTTTTAAATTAGCCGCATACTGTCTCAGCAGCAGAACCTCACCCCACAAGTTTGTCATGACCACATTTTTTGCTTAAAAAAATGTATTTTCCTATTTTCCTCCTCTAAAACCAGGGTGCGTCTTATAGTACAAAAAATACGGTAGGTGGTTTTCCTCATGGATTCATCTCTCCCTTTTGGACCCAGCAGGCGCTCGCCTTCCACCCAGCTGATCATCAGTATTCTCTTGGTGCTTAAATACCCATCCTTCCTTGGACTGGTGCTGGTGATATTTTCAGCTCATTCAACCCTAGGTTGCAAGTAGGTGGCTTGTACTCATTTGTGGTATCATTGCTGAAAACTTTGTTGAACTTCTGCCTGAGTCATCTATAGATAAGTAGTTCATGCATTTTCCCCCGTGTGTCCTCCTTGTGTCATCTACAGTGTTTGGTGGGGTTGACGAAGAGCTCATCCCATCCATTCCCTATTTAGGGCCCAGCACTAGGGATACCTAGGGTCAGGTATCCGGCTTGGCGCAGAGGTGCAGAACCTATCTAGGATGGTGAGGGACCCCAGGGACCAGTGGTAGGCTTGGTCAGGGGTCACCATCTCCCCTTCCTTAGACACAGGGTTTCCCTTCCCCGATTAGCTTGGTACTTCCCCGTACTTAGCATGACAGCAGTCTTTCCTATGAAGCTGTCTCGTCAGTCCGTGCATTGCAGTTCGATCGCTGACTGATTTTTATGGGTGTCTGAATACGCCATTAAAATCTATGGTGGAAACCCCCCCCCCCTAAAACTCCAAATAAAATTAAAAATTGTGCATCCAGAGAAATGACTGCGTGCCGCTGTTACCAACGAAATCTGCATCAGTCAAGACTGAAGGGATTCTCGGCCTTTTAGTCGTTGCCGTTACAGGCAGGTCAGAACAGGACAAGGGAGCAGATTAGTTATTGTTAATGTTCAGGGTCGGCCCCGGCAGAAAAACCTGGTAAATTGAAACTGCACCCAGGAGGCCCGCTTTAAAAATGGCTGCTCCATTCTGTGCAGACAGCTAATAACTTGTTAACCCTTACTGACACATACACACAAAGGACACATCAATAAAAAGGGCCAAGAAACAAGCGCCAGAAAACAAAGCACAAAAACGGACATTATTGTTTCTTTTCAATGCCGGTTACCTATTGAGTAAATAATAAGACAACAACCTAAAAATCCGGCACCGAAGCTCCAACGCTTTCCGATTCCAAGCGCAATATTTATTCACTTTCCCGAGAACAAACACAATCAACCAACGATCAAAGGAAATCCAATGCGGACACTGACTTCACAGCGCGGACCCTACCGCGATCTCATGCAGCCCACCCATGTCTAACGTCATACTTTGAGGTTTCAATAAAATCAGTGTTTTATCAGCAGAAGATTATCACTACAAGACTAGTCTCATGACGACTAGTCCTCCCTACTCTATAACCCCGCCCCCACCACTAAAAAGCTGCCAATCAGTGGTGTGGGCGGAGTTATGCAGAGCAGTGCTAGATCGGCAGCAGTGAAAATTGTATCAAAGTGAAAGGAAGCAGCAAAGCAAGTGACATCACTGGAATCAGCCTCTCAGCCCCTACATCAGAGGTCCCCAACCTTTCTAACCTGGAGAGCCACATTCACCTCTGAGAGATGGACGTGAGCCACATCCAGTAGTGACACTCAGACCCCATTACCAGTATAAAGACGGCCAGAAATCATACCAAGGTAGTATACAGAGATCCAGGGGTTCCTAAGTTACCCCCATTTAGATATGCTCACAAACAGAACCATCTAGAGACCCCATCTTCATAGCTTGAACTGGTGCCTATGCTCCAAGCTGGGAGACAGCCACGAGCCACACATGGACCTGCAAGCCACAGGATGGGGATCCCTGCCCTACATCATGCTGCTGTCAGATTACATAAAAAAAAAAAAAAACCTGCTGACAGATTCCCTTTAAAGGGAACCTGCAATGTCCAATATGCACCAAGAACCATGAGCAGTTCTGGGTGTATATTGCTATTCCCTGTCTAACCTTCCTGTATACACTAGCATAGATAAAGAGATCTATAGAAAAAGTATTACTAAACTGTTATCGTATGCTAATGAGGGACTAGTCCCCTGGGCGTTGTTTCCCCTAGCTAGTCGTCCCCATTAGCATGTTAGTACACCCCTGTGGGCGTGCGATCATGCTGATGAATGTGCAGCATCAGAGGATGATCTCACTCACCTCTCCGCCGCCATCGCGTCCAACGCTGGATTTCGGCTCAGTACGTATAACCCCGGAGTTTCGGTCATGCGCACTACTTCAGTTTGAAGCCAGGATGCATATATCCGGCTTCATAGTGCACATGACCTAAACTCCGGGGTCATGCGCTCTGAGCCGAAATCCAGCGTCAGGCGACGATGGTAGCGGAGAGGTGAGTGATGATCATCCTGTGACACTGCGCATTAGTTAGTGTGATCGCACGCCCACAGGGGTGTACTAACATGCTGATGGGGACGACTAGCTAGGGAAGAAACATCCTTGGGAATAGTCCCAGGCGTCATTAGCATACGGTAAAAGAGCTTTAGAAATACTTTTTCTATAGATCCCTTTATCTATGCTAGCAGGGACGGTTAGGCAGAGATTAGCAATATACACCCAGAACTGCTCGTGGTACCGGGTGCATACTGCACCTGACAGGTTCCCTTTAAGCACACCATGAATAAACGCACTGAGGATTTGCAGCGCTGGGGTCCTGGGTTCAAATCCCACCAAGAACAACATCTGCAAGGAGTCTGTACGTACGTGGGTTTCCTCCAATGTCCCGCCACACTCCAAAAACACAACATAACCTAGGAAGCTGGATTTGATCATGTACATTGTAAAACGATGTATAAAAACGGATGTGCCACAAACTAAAAAATGAAAACAAAATGGTGCATGGATTGTATATGGATGACTGTTGTCAGTTTTCTAGATGAAACTTGGATGAGATATATATATATATATATATATATAATCTATATGCCGCCCCCGTGTCAGCAGCCGGGCTGCTCTGATCCGGATCCACGGTCGCTCGAGGGGTCTGTCGTGCGGCGACTTGAATAAAAGGGGGGTATTTACAGGGGATAGTGTTTAAAGTTCGTGACGCCAACCAAAGTTCTGGACACCGCTACCGCTGAGGGGAGCACATTTGGGTCCTGTTTTTGCTGGTGTTGCCTGTTGATCTGTGACCTTTCCCTTGGCACAATGTTCTCTTCTTAGTTGGCCCCTATAGCTTGAAACTAATTGGGTCCCGCTCCCCAGTGTGGCTAACTGAGGGAGCTTGCTCTCAGGGTTCACGCTTTGTATTTTCTGGACCGTTTTAGTGGAAAGTCCTATCCCCCTCGTTGCGCTAGTACCCAGATTTTGGAGCGGGTGGAGAGCGGATCTTGAAGGCTCCGTCCTCGTCGGGGCAATTGTCAGGTTGCCTGACGCTACTTCCTGACCCAGGGTCCACGTACCTTTGTCGTGCCCTGGTCCCTGCCCGGTGATTGTACAAGGCCGCCGGCTGTCCTCCTCGACAATACCGTGCGCCTTGTCACGATCCCCTGTGACCGGGGGTTCAGCTCCTACTAGGCCCAGGCCACCGTCTGCTACCTAGTAACTCCAAGGAGCCCGGCTTCTGACCTCCTCTCACTTCCTGTCTCTGGCTCTCACTGACTCCTAACCTCCCCTTAACCAACCCCCAAGTGGGTGACCCTATTCCACTCAGGCCGTCCACTGGTGTGTCTGGTGGGTGTGGTGCAGAGCGTTGCTAGGATTTTAATTAGCTACTGTTGGCAACACCGTTGGTTAGGGAACAATAACTAAGGAGTAGGTGGATATTGCACAGAAGGGCAGATTGCACAATTCCCTGTGACGACCTGATATACAGCATGTATGTGTGACACCCTGGCCTATCTATCTATCTATATATATTGATTGATGTGAGCTTAGCTCTCAATAGTTTGAACCATGCGGTGGAGGAACATTAGAGGAGATGCTGACCAACATGGCTACATGTGGGATGGATTACATCGCAAATCACAGTCGCGGCTTGAGAAAATCTGTTTTGTTTTTTACATTGTAAAATAAATCAGTGATACGCTCTGCACAAAGAATGGATAGGTTGCAAATAGTATAAGCCAACATCTGCCGAGAAAATATCCTCAGCATACTTAATGGGAACCTGTCAGGTCCAATATGCATGAAGAGCCACGAGCAGTTCTGGGTGTATATGTGGCGCCCTGGACTAGCCAGGTCGTCACAGGTACTACAACACAACACCCCCCACCCCGAGATAGGCACATCAGTGAGACACAAATCCTTGTTGCCTTCCTCCAGGGGCTGATGTCCACACCAGGTGGGGTGGAGCCAGGCGGTTGGCCCCACCCACTGAGTTCATAGGCCTGGAGGCGGGAGAAGGAGGTCAGTTAAGCTCGGGCAGAGCTTGAGTGGAGTTGAGTTAGGGAAGTGGTAGTAGAGGAGCAAAACTGACCGTGTCCGGGTACGTGGCCCGGGCACCGATAGCAAGGTTGGCAGACGGTGGTGGCCGTCTGCAGGAGAGGCAGATCAACGCGGAACCATAGGACCGGGGACGGGCGGTGGTACCGAACCGGGGAGCAAAGTGAAGCCAGCACAAACCGGCAGGGCCTGCGGACCCCGACCAGGCTTGGAGTCGCCGTTAAACAGGTCAAATCCGTTAGCGACCGGAACCCCAGGGGTTTCCAAACAGCCAAGACCCGATTGAAGGCAACCGTTCAAACAGCAAAAGGGAAATACAGCTACCGCCACAGCTAGAGTTTCCAGGGCCAGAGCCTGCGGGCAAAAGGGCTCCTCCGGCATATATCCACGCTGGGGAGCGGGTTACCGGTGGGAAGCCATCGGGACCGAACACACACAAAAGGTGCAGGGAAAGGCAGCCACCACCAACCGTCCGGGAGAAGCCACAGCAGCCGGCTGCGGGACCCGTCCATCCAGCCGTTTGTTTTACCAGAGACTGTGTCTCCATTTGAGGCTGAGTGAGTACTCCTGTGCTGACTGGCACCGCGCTGTGCAGTCCAAGCAACCCTGCAACTTGCCAGCCCTGCTTCCCCGTCACCTCAACCGGGCCCCGGGACCACCAACCCCCCTACCCACGGAGGGGGGAAAACATCTCAGCTGCTCCCTAACAACGCTCCCAGGATCCCTGTCACCAGCAGCGGTGGTGCCCACCTTCACCACAACCCATGGGTGGCGTCACGGACCAAATCCCCAAACCGAACTACCCCCCCTTTTCACTCACGGGCGAGGAGCGCCGCTCGAGTCCCCGGATCCGGCCCACCGCTCGAGCCACCGAGTGCCAGCGAGAGCGCGGCAGCGACGGCTCCCTCCCCGCCCACGACATATATTGCTAATCCCTGCCTAACTGTGCCTGTATACACTAGCATAGATAAAGAGATCAATAGAAAAAGTATTTCTAAAGATCTTTTATGATATGGTAATGAGCTTGGGGACTTGTCCACTGGGCACTAGTTCCCCTGGCCAGTCACCTCTCATTAGCATGTTAGTACACCCCTGTGGGCGTCCTATTATGCTAATGAATACGCAGCGTCACCAGATGATCTCACTTACCTCTCCGCCGCCATCACCACCCGACAGTGGATTTCGACTCAGTGCACATGACCCTGGGTCATGCGCACTACTTCAGTTTGAAGCCAGGACACATTTACCCAGCTTCATAGTGCGCATGACCCAAACTCTGGGGTCATGCGCACTGAGCCGAAATCCCCCATCAGTCGCAATGGCAGCGAAGAGGTGAGAGATCATCCTCTGATGTTGCACATTTATTAGCATAATAGCACACCCTAACATGCTAATAAGGCCGACTAACCAGGGGAACTAACGCCCAGGGGACTAGTCCCCACACTCATTACCATATCATAAAAGATCTTTAGAAATACTTTTTCTATAGATCTCTTTATCTATGCTAGTGTATACAGGGATGGTTAGGCAGGGATTAGCAATAAGCACCCAGAACTGCTTGTGATTCTGGGTGCATATCAGACCTGACAGGTTCCCTTTAACTGGGGCTGGTCTAGGTGTAAATCCGTGCAGAAAATATGCTGCAAAGACATCACGAGTGCAATCCGCACTGTGGGGGAAATGTATCAGGAGGACACAATGGTTTCCAATGGTTTTGTCCATGATCAGTCGGCAACTTGTTTTTGGCACACGATTTGGAGAGTTCTGGGTCTCCCCTCGATGGTGGGACCGATCTCTGAGGAGCGTGAGAAGTATTAGGTGCCAACAAAACGAACATTAGACAAACACTCAAAGTGGTAAAGATTTGAAAACACAAAAAATAGAAAGTTGCAAGGCTTTACATAAAGACAACAAACCTCTGCAGTGCTCCCGCCCGGCAGTCAGTTAAAAAACGACTGACCGCGACGCAGCGGATGCAACGCAGCATCATCAGTCACAATCCGTCACTAAGGCTATGTGCGCACTAGAAATGTGAAGTTTCTCAAGAAAATTTCTTGAGAAACTTCTGGGAGTGAAAGATTTCCGGACCTCCGGAAAAAATCCGCACCAAATCCGCATGCGGATTTGACGCGGATTTGCCGCGGAATTGCCGCGATTTGCCCGCGGGTGGTTCCCTGCGGATTTTTGCAGGCTGTACTGCCGAAATCCGCAGGGTACCTGCGGAAATAATGGACATGTTCATTTTCTCAAGAAAGTTTCTCGAGAAATTCTTCAAGGAAATTTCTTGAGAAAAATCCGCACCAGTGCGCACAGCTTTTTTTTTTACCATAGAATTTGCTGGGAAATGGCTGCACAAAGATTGCAGACATTTCTCAAGAAATTTCTGCGGCAAATCCGCGGGTAAAACGCACTAGTGCGCACAAAGCCTAATAGAAGCCTATGGGGAAAAACAGGATTCCTGCAAAATATTTTGCAGGATAACGTAATTCCTCAAGGCTATGGATTGTGACTGATGCAAAACAACAGAAGTGTGAACTTAGCCTAAAAAAAGCAATTGTAAAGACCAGGAATATATTACATGAGCTGGAAGCAACTGCTGGTATCAACTACTTCAGAGGTTATGTATCCAACATCGGATCAGAAATCAGCCGAGTGCCACCGGTACCACACAGGCTTTCTGGAGGGTCACAGAAGAAAACATTAGCAGAGATCCAACCTTCAGCCACTTGGCATCTGACCGGCACATCTGCCTTCCTGCAGTCTTAAAGTATCATTTAACTTCAAGCAATAACCTAAGATATTCTGGGTTTAAGCATTAATTCCCCAATATCAAGTTACCATCTGAACGAATCAATCGAGCCATGTGAGCAGAGCGAGCGATAGCAGCAGAGGACAGCCTCGTGTTACTCCAGTGGAAAAAAAAAAAGCATCGTAATGGGAAATCGCTATTTATACAACTTCCGGATGGAGTTCAGAATTCATAAGACAGTTATTTGGTTATCAGAAGATCGGCAACAGAATGCATTCTAATGTATTATATATACGGCTTAAAAAAAAAAACCAAAGAAACTGTCACTTTGAACAGTGTATGGACCACGCTTAGGAGTTCAGTGGGCGGTCCTACTAGTGATGTACAGCGAGGGCGTGTAACTATATCTATCTGCTCAACTATTACTATGCAAAAACAGCTAAGACCCTTTTGAGCACCAACTGTGATAAACATGGAAAGACAAGCAGGAATTGCTCACCTAAACCACAACCACTGAAAAAGTGTGAACACAGTGGCTGCAGACCCTGGGTAATCCATGGCAAGAAATGGATGGTAGGGGTTAACATCCACGCTGCCGTGGAAGAAGATCCTAAAGTGATCTCATTCAACGTGTTTCGGCTTAGAAACTCCATGAGGATAATCACAATTACATTTCCCAAACTCAAATGGCCTTCAGAGGAGGGAGGTTATTATCCTGATGGAGTTTCCACTCCGAAATGCGTTGAATAAAACCACTTTTTAGGATCTCCTTCCACTTCCTCCATGGCAGTGCGAATGTTAACCCCTACCATCCATTGCTAACAAACATTTTCTTGGCAGATGTGTCAGGTTCCTTACAATACACACTCATAACATGTACAAGACACATTGCCAACAAGCGTCACCTGAAGACACGAGTAAAGCACCATGGAATGAATGCAGCTATAAAAATACGTAATATATTTTAATTTTTTTCATGATTTTTTTTATTTTTATTAGATAATACTAATAAAATACTGTACAAAAATAATAGATTACCTATTATATAAATATATATACACGGTATAATATACGTAATATATTTGGTTTTTTTACAATATTTAATTTATTTTTAGTATTCGATAATAAAATGCTAAAAATAAAATATTGTAAAAAAAATACTAAAATATCTTACGTATTATATACGGTAGATATCTATATAATGAAATACATAATATATTTAGTATTTTTATACTATTTTATTTTTAGTATTAAATACTAAAAATAAAATTGTAAAAAAATTATATCACATACATTATATAGATCATATTATCTATATAATATACGTAATATTTTAGTTTTAAAATTTTATTTTTAGTATTAAATACTAAAAATATTGTAAAAAAAAAACTTTACAATATTTTTTTAGTAATGGATAACAAAATGTTAAAAATAAATTATATACTGTAAAAAAATTCAACATGAAACATATTTTATATAGATATCTATATAATAAAATACATAATATAGTTTAGAATTTTTTACACTTATTTTTAGTATTAGACAATAAAGTACTAAAAATAAATATAAATATATATATATATATATATATGAAAAAAATATAAATACTAAAATATGTCATGTATATATGGATACCATTACCTATATAATAAAATACTATATGTTAGTATTTTTTCTTTCAAGATTTTATTTTTAGCATTAAATAAAAATAATAAAAATATTGTAAAAAACACATTTGTTATTTAACAATATTTTTATTTTTAGTACTTTATCTAATACAAAATATAAAATATTGTAATAATTATAGAAAATACTAATATATATTAGTATTTTGCATAATTTTTACAATATTTTATATTTTGTATTAGATAAAATACTAAAAATAAAAATAGTTATCTAATACAAAATATAAAATATTGTAAAAATTATACAATATACTAATATATATTATATATATTATATATTAGTATTTTGTATAATTTTTACAATATTTAATATTTTATTTTTAGTATTAGGTAAAATACTAAAAATAAGAAATTTAAAATATTACGTTTTATTATATAGAATAAAATTGAAATAGTAAAAAATACTACTAATACTAATATTAATTAAAAATACTAACATTGCAATATATAGTAAAAAATACTAAAATTGAAAAAAAATACAAAAGACAAAAATAAATAAAAATAAAAGTAATACACACACACACACACACACTAGACATACGACAAAAGTATTGTCAAACCAATAAATAAATATGCAATTAATAGAAGTCAATGAAACATCTGGAAAGAAAAAATAAATGCACAGAAGCAACTTGGTAAAAGAAAACGCTTGTACATAAGGCTAAGTTCACATTTCCGTTGATTTGTATCAGTCACATGCGTCGCTTGACGCATGTGACTGATGCGCTGTTCAACGCTGTACAACGGATGACAAAGAACAGAATTCTTTGTCGGATTCCGTTGTGTGCGGGGGGCGGAGTTCTGGGGCAGAGCCGAGCGGGGGGCGGGGCCAGGCGCTGAGGATGTCAGTGGAAGTGCTGCGGTCTGCATGGCTGGGGACAGGTGAGTGTATGTGTGAGTGAGTGAGTGTGTGTATGTATGTATGTATGTATGTATGTATGTATGTGTGTATGTATGTGTGTGCACATGCAAAGTGCGGGAGGGGGCGGAGCCGAGCGGGGGGCGGGGCCAGGCGCTGAGGATGTCAGTAGAAGTGCTGCGGTCTGCATGGCTGGGGACAGGTGAGTGTATGTGTGAGTGAGTGAGTGTGTGTATGTATGTATGTGTGTATGTATGTGTGTGCACATGCAAAGTGCGGGAGGGGGCGGAGCCGAGCGGGGGGCGGGGCCAGGCGCTGAGGATGTCAGTGGAAGTGCTGCGGTCTGCATGGCTGGGGACAGGTGAGTGTATGTGTGAGTGAGTGTGTGTATGTGCATGTATGTATGTATGTATGTATGTGTGTGTGTGCACATGCAAAGTGCGGGAGGGGGCGGAGCCGAGCAGGGGGCGGGGCCAGACGAGGGTGTCAGTGCTTGTCTGCATGGCTGGGGACAGGTGTGTGTGTGTGTGTGTGTGTGTGTGTGTGTGTGTGTGTACATACATGTGCGGAGTGCGGGAGGGGGCGGGGCCGAGCGGGGAGGTGTCGGCCTCCCTGCACACGTAACCAGCCTAAATATCGGGTAACAGCAAAGCACCCGATGTTTACCTTGGTTACCCGATATTTACCTTGGTTACGGGCCTACACCGCTTAGCGCTGGCTCCTTGCACCGTAACCAGGGTAAATATCGGGTAACCAACCAAAGCTGGTGACGTGTGCAGGGAGCCAGAGAGCATGCGCAGCGAAATCCGACGGATCTCGCTGCTCAAAAAACGTTACATGCTGCGTTCCTCCCGCCCGGCGGTCAGTCGTTCCACGACTGATCAGTCGGGCGGACGGTGCAACGCAGCATCATCAGTCACAATCCGCTGCTCATACAAGTCTATGGGAGCAGCGGAATCCGCTAAACGGATTCCGCTGTTTACAAGAGCAGCGGATTGTGACTGATAGATTTTAGCGGAAATGTGAACTTAGCCTAAACAGTGCTGTTGTTGGCAGCTGCACAAGGAGAATCCAGCGCACGGGGAGGCTTCTATGTACTGGATGCAATTGCAGATCACTTACAGTAAATGTGTCAATCATCCGGAGCATCTTAAGCTGCTCAGAGCCAGCAAAATGTACAACATCAAGACGTCTCGGTGAAGTTTGGTCAGATGTAAGAGAAGTGAAGTGGTGACTGCCAGATGAAGCGACTCCTGTCCCACAGAAGCAGGTTATCTAACATCCTCATTATGCACATCCTTGGCACACGGATCAATGGTGCCGAGCCCCGTCCAATAACGCCCTTCGCCATAAACCAGTATCGGCAGGTTATGCTATGGGTTAAAGGCACCAATAAAGAGCTGCTGGCATCTGAAGTGTCACTCCCTCCCATTGTGACCCAAGATGGCTCAGCATCCCCGCAGGTCAGCATCCCTTACATACACTCATCTGTAATTGGATTATAACAAATAGCTAAAAAAAATTCAAAAGCGTATAAAAAAGGTATAATTCAGCAGCCTCTGCAGCTTCATATGATTACAGAATTTCTGGGCTACATTGACCACACAATGGCCACATTATACGGCTTAATAAGAAAACTGGCAGTGTGGCTGCAGCTCCTTAAATTGCTGTCTGTATTCTGACCCCCAGGAGCGGTGGAGGAGCCGTCCTCTGCTCCCAGAGATTCACATCTCTGGGGAGAAGGACGTCTTCTTAGAAAGTAAATAACAGCCTCAAGAGCACCGGGGTGTTTAACACAGACATCAATAGGTGCAGATCAGGCAAAACCACAAGCATGCATCTGAAGCAGTGGAAACAGGCGGGATACAAAGTCTCAGGGATAAAGAGATAAGGAAGAACTCTGACAGGACTGGAAATGACGGAAAAACAGGTAAGACTAAGAAAACCAGTTATAAAAAAAAAAAAAAAAAAAAAAAAAAAAAGACGACACTGATTGTGGATCGGTTATTACTTCATTACATATGAAAAGAAGGATCAGAGAGCGGCTCATTCCAAACCCAAACTTACAAAACCGCCTGGATCAGTCACCCTCTCACCTCCGCTGTCAGCAGCAAGACATCCCAAAGGTGCATGCACAGTCTGCACGACATGTCCCCACAGAGAGGTATACACGTCTAGTATGATGCATGACCAAAGGAGCATGTGCACACGTTTACTAGAAAGTATGCCCACAGGAGCGTGCACACACCGGTATTACACAGTATACCCACAAGAGCGTGCACACTGGTATTACACAGTATACCCACAAGAGCGTGCACACTGGTATTACACAGTATACCCACAAGAGCGTGCACACTGGTATTACACAGTATACCCACAGGAGCGTGCACACTGGTATTACACAGTATACCCACAAGAGCGTGCACACTGGTATTACACAGTATACCCACAAGAGCGTGCACACTGGTATTACACAGTATACCCACAAGAGCGTGCACACTGGTATTACACAGTATACCCACAAGAGCGTGCACACTGGTATTACACAGTATACCCACAAGA
Organism: Anomaloglossus baeobatrachus; assembly: GCF_048569485.1. Taxonomy (NCBI): domain Eukaryota; kingdom Metazoa; phylum Chordata; class Amphibia; order Anura; family Aromobatidae; genus Anomaloglossus; species Anomaloglossus baeobatrachus. Next base: position 185,139,595 of record NC_134361.1, read on the forward strand.
GCGTGCACACTGGTATTACACAGTATACCCACAGGAGCGTGCACACGTTTACTAGAAAGTATACCCACAAGAGCGTGCACACTGGTATTACACAGTATACCCACAGGAGCGTGCACACGTTTACTAGAAAGTAGACCCACAGGAGCGTGCACACACCGGTATTACACAGTATACCGACAGGAGCGTACACACACACACACACACACACACACACACCGGTATTACACAGTATACCCACAGGAGTGTGTACACCAGTATTACACAGTATACCCACAGGAGCGTGTACACCGGTATTACACAGTATACCCACAGGGGCGTGCACACCAGTATTAGAAAGTATGCTTACAAGAGCGTGCACATGTTTATTAGAAAGTATACCCCCAGGAGCGTGCACGTTAAGTACAAAGTATGCTCACAGGAGCATGCACACATTTATTACAAAGTATACCTACAAAAAGGGAATACATAAATAATATGAAGTAGTGCCAGAGATGCGTGTTCACATTTATCACAAACTATGCGCAGAGGAGCACGCGTTTAGTATGACTGCCCAGTACACCAGGAGCGGGCACACGGGTAACATCATACACAAGTAGCATGCATAACTTCAAAGATGACGAGTGATATCACAGACCGCCAACACCAGGAGCAGACACAGGTCAGTCCCGCAAATGTAACGGGAGGAAAAGATACAAATAGAGGGAAATATTTACAAACAACTAAACAGTGCAACAATATACACAGACAGACAACACATGTATATACCACACAAGGAGACACCCCACACAGACACACAAATGTACCATACACACACACACACAGATAGACGTACCATACACACACAGACAAATCTACCACACACACACACAGACAGACACCCCCCACACAGACAAATGTACCATATACACACAGACACCCCACAGGCACAGAGACAACCCACATCCACATGCCCACAGGCACCACACACAAAACAGATGTACCATACACACATGTACCCCCCAAATACATACACAACACACACAGAGACGCACCCCCCCACACACGGAGGTACCCCCCTCATACACAGACATACTACACACAGGGGAAACACACACACACACACACACCCCCCAGAGACAGCCCACACACGTACCCTCTCACACAAGTACCACCACCACATACACAGAAGTATCTCTCACACACACACACACAAATGTACCACCCACGTACAGGGCACCCACAGATCACACACACACACAAGCACACCCACCACACATGTACACACAGAAGTATCACACACACACACCCAGAGGCACCTTACACACCCCCACACAAGTACCAGCACCACACACACTGACACAGACGTACAATCCCCCCAACACACACACACGTACCCCCCCCACACACACAGACAAGGAGCACAGCAGAAAATAATCCTCGTGTACCCGGAGCAGGAGATGTAACCATTGGCTGATCTGGCATCACACATAATTGGTTTCCATCACACGCACATCCACAGAGCAGGTACCTGGGCTTCATTTTCCATTCATCCTCGCAGTTCCTCCCAGCACAGCCTGTCCCGCAGCAGCAACGTGAGAACTGACTGGAGTCTGAGGGACACCATCTGGCGGGGCTGCTGGGGGGGGGCAGCGCGCATGTGCAGGAGCCAGAACAAATCCCTATTCATCAAGAGGTGCTCAAAAGAAGGAGCCCAAGCAAACAAGTCTGGACCATGGAGGGCCGAGCACTCACCACAATGGCACTGGAGGGCTGCTATTTACAGGACCCGGGATCAGCTCCACATTTCTGCAGTGTCGGTGCTGCACACACAGCAAACTACAGCTCAAAGACACAGATTTCAGTGTATATCATTAGCAGCCATGACAACATTATCCAACAGCAACAAAAAAAAAAGTGTGCAAACACCAGAGACCATAGGAACCAAAGAGGAGCACAGAAGTGGGTGGGATGAATGGATGGAGATGGCTTGTTATCCATTTCTTATGTCGCCAATATGTGCTGAAGCGATGTACAAAAACTACATTCACACTAGGGCTCACAATCTACTTTCTCTATTTTGGATACACAGAGTCAATTTAATAGGAAGTCAATTAACCTCTTAGTATATTTTTGGAACATAGGAGGAAAACCATGCAAATTTCACGCAGATGTCACCCTCAGTCTGACCCAGCACCCAAAGCAAGGAGACCGTATGCACAATGTCACTACTATCAGGGTGGATGCAATGTTATACAGCATTGCCAAAAATTAATAGACCACTGCAAAATTGTCAGTTTTTCTGATTTTTTTCTTTATATTTTTAAGTAAAATGTAAATTGTTATTTTATGCTATAAACTACTGACATAGTCTCCAAATTTCCAAGCAATACATTTTGTATTTATTTTCTGAAAATGAGAAATGGTCAAAACAAAACAACGCACAGTGCTTTCACACCTCAAATAATGCAAAGAAAACAAGGTCATAATCATTTAGAAACAATAGTAATAATGTTTTCTCAGGAAGATTCAGAAATCAATATTTTGTGGAATAACCATGATTTTTAATCCCAGCTTTCATGCGTCTTGGCTGCTTTCCACCAGTCTATCACACTGCTTTCGGGTGACCTTATGCCACTCCTGGTGCAAAAATGTAAGCAGTTCTTTGTTTGATGACTTGTGACTATCCATCTTCCTCTTGATTATATTCCAGAGGTTTTCAATGGGGTTCAGGTCTGGAGATTGGGCTGGCCATGACAGGGATTTGATGTGGTGATCCTTCATCCACACATAAATGACCTAGCTGTGTGGCATGGTGCATTGTCCTGCTGGAAAAACAGTCCTCCGAGTTGGGGAACATTGCCTGAGCAGAAGGAAGCAACTGTTTTTTCATGATAACCTTGAATACGGCTCGATTTATACGTCCTTCGCAAAGATTAACCTGCCCAATTCCAGCCTTGCTGAAGCATCCCCAGATCATCACCGATCCGCCACCAAATTTCACAGTGGGTGCAAGACACTGTGGCTTGTACGCCTCTCCAGGTCTCCGTCTAACCATTAGATGACCAGGTGTTGGGCAAAGCTGAAAATTAGACTCATCAGAGAAGATTACCTTACTCTAGAAATTGGGCAAATTAAACTTTGCTAAGGATGTATAAATCAAGCCGCATACAAGGTTATCCTGGAAAAACAGTTGCTTCCTTCTGCTCAGGCAATGTTCCCCAACTCTGAGGACTGGTTTTTCCATCAGGACAATGCGCCATGCCACACACCTAGGTCAATCAATGTGTGGATGAAGGACCACCACATCAAAACCCTGTCATCGCCAGCTCAATCTCCAGACCTGAAACCCATTGAAAACCTCTGGAATGTAATCAAGAGGAAGATGGATAGTCACAAGCCATCAAACAAAGAAGAACTGCTTACATTTTTGCACCAGGAGTGGCATAAGGTCACCCAAAAGCAGTGTAAAAGACTGGCATACCAAGACGCATGAAAGCTGTGATTAAAAATCATGGTTATTCCACAAAATATTGATTTCTGAATATTCCTGAGTTTAAACATTATTAGTATTGTTTCTAAATGATTATGAACTTGTTTTCTTTGCATCATTTGAGGTATGAAAGCAATGCAGTGTTTTGTTATTTTGACCATTTCTCATTTTCAGGAAATAAATACAGAATTTATTGCTTGGAAATTCAGAGACGTTGTCAGTGGTTTATAGAATAAAAGAACAATTTACATTTTACTCAGAAATATAAAGAGAAAAGTCAGAAAAACTGACAATTTTGCAGTGGTCTCTTAATTTTCGCCAGAGCTGTATATATTACCCCGTCTTGGGTATTATAGCGGTTTTACAATGCAGGACAAGTCTCAGCAAGTATCCTTGAGAATCACAAAACACCATGCAGCACAATTATTTGCCAGAGAATCAGTGATCTGTATTCTGGAGAAGAGAATATGCTCAAAATTTGCAAAGTTATAAATTTAGGATGATTTCTGCAAATTTGTAGCACTGAGAAGATTGAACGGGAGTAGTGATGAGCGGACTCGAAGATAACCGGGACCGGCGAGATCCCGGTGATCCGGTTTGGGGTCGGATTCAGATCCCCATATAAGTCTATGGGGACCAGAAATGGCAATTAAAAATGGTGGTAGAATGGATAGGGATATGGGAGCAAACGTGCTATACTAACCGAGGCACTGGGGTGGCTGTACAGTGATTTAGTGGCCTCTCATTCAGGTCCTGGGCCGCTCATCCATATGCTCCGCCCACTAGCCATCCTGGCATCTGTGATTGGTTGCAGTCAGACGTGCCCCCAGCCTATGTGACAGCGTCTAGCAAAGGGAGATAATTAAGTCCTGCACCGCTGCACATTACCTGCAGTAACGTCTGCGGTATCGCCTGTGCCCGAGTCCGGGTGGAGAGCCTTGAAAGTCCAACAATCCAGAAGCGGGGTGCTCGTCATAGAACAAAATCCATGGATAAAGGTGAGAATAAAGGATGACCGCACTCTGTCCGCTGTGAAGGATTTTCTTTTATTCAAACACGTGCATAGTAGAAAGCCGGAGGCACACTGTGAGCTGGCTCCTCAAGACTGGACTACGGCCGTTTCGCCCACAAATTGGGCTTCCACGGGTCCACTTGATGTGGACCCGTGGAAGCCCAATTTGTGGGCGAAACGGCCGTAGTCCAGTCTTGAGGAGCCAGCTCACAGTGTGCCTCCGGCTTTCTACTATGCACGTGTTTGAATAAAAGAAAATCCTTCACAGCGGACAGAGTGCGGTCATCCTTTATTCTCACCTTTATCTATGTGACAGCGTCTGCCTGCAGCCTATCACAGGCGCTGTCTGCGGGTCAGTATCGCGGTAGAAAAACAATAAAATACACAATTGGCGTAGGGTCTCCCCATATTATGATACCAAGCACAAATAAAGCATATGCTTCAGGCTTCAGCCCCCAATCATGCGCTCATCTTGGCTGTGTATCAAAATAGGGGGGACCGCATGCGGCTTTTTTTTTTTAAATAATTAAAAAAAACAAACATGCAATCCCTCCAAGTTTGATACCCAGGCCAAGATAAAGCCCGACAGCTGGGAGCTGGTATTCTCAGACAGGGGAGGCCCAGGGTTATTGGGCCACCATCCAGCCTAAAAATAGTAGCCTGCAACCACCCGAGATTGTCGCATCCTTTAGATGACAAACTCTGTTTTACCCGGCTCTTCCCGATTGCCTTGGTGTGGTGGCAATCGGAGCATTATAAGAGGTTAATGACAGCCCATAGCTGCCACTAAGCCTTAGATTAGCAATTGGGAGGGTCTAGGAGACCCTCCCCATTACTTATCGGTAAGGGAAAGTAAATAGACACAAACATTGAAAACATCCTTTATTTGGAATAAAATACAAAAAACACCCTCTTTCACCACTTAATTAACGCCCAAAACACCCCTGCAGGTCCAACGTAAGCCACACGAGGTCCCACGACGATTCCAGCTCTGCTACATCTGAACTGACAGCTGGAACATGACTGCCCACTGTGAGCTCCAGGCAGAGAATGAATGAGCTGCAGCGATTAGTGGTGACATCACTCAGCTTAGTTGCAGTCACAGCTGGAGTCCTCCACCTGTGACCGCAGGCAACCTGACCTCAAACTCTGTGAATTCACCTGCATATCCTTGCAGAAAACTGTTTTTTTCCCAAAAGATGCAGATTTGGTGCTGAAATTTTTACATCACATCCCTGCACCCATTCTATACCTCCTGGCAAAAAAAAAAAAATTGCATCACTACCGTATCATACCTCATGCAGTTTTGATGCATTTTTTTGTCAGGAGGTGTAGATTGAATGCATGAATATGGTGTAAAAGTGGCATCACTAAATTTGCATGCCTTGGCCCAAAAAATGCAAAGAAAACAGTTTTTCTTGGCCAAGAGATACAAATTTGGTGCTGAAATATGGTGCAAACATTTCGGCACCAAATTTGCACCTCATGGCAGAAAACTCCACAGAAATTGCATCAAAACTTTTTTTTTTCCCATTTTGGGGCCAAGAGATGCAAATATGGTGGTGCAGTTTTTACACTATATTCCTGCACCCAATCTACACCGAATATGATATGAGGCTTTTTTTATTTTATTTTTTTGCTAGGAGGTGTAGATTGGGTGTAGGAACATGGTGTAAACATTTCAAACACCAAATTTATATCTCTTGGCAAAAAAAAAAAAAAAAAAAAAAAGAAGACCTGCAGCGGATGCAGGTCTGTGAGCCTGAGTTTACGGAGGTCACAGGTGTAGGACCGAGGGAACCACCCGCTGTGCACGCAACTATAACCTGAGTGACTTCACCGCTGATTTCACGGCTCATTTATTCTCTGCCTGAGCCACACAGCATTCGGTCATGTGCTATGATCACGCGCTGTGACTTCAGATATGTAGCAAAGCTAGAAGCGTTGTGGGACCTTGTGTGGAATATGTCAGACATGCAAGAGTGTTTTGGGAATTAATGAAGAGGTGAAAGAGGGTGTTTTTTTTTTATTCATTTCAAATAAAGGATTTTTTCGGGGTGTGTGTGTGTGTTTATTTCCTCTCACTTACAGATTAGTAATGGTGAGGTCTCATAGGTCCTCCCCATTACTAATCTAGGGCTTACTGGCAGCTGTGCACTGTTATTAACCTCTTATAACCCTGATTGCAATCGGGATGAGCCAGGCAAAAATCGCCGGGTTTGTTGCATCCAATAGATGCAACAATCCTGGGTGGCTGCAGGTTGCTATTTTTAGGCTGGGGGTGGCCTAATAAGCATGAACCTCCCCAGCCTGATAATACCAGCTCCCAGCTGTTGGAGTGGAGTGGCTAAACAGTGTTACGGGATGCCGCTATGTCACACTATGAGCAGAGGGTATTGGGACAAGTCACAAGGAAAAAAAATAAATAAATAAATCCAATTGGGTCACATATCCCAAATGGCTGCAAAGTGACTGCATCCCCCCACATCAGGCGCAGGGCAAAAGTCACAGAACAGAGCAGCCTTCACCAAGGCCAAAGTAGGTAGCCCCCAACTCCAAAGAGGTTTCGGGACCTAAGACCACAACAAGCACTACACAACAGACAGGAGACCACAGAGACCCTTCCCATATTCCATAATTAATAATAATTAAGGATACTGAGATCCATAAAGATGAAGAAGAAGAAGAGCAGATGTCACTGGACACCTATCGCTACACAGCCCAGGAGCGGCGCACGCCGACATTATCCAGCCCAGGAGCGGCGCACGCCGACATTATCCAGCCCAGGAGCGGCGCACGCCGACATTATCCAGCCCAGGAGCGGCGCACGCCGACATTATCCAGCCCAGGAGCGGCGCACGCCGACATTATCCAGCCCAGGAGCGGCGCACGCCGACATTATCCAGCCCAGGAGCGGCGCACGCCGACATTATCCAGCCCAGGAGCGGCGCACGCCGACATTATCCAGCCCAGGAGCGGCGCACGCCGACATTATCCAGCCCAGGAGCTGCGCACGCCGACATTATCCAGCCCAGGAGCTGCGCACGCCGACATTATCCAGCCCAGGAGCTGCGCACGCCGACATTATCCAGCCCAGGAGCTGCGCACGCCGACATTATCCAGCCCAGGAGCTGCGCACGCCGACATTATCCAGCCCAGGAGCTGCGCACGCCGACATTATCCAGCCCAGGAGCTGCGCACGCCGACATTATCCAGCCCAGGAGCTGCGCACGCCGACATTATCCAGCCCAGGAGCTGCGCACGCCGACATTATCCAGCCCAGGAGCTGCGCACGCCGACATTATCCAGCCCAGGAGCTGCGCACGCCGACATTATCCAGCCCAGGAGCTGCGCACGCCGACATTATCCAGCCCAGGAGCTGCGCACGCCGACATTATCCAGCCCAGGAGCTGCGCACGCCGACATTATCCAGCCCAGGAGCTGCGCACGCCGACATTATCCAGCCCAGGAGCTGCGCACGCCGACATTATCCAGCCCAGGAGCGGCGCACGCCGACATTATCCAGCCCAGGAGCGGCGCACGCCGACATTATCCAGCCCAGGAGCTGCGCACGCCGACATTATCCAGCCCAGGACCTGTGTACGCTGACATTATACAGCACAGGACCTGTGTACGCTGACATTATACAGCACAGGACCTGTCTACGCTGACATTATACAGCACAGGACCTGTCTACGCTGACATTATACAGCACAGGACCTGTGTACGCTGACATTATACAGCACAGGACCTGTGTACGCTGACATTATACAGCACAGGACCTGTCTACGCTGACATTATACAGCACAGGACCTGTCTACGCTGACATTATACAGCACAGGACCTGTGTACGCTGACATTATACAGCACAGGACCTGTGTACGCTGACATTATACAGCACAGGACCTGTGTACGCTGACATTATACAGCACAGGACCTGTCTACGCTGACATTATACAGCACAGGACCTGTCTACACTGACATTATACAGCACAGGACCTGTCTACACTGACATTATACAGCACAGGACCTGTCTACACTGACATTATACAGCACAGGACCTGTCTACACTGACATTATACAGCACAGGACCTGTCTACACTGACATTATACAGCACAGGACCTGTCTACACTGACATTATACAGCACAGGACCTGTCTACACTGACATTATACAGCACAGGACCTGTCTACACTGACATTATACAGCACAGGACCTGTCTACACTGACATTATACAGCACAGGACCTGTCTACACTGAGATTATCCCGCACAGGACCTGCGTACACTGACATTATACAGCACAGGACCTGTGTACACTGACATTATACAGCACAGGACCTGTGTACACTGACATTATACAGCACAGGACCTGTGTACACTGACATTATACAGCACAGGACCTGTGTACACTGACATTATCCCGCACAGGACCTGCGTACACTGACATTATACAGCACAGGACCTGTCTACACTGACATTATACAGCACAGGACCTGTCTACACTGACATTATACAGCACAGGACCTGCGTACACTGACATTATACAGCCCAGGACCTGCGTACACTGACATTATACAGCCCAGGACCTGCGTACACTGACATTATCCCGCACAGGACCTGCGTACACTGACATTATCCCGCACAGGACCTGCGTACACTGACATTATACAGCACAGGACCTGCGTACACTGACATTATACAGCCCAGGACCTGCGTACACTGACATTATACAGCACAGGACCTGCGTACACTGACATTATACAGCACAGGACCTGTCTACACTGACATTATACAGCACAGGACCTGTGTACACTGACATTATACCGCACAGGACCTGTGTACACTGACATTATACAGCACAGGACCTGTGTACACTGACATTATACCGCACAGGACCTGTGTACACTGACATTATCCCGCACAGGACCTGTGTACACTGACAGTCGCGGCTGTGCACACGGGGCGGCAGTGCGGCATCCCCGGGCTCTCCAGTACGGGAGGGCTGAGCTCACACAATGGTCGCAGTAAGTTGTGCAGCGGACACTTCTGCCTCCTGCGCATCTCCCGCACACAGGACTGTGCAGGCTGCGGATGCGCGGAGGAGCCGCTGACAGCTCGCACTGCGCCGTCCCCGCTGCTGCCCCTCACACGGTGCCGGGACCGCCGCGGATGCCGCACTCCGGACAAGTGTGTGCACAGGTTACCCCCGTCCGCACGGCGCACACCCCCCCTCACAGGCTCAGCGCCCCCCTGTACCCCCCACCCCGGTGCCCGCCTCCCCCGCAATAGTTACCGGCTCCCGGTGATGCTCCGCCGCCTCCTCCTCCTTATCCTCTTCACACACCAAGCAGGGCGCGATCCCAGCGCCGAGCACGTGACTGCGCTAATTGCTCTGATTGGCCCCAAGCCTCCTGCAGCCCCGCCCCCTCCTCCTGCACCTGAGGGGAGCGCGCAGTGAGCGGGCAGGCACCTGAGCGGGGGGCGCGCCTGGCGGGCGAGCACGAGCCTGCACCTGAGGGAGCGCTGCCGGCGGCGGGAGGTATCCACCGGAATAACCGGCACCGGCAGAGAAACGAGGGCTCATTGCAGCATAAGCCTCCAGCCACACCGTGCTCAGGGTATAGGAGAGCTGTGTAGGGCTCTGCGTGACAAAACGTCACTGTATATATATATATATATATATATATATATATATATATATATATATATATATATATAGTATAGCAGAAAAGTGAGTACACCCCTCACATATTTGTAAATATCCTTTCATGGGACAACATTGAGGATCTGACCCTGTGATACAATGTACAGTGTCAGTGTGCAGCTTGTATAACAGTATAAATACGGTGCCCTCTAAATAACTCAACACACAACCATTAATGTCTAAACCACTGGCAACAAAAGTGAGTACACCCCTAAGTGAAAATGGCCAAATTGTGCCCAATTAGCCATTTTCCCTCCCCGGTGCCATGTCACTCATTAGTGTTACAAGGTCTCAGGTGTGAATGGGGAGCAGGGGTGTTACATTTGGTGTTATCTCTCACACACGCTCTCATACTGGGCACTGGAAGATCAACATGGCTCCTCATGGGAAAGAATTCTCTGAGGATCAAAAAAAATAAGTGTTCTATATAAAGATGGCCAAGGCTATAAGAAGACTGTCACCACCCTGACACTGAACTGCAGCACGGTGGCTAAGACTATACAGCGGTATAACAAGACAGGTTCCTCTCAGAACAGGCCTCACCATGGCCGACCAAAGAAGTTGAGTGCATGAGATCAGTGTCGTCTTTTCAGAATAGACATATAAGTGTAGCCAGCATTGCTACAGAGGTTACATGGGTGGGGGGTCCACCTGTCAGTGCACAGACCATACGCCACACACTGAGTCACATTGATCTACATATCTGTCATCCCAGAAGGAAGCCTCTTTTAAAGATGATGCAGAAGAAAGCCACAAACAGTTTACTGAGGAGAAGGAGACTAAGGGGTGCTTCACACACAGCGAGCTCACTGCCGAGATCGCTGCTGAGTCACGCTTTTTGTGACGCAGCAGTGACCTCATTAGCGATCTCGCTGTGTGTGACACTGAGCAGCGATCTGGCCCCTGCTGCGAGATCGCTGCTCGTTACACACAGCCCTGGTTCGTTTTCTTCAAAGGCGCTCTCCCACTGTGACACACAGATCGCTGTGTGTGACAGCGAAAGAGCGACAAATGAAGCGAGCAGGGAGCAGGAGCCGGCGTCTGACAGCTGAGGTAAGCTGTATCCAAGATAAACATCGGGTAACCAAGGTGGTTACCCGATATTTACCTTAGTTACCAGCCTCTGCAGCTCTCACGCTGCCCATGCTGCCGGCTCCGGCTCTCTGCACATGTAGCTGCTGTACACATCGGGTTAATTAACCCGATGTGTACTGTAGCTAGGAGAGCAAGGAGCCAGCGCTCAGTGTGCGCGGCTCCCTGCTCCCTGCACACACAGCTAAGTGGTGTGCGCTGGTAACTAATGTAAACATCGGGTAACCATACCCGATGTTTACCTTAGTTACCAGTCTCCGCAGCTTCCAGACGGCGGCTCCGTGCAAGCGCAGCGTCGCTTGCACGTCGCTGCTGGCTGGGGGCTGTTCACTGGTCGCTGGTGAGATCTGCCTGTTTGACAGCTCACCAGCGACCATGTAGCGATGCAGCAGCGATCCTGACCAGGTCAGATCGCTGGTCGGATCGCTGCTGCATCGCTAAGTGTGAAGGTACCCTAAGGACATGGATTACTGGAACCATCTCCTGTGGTCTGATCGGACCAAGATATACTTATTTGGTTCAGATGGTGTCAAGCATGTGTGGGGGTAACCAGGTGAGGAGCACAAAGACAAGAGTGTTCTGCCTACAGTAAAGCATGGTGGGGGTAGTGTCATGGTCCGGAAGCTGCATGAGTGCTGCCAACTGTGGAGAGCTACAGTTCATTGATGGAACTATGAATGCCAACATGTACTGTGACATACTGAAGCAGAGCATGATCCCCCTCCCTTCATATTCCAACATAACAGCCCAAACACACCTCCGAGATGACCACTGTCTTACTAAAGAAGCTGAGGGTAAAGGTGCTGGACTGACCAAGTGTCTCCATGCCTAAAACCTTATGGAGCATCTGTGGGGTCTCCTCAAACGGAAGGTGAATGAGTGCAATGTCTCTACCATCCACCAGCTTTGTGATGTCATCATGGAGGATGGAAGAGGATCCAGCGGCTCCTGTGAAGCTCAAGTGATCTCCATGTCCAAGAAAATTAAGGCAGTACTGGAAAATAATGGAGGCCACACAAAATATTCACACTTTGGACACAATTTAGCCATTTTCCCTTTCAGGGGTGTACTCACTTTTGTTGCCAGCGGTTTAGACATTCATGGCTGTGTTGAGTTATTTAGAAGACACCACATTTACACAAGCTACATACTTATTACTGTACATTGTATCAAGGTGTTATAAATTCAGTGTTGTCCCATGAAAAGATATCATAAAATATTTACAAAAAATGTGAGAGGGTGTACTCACTTTTGTGATATACAATATACACACAGACACGTTTCTTTCTTTATGGTCAATTCCTGGTTTATTCAGGCACTTCCATGCTATGTCCCATTGGGTCTCTCTTGACTTTCAATATTTTCCCCTTGCCTCGCAAGAACTACCATGTATGTGTGTGTATATATATATATATATATATATATATATATATATATATATATATATATATATATACATTTTTGTTGGGGGGGGACAATAGAGTTGTGAGAGGAGAAGTGTTTTGTTTTCTGCAATACGAGCTGTTGTTTTTATCGTTATCGCTTGGGTGCATACGACTTTCTGATCTTTTTATTGGGAGGCTTAGAGAAAAAAAAAAACAGCGACTGCCATTTTGGATGATGGATGTTTTTTCTTTGTTCCAGTATTCACCATATGGAGTATTATAGTAATTTATACTTTGTTCTGATAGTTATGCATTCAGCTATGTTTTAAGTTTTTTATTTTCTTAGTTTTATATATACAGTCAGGGCCAGAAATATTTGGACAGTGACACAAGTTTTGTTATTTTAGCTGTTTACAAAAACATGTTCAGAAATACAATTATATATATATAATATGGGCTGAAAGTGCACACTCCCAGCTGCAATATGAGAGTTTTCACATCCAAATCGGAGAAAGGGTTTAGGAATCATAGCTCTGTAATGCATAGCCTCCTCTTTTTCAAGGGACCAAAAGTAATTGGACAAGGGACTGTAAGGGCTGCAATTAACTCTGAAGGCGTCTCCCTCGTTAACCTGTAATCAATGAAGTAGTTAAAAGGTCTGGGGTTGATTACAGGTGTGTGGTTTTGCATTTGGAAGCTGTTGCTGTGACCAGACAACATGCGGTCTAAGGAACTCTCAATTGAGGTGAAGCAGAACATCCTGAGGCTGAAAAAAAAGAAAAAATCCATCAGAGAGATAGCAGACATGCTTGGAGTAGCAAAATCAACAGTCGGGTACATTCTGAGAAAAAAGGAATTGACTGGTGAGCTTGGAAACTCAAAAAGGCCTGGGCGTCCACGGATGACAACAGTGGTGGATGATCGCCGCATACTTTCTTTGGTGAAGAAGAACCCGTTCACAACATCAACTGAAGTCCAGAACACTCTCAGTGAAGTAGGTGTATCTGTCTCTAAGTCAACAGTAAAGAGAAGACTCCATGAAAGTAAATACAAAGGGTTCACATCTAGATGCAAACCATTCATCAATTCCAAAAATAGACAAGCCAGAGTTAAATTTGCTGAAAAACACCTCATGAAGCCAGCTCAGTTCTGGAAAAGTATTCTATGGACAGATGAGACAAAGATCAACCTGTACCAGAATGATGGGAAGAAAAAAGTTTGGAGAAGAAAGGGAACGGCACATGATCCAAGGCACACCACATCCTCTGTAAAACATGGTGGAGGCAACGTGATGGCATGGGCATGCATGGCTTTCAATGGCACTGGGTCACTTGTGTTTATTGATGACATAACAGCAGACAAGAGTAGCCGGATGAATTCTGAAGTGTACCGGGATATACTTTCAGCCCAGATTCAGCCAAATGCCGCAAAGTTGATCGGACGGCGCTTCATAGTACAGATGGACAATGACCCCAAGCATACAGCCAAAGCTACCCAGGAGTTCATGAGTGCAAAAAAGTGGAACATTCTGCAATGGCCAAGTCAATCACCAGATCTTAACCCAATTGAGCATGCATTTCACTTGCTCAAATCCAGACTTAAGACGGAAAGACCCACAAACAAGCAAGACCTGAAGGCTGCGGCTGTAAAGGCCTGGCAAAGCATTAAGAAGGAGGAAACCCAGCGTTTGGTGATGTCCATGGGTTCCAGACTTAAGGCAGTGATTGCCTCCAAAGGATTCGCAACAAAATATTGAAAATAAAAATGTTTTGTTTGGGTTTGGTTTATTTGTTCAATTACTTTTGACCTCCTAAAATGTGGCGTGTTTGTAAAGAAATGTGTACAATTCCTACAATTTCTATCAGATATTTTTGTTCAAACCTTCAAATTAAACGTTACAATCTGCACTTGAATTCTGTTGTAGAGGTTTCATTTCAAATCCAATGTGGTGGCATGCAGAGCCCAACTCGCGAAAATTGTGTCACTGTCCAAATATTTCTGGACCTAACTGTATATATATATATATATATATATACAGTACAGTCCAAACGTTTGGACACACCTTCTCATTCAAAGAGTTTTCCTTATTTTCATGATTCTGAAAATTGTAGATTCACATTGAAGGCATCAAAACTATGAATGAAAACATGTGGAATGAAATACTTAACAAAAAAGTGTGAAACAACTTAAAATATGTCTTATATTCTAGGTTCTTCAAAGTAGCCACCTTTTGCTTTGATTACTGCTTTGCACACTCTTGGCATTCTCTTGATGAGCTTCAAGAGGTAGTCACCGAAAATGGTTTTCCAACAGTCTTGAAGGAGTTCCCAGAGATGCTTAGCACTTGTTGGCCCTTTTGCCTTCACTCTGCGGTCCAGCTCACCCCAAACCATCTTGATTGGGTTCAGGTCTGGTGACTGTGGAGGCCAGGTCATCTGGCGTAGCACCCCATCACTCTCCTTCTTAGTCAAATAGCCCTTACACAGCCTGGAGGTGTGTTTGGGGTCATTGTCCTGTTGAAAAATAAATGATGGTCCAACTAAATGCAAACCGGATGGAATAGCCCGCCGCTGCAAGATGCTGTGGTAGCCATGCTGGTTCTGTATGCCTTCAATTTTGAATAAATCCCCCACAGTGTCACCAGCAAAGCACCCCCACACCATCACACCTCCTTCGCCATGCTTCACGGTGGGAACCAGCCATGTAGAGTCCATCCGTTCACCTTTTCTACAAAGACACGGTGGTTGGATCCAAAGATCTCAAATTTGGACTCATCAGATCAAAGCACAGATTTCCACTGGTCTAATGTCTATTCCTTGTGTTCTTTAGCCCAAACAAGTCTCTTCTGCTTGTTGCCTGTCCTTAGCAGTGGTTTCCTAGCAGATATTTTACCATGAAGGCCTGCTGCACAAAGTCTCCTCTTAATAGCTGATCTAGAGATGAGAAGGTGTGTCCAAACTATTCGTCTGTACTGTATATATATTCATTCTGAGGAAAAAAAGGAGTGAACATTGATATACTGTGTATATTTTTTATTATTATTATTACTAGCTGTTGTACCCGGGCGTTGCCCGGGATAGTAACTGTCTCTCTCCCAGTCTCTGTCTGTGTGTCGCTGTCTGTCTCTCTGTCTGTCTCTTTCCTTGTCTGTCTGTGTCTATGTCTCTGTCTGTCTGTTTCTATCTCTCTGTATTTGTATCAGTCTATCTGTTTCCTTCTCTGTGTCTGTCTATCTCTATGTCTGTCTGTCTCTATGTGTGTGTCTGTCTCTTTCCCCGTCTGTTTCCTTCCCCGTCTGTTTCTTTCCCCGTCTGTCTCTTTGCCCTGCTGTCTCTTTGCCCGGCTGTCTCTTTTCCAGGGCTGTCTCTTTGCCTGGCTGTCTCTTTGCCTGGCTGTCTCTTTGCCTGGCTGTCCCTTTGCCCGGCTTTCTCTTTTCCAGGGCTGTCTATTTCCCCGTCTGTCTCTTTCCCCGTCTGTCTCTTTCCAGGTCTGTCTCTTTGAACGTCTGTCTCTTTGCACGTCTGTCTCTTTCTAGGTCTGTCTCTTTCCAGGTCTGTCTCTTTGAACGTCTGTCTCTTTGCACGTCTGTCTCTTTCTAGGTCTGTCTCTTTCCAGGTCTGTCTGTTTGAACGTCTGTCTCTTTCCCCGTCTGTCTCTTTCCAGTGCTGTCTCTTTCCCTGTCTGTCTTTTTCCAGGTCTGTCTCTTTCCAGGTCTGTCTCTTTGCACATCTGTCTCTTTCTAAGTCTGTCTCTTTCTAGGTCTGTCTCTTTCCAGGGCTGTCTTTTTCTAGGTCTGTCTCTTTGCCCGGCTGTCTCTTTGCCCATGTTTCTCTATCCTCGGCTGTCTCTTTGCCCAGCTTCTTATACTAACAGTTTATTTTGTTTCTATAGCAACCACTGACAGTTGCTATTAATAACCTATAGCTCCCACCTCCATTCAGTTTAATGGAGGGATGTTTTTTTTAGAGTAACTGTAAATCGCGGGGTTAAAATTTCCCGTCAAACATAGTCTATGACGTTCCCTGAGTCACATGGGGCGTCTGTGCAAAATTTCGTGATTGTAAATGCGACGGTGCGGATTCCTTTAGCGGACATACACACACACACACATATATACAATGCTGGCCAAAGGTATTGGCACCCCTGCAATTCTGTCAGATAATAGTCTGTTTCTTCTTGAAAATGATTGCAATCACAAATTCTTTGGTATTATTTTCTTTATTTAATTTGTCTTCAATGAAAAAAAAACTAAAATTTGTCATAAAGCCAAATTGGATATAATTCCATACCAAACATAAAAAAGGGGGTGGACAAAAGTATTGGCACTGTATGAAAAATCATGTGATGCTTCTCTAATTTGTATAATTAACAGCACCTGTAACTTACCTGTGGCACCTAACAGGTGTTGGCAATAACTAGATCACACTTGCAGCCAGTTGACATGGATTAAAGTTGACTCAACCTCTGTCCTGTGTCCTTGTGTGTACCACATTGAGCATGGAGAAAAGAAAGAAGACCAAAGAACTGTCTGAGGACTTGAGAATCCAAATTGTGAGGAAGCATGAGCAATCTCAAGGCTACAAGTCCATCTACAAAGACCTGAAAGTTCCTGTGTCTACGGTGCGCAGTGTTATAAAGAAGTGTAAGGCCCATGGCACTGTGGCTAACCTCCCTAGATGTGGAAGGAAAAGAAAAATTGACGAGAGATTTCAACGCAAGATTGTGCGGATGGTGGATAAAGAACCTCGACTAACATCCAAACAAGTTCAAGCTGCCCTGCAGTCCGAGGGTACAACAGTGTCAACCCATACTATCCGTCGGCGTCTGAATGAAAAGGGACTGTATGGTAGGATACCCAGGAAGACCCCACTTCTTACCTCGAGACATAAAAAAGCCAGGCTGGAGTGTGCCAAAACTTACCTGAGAAAGCCTAAAACGTTTTGGAAGAATGTTCTCTGGTCAGATGAGACAAAAGTAGAGCTTTTTGGGAAAAGCCATCAAGATAGAGTTTACAGGAAAAATAATGAGACATTCAAAGAAAAGAACACGGTCCCTACAGTCAGACATGGCGGAGGTTCCCTGATGTTTTGGGGTTGCTTTTAGTGATGTGTCGGTCGATAACAATCCGACACAAAGATCTGGCTCCCTGCTGTGAACGACAGGAGCCGGATCACCAGTGTGAGCCGCTAAAATATCTAAACGGCTCTTTTCGCCGTCAAAACCCCACCCACCCGCGGATAAACCCCGCCTACTCAGCAATCTAATTGGCCGCTTGTAAGTGGGTGGGGTTTAGCCACGGGTGGGCGGGGCTTTGGCGGTGTTGCTATAATCTTAAATATGTGTTCACCTGGGGTGAACACATCTATATATATAATTGCCTTATTCTGTCTGTCTGTCTGTCTGTCTGTCATGCTCCGAAATTGTGTCCTTACGGGGACACAAAGCTGATTGGCCGCTGGGCTCGCCATGGCCCCGCCCCCCCACACGGATTGGCCTCTCGCCCCGGCTCTCTGCAGGCCCCGCCCCCCTCACGCAATGCACGCTCGCTGTGGCCCAACTGACACGGGGCTCCGATTCCCAGGTGAGTACACACACACATCAGATCACACTCACTCTCACACACACCTCACACATCACATCCACACATCACATCCACACATCACATCCACACATCACATCCACACATCACAACATGCTGGGATATCGCTTGCTTCTACACCGGCTCCGTCAGGATCCCGGCAGCGCCAGACATAACCTTGCGATGCTGGGATCTTAACGGAGGCCGTGAAAGCTGGTAACCATTATACACATCGGGTAACTAAGGTCCCTTAGTTACCCGATGTGTATCATAGTTACCAGTGTACACCGGCTCACACTCACTCTCATACACACCTCACACACATTACATCGCATCCACACATCAAGGTCCTGCAGCTGCGGAACATACATAACATAACAGCACACACACACACACAAATCAGATCACACTCACACACACACATCACATCGCATCCAAATACTCACAACATCCTGGGATATCGCTTGCTTCTCGGCGGCGATATTGTGCTGTGAGCTTCCAGGACCTGACGGAGGATCACATGGCCAGAAGCATGTGATATCCCCGGATGTTGTGAGTATCAGCGCGTATGTGCAATATCGTCAGTGTCTGTGTGTGTGAGTGGATGCGATCGTGTGTGTGTGAGTGGATGCGATCGGTTGTGTGTGTGAGTGGATGCGATCGGTTGTGTGTGTGAGTGGATGCGATCGGTTGTGTGTGTGAGTGGATGCGATCGGTTGTGTGGGTGAGTGGATGCGATCGGTTGTGTGGGTGAGTGGATGCGATCGGTTGTGTGGGTGAGTGGATGCGATCGGGTGTGGGTGAGTGTCGGCAGAGGAGCACGGCGTGCTGGAGGAGGCTGGGAGCAGAGAGGCTGATCTTGGGGAAGGCTGGGAGGGGGAGGCTGATGCTGAGGGAGGCTGGAAGGAGAGAGGCTGAGCAAACGTGCTCCATCCGCCATACTGCGCACTCCCCATCGTGCTGCATCCCCCATGCTGCGCACTCCCAAACGTGGTCCATCCGCCATGCTGCGCACTCCCAAACGTGGTCCATCCGCCATGCTGCGCACTCCCAAACGTGCTCCATCCGCCATACTGCGCACTCCCAAACGTGCTCCATCCGCCATACTGCGCACTCCCCATCGTGCACCATCCGGCATGCTGCGCACTTCCAAGCGGATGGAGCATGATGGGGGGTGCGCAGCATGGCGGATGGAGCACGTTTGGGAGTGCGCAGCATGGCGGATGGAGCACGTTTGGGACTGCGCAGCATGACGGATGGAGCACGTTTGGGAGTGCGCAGCATGACGGATGGAGCACGTTTGGGAGTGCGCAGCATGCCGGATGGTGCACGATGGGGAGTGCGCAGTATGGCGGATGGAGCACGTTTGGGAGTGCGCAGTATGGCGGATAAAGCACGTTTGGGAGTGCGCAGCATGGCGGATGGAGCACGTTTGGGAGTGCGCAGCATGGCGGATGGACCACGTTTGGGAGTGCGCAGCATGGCGGATGGAGCACGTTTGGGAGTGCGCAGC
Organism: Anomaloglossus baeobatrachus; assembly: GCF_048569485.1. Classification (NCBI taxonomy): domain Eukaryota; kingdom Metazoa; phylum Chordata; class Amphibia; order Anura; family Aromobatidae; genus Anomaloglossus; species Anomaloglossus baeobatrachus. Next base: position 185,159,350 of record NC_134361.1, read on the forward strand.
ATGGCGGATGGAGCACGTTTGGGAGTGCGCAGCATGGCGGATGGAGCACGTTTGGGAGTGCGCAGCATGGCGGATGGAGCACGTTTGGGAGTGCGCAGCATGCCGGATGGTGCACGATGGGGAGTGCGCAGTATGGCGGATGGAGCACGATGGGGAGTGCGCAGCATGGCGGATGGAGCACGTTTGGGAGTGCGCAGCATGGCGGATGGAGCACGTTTGGGAGTGCGCAGCATGGCGGATGGACCACGTTTGGGAGTGCGCAGCATGGCGGATGGACCACGTTTGGGAGTGCGCAGCATGGCGGATGGAGCACGTTTGGGAGTGCGCAGCATGGCGGGTGGAGCACGTTTGGGAGTGCGCAGCATGGCGGATGGAGCATGATAGGGGGTGCGCAGCATGGCGGATGGAGCACGTTTGGGAGTGCGCAGCATGGCGGATGGAGCACGTTTGGGAGTGTGCAGCATGGCGGATAGAGCACGATGGGGAGTGCGCAGCATGGCGGATGGAGCACGTTTGGGAGTGCGCAGCATGGGGGATGCAGCACGATGGGGAGTGCGCAGTATGGCGGATGGAGCACGTTTGGGAGTGCGCAGCATGGCGGATGGACCACGTTTGGGAGTGCGCAGCATGGCGGATGGAGCACGTTTGGGAGTGCGCAGCATGGGGGATGCAGCACGATGGGGGGTGCGCAGCATGGGGGATGGAGCACGATGGGAGGTGCACACCTCCCCCCAACACACACACATACGCGCACTGCACAACACACACACACTAGGAATCACAAACAACGCCCTACACAGACACCCACACACACAGACAACGCTGCACACACAAATATACGCACATACTGCACAACACACACATTGCTCAAAACATACCTCCCCCCAAAACACACCACACACACACAAACCGCACAACACACACACACACACAACGCTACAGACACACAGCGCTCCACAAACAACGCAACACACGCAACACACATACAACACCGCTCTCACCCCCCGCGACACTCAGAACATGTACAGCGCCCTACACAAACACTTGGTAACTACACACAACAACATCTATATATATATATATATATATATATATATATAAAACAAAAATCATACATGAACTACACAATACGTAAATTCTAGAATACCCGATGCGTAGAATCGGGCCACCTTCTAGTATTTAATAAGGAGCCGAGAACGAGCTGAAAGATCCGTCTCTTTTTGGTGAATGCAGCCATGGGAACCGGATCACCAAAAAGAGCCGGACTGCCCATCACTGGTTGCTTTGCTGCCTCTGGCACTAGACTGCTTGACCGTGTGCATGGCATTATGAAGTCTGAAGACTACCAACAAATTATGCAGCATAATGTAGGGCCCAGTGTGAGAAAGCTGGGTCTCCCTCAGAGGTCATGGGTCTTCCAGCAGGACAATGACCCAAAACACACTTCAAAAAGCACTAGAAAATGGTTTGATAGAAAGCACTGGAGACTACTAAAGTGGCCAGCAATGAGTCCAGACCTGAATCCTATAGAACACCTGTGGTGAGATCTCAAAATGGCAGTCTGGAGAAGGCCCCCTTCAAATCTCAGGGACCTGGAGCAGTTTACCAAAGAAGAATAGTCTAAAATTCCAGCAGAGCATTGTAAGGAACTCATTGATGGTTACCGGAAGCGGTTGTTCGCAGTTATTTTGGCTAAAGGTTGTGCAACCAAGTATTAGGGGCACTTTGCACACTATGACATCGCAAGCCGATGCTTGCAATGCCGAGCGTGATAGTCCCCGCCCCCGTCGCAGGCGCGATATCATTGTGATTGCTGCCGTAGCGAATATTATCGCTACGGCAGCTTCACATGCACTTACCTGCCCTGCGACGTCGCTCTGGCCGGCGACCCGCCTCCTTATTAAGAGGGCGGGTCGTGCGGCATCATAGCGACGTCACACGGCAGGCGGCCAATAAAAGCGGAGGGGCGGAGATGAGCGGGATGTAAACATCCCGCCCACCTCCTTCCTTCCGCATAGCCGGCGTGAGCCGCAGCACGCAGGTAGGAGATGTTCCTCGCTCCTGCGGCTTCACACACAGCGATGTGTGCTGCCGCAGGAACGAGGAACAACATCGTAACATCGGTCATTTCCAAATTATGGAAATGACCGACACTACACCAATGATACGATTACGACGATTTTGAGCTCGTTAATCGTATCAAAAATGCCATTTTTGGAGTTTTGTGTGAAATGATCAATGATTTGATTTTTGTGTCATTCTCTTTTGTGTTTTTTCATTGCAAGCAAAATAAATGAAGATAATAATACCAAAGAATTTGTGATTGCAATCATTGTCAAGAAGAAACTGAGTATTCTCTGACAGAATTGCAGGGGTGCCAATACTTTTGGCCAGCACTGTAGATACATACACTGAGCTTTATATATTAGATTATTACATTTTTTTCTTTTAAAAATTATTTCCTACGGAAACTTGAATTGGTGATTACTCGATGGCTTGTACAATACCCTGCGATAGTCACTAGTGTAATATTGCACTGTATGCCCTCTGCAGTCGTGTTGTGGGGGATTGATGAGGCACCTTCCCCCAATTTCTGATATCTTAATTATCTATGGTTACAGTTGATGGCAATATCTAAGGGTCAGCGGGCACAGGGCTTTTTTTTGTACAAGACTTTAAAAACAAGAAGCTTTTTAGTGAAAACCACTTTCAGAAACTTTTTTTGGAGAGGGTGGATGGAGTTTTTTGTTTCCTAAAACTGTTTTGAAGATTTTTTTTTTTTTAAACACTTTTTGAAGCCTTTTGACTAGACATTGCTTAGATGGGAGCATTTTTCATCAAGAGGTTCTTCAAAAAAGGTGTCATGCCCCTTTTTTCTTCATTCCAGGGGTTTTTCAACACCTGATAAGTAAAATAAAAAATGATCAAAAGACTGAACATATGAAGGTGCTACAAAAGAAATGAATAGGAAGAGTCTTTCAAGCATGTTTAAACACATAAAAAAGCACAACTACAGCATTTTTTTTCAGCTCCAGAGTCAGGCTTTGAATATAAGTCCTCTGACTTCTGTCATAAACTCACCTGCTGATGCCGTCATCTTTTTTGAAGCTCTGCTCTTGTCCTTCCCTGGGGATTTGTGATGTGCCGGCAGCTCCAGTGTTTATGGAGTGTGCCAGAGGTCACAACTCAATACAACTCTATGAGAGTCTCATTCTGGCCCTCGTAGACTTGCATTGAGAGCTTGTAATGTTACTTCTGTCTTCCGACCAGTCAGAAGGTACGTGTAGAAAATTTTTGCCGCCAAACCAGAACGGCATCTGTAAGAGGTGAAAACGCCAGAGGCTGAATATAAGACTGGGGGCAGGGAACTTAGATTTAAAGGAACACTCTGGTGCTGAAAAGATGACACCGGAGCGGTGCTTTAAATTGCTGCAATCGGAGAAAACTGTCTGCAGGTAAAACAGCTGATAACAACGCTGTACAGAGCGTGCAGTATCCCAGAGCCCCTTCTGTACAGAAGTGCATGAATAGTGGATGATCCAAGTGTAAACCTGGCAGGGTGGGTTCCCCAGACGCCATTGCCCGGGTACTCGTACCTGCCACATATATCATTCTTCTAGTAAAGTACGAAAACACCACCAAGGTCACTGAAATATCTTTGAGACTGACAAAAGTAGTCTTAATTTAACCCCTTCACGACATTAGACATAAGTTTCCGTCATGATCGGATAGGGTTTCACTACCTATGACGTCAACCTAATTCATGGCAATTGCGCAAGCACAGGAGCTGTGCCCACGCAATCGCTGCCAGGACGTCAGCTTATATGACAGCCAAGACCCGGCTCTCACAGCCAGGAGCGGTCCCCATGCTGCCTTGGGCTGTTTAAACCCCTAAATGCTGTGATCAATAACAATCGCAGTATTTAGGGGCTGGGAGAGGGAGTGTGCTCATTTTCCCATGCGATCAGGACCTCCGCATCGTGATCACAGGGGCCTGATCATTATGACGACCTCCGGGTTAGCCACAGGTGCATCTCAATAAATTAGAATATCATCAAAAATGTAGTTTATTTCAGTAATTCAATACAAAAAGTGAAACATATAGAGTCATTACACACAGAGGGAAATATTTCTATATATTATATAGAGCCATTACACACAGAGGGATCTATTCCTATATATTATATAGCGTTATTACACACAGAGGGTTCTATTCCTATATATTATATAGAGTCATTACACACAGAGGGATCTATTCCTATTTATTATATAGAGTCATTACACACAGAGGGATCTATTCCTACTGTATATATTGTATAGAGTCATTACACACAGAGGAATCTATGCCTATAATTATATAGAGTCATTACACACAGACGGATCTATTCCTATATATTATATAGAGTCATTACACACAGAGGGATCTATTCCTATATATTATATAGAGTCATTACACACATAGGGATCTATTCCTATATATTATATAGAGTCATTACACACAGAGGGATCTATAAACACTTGAAAAAGATTCACGGACTGCAATGCATGGACTTCTGACCCAAACTCAGCAGCCTTACATAGGAGGCTGCTGATTTTGGGTTGGGAGAACTGTGGCCAGTCTGTGCATTGTCCTCCATGATCAGACCAATGTGCATGTGTGGCGCCCTGGACAAGCCAGGTCGTCACAGGTACTACACCAACACACCCCACACTCCCGGTCAGGCACACCGAAGTCAGACAAAAACCCTTGTTGCCTCCCTCCAGGGGCTGATGTTCACACCAGGGGGTGGGCCAGGCGGTTGGTCCCGCCCACGAGGAGTTCACAGTCCTGGAGGCGGGAAAAGAAGTTGTAGTTTGCTGATCAGTTAGGGAAGTGAAAGGGAGAGGAAGCGAAGTGGCAGCAGAGCAGACTGAAGTTGGTCCGGGTGTGTGGCCCGGACGGAACAGCAAGGTTGGCAGACGGTGGTGACCGTCTGCAGGAGAGGCCTATTGGAGCCAACCGTAAGGACCGTGGACGGGTGGTGGCCCGGCGGTACCGGACCGGTACGCAAAGAGAAGCCAGCACCATCCGGCAGGGGCTTACGGACCCCGGCAAGGCTAGGAGTCGCCGTGCAATTTGCCAAATCTGTTAGCGAAGGGAACCTCCTGGGTTTCCCAGCAGCCAAGTCCCGACAGAAGGCAACAGTCCAACCGAGAGAGGGAAACACAGTCACCGCCAAGGCTACAGTTCCCAGGGCCAGAGCCTGCGGGCAAAAGGGGCTCCTTCGGCAACCTTCAAAGCTGGGGAGCGGGTTACCGGTGGGAACCCATTGGAACTGTTACAGTACACAGGTGCAGGGAAAGGCAGTCACCACCAACCTGCCGGGAGACACAACACCGCAGCCGTCTGTGGGACCCGTCCATCCAGCCGTTTGTTTAATCAGAGACTCTGTGTACATCATTGGGCTGAGTGAGTACCACCGTGCCGTGCGGCACAGCGCTGCCCCCGCGACCCTGCACCTCATCAGGCCCCGTAACCCGCCTGCAATCCATCCCTACCCCCTCACCGGGCCCCGGGACAACCAACCCCCTACCCACGGAGGGGAGAAAACAACATCCTAGCTGCTCCCTGTCATCGCTCCCGGGATCCCCGTCCAGAGCAGCGGTGGTGTCACCAATCTCACCACAACCGTGGGTGGCGTCACGGACAATAAATCCCCAAAACCATCCCCCCTTTCACTCACGGGCGAGGAACGCCGCTCGAGTCCCCGGGATCTGGCCCAGCGCTCGAGCCACCACCGAGCAGCAGCAGCAGCAGCCGGACCCGAGCAGTGGGAGAGCGCAGCGTCCCCTCCTCCGCCCGTGACACATGGACTTCTTGGTATCACAGAATTGGCACTATCCTGGATCACTTCATATTTAGCAGGCTGGACTTTCAGTGTCTCCCTCTCTCATACTACCTCCTCATCTCTCCCCCTATTTGTAGGTGTCCTCTAAAATTCAGTTCTAGGACCCCTGCTGTTCTCCATCTACACCTTTCACCTGGGACAGCTCATAGATTCAGACAGCTTTCAGTATCATCCATCTCTACGCTGATGATACACAGATCTACCTCTCTGCACCTGATATCACTTCCTTACTAACCAAAATCCCACAATGTGTATGCTATTACATCCTTCTTTTCTGCTCAATTTCTAAAACTGAACATGGACAGAACAGAACTCAACATCTTTTCCCCATCTCACTCTACCACTCCACCAGACCTGTCCATCAGAGTCAATGGCTGCTCACTCTCTCCAGTTCCGCGTGCTCGCTGCTTGGGGGTAACTCTCGACTCTGCTTTCTCCTTCAAGCCACAAATCCAAGCCCTTTCCACCTCCTGCCGACTCAAATTCAAAAATATTACTCAGATCCATGCATGCCTTGACCAAGAATCTGCAAAAACACTACTGCATTCCCTCATCATCTCCTGCCTCAACTACTGCAACCTCCTGCTCCCTGGCATCCCCTCTAACACTCTCGAACCCTACAATATACTCTAAACTCTGCTGCCCGACTAATCCACCTCTTCCCTTGCTATATTCTGACCCCCTCTGCCAATCTCTTCACTGGCTTCCCATTGCCCAAAGACTCTGTTTCAAAACTCTAACCATGACATACAAAGCCATCAGTAACCTGTCACCTCCGTACATCTGTGACCTAGTCTCCCGCTGCTACCTGTACGCAACCTCTGATCTTCAAAAGATCTCCTTTTCTTCTTTTCCCACAATTACATACCATATTTCTACTGCGCCTCCCCCATACTCTGGAACTCTCTGCCACAACATATCAGATTCTCACCTACCTTGGAAACCTTCAAAGGAACATGAAGACAACAAGCCTACAACCTGCAGTAACCCTCAGTCCGATCACAACCAGGTCCACCCTCACTTACTGTTGTGACGTCCTGGAGGTGGATTCACGGGGCCGTGCACCGGACTCACCCAGTGAGGCAACCCGGAGCTAACCCCTATACAGGGACTGTCAGATCACCCTACCAGAGGGCCTAGATGCACGGCAACCGGAACACTAGGGGTACGGAGTCTGAGTCCTTCAAGGGTCTGCACAGGGAAAGTCTATTAGTCCACAGGGAGCCGTAGACAGGATGGGTGTCTGGAACCAGGTTCAGGTGCCGAGATGGTACAGCAGACAGGGCCCAGGTCCAATGAGATTTGCAGGCTGAGGTTAACAGGTGGAATCGGGGACCGGTGATGGGATCAGGCTGACGGAAGATGGTGCGATCCACAGCGGACAGCCACCGGGACACTTCCTGGGCAATCAGCAATCTGGACCAGGTCAGAACGGCAGACGGACTCTGCGGAAGAGACAGTGTTATGCGAGAGACAAGGCACAGAGAGACCTGAACACCTAGCTATGGAAACACGTTGAACAGGCGCCGCCCATCTGGAAAGGGAAGTCTTAAATACCCTGTACCTGTAACAGCCATATCCTGTTTCCGGGACACTGGCCCTTTAAGAGGAGGTGAGTGAGCGCGCCGGCGCCCTAATACGCATGCGCTAGGCCCGAGTGCCAGAGACCAGTACAGGAAGCTGGGAGGAAGGTGGAGAGGATGCAGAGGAGCCAGGCACCGAGTCCTGGATCGCAGCGTGGTGCCGGGAGCGGCAGACGGGAGGCAGTGAGGATGCACGTGAGGAGGAGTGAGCGGGGACGCCGTGGGCAGGGGAACCGGAGACCGGAGCGGTGAGTGACAGGCGGTGCCGGGACCCGGTGAGCGTGACAACTGTATCCTCAACCACCCCTGGTAGATTGTGAGCCCTCTCGGGCAGGGTCCTCTCTCCTGTACCAGTCTGTGCCTTCAAATGTACACGATTACTGTGCTTGTCTATGTATGCCCCTTTTCACATGCAAAGCGCCATGGAATAAATGGCGCTATAATAATAAAATAATTACATCGGTTATTGTTCAGCTGCAGAAATTGAAGCTATACACCTCCCTGATAGTATTGCATAATGGACACGTATATGCAGGGCCGGATTAAGGTTGGTGGGGGCCCCTGGGCAGAAAATCTGGTGGGGGCCCCGTAAACGTTAACATTTTTAGCCATAATAGTAGAGCACAAACTGTAGCATTTAGATATAAATCCAATGAGCATATAGCTTACAATACAGATACAGTCCAAGATCACTCACAGCTGTCACTTATACACACAGTACAATACAGATACAGTCCAGGATCACTCACAGCTGTCACTTATACACAGAAAGTAGAGTTACTCACATATTTTTTATTCATCCCAATGGGAAGGCAGCCAGGGCCGGCTCCAAGTTTTTGTGGTCCCCGGTTGAGTCTCAATGGGCCCCATCCACATGTAGACACGCACATACACATACAGGCATATGTACATATACAAATTTGAAGACAAATTCACAAAAATACATTTAAACAGACAAATATATGCACAGTCATATACACTTACATACATGCAGACACAGACACATTACAGGTGTTAATATGGAGAAGTCACAAGCAGTATCACTCACCTCCCCCCCCCCGCTTGTTTCCAGCTCCTCCAGGACATGTGGCTGTGTTGCATGATGGCCATCACTAACAGACATGACTGCACACCGTGCACACTGACACAGCACTGCTGTATATACATCACAGGAGGGGCTGGGGCCTACAATATATACATTACAGGAAGGGCAGGGGGCATAGACTTTACTGGGGGGGGCCATAGATGTTACTGGAGTGGCAAACAGCTCTGGTGGCGTACACATTACTGGGATGGGTGGCTTAGCGCTCTGGGGGACCCATATAGTTCTGGGGTGCCGCACAGACTGCTCTGATTCATATACACACACACAGCTCTGCTTCACACACACACACACACACACAGCTCTGCTTCACACACACAGCTCTGCTTCACACCACACATCTTTCTTCAGCTCTGCTTCACACACACACACACACACACGGCTCTGCTTCACACACGCACAGCTCTGCTTCACACCACACATCTTTCTTCAGCTCTGCTTCACACACACACACACACACACACACGGCTCTGCTTCACACACACACAGCTCTGCTTCACACACAAACACAGCTCTGCTTCACACACACACACAGCTCTGCTTCACACCACACAACTTTCTTCAGCTCTGCTTCACACACACACACACACACACACGGCTCTGCTTCACACACACACAGCTCTGCTTCACACACACAGCTCTGCATCACACACAAACACAGCTCTGCGTCACACCACACATCTTTCTTCAGCTCTGCTTCACACACACACACACACACACACACACAGCTCTGCTTCACACACACACACACACAGCTCTGCTTCACACACACACACACACATAGCTCTGCATCACACCACACATCTTTCTTCAGCTCTGCCCTTACCTGCTCTGATGCCATCCTCCTGCTGCTCCGGTGTAGGCCCCGTCGTCCTGCTGCTGTTCCGGTGCCACGGCCATCCTCCTGCTCCGGTGAGTCTCCTCTCCTGGCCGCGGCGTCGGTCTTCTCCTCCGCGGCCGCGGCGTCGGTCTTCTCCTCCGCGGCCGCGGTGTTGGTCTTCTCCGCGGCCGCGGCGTCCTGCTGTGACGTCTGCAGCATTGGACGCCGCAGAAGAGCAGGGAGAACCTCTGACCCCGGAAGTACAAACGCTGGTACTTCCGGGGTCAATCAGTGTCCTGCGCCCGCAGTTTGTTTTTGCGTCTTAGAGGCGCAGATACAAATAAATGTAGGTGCTCCCCCCCGAAAACACAGCTGATTTATTAGACTGTCTTTACGGAGGGGGAGAGGGTGTGAAGAAAAAAAAAAATTGCTGACGGGTGGCAAGTATGGCCCTGGTGGTGGGGGCCCCCTTGGAAGCTCTTTTGGTGGGGGCCCCGGGGCTGAAGCCCCGCCTGCCCCTCCTATAATCCGGCCCTGCGTATATGCCTTTATTTCTCAGCACTGAGGACACCATAAATCCTGGCCAAATCCCCAACTCCATTTGCTGAAATGCAGCCCCTAAAGACCCTTCCCTGCTGACTGCAGACTCTTAAAGTGCCACTCTCCGGCCCTTTGGCTAACTTCCTTTTGTTACAGTCAAATATGTAACATTTTGACTCATCAGTCCAGAGAACCTGCTGCCATTTTTTCATCCCAGGTCCTATGTATTTATGCATAGTTGAGTCACTTGATCTTGTTTCCATGCTGAAGGTATGGGTTTTTGAAAGCAAGTCTTCAAGTCTTCCATAGCAAACACTTCTGCCTCGACTTCTCCAAACAGTAGACGTGTGTAGCTGGATCCCACTAGCTGCTACGAGTTCTAAGCTGATGGCACTGCTGGACAGCTTCCGATTTTGAAGTGAAGTAAAAATGATGTGTCTTATGTGCTGTACTAAGTTTGTTTGGCTGACCACTATATCTATAGTCCCCATTGTAGTGCATTTCTTGATGGTCCTCCAAAAGAACACATCTTCAAAACCAAAGCAACTTGGACATATTTTTCTGGGCGAGACCTTGCTTATGCAGTATAACTACCTTGTCTACTTTGTCCGGCAATAGTGTATCGTAACGTGAAGCTGTCTTCCACAAACTCACTTTTGTAGCAAAATTTACTTTTTGTCATCCAGTTTTAAGCATCCTATACAGCTGGTTCGATTTCAGATAGCTACCGTGTTTCAACCTACAAATTAAAATGATGATCACCTGTTTTCTATAACTGGTAACTCATACACCTGACTATAACGCTACAAATTCTTTAACTGTGTATGAGTACACTACAGTTCAAAAGTTTAGGGTCACTTGGATATTTCCTTATTTTTGAAAGAAAAGCACATTTTTTTCAATGAAGCGAACATTTAATTAAACAGAAATACACTCTATACATTGTTAATGCGGTAAATGACTATTCTAGCTGCAAACATCTGGTTTTGAATGCAATATCTACATAGGTGTATAGAGGCCCATTTCCAACAACCACCACTCCAGTGTTCTAATGGTACATTGTTTGCTAACTGTGTTAGAAGGCTAATGGATATTTAGAAATCCCTTGAAAACCCTTGTGCAAGTGTGTTAGCACAGCTGAAAACAGTTTTGCTGATTAGAGAATTATAAAATTGGCTTTCCTTTGAGCTAGTTGAGAATCTGGAGCATTAAATGTGTTGCTTCCATTAAACTCTCAAAATAGCCAGAGAAAGAGAACTTTCATGTGAAACTCGACAGTCTATTCTTGTTCTTAGAAATGAAGGATATTCCATGCGACAAATTGCCAAGAAACTGAAGATTTCCTACAACGGTGGGTACTACTGCCTTCAGAGGAGAGCACAAACAGGCTCTAACCCGAGTAGAAAGAGAAGTGGGAGCCCGCGCTGCACAACTGAGCAACAAGACAAGTACATTAGAGTCTCTAGTTTGAGAAATCGACACCTCACAGGTCCTCAACTGGCAGCTTCATTAAATAGTACCCGCAAAACACCAGTGTCAACGTCTACACTGAAGAAGCGACTCCGGGATGCCGGCCTTCAGGGCAGAGTGGCAAAGAAAAGCCATATCTGAGACTGGCTAATAAAAGGAAAAGATTAATATGGGCAAAAGAACACAGACATTGGACAGAGGAAGATTGGAAAAAAGTGTTATGGACAGACAAATCGAAGTTTGAGGTGTTTGGATCACACAGAAGAACGTTTTTGAGATGCAGAACTACTGAAAAGATGCTGGAAGAGTGCCTAACGCCATCTGTCAAGCATGGTGGAGGTAATGTGATGGTCTGGGGTTGCTTTGGTGTTGGTAAAATGGGAGATTTGTACAATGTAAAAGGGATTTTGAATAAGGAAGGCTATCACTCCATTTTGCAGCACCATACCCTGTGGACTGCGCTTGATTGGAGCCAATTTCATCCTACAACAGGACAATGACCCAAAGCACACCTCCAAATTATGCAGGAACTATTTAGGGAAGAAGCAGGCAGCTGGTATCTATCTGTAATGGAGTGGTCCGTCCAGTCACCAGATCTCAACCCTATAGAGCTGTTGTGGGAGCAGCTTGACCATATGGTGCGCAAGAAGTGCCCATCAAGCCAATCCAACTTGTGGGGGGGGAAGCATGGGGTGAAATATCTCCAGATTACCTCCGCAAATTAACAGCTAGAATGCCAAAGGTCCGCAAAGCTGGAATTGCTGCAAAGGAGCATTCTGTGCCGAAAGCAAAGTCTGAAGATAAAATTATTATTTCAAATAGAAATCGTTATTTCTAACCTCGTCACTGTCTGGACCATATTCTCTATTCATTATGCAACTCATTTGAGAAATAAAAGTACGATTTTTCATGGAAAAGACAAAATTGTCTGGGTGACCCCAAGCGTTTGAACTGTAGTGTATATTGAGAAGAATTGATGCTGTTTTGAGAACAAAGGGCGGTCACCAAACATTGATTCTTCTTAAATTGTTCCTGCTTTGTAGCATTTTTTACACACCTACCCAAAGCTTTTTCACATGACTGTACATAGAAAAAAATGTAATGATTATAACCATTCAGAAAACAACTTGTCAAGTTCTTAATACATAGCTGTTGCACCCACATTTTTCCATTTTAGATCACTATCTTGTGGTTTAACACATTCTTACTATCATACTTATTTTGACATTTGAGACTTTATGGTGTAACAAAAAGGTTCAGAATTTTGCTCTTAATCCCCCCTCGAAATGCTTTACCTTCAGACTCAAAATCTACATATACATACACTATATTTTCTGTATGATGAATATATACACACACACACACACACACACACACACACAAGCGTCTCAATAAATTAGAATATCATCATATAGTTTATTTCACTAATTCAATACAAAAAGTGAAACACATATATAGAATCATTACACACAGCTATAGATATGGCCATTTTTCTATGCTAAATATCTCAATTTTTCTTAATTTCCTAAAGCAGTAATGCAGATCTATATTCTTGCATTCATTGTTTCCATGCTTTAGCATTTCAGAGTGCAACTGTCTTTTTTTTGTTATTATATGTCATGTTCAGTTTGCACCTGTTCAGACTGCATTTTGGGAATGCCTTCAGTCTTTTAGGCTGCTTTCACACATCAGTTTTTTGCCATCAGGCACAATCCGGCAAAAACATGAAAAAACGGATCCGGCGTCTGTTGCCGCCGGATCCGTTTTTCCCCCCATAGACTTTCATTAGCGCCGGATTGTACCGGAAGGCCTTGCGTTTCATCCGTTTTTTACCGGATCCAGCAAAATTTACTTGTGCGGCAGCCAGATGAAACGTTGAAGTGAATGTTTTTGTGTCCGGCAAAAAAAACGGATTGTGCCGGATCCGGCGCCGTACGCAATGTTTTATAATGGATGCCTATGGACGCCGGATCCATCGTAATGTGGCAAAAAACGGATCCGGCCGCCGGATCCGTTTTTTGGAACTGAGCATGCTCAGTATCACACCGGATCTGTCAAAAAACTGAAGGAACTGATGGAAAAATCTGATGCAACTGATCCGTTTTTTCGCCGGATCCGTCGCATCAGTTATTTCGCCGGATTGTTCCTGATGCCAAAAAAATGATGTGTGAATGCAGCCTTATAAAGTCATATCCTCTGACGGTACACCCCTCTCCCATTAGCCACAAGTGATTTTATTCTTTAGTAGCAGGTTCCTGCTTGCCCATACACATGGAGGTTTGTAACGCAGAGAGGCTTCAGTTCAGTGTAGGTTCCCAGTATATGAGTTTACGTTGATGTGGCTACTGGGCAAATATAGAAATGGCCATTTTTGTATGCTAAATATCTCAATTTTTTTATTTTTTTTTTGTGTGTGTGGGGGATGACATATGTCCTGCATACTTCACCACTGTTTTAAAGTTTTGTTTAAAAAGGTTTTAAATTTATGATTTTAAATGTTGTTTATTGTTTATCACAGAACCCGGTTTCCTTAAACTACAACTAGCTGAACTCGATAATGTGGGCCTAATTTGGAGGGCTTTAAGAGCAAGCCAGAACTAAAGAATTAAATTAAGAACTGAACAAGTTTCTTATGATAGATATATTGTTCTAATCTATAATATAAGCATGTCTTGTAGCCATTTATAAACCATGGTAATGATGTAAATATGTAATAATAACATATAATGTTTGACCTCAACTTTGCCCACATGGTCACTCTGTACGTGCGTGCGCGGACCAGTCCACGGCCCCCTTCGCTGCTGTGCCCGGCGTCCAATGGTAGGTCGATCAGGCGCGCATGCGCGATATGGTCTTCCAGGCCGCCGGCCGTGGCAGTGAATGCGGCGGTGGCTGGACTACACGCACCATTAGTTACAGGTGCACACTTCATGACAGGTATGTAGGGAACTGGTCCACTGTCCCTGCACCTCCGGACGAAGCTCCGGCGAAACACGTTGGGGTGCGGGGCAGTGTGACCAGGGACTGGGCATGGCAACATCAGGTGGTTATTTTTGAGGGGTGAGATCCCCCATATTTCCTTAAAAAAAACAGGTTGAATGGGGCAATTTTTGGGCTAATTGGGGCTATCCATATATACTTTGTTGGCATTTGCTCATTTAATCTGTTATTATCATGAGCCACTTGTGTCCAATATAGTGGAATTTTCAGACTGTCAGGATTTGAGCATCAATTTTGCAATTGGGCTAATTGATATGCAATATATACATGTGTTTGTAATCACGTAATACAAATCCCATAGGATAATAATTTTCTGTATAATATTTGGGACGTGTGCAATATGGCAATACGTGAGGCCAGTAAAGAAGCACTATAACTAAGCACTTTATTTATCTATATGTTTATTTATTTGCTCAATATGATACTATATACATATAAATAGGCTGCTTTTTTGATGTTACATAATTTATTCATGTCTGGTTCCACTATATGTATATATATATATATATATATATATATATATATATATATATATATAATTGGTCTAATGAATTTGCTGTATATGGAACCTAGGCAGTAATGCATATCTATATTCTTGCATTCATTGTTTGCATGCTCTATCATTTCAGAGTGCAACTGTCTTTTTTTTGTTATTATATATGTTCTATATGTTCAGTTTTGCACCTGTTAAGAGTGTCGTCCGTCTTTTGTCTAGATTATGAAGTTATATCCTCAGACGGTGCACCATTCCTCCATTAGCCACAAGTGATTTTATTCTTTAGTAGCAAGTTCCTGCTTGCCCATACACATGGAGGTTTGAAACCCAGAGAGAGGCTTCAGTTCAGTGTAGGTTCCCAGTAGTATATGAGATTACCTTGACGTGGCTACTGGGCAGATATAGAAATGGCCATTTTTATATGCTAGATATCTCAATTTTTCCTAGATTTCCTCATGCAGTAATGCATGTCTGTATTCATTGGTTGCATGCTTTAGCATTTCGGAGTGCAACTGTTTTTTTTTTAATCAAAAAAATCTCTCCTAGAGCTTATTTTTGGGGAAATGGTAATTCTCACAGTAGATTTCACCCCTTTCAGTATTGCAAAGTTCAAATTCCCAACAAAACCACGTGATACATGTTGTCTCTTGTTTTTTCACAAAACCTGCTTGTGCCCCCCTACCCTTATATAAATGGTCTCATAACTGATTAACTTGCCCCCATGCTTTTAACAAAATCTTTAGGGATGATCGAATATTTCGATTATCCGGCTTCGCGAATAATTTCCAAATACCTCGCCGCTATTCGACTATTTGTGAATATTCGATGCGCAATGTAAGTCTATTGGAAACCCGAATAACAACTATTCAGACCTATTCGGGCTTTCCATAGACTTAGGGGTACTTTACACGTTGTGACATTGCTAGCATCGGCTAGCGATGCCAAGCGCGATAGTACCCGCCCCTGTCGCACATGCGATATCTGGTGATCGCTGCCGTAGAGAACATTATCGCTACGGCAGCTTCACACGCACATACCTGCTCGGCGACGTCGCTGTGACTGCCGAACTACCCCCCCTTCAAGGGGGAGGTGCGTTCGGCGTCACAGCGACGTCACTAATCGGCCGGCCAATAGAAGCGGAGGGGCGGAGATGAGCGGGACGTAAACATCCCGCCCACCTTCTCCCTTCCGCATTGCTGTCGGGATGCAGGTAAGGAGATGTTTGTCGCTCCTGCGGTGTCACACACAGCGATGTGTGGAGCTGCAGGAACGACAAACAACATCGTACTTGCGGTCGACCCGACATTATAGAAATGATTTTCGACACTTTTGCGATCGTTTATCGTCGCGCCTACGATTTACACGCTGCGATGTCACTACCGGCGCCGGATGTGCGTCACTAACGACGTGACCCCGACGATATTTCGGAAGCGATGTCGCAATGTGTAAAGCCCCCCTAACATTGCACATCGAATAGTCGAATAGCAGCGAAGTATTCGGAAAATATTCGCGAAGCCGGATAATCGAAGTATTCGATCGTCCCTAAAAATCTTTTCAGTTCTTTACTCATCTGTAAAGAAAGAAATAGGAGTAAAGGTTGACCTGGAATGGAAACATTTTTCTGGGGTTCCTCCGTGGTTTTCATTTGGGGCATTGATTCAATTTAGCAATGGCTCAATTTAATCTGCTTGTAGCTATCTGAGAGTATGTGCACTCCAATAATTCCTACTGTATGCGTGTAAAATATGGGACCCATGAGACGGCTTTAATCTTTTAGCCTTAGGTTCTGGCCATGGAGGAGCAAAAACAGAGTGGACTGCTTACATAATAATAGAGTGGAATTGCTTCTGAGAATCTGCTACACCGAAATGAGCAACATCGCTACCTACAGCGAGACCTCTCGGTCAGGCAGCAACACCTGCAGGGCTCAAACGTCGGCATCTTCTGCAGTGAAGATGTAGCACTTTTATCTTTTAGGAATATATTTGCTGGTGACTTGTATCTCCAAGCTGCAGCGTGGATGAAGATTTTACTATAGTTGAATAAATCACAGGCACAGTTTGTGGAATTACTGTAAAGGAATGCCAGAGAGTCGCAATAAAAAATGTCAGCGACGTTATTGTGCCTATTATTGACAAATTGTCACATCTCTTTGACCTTACAGGGTTTATTATCTTTGCACTGTGACTTTACTCTTGGGTTATTCCACATTGATCATTACACTATGCGGTTATTATCCTCGTGCAGATATATCACTGTTTATTATGACTGTCCTTTATTTCCTAGTATCCCTGAACATGGATTTGTGCCGCCTCCACGTCAGCAGCCGAGCTGCTCGGATCCGGATCCGCGGTGGCTCGAGGGGCGTCCGGACCCGGGGGTCGTGCGGCCACTCAAATGAAGGGGATATTTACAGGGGATGGTGTATCTACAGTTCGTGACGCCACCCGTGGTGTGTGGTAAGGTTGGAGTACCACCGCTGCAGCTGGGAGTTCCTGGGGTGATGACAGGGGCAGCCAGGTGTTGTGACCCTCCACGGGTAGGGGGGATGCCCCGGGACTCGGTGATGTGCTTGAGAAGTGCCGTTGAGGGGTGGAAGGGTCAGTTGTGTACTCAGTCCATGAAGCTGACACCGACAACTTGGTAAATCAAAGTTCTGGACACCGCTGCCGCTGAGGGGACCACGTTTGGGTCCCGTCCCCGGTGGTGTTGCCTGATGATCTGTGACCTTTTCCCTGGCACTTAGTCTGCTTTTTAATTGGCTCCGGTAGCTTGAAACTAGTCGGGTCCCGCTCCCCAGTGTGGCCAACTGTGTGAGCTTGCTCTCAGGGTTCACCCTTGGGATTTCCTGGACCGTTTTGTGGAAAGTCTTATCCCCCTCGTTGCGCTAGTACCCCGATTTTGGAGCGGGTGGAGAGCGGATCTTGAAGCCTCTGTTCTCGTCAGGTGAATTGTCAGGTTGCCTGAAGCTACTCCCTGACCTAGGGTCCACGTACCCCGTCATGCCCTGGTCCCAGCCCGGTGATGGCACAAGGCCGCCGGCTGTCCTCCTCGACAATACCGTGCCCCTTGTCATGATCCCCTGCGACCGGGGTCCAGCTCCTACTAGGCCCAGACCACCGTCTGCCACCTAGTACTTCCAAGGAGCCAGGCTCCTGACCTCTTCTCTCCTTCACTTCCAACACTACACTGGCCTACTCCTGACACGCCTGATCTCCCCTTAACAAACCCCCCAAGTGGGCGACCCTATTCCACTCAGGCCGTCCACTGGTGTGTCTGGTGGGTGTGGTGCAGAGTGTTCCTAGGATTTTGATTAGCTGGTTTTGTCAACACCAAAGTTCGGGACCCGTAACCAAGGAGGAGGTGGATACTGCACAGAAGGGCAGATTGCACAATACCCTGTGACGACCTGATAGGCCAGGGGCGTCACAGATTTCTCTGTGTTCATTATTCTTGCCACATGACATAGTTGTGTGCATTATCCACATTCTGTGATGTTACTGTAACAATTATTCGTCTGCAGTGACATCACTGTGTGCATTTTCATGGGTGCAAATGTCTAAATTGTTGAGATTACAGTCACACCTGAGAACTCGTACAAATCAAACTGTTCCTCTGCCTTAGAGATCATAATCAATACTGTAAATGATATTGATTTTGGGTGACCCTGTTACATCATTCTCACTGTTGCTTCATCTATATTTTATTCAGAATAAGTATTATGCCCATACCGGTGGCCCCACACTCTCCTGACCCCATCCCCTGGCGGGGACGTCTGTTCTTTCACCTGCCTGGCTGTCCTGCGGTGTCTGTCCTGTCATCGGATCATGCTGCTGTCTCTCAGTGGGCTGCACACACCTAACAGGCCTCCTGGGAATGCCCATAGGGTGCGCACGCGGTCACGCCCTGACCTGGAAGTGCTTCTCAGGTTTCAAATATTTAAGGCACCTTCCCCTTAAGGGAGGTGCCTGTTCAACGAGTTAATTAAGTTGCTAGTTCTCAGGACCTTTGTGCCGCTGTAGCTGCATCTGTTTATTGTGCTATATTCTGCTGCTGACTCATTTCTGCTTCAGTGCTATGCTTATCTGCTGCACAATCATCCTCGCCGCCTGGCTACCACAATACCCGCTGCTGCTGTATCCATCCAGCCATACCGGACGGATTCACGACTCTGCCTGCTGCTGTCACTTCTATCAGAGACTGTACTGTATCCGTGGCACCAGCTACCAAGGTACCGCAGATCCCCTGGGGCTGCCCTCTAGAAGTTCGTTCCTCTAGGCCAGAGGTTCCCAACTCCAGTCCTCAAGGCACACTGTTGGTGTTTCTTTAGCATTGCATGGGTGTTGGATTCAGCACCTTTGCAGGTGATTAAATTATCACCTGTGCAATACTAAGGAAATCCTGAAAAACATGCACTGTTGGTGTGCCTTGAGGACTGGAGTTGGGAACCTCTGCTCTAGGCTAGTGAACGGTACTTTGGGTCCAGCGGGCCCACTAATACCGTGCTCGCCCTGCGAACATAACAATAAGGACCAAAGTAGCACTGAACAGGCAGACAACAAGCGTGTTCCTAAGGGCATGTGCACATAACGTCTTTAAATTGGGGCGAATCCACCTTTTAAGTTGTTTCAGAACTTTTTATCCATGAGTAGATACTTAGCCTGAAACGCGTGGTGAAAGTAATATATCACACATTTCTTGGATATACTGATAGTGACAAATTTTATTGATTTTTTTTTGGAATAAAGTTTTCGATATATTTTAACTCAAGAAATGGCTGGATTACCCTTCATTGTCTACTCAGTCTTCAGCCACATCAAGCAAATGCCAAATCTACTCAGAAGCTTCGTGTTAGATGAGCTGGACTACGTCTGCACCTGGCTTCAGAAAATGGGGTTTATTGTCCTGCTGAAGTGTCTTTTTGGTCGTTTCTTGAGGGCTTGCGTTGTCATTTTTGACCATTGGCTATTTTTTAAATGTTTTTAAAAAGTTTTGGGGTTGTTCTTTGTACTCACATTTTCTGATCTTTTTATTACTTTTTTTTCTTTATTCAATAATGAAGAATATTTTAACTATTATTAAATGGAATCTGTCAGCAAGTTTTTGCTATGTAAGCTGAAGCCAGCATCCGGCTAGGGTTAACACAGAACGTTCAAGCATGCCTTTTTTGTCACAGTCCAATCTTTTGTTTATTTGCTATGTTAGTTTAAACAGCAGGACTCTTATAATTACATGACTAGAAACTCAGACACACAGCAGTCCGGCACGCCCCCTGCTGTGATTGACATCTCACTGTCAATGTACAATCTTTATAGAGAGCCTGGTGTGGGTGGGGACAGCTCTCTCAGCTCTGCTACATGACTAAAGCTAAAAATTCAAATTGTGTCGGAATGACTGCAGCCAGTAATCTAAGTGATACATCATTGGTTTCAGGATCTCTTTGCCTACATCATGCTGCTCCCAATTCTGCCCTTATTCAGATTGATGTCTGTTAACACATGGTGAGGTTTTAATATTAGAGAGTGTAGGTACTGTCCCAAGTGGGTGCTCCTTGTCGCGGTGGGATGGCTTTACACTTTTTTGATCAAAGTACCCTATGTTTATTTATATGCATTGTGCTTTTACTTAGTTACAGCAGGGTATATGTTCATATTTTCATCTTTTTTATATGCCTTATAGCCAGTGTGAACATGGCCTTAAAAGGTACAGTGCTGGCCAAAAGTATTGGCACCCCTGCAATTCTGTTAGATAATACTCAGTTTCTTCTTGACAATGATTGCAATCACAAATTATTTGGTATTATTATCTTCATTTATTTTGCTTGCAATGAAAAAACGCAAAAGAGAATGAAACAAAAATCAATTCATTGATCATTTTACACAAAGCTCCAAAAATGGGCCAGACAAAAGTATTGGCACCCTTAAGCCTGTTTTACACGTTGCAATTTCGCATATGATATCGTATGCGATTTGCAACGCCCCCATCGTATGTGCAGCACGTTCAATTTGTTGAACGTGCCGCACAAACGATTAACCCCCGTCACACGTACTTACCCGTACATACGACCTCGATGTAGGCGGCGAATGTCCACTTCCTGGAGTGGGAGCGACGTCACGCGGCAGCCGGCCAATAGAAGCAGAGGGGCGGAGCTGAGCGGGACGTAAACATCCCGCCCACCTCCTTCTTTCCGCATTACCGGCCGGGAGCCGCAGGACGTAGGTAAGATCTGTTCATCGTTCCCGGGGTGTCACACACTGCGATGTGCGCTACCCTGGGTACGATGAACAATCTGACGTGCAATTCTAGAGACAGGTACGATGTGTATGCGATGAACGTTTTACCGTTCAATCGCATGTACCTGTCACACACTGCAATGTACCTTACAATGCCGGATGTGCGTCACTTACGACGTGACCCCGCCGACACATTGTAAGATACATTGCAGCGTGTAAAGCTGGCTTTAGCCTAATACTTGGTTGCACAACCTTTAGCCAAAATAACTGCGAACAACTGCTTATGTTACGTCCCGCTCATCTCCGCCCCTCCACTTCTATTGAACGGCGGCCATGTGACGTCGCTGTGACGCCGAACGAACCGCCCCCTTAGAAAAGAGGCGGTTCGCCGGTCACAGCGACGTCGCTAGGCAGGTAAGTAGTGTGACGGGTCTGAGCGATGTTGTGCGCCACGGGCAGCGATTTGCCCGTGTCGCCCAACCGATAGGGGCGGGTACGCTTACTAGCGATATCGGTAACGATATCGCAGCGTGTAAAGCGGCCTTAAGACTGACTCTCACACCATCCAAATTCCTAAATGTGAGAAAAAACATCTTAATTTCTGATAAATTTGTGGACCCTCATTTCATAGAAAATCTAATACACGATTCAATATCCTATTAATTACTTTTACAAACCTTGGCAGCCGTGTTTCTCCTCTGTCCACCCCTGCCAGCTCCCAGCGTTGTAAGCTTACGGTCTCAGATTGCTGTTTCCTCTCCCGTAGTCACTTTTGACAGTCGGTCAGGGTTCATTACAGGACAGTAACCTGAGCAATGATAAATCTGGATAATAGTTCTCTACAGATCAGTCTTCTATATATTATTATTATTTGGGCATTTTCCGCCTCTATGTCCTATATGTTACACCATGTAAATGTCTTCCGAATGGTTTCATGTAAGCGTTTCTCATAATGTAACCCCAAATTAAATATGGTTTCCTACTAGAACTTGGTTTTCCTTGACACATTCTTGTAAATGCCATGTTATGATGTATGGATTTATAACCTTTCTGGTAATAGGTCAAGGTCGGAAAGAAAAGAAATCCATCAATATTAGATCTAGACCCAGGATCAGACAGACTGGTACTCAATGGCTTGCATTGCATTTAGGGAGCACATTGCAGATGCTGCACTTACACTTCGAGGCTTATAAATAACCATATGCTGTGAGTTATTTCTGGCAATGGACCCTTAGCCACTGGCCTAATGCCCCAATGGTTAGTCTGCCTAGGTCTCAACCAATTTTGGATTTTTAGCGGATCCTAATGATTCAGATCTACAATACTATCTACCTTAGCACCATGAACTGATTCATTATTACCATTTTCTTTGTCGCTCCTAATTGGGAGACCCAGACAATTGGGTGTATAGCTACTGCCTCCGGAGGCCACACAAAGTACTACACTTAAAAGTGTAAGGCCCCTCCCCTTCTGGCTATACACCCCCCCGTGGGATCACGGGCTCCTCAGTTTTATGCTTTGTGCGAAGGAGGCCAGACATCCACGCATAGCTCCACTGTTTAGTCAGCAGCAGCTGCTGACTATGTCGGATGGAAGAAAAGAGGGCCCATACTAGGGCCCCCAGCATGCTCCCTTCTCACCCCACTTTCTGTCGGCGGTGTTTGTTAAGGTTGAGGTACCCATTGCGGGTACGGAGGCTGGAGCCCACATGCTGATTCCTTCCCCATCCCCATTAGGGCTCTGGGTGAAGTGGGACTTTACCGGTCTCCGGGCACTGAGGCCGTGCTCCATCCACAGCCCCTGGAGGATCTGCTGGATACGGAGCGGAGTTTTCTCAGGGACAGGACCCTGCTCCATCAAGGTACTCCGTGTCCCCGTGCTTATCGCACGCACACTGCAGCATTGCTGGGTGTGTTAGTGCGCCGGGGTAAACAGCGCTGCTGCGCTGGTGCCGTTACTCACTACAGCTCTGCTGAGTGAGGTGACTTTGTACGATCGGCCGATCCAGCCGCTGGGGTCAGTGTTTACTGGTCGCGGCTGGGATTTGTGGTGCGCCGGGGACTTCCGCGCTGGCCGTGCATATATGACGGCCGCGCTAGATTACTACAGTCCCCGGCTTTTGCGGCCTAGTTCGTATCGTTCCCACCCCCGGACCTGCCAGTCAGGAGGAGGGCGGGATGCTGTACAGTCCAGCAGCGTTAAGAGCTGGAGTCTGTTTTACATACTCCAGCCCTCACACTAGGCACAGGGGGACGCAGTTTCCCGCTCTTTTGTTTGGGACGCCCACGGTCCGCCCCTCTTCACAGGACGCCGGCAGCCATTCCTGCCTGCACGCTGAACTGCGGAGGGGAGGCTGGGAGACCCAGACAAGGGATTCTACGACCTCACACCCGCTTCCAACGGGCGGTAAGCAGCCCTCAAGGGCTCTCCCCCACTTGTGCCATAGTGTACTTTGTATTTTGTGCTGGCATTACTTTGCACTGTACAGTCGCTGGTGGTTTTCTGCTATATACCCTCCTTAGATTTCTCAAGGAGATAACAGCATGTCGTCCGCAAAAAGCAAAAGTGCCAAGGCACGGACTTTATATGCTGCTTGTACCGCATGTGGGGCTACTCTACCGGCAGGTTCCACTGACCCCCATTGTGTGCAGTGCTCGGCCCCTGTGGCAATTGCTCAGCCGGGGCCACTGCTAGAGGTGACCCAGGGAGAACCACCTGTAAATGCTGTCCAGGTGACAGGGACGGAGTTTGCAGCTTTTGCTGACAGATTGTCTATGACTATGTCTAAAATTCTTGAAACATTGCAGTCTAGACCAGTAACTCAGACCATGGGCACTGTTGATCCATTGCCCCCTGGTCCCCCTCAGCTGGACCACTTCCTAGCTCCGGGGGTGTCACATGCACCCCAGGGTGACGGCTCTGACTCGGACGACAGTCCCAGACAACCTAAGCGGGCTCGCTATGAGCGACCCTCAACTTCATCACACTGGTCAGGGTCCCAGCGGGACGACTCTCTGTGTGATGAGGCGGATGTAACTGATCAGGAGTCTGATGCTGGGGCCGCTCTCAATCTAGATACCCCGGATGGTGACGCCATAGTGAATGATCTTATAGCGTCCATCAATAGGATGTTAGATATTTCTCCACCAGCTCCTCTTGCGGAGGAGGCAGCTTCACAGCAGGAGAAATTCCATTTCAGGTATCCCAAGCGTAAATTAAGCACGTTTCTGGACCACTCTGACTTTAGAGACGCAATCCAGAAACACCACGCTTATCCAGATAAGCGTTTTTCCAAACGGCTTAAAGATACACGCTATCCTTTTCCCCCTGACGTGGTCAAGGGCTGGACACAGTGTCCCAAGGTGGACCCTCCAATCTCCAGGCTTGCAGCCAGATCTCTAGTTGCAGTGGAAGATGGGGCGGCACTTAAAGATGCCACTGACAGACAGATGGAGCTCTGGTTAAAATCCATCTATGAAGCTATTGGAGCGTCGTTGGCGCCAGCATTCGCAGCCGTATGGGCACTCCAAGCTATTTCAGCTGGGCTTACACAGGTCGACACGGTCACACGTACATCTGCTCCGCAGGTGGCACCCTTGACCTCTCAAATGTCTGCATTCGCGTCTTACGCGATTAATGCTGTCCTAGACTCTACGAGCCGTACGGCGGTGGCGTCAGCCAACTCTGTGGTTTTACGCAGAGCCCTGTGGTTGAGAGAATGGAAGGCAGATTCTTCTTCCAAGAAGTGCTTAACCAGTTTGCCTTTTTCTCGTGACCGATTGTTTGGTGAGCGTTTGGATGAAATCATTAAACACTCCAAGGGTAAGGATTCATCCTTACCTCAGCCCAGACAAAACAAACCTCAACAGAGGAGGGGACAGTCTGGTTTTCGGTCCTTTCGAGGCTCAGGCAGGTCCCAATTCTACTCGTCCAAAAGGACTCAAAAGGATCAGAGGGGCTCAGATTCTTGGCGGACTCAATCACGCCCAAAAAAGCCAGCCGGAAGAACCGTTACCAAGACGGCTTCCTCATGACTCTCAGCCTCCTCTCTCCGCATCCTCGGTCGGTGGCAGGCTCTCCCGCTTTGGCGACATTTGGTTGTCACAGGTCAAAGACCGTTGGGTGAGAGACATTCTGTCTCACGGGTACAGGATAGAGTTCTGCTCTCGTCCTCCAACTCGCTTCTTCAGAACTTCCCCACCGCCCGACCGAGCCGATGCTCTGCTGCAAGCGGTGTCCGCTCTAAAGGCGGAAGGAGTGGTGACTTCTGTTCCTCTTCAGGAACAAGGTCACGGTTTTTACTCCAATTTGTTTGTGGTGCCAAAGAAAGACGGGTCGTTCCGTCCCGTCCTGGATCTAAAGCTGCTCAACAAACACGTAAAAACCAGGAGGTTCCGGATGGAATCTCTCCGCTCCGTTATCGCCTCAATGTCTCAAGGAGATTTCCTAGCATCAATAGACATCAAGGATGCTTATCTCCACGTGCCAATTGCGCCAGAGCATCAGCGTTTTCTACGCTTCGTTATAGGAAGCGAACACCTGCAGTTCGTAGCTCTACCTTTCGGGCTGGCGACAGCCCCTCGGGTCTTCACCAAGGTCATGGCAGCAGTAGTAGCAGTCCTGCACTCGCAAGGTCACTCCGTGATCCCGTATTTGGACGATCTACTTATCAAGGCACCCTCTCAAGAGGCATGCCAACACAGCCTGAACGTGGCACTGAAGACTCTCCAGAGTTTCGGGTGGATTATCAACTTTTCAAAGTCAAATCTAACCCCGACCCAATCACTAACATATCTTGGCATGGAGTTTCATACTCTCTCAGCGATAGTGAAACTTCCACTGGACAAACAGTGCTCGCTACAGATAGGGGTGCAATCTCTCCTTCAGGGCCAGTCGCACCCCTTGAGGCGCCTCATGCACTTCCTAGGGAAGATGGTAGCAGCAATGGAAGCAGTTCCTTTTGCGCAGTTTCATCTGCGTCCACTACAATGGGACATTCTCCGCCAATGGGACGGGAAGTCGACGTCCCTCGACAGGGAGGTCTCCCTCTCTCAGGCAGCCAAGGAATCTCTCCGGTGGTGGTTTCTTCCCACCTCATTGTCAAAAGGAAAGTCGTTCCTACCCCCATCCTGGGCGGTGGTCACGACAGATGCGAGTCTATCAGGGTGGGGAGCAGTGTTTCTCCACCACAGGGCTCAGGGTACGTGGACTCGGAAAGAGTCCACCCTTCAGATCAATGTTCTGGAGATCAGAGCAGTCTATCTTGCCCTACAAGCCTTCCAACAGTGGCTGGAAGGCAAGCAGATCCGAATTCAGTCGGACAACTCCACAGCGGTGGCATACATCAACCACCAAGGGGGAACACGCAGTCGGCAAGCCTTCCAGGAAGTCCGGCGGATTCTGACGTGGGTGGAAGACACGGCATCCACCATATCCGCCGTTCACATCCCAGGCGTAGAAAACTGGGAAGCAGACTTTCTCAGTCGCCAGGGCATGGACGCAGGGGAATGGTCCCTTCACCCGGACGTGTTTCAGGAGATCTGTCGCCGCTGGGGGATGCCGGACGTCGACCTGATGGCGTCACGGCACAACAACAAGGTCCCGGTTTTCATGGCACGGTCTCACGATCACCGAGCTCTGGCGGCAGACGCCTTAGTTCAAGATTGGTCGCAGTTCCGGCTACCGTATGTGTTCCCACCTCTGGCATTGTTGCCCAGAGTGCTCCGCAAAATCAGGTCCGACTGCCGCCGCGCCATTCTCGTCGCTCCAGACTGGCCAAGGAGGTCGTGGTACCCGGATCTGTGGCACCTCACGGTAGGCCATCCGTGGGCACTACCAGACCGTCCAGACTTGCTGTCTCAAGGGCCGTTTTTCCATCTGAATTCTGCGGCCCTGAACCTGACTGTGTGGCCATTGAGTCCTGGATCCTAGCGGCCTCAGGTTTATCTCATGAAGTGGTTGCCACCATGAGACAGGCTAGGAAACCATCCTCCGCCAAGATCTACCACAGGACGTGGAGGATATTCCTATCTTGGTGCTCTGCTCAGGGAGTTTCTCCCTGGCCTTTTGCATTGCCTACTTTTCTTTCCTTCCTGCAGTCTGGGTTGGAAAAAGGTTTGTCGCTTGGCTCCCTTAAGGGTCAAGTCTCCGCGCTATCCGTATTTTTTCAGAAACGCCTGGCGCGACTTCCTCAGGTACGCACGTTCCTGCAAGGGGTTTGTCATATCGTCCCCCCTTACAAGCGGCCATTGGAGCCCTGGGACCTGAACAAGGTTCTAATTGCTCTCCAAAAGCCGCCTTTCGAGCCTATGAAGGAGGTTTCCCTTTCTCGTCTTTCACAGAAAGTGGCCTTTCTAGTGGCGGTCACGTCTCTTCGGAGAGTGTCCGAGCTGGCGGCGTTATCATGCAGATCTCCATTCCTGGTGTTTCACCAGGACAAGGTAGTTCTGCGTCCAATTCCAGAATTTCTTCCCAAGGTGGTATCTTCCTTTCATCTCAATCAAGATATCACTTTACCGTCTTTGTGTCCGCATCCAGTTCACCAATTCGAAAAAGGTTTGCATTTATTGGATCTGGTGAGAGCACTCAGGATCTACATTTCCCGCACGGCGCCTCTGCGCCGCTCGGATGCACTCTTTGTCCTTGTCGCTGGTCAGCGTAAAGGGTCGCAAGCTTCCAAATCCACCCTTGCGCGTTGGATCAAGGAACCAATTCTTCACACCTACCGTTCTGCTGGGCTTCCGATTCCATCAGGACTGAAAGCCCATTCTACCAGAGCCGTGGGTGCGTCCTGGGCATTACGGCACCAGGCTACGGCTCAGCAGGTGTGCCAGGCGGCTACCTGGTCGAGTCTGCACACTTTTACCAAGCATTATCAGGTGCATACCTACGCTTCGGCGGATGCCGGCCTAGGTAGACAAGTCCTTCAGGCGGCGGTGGCTCACCTGTAGGAAAGTGCTGTTTGACGGCCCTATCACGAGGTATTCTTTTACCCACCCAGGGACTGCTTTTGGACGTCCCAATTGTCTGGGTCTCCCAATTAGGAGCGACAAAGAAGAAGGGAATTTTGTTTACTTACCGTAAATTCCTTTTCTTCTAGCTCCAATTGGGAGACCCAGCACCCGCCCTGTTTTCTTAGGAAATTTGTTTTTTTCGGGTGCACATGTTGTTCATGTTGAACAGTTCAGTTCTCCGAGGTTGTTTCTCGGGTTGAATTTGTATTTAAAACAGTTATTGGCTTTCCTCCTTCTTGCTTTTGCACTAAAACTGAGGAGCCCGTGATCCCACGGGGGGGTGTATAGCCAGAAGGGGAGGGGCCTTACACTTTTAAGTGTAGTACTTTGTGTGGCCTCCGGAGGCAGTAGCTATACACCCAATTGTCTGGGTCTCCCAATTGGAGCTAGAAGAAAAGGAATTTACGGTAAGTAAACAAAATTCCCTTCTTTTGTATCATTTCTGCTGTTTTTTGTCTTTTTTTTTTTCTTTTCATTTGCATCCTATTTCTCCTTATTAACCCCTTTGGGACAAGGTTATTTTCCATGTTTTTTGTTTTGTTTTTTTTTTGTTTTGTTTTTTTACCTTCCCTTCTTCCAAGAGCCGTAACCTTTTTTTATTTATTTATTTTTTTTTTTAAATTTATTTTTCCATGCATATAGCTGTATGAGGGCTTGTTTTTAGTCGGATGAGTTCGACTTTTGAAAGACACCATTCATTTAATCATGCGATGCACTGGTTAGCATGAAAAAAAATTCCAAATGCAAAAAAAAGTTGAATTTCACATATTTTTGGAGTCTTAAGGTACTGTCACACATAACGAGATCGCTAGCGAGATCGCAGATGAGTCACCGTTTTGGTGACGCAGTAGCGATCCCGTTAGCGATCTCGTTATGTGTGACACCTACCAGCGATCAGGCCCCTGCTGTGAGATCGCTAGTCGTTGCTGAATGGTCCAGGTCATTTTCTTCAAAGGTGATGTCCTGCTGGGCAGGACACATCGCTGTGTTTGACACTGTGTGACAGGGTCACAGTGACTGCTGAGATCGTTATACAGGTCACTACTGCGACCTGTATTGTTCCTGAATCGCTGGTAAGATCTGACTGTGTGACATCTCACCTGCGATCTCCCAGCGACTTACCTGCGATCCCTATCAGGTCACATCGTTTTCGGGATCGCTGGTAAGTCGTTGTGTGTGACTGGGCCTTTACTTACATGGTTGCTAAATGGTAAAACTGACCTGGTAGTATTCTGCAAATCAAGTATGATTATGTAGATACCAAACTTGTATGTATATATAATATATATTTTTATTTTTATTTTTTTTTGTATCGTTTCTGTTTTTTTCGTCTGTTTTAGTTTTTTTTTCCATTTGCATTCTATTCCTCCTTGTTAACCCCTTCGGGACAAGGCTATTTTCCATGTTTTTCGGGGTTTTTTTTGTTTTGTTTTTTACCGTTCCTTCTTCCAAGAGCCGTAACCTTTTTTTATTTATTTATTTATTTTTTAAATTTATTTTTCCATGCATATAGCTGTATGAGGCCTTGTTTTTAGTCGGATGAGTTCGACTTTTGAAAGACATCATTCATTTAATCATGCGACGCACTGGTTAGCATGAAAAAAAATTCCAAATGCAAAAAAAAAGCTTAATTTCACATATTTTTGGAGTTTTGTTACTTACTTGGTCGCTAAATGGTAAAACTGACCTGGTAGTATCAGTCTGCAAATCAAGTATGATTATGTAGATACCAAACATGTATTATATATATATATAATATATATATAAAATTATTTTTTTTTTTTTAATTTAAATGTTGAAAAAAGTTGAAATTTTAAAAAAAAAGTACTTGTATCGCCATTTTTCAAGACCAACAACGCTTAACATTTTGAGGTTATGGCGCAGTTTGAGTGTTTAAATTTTGTGCCCAGAGCTGATCTTTTTATTGATACTGTTTTGGGGTCATACGATGTTTTCGTGGCCTTATTTTATTTTTTATTGCAATGTTGTGGCAGCCAAAAAAACCCCTTAATATATGGAGAGAAGGTATGCACACCAGTGACTATGCAAGGGGAATACATGTAAGGCCGGAGTCACACTTATCCTTATATAGTATGTATTTTTTGGCTTGCACTCATAATATATATATTAGTGCTCACTTCAGTTATCCTATTCAGTTATATGTAGTTTTTTTTTCTGAATGTGAACACAGCTCCGCCCCTTTCGGCCATGTTTTTTCCATCTCCTATATAAGAAAGTCCTTAGTTACCCCTCTCCACCCAGTGTTTAATTGCAATGAGATGACACACAGTTAGGGTCACAGAGCTAGGGACCCCAATATAGAGATATACCTTGACGAGGTCTTGGGGCTCAGTTACATTGATCAATGCGATTGCTAAATATCTCCTTTTTCCTAATATTCATGGCAGGTATGCAATTCATTATTCACATGTTCAAATTAGCAAGTAGCATTTTTCATTGTATATTCCAATATTTTTCCATATGCTTGAGGCATTATACCATTATCTAAGTTTGATGTGCAGCCTTATCCTTATATAGTATGTATTTTTTGGCTTGCACTCATAATATATATATATTAGTGCTCACTTCAGTTATCGTATTCAGTTACACTTGCGAGAGACTTGCGTGAGTCTCGCATCAGCATCACCTGGCACGGCCCCACACTCCGGACAGGAGCACCTCAGCTGCATAGAAATACATGCAGCCGACCCAGTCTTGTCAGGAGAGTGCGCAGCCCTGCCGGGTGATACCGGTGTGAGACTTGTGCGAGTCTCTCGCAAGTGTGACTCTGGCCTAATAGCAGAAACTGCTGTGCTTTATTTGTTAGTAGTCTTTCGTTTGTGAACCCGATCCCACCCATACCTTGCCGGTCCACATTATACACATATAGCCTGGGTCTCAGCTTCCCATGCATGGTAAGTTTTTTAACTGCAAGAGAGGACACACAAAAGGTCAACAAATACAACATGACAAAAAAAATGAATAGTGACTTAAAAAAAAACAAATGATAAATCAAGCACTTTTTTTTTTTACTTCTGACCACAAATGCAATGTGCAAAGTTTGAAACCGTAAAGGATTTAGTGGAGGTTTAATGGAGTGAAACCAAATTCTCACTAATGTGATGGAATTACTGGTGCTGAGACCACCAGAATCCTTAAAATGAAATGAAGCCCAATCGCAGTGTTCTCCTGCACTCATGCACAGCAATTCATTACATTCTGTGCAGGGAATTACTATATACCTCTATTTAATCGCTGTATTTCTAATTGTTCGGTCTTCTGGTCAATGGGGGCTTAGAGGTTGTACCTTTATGAGATATCCTAGCAATATGCTGAAACAGGATTTAAATGTGCTTTTGAATCAATTTTTTTTTATTATTCCAATACTTCTAGAATAAAAATAGACTTTCCAAAAATAGTCAATATAAAACATCCTACTATTTTGTGTATTCAGCTGCTATGCAGATCTTTGTGCCTACATAATTAGAGATGGCAGACGGCGCCTGCATGTTTTCTGATCATGCGGTTGTATTGGGTGAGGTTCACACCATTTTTTTTCCTGTTCAAAAGCACTGTTTTTCTTTAATCACGTTTATTGTTAAAGGGAGTCTGTCACCCAATATTTACACTTCATAGTATTCACATAGCTTTTAGGTGTCAGAATAACATTAAAATTTGGGGTTTTTTGTAATAAAAACACATGTATTGTAATTTGCAAATTAAGGTGCTCAGGGCATCCTTGGCATCACTGTATGACTCAGTTCACCGTTCCACCCAATTATTTAGACTAAAATCCTACCACTACTATGTCTGCAGACAGCCTTGCATCATATGATCACTGTCACTATGCAGTAAAAAGTGCACAGATCACTCTCTCCTCGCTTTTGACATTGCTCATCTCAACTCTTATCACTTTAGTTCTGAAGAGAGCATACAGATCCCTCTCTCCTTGCTTCTGACATTGCTCGTCTCATCTGCTATCACTTTAATGCAGAAAAGAGCATACAGATGACTCTCTCCACTCTTCTGATATTGCTCCTCTTATCCTATCATTTTAGTGCAAAGGAGAGCATACAGATCACTCTCTCATCGCTTCTGACATTGTTTATCTCATCTGCTATCACTTTAGTGCAGAAGAGAGCATACAGATCACTCTCTCCTCACTTCTGGCATTGTTCATCTCATATGCTATCACTTTAGTGGAGAAGAGAGCTTACAGATCACTCTCTTCTCACTTCTGACATTGCTCCTCATCCTATCACTTTAGTGCAAAGGAGAGCATACAGATCTCTCTCTCTCCTCGCTTCTGACATTGCTTGTCTGATTTGCTATACACTTTAGTGCAGAAGAGAGCATACAGATCTCTCTCTCCTTGCTTCTGACATTAATCATCTCATCTCCTATCAGTTTAATGCAGCAGAGAGCACATAAATCACTCTCTTACCACTGATGACATTGCTTGGGTATAGATGTATAGTGATGTTAGCAGTGAGGAGAGAGTGATATGTTGGCTCACTCCTAGGCCTCTTTCACACGTCCGTGAAAAACCACGCACGTTTTTCACGGACGTGTCAAAGGTGTGTATTGCCCTCCGTGAGCCGTGTTTATGGCTCACGTGTGTTCTCCGTTTGTTATCCGTGATAACACACGGAGAACGGGAACTTTCAACTCACCTGTCCTTGGCATTGCTCTCCGTGGTGCTGATCTACAGTCTTCGGTCCTGCCGACTCCCCGCTGCTGCAGCTTCCGGCCGCAGTGAAGTGAATATGCAATAAGCATAATGAGCGGCGGTCGGCAGCAAGTGACAGCAGCGGCAGAGACAGGAGGGCTGGAGAAGGTGAGTACATTTTTTTTTTTTCTCGCAGATGCATGTGTTTTCTCTGGTGGGTGTCACACGGAACACATCCGTGAGGTCCATTTGTGTTACGTGTGACCCGTTTGCGTTCCATGTGACACCCGTGATGCTGGAGAAAACGTGGACATGTGGAGCACACGGGCACACGTATGCTCCACACGTACACACGGTCCATGGCAGAATACGCACGTGAACGCAGACCCATTGATTTTAATGGGTCTACGTGTTCCCGTGTCTCCAGTACGTGAGAAAACTGACCATACGCGTACCGGAGGCACGGACATGTGAAAGAGGCCCTAGACAGAGGTTTATCTTCAGTCAGCAGTGGCTCTGGGCAGGCCAGCATTGTCAATCAACATAGAAGAAGTGGCAGTAATCTAAATACGTGGGTCGAATAGTGCACCGAGCCTTTTTACCACACCAAGTGTGCACTGAGCACCTTCACTTAACAGTTTATATTGTTGTTCCATCTCCCACAAGACTATATCATTAGTCTTAAGTGTAAATTTGAAGTAACATACTCTATAAAACTTAAAAAAAATCTTATGAGCTAAGAAATGACAGGAAAGTAGTTGCTAACTAGCTGCCTCTTCTGCTCGGTGCCAATCTTTCTGCCGGTTCAGATGGGCCACCCTCCGCAGGCCAAACAGGCAAGTAGTTAGCAACTACCTTCCTGTAATTTCTTAGCCCCATAAGAAAAACACACAAAAATCCCAGAGAACCCCTTTAAGGGTTGGCTCACATCTGCATATATAAAATCACTACAATTCTTATCCAGAAAAGTGGGATGAGTCTCATACGTATTTCATTACATATAACATTTGAGTAGTGCTATGCCAGTGTGCGATTTATTTTTCTCACCAAGCATCTGTATGCATTTGTGTTTTTAACAACTTCTTTGACATCTGGAATACTTTATGTAAATTAGACCTAGTTGCCATAACTAATAAAGCAATCTTATATAAAGAGATATGTAATTTCACAACCCTTCTACACATTATACACTCGCACAGTGTTGTTTAATTTTAAACAACACAGTTGTTTAGGCTTGTTTAATTAATGAATTAAATAAATAAAAATATGACACAGGGTCCCCCTCTTTTTTATGAAACCAGCCAAGGTAAAGCAGAAGGCTGAGGGCTGATATTTTCAGGCTGGGAAGGTCCATGACACTTACCAGCCTAAAAATAGCAGCCCGTAGCCACCCCAGAAGTGGCAAATCACATTAGATGCACCATGCTATAAACTGTCCAAAAACACAGTGGCGTCAAGCCCTGGTGCTAGTAATGGAGACGCGTCTATCAAACATCCCCAATACTAACTCAGTAAGTTAAAAGAAAAAAAAAAACACAAATACTTTATTTTAAAACACTCCCCAATTCTTTAACTGGTTCATTAATTTATTTGTAAAAAAGAAAAAAAATCCAGGCAGGTCCTACAGAGTCCACAAATGAAAGCTTGAAAACATAAAAAGAGAGAAATAAAAACAATAGACGGTCCCTCGTTCACCAATTTATTAGCATGCAAACTTCCCATGCAGGTTCGATGTAGTCCAGCACTTCCCAAAACGTTTCCCAATCGAAGGCTATGTAGCACCGATCTGACACTCCATATGTTGTGCGATACCGGGCGACTGTGAAGAATGATGACGTTAATACTAGAGATGAGCGAACCGGCCGTGGTTCGGCTCGAGTTCGGTTCGTCGAACGGAGGTCCCGTTCGAGTTCAGTTCGTCGAACGTTCGACGAACCGAACTCGAACCGCATAGGAAACAATGGCAGGCAATCACAAACACATAAAAACACCTAGAAAACACCCTCAAAGGTGTCCAAAAGGTGACAAACAACTCACAACACAACACAAACACATGGGAAAGTGACAAGGACATATACTCATGCAAAAACAAAAGAGCTGGACAAGGAAAAAGAGGAGGAGACACAGATATAGGCATGGCACGCCCTTCTAAAATCATGTAAAACACCACAAGGTGACTCCAAGCGGAGTTCTCCCTTTTTTCCAAAAATTGGGCCACACACCCACCCCTTCAGTGGCAGCACTTGTGCCCCAGTTGTACACTTCACAGCTAGATTTGCATCAAGCACATTTAAAAATACGCCATACTTAACCGTCCCCAGGAGGACACCGGTGTAGGTAGCTAAGTCTTTGCTGAACCATGACTTGTTCATCTTGGCTCCTTTTAAAAAACACGGCAAGCAAGGGTTACTCCAAGCGGAGTCTCCCTTTTTTCCAAAAATTGGGCCCCACACACACCCACCCATTCAGTGGCAGCAGTTGTGCCCCAGTTGTACACTTCACAGCTAGATTTGCATCAAGCACATTCAAAAATATGCCATCCTTCACCGTCCCCAGGATGACACCGGGGTAGGTAGCTAAGTCTTTCCTGATCCCAGATCTGTTCATCTTGGATCATTTTTAAAAACAATGTAAGCAAGGGTTACTCCAAGCGGAGTCTCTCTTTTTTTCCAAAAATTGGGCCACACAGACACTCACCCCTTCAGTGGCAGCACTTGTGCCCTAGTTGTACACTTCACAGCTAGATTTGCATCAAGCACAATCAAAAATACGACATACTTAACCGTTCCCAGGATGACCCCGGGGTAGGTAGCAAAGTCTTTGCTGAACCATGACTTGTTCATCTTGGCACCTTTTAAAAAACACAGCAAGCAAGGGTTACTCCAAGCGGAGTCTCCCTTTTTTCCAAAAATTGGGCCCCACACACACCCACCCATTCAGTGGCAGCACTTGTGCCCCAGTTGTACACTTCACAGCTAGATTTGCATCAAGCACATTCAAAAATACGCCATCCTTCACCGTCCCCAGGATGACACCGGGGTAGGTAGCAAAGTCTTTCCTGATCCCAGCACTGTGCATCTTGGATCATTTTTAAAAACAATGTAAGCAAGGGTTACTCCAAGTGGAGTCTCCCTTTTTTTCAAAAAATTGGGCCACACAGACACCCCATCAGTGGCAGCACTAGTTGCAAACAGGATGTTTTCATTTGCATCAAGCACATTCCAAATCCACAAGCATTTACTCTCCCCAGGATGACACAGGGGTAGTAAATTCCTTGTGGATCCATGACTTGTTCATTTTGATGAACGTCAGTCTGTCCACATTGTCACTGAATCAAAATGCTGTGGAGAGAAAAGCGCACATAGGGTCTTATCTGGCAAACAATGCAGGCTTAGAAAATGAAAACAGGTGCTCACCTATGGAAGTTGTGACAGGCACAACTCCTATGTATGCAGAAAATGGTCAAGCAGCAGCCCCGATGATGCAACAGGGAATCATGAATGGATAAGAAAGTCGGGTTTAACACTGCGCTAAAACCATGAAGCCAAACGATGTGATGAATTCCTTGCTATATTTTCTTTATTTAGGCCAAGTCTACGCGTTTCAAAGGCATGTCCGCCTTCTTCATCAGGACAAAGGAAAAAACAGCATGATACCAATTGCTACTTGGGGATACATATATATTGAAAAAGAGGCTCCACACCTACACAGGTGATGTCAGTCAGGGAGTGGCTGAACATCACGTGTATGAACAACAGAAAGCAGTGGAGAAAAAAATGGAAGAAACAGAAAGAAGAAGAAAAAAAAAAAAAAAAAAAAAAAAAAAAAAAAAAGGAATTGGAA
The DNA here is from genome assembly GCF_048569485.1 of Anomaloglossus baeobatrachus. NCBI lineage: Eukaryota > Metazoa > Chordata > Amphibia > Anura > Aromobatidae > Anomaloglossus > Anomaloglossus baeobatrachus. The sequence continues at coordinate 185,196,007 of NC_134361.1, forward strand.
AGGGTTAAAACAGAGGGGTGTACGCATATGTCTGTAAAAAAAAATGCCATTTTAAAAGAGCGGTTCTTGGAGAAAAAATATCCCCGTAATTTAATCAAAAAAGCCTTCACTATCACAAGATCTTTAAAACAAAAGGATTTGCTTGTTTCTAGGAAAGTTTTCCAATCCGATAATAAAGCAGACGGCGCGAGCCCGATTGTTAATGATTTTACCCTCAATTTTATTACTACTTACAGCAGTGACAATTTTAGGATTAAAAAAATTTTTTCAAAACACTGGGATATACTTTTAAATGACCCCATTTTAATGGGCATTTTACCCTCCCATCCGGGTTTTACTTTTAGGAGAGCTCCTACTATTAAGAATATTTTAGCTCCCAGTAGACTTAAAGATGCTAGGAGCTCTAACACTACAACCCCTGTAATAGGGTCATTTAGATGTAATGCAAAAAACTGTCTCTGCTGCAAGATCATCGGTCATAATAAGATATCGTTTTGTTCGCACGTGGGTGCTGAGATTTTCCCTATTAAGGATTATATGACCTGCCAGACCGACCATGTCGTTTACTTATTGGATTGTATCTGTGGTAAGCAGTATGTGGGGAGGACTTGCCAGGCATTGCACAATAGGTTAAATTCTCACCGACATAACGTCAAGATTGGATATATGTTGCACAGTTTATCTAGACATTGTGCTTTATTTCACAATAAGATGATGTCCTGTACAATCACCCCTATTGAACATATTCCCTCAGATATACCAAATAGATTAGAATTATTAAGCAAAAAAGAGACCTTTTGGATCCATAAGCTCAGTACTCTAAAACCGCATGGGCTCAATGAATTGACCGATCTGTTTTATTAATCCTCACTTATTATTTAAAAAAAAAAAAAAAAAAAAAAAAAAAAAAAATTTTTTGGATTTTTTTAATGTTTTATGTGAAATAAATTCCCAACAAATATTTTTTGGATATATATTATATATATTTCTTTTACATTGTCTAATGCGGTCTGCATAAATATGAAGTTTTTATACACCCAGTTTTTATCCTAATATAATAAGGACATTTTAATTTTTATATATGTATTTTTCCCCATTTTATTAAGATACTCCAAAAATTCCTTCCCCCTTCCCCAGCTTTTATTATAAGGTGGGATTGTATGTTTTTATATACAACTTTTCATATATATCCTTTTATCTGTTGGTTGTGATAATTATTTTATTTGGTTTCAGCGTGTTTCTTAAAGGTTTTTACTCTTTATATTATATTCATATCTATTGTATGTATTTATTTAAATGTGATACCATCAAACACTGTTTTTTGCCCTTGGATGGATGAATACAAAATTTGATCTTTATATTTGTTTCACTCTCCAGAAACTATCTTCTTTATTCTTTTCATATTTGATCTACCCCCTTTTTTCACTCACTGTATTTTGTTCCGGCCTGTTCTCTATGCCGACATGAATTCTTTTCACCCTGCTCCTTCATGCGCACGCATGCGCAGATAACTTTTTTCCCACGCATTGAACTCATTTCACCCCTTTCAGCACTTCACATAGCACGTTGGAGTTTTTTTTTTTTTTTTTTTTCCCTATGCCCGTGTGTCCTATTTTTCTTTCACTTTCTTGTACCTCACAAAACCCCCTTTTTTCACTGCTGGATTATTTCCAGTATCATACATATATATATATTTTTGCACCTTTTTGCTGATTGTTTTGTCAGCGACCTGACACTATATTTTTATGTACTTTTAGGCGTAAGCTTTACAAATAAAGCACATTTTTTTACATTTGTTTCTATTAAAGCAAAAATCCGTGTGTCCCATTTTTCTTTCACATTCTTGTACCTCACAAAACCCTCTTTTTTTCATTGCTGGATCATCTCCAGTATTATACATATATATATTTTTGCACTTTTTTGTTGATTGTCTTGTTAACGACCTGACACTATATTTTTATGTATTTTTTAGGCGCAAGCTTTACAAATAAAGCACATTTCTTTACATTTGTTTTTTATTAAAGCAAAAACCCGTGTGTCCCACCCCCCCTTTTTTTCACATTTTTGTACCTCGAAAAAAAAAAAAAAAAAAAAAAAAAAAAAAAAAAACCCTTTTTTCACTGCTGGATCATCTCCAGTATCATACATATATATATTTTTGCACTTTTTTGCTGATTGTTTTTGTCAGCGATCTGACACTATATTTTTATGTATCTTTAGGCACAAGTTTTACAAATAAAGCACATTTGTTTTTATTAAAGCATAAACCCCCCTTTTTTTACTGCTGGATCATCTCCAGTATTATACATATATATATTTTCGCACCTTCTTGCTGATATATTTTTGCACCTTCTTGCTGATTGTTTTGGCAGCGACCTGACATTATATTTTTATGTATTTTTAGGCGCAAGCTTTATAAATAAAGCACATTTTTTTACATTTATTTATTTATTAAAGCAAAAAAATTTTTTTACAGACATATGCGTACACCCCTCTGTTTTAACCCTTTCCAATTCCTTTTTTTTTTTTTTTTTTTTTTTTTTTTTTTTTTTTTTTTTTTTTTTTTTCTTCTTCTTTCTGTTTCTTCCATTTTTTTCTCCACTGCTTTCTGTTGTTCATACACGTGATGTTCAGCCACTCCCTGACTGACATCACCTGTGTAGGTGTGGAGCCTCTTTTTCAATATATATGTATCCCCAAGTAGCAATTGGTATCATGCTGTTTTTTCCTTTGTCCTGATGAAGAAGGCGGACATGCCTTTGAAACGCGTAGACTTGGCCTAAATAAAGAAAATATAGCAAGGAATTCATCACATCGTTTGGCTTCATGGTTTTAGCGCAGTGTTAAACCCGACTTTCTTATCCATTCATGATTCCACATTGTCACTGGACAGACGCGTGCGCTTATCTGTCAGCACACACCCAGCAGCACTGAATACACGTTCAGAGACAACGCTGGCAGCTGGACACGACAAGATCCCCAAGGCGTAAGTGGTGAGCTCAGGCCATTTTTCAAGATTTGAAGCCCAAAATGAGCAAGGCTCCATTTGCAAAGTCATGGCATCGATGTTCATTTGGAGATACTCCTGTATCATCCTCTCCAGCCGTTGACTATGTGTCAGACTTGTTGTCTCTGGTGGCCTTGCAAAGGATGGTCTAAAAAAATTATGAAAAGATTCAATAAAATTGCTGTTACCAGCACCAGATACGGTGCTACTGGTACGGGTAGACTGTTGAAGATGACGAGACCGTCCCATGTTTGTCAAGTTACAACTGGGAGATTCACTCCCTGCACCTGCACGGTTGTTTGGTGGAAAAGCCAAGCTAAGATCGAGTAACAGCTTCTGCTGATACTCCTGCATACGTGCGTCCCTTTCTATGGCTGGAATTATGTCACAAAATTTGGACTTGTACCGGGGATCTAATAGTGTGGCAAGCCAGTAGTCATCATCACTTCTAATTTTGACAATACGAGGGTCATGTTGGAGGTAGTGCAGCAAGAAGGCGCTCATGTGTCTTGCGCGTCCTTGCGGACCAAGTCCACGCTGTGTTTGTGGCATAGAGGTGCTAACCGTTCTTTCTTCCTCTGACATCCCCCCCAACCTCTTTCAACTGAAATTTGACCAAGGTCTCCCTCATCCGCTGAGTCTTCCATGTCCATGGACAGTTTGTCCTCCATTTCTTCATGTTCTCCTGCACCTTCCTCAACATTTCGCCTACTACCATGCGCCCTTGTTGATCCCTGTCCCCCATGGTCCCATGCCTGCCGCGTTGGTTATGATGAACGTCTGGACCTTGGTGATGTTGTTGTGTCTTGCGCATATGAATCCTCCTGTAGTTCCTCCCCTTCCTGTTGTCCCACCCCCTGACTCCGAATAGTGTTTAGCATGTGCTCCAGCATGTAAATGACTGGAATTGTCATGCTGATAATGGCATTGTCAGCGCTAAACATATTCGTCGCCATGTCGAAACTGTGCAGAAGGGTGCATAGGTCCTTGATCTGAGACCACTCCATCAGGGTGATCTGCCCCACCTCTGCATCTCGTTGGCCCAGGCTATACGTCATGACGTATTGCACCAGGGCTTGGCGGTGCTGCCACAGTCGCTGTAACATGTGGAGAGTCGAATTCCAACGTGTCGGCACATCGCATTTCAGGCGATGAACCGGCAGGCCGAAAGACTTCTGGAGCGATGCAAGTCGCTCAGCTGCGGCGGTTGAACGGCGGAAGTGAACAGACAGTTTTCGTGGCTTGGTCAGAAGGCCATCTAGGCTGGGATAGTGTGTTAAAAATTGCTGGACAACAAGGTTCAACACGTGAGCCATACAAGGCTCGTGTGTCACCTTGCCCAGGCGAAGGGCCGCACCCAGGTTTGCAGCATTGTCGCACACGGCCTTACCAGGCTGCAGGTTGAGTGGAGACAACCATTTATTAAACTCAGTCTCCAGAGCTGCCCACAACTCAGCCGCTGTGTGACTCCTATTTCCAAGACATGTCAAGCTAAAGACCGCCTGATGCCGTTGCGCTCTGCTGCCAGCATAGTAATGAGGGGTGCGTGATTCCTTCTGCACAGTTAGAATGCTGGTGGCCTGACCAGGCAGGCTTGAGGCGGAGGTGGAGGACCCAGACGAGATTGAGGAGGCAGAAGCAGTGGCGGAACTTGGATAGACAGAGGATTGAAACACAAGTCGTAGGGATGGCAAGACTTGTGCAGGAGACCCTTCACCATCTATCACCGTAGTTACCCAGTGCCCAGTCAGCGACATGTAACGTCCCTGTCCATGCTTACTGGTCCAAGTATCGGTGGTGAAATGCACCCGTTCACACACAGAGTTTCTCAAGGAAGCGGTGATGTTGTGTGCGACATGCTGGTGTAGCGCGGGCACACCTTTCTTAGAGAAGTAGTGGCGACTGGGCATCTGGTACTGGGGCACAGCGACAGATATAAGGTCTCTAAAATCCTGTGTGTCCACCAGGCGGAAAGGCAGCATTTCGGTAGCCAAGAGCTTACAGAGGGATAAAGTCAACCTCTTAGCTTTGTCATGGGTCACAGGAAATGGCCTTTTGTTTGTCCACATCTGAGGGACAGAGATCTGGCTGCTGTGTGTAGACGGTGTTGAGTAGGGTGTCCCTGAAAAAATGCAGCTTTGTGAGGAAAGTGCAGGCGTAGACATGATGTTGCCTTCATCCAACATTGGTGCTATCGATGTCTGAGAGAGCTGTACACACGCACTTGTTTCCCCTTCCAAACCAACTGACGACCTACCAAGCAAACTGCCTGTTGCGGTTACAGTGGTGGAAGTTGTGCGTGGAAAACCAGGTGTGACAGCTGTCCCCACAGTCCTAGAAGATGAAGAGCGCGCGGATGCACTGGAAGGGGCAGGCGGTCGATGGTTCGCTCCGCTAGGCCGCATTGCAGCACGGTGAGCTTCCCACTGGGACATATGATATTTATTCATGTGACGATTCATGGAAGAAGTTGTCAAACTGCTGAGGTTTTGCCCTCTACTAACAGAATCACGACAAATTTTACAGATCACATAATTTGGGCAATCTTTTGCTATGTCAAAAAAGGACCAGGCTAGGCAAGGCTTAGAGGGCATGCGACCTGCTGAGCCCCCCCGACTAGTGCTCAGAGGCAGAGTGGTGGCTGAGGATGCAGTTGTAGACGTTCTACCAGTGCTCCGACTCTGTCCAGGAAGGCGCAAGGTAACTTCGTCATCGGTTGCATCCTCCTCCACCGCCTCTGTTGACCTCCTCGAGGGCCTGACTGTGGGTTGACAGTAGGTGGGATCTAGAACTTTTTCATCAATTGTTGTGTTTGCACTCCCCTCCCCCTCAGACCGAGCCTCTTCTTGCCCTGACCGAATATTTAAGTTAGCATCCCGATCTGGTATCAGCGTCTCATCGTCATCAGTATGTTCCTCATTGTCTATAACAACAGGTGTTACAGTTTGTGAAAAAGGGTCAACATTATGCTCAGAAACTTGGTCCTCACGGCCTGAATCAGAGTCACAAAGGTTCTGGGCATCACTGCAGACCATTTCCTGGTCTGTACTCACTGTAGCTTGGGAGCAGACTTCTGATTCCCAGGCTATAGTGTGACTGAACAGCTCTGCAGACTCAGCCATCTCAGTTCCACCATACTGTGCAGTGCGGATGGAGACTTCAGAGCTGGGAGAATGCAAGTGTGATTGGCCTGACAACTCAGAGGACTGGTGTTTTTTGGATGCGGTAGTTGAGGTGGCGGAGAGGGCACTTGTTGGACCACTTGAGATCCTTTCAAGCATTTTCCTTTTTTGGCCATCATCTACCTTTGTTCCAGTTGTTCATGTCCGTAAAAAAGGGAGCTCATCGGATTGTCCATGGTAAGTAGTAGACATCTTACTTTTGCTGGAAGATGGTCTATCTTCAGCAGATGTTAATGGAGCTTTGCCACCTTCCCCACGGACAAACCCTTTTTTTCCTTTTCCAACACGCCTCTTCCGCTTTCCACCAGCATCTGTCATTTTGCCACTCACGTTGATTGCGACAAGATTGTGCACTTAAAATGTGGTAGTAAAAATTGAGAGGTGGTGTAGATTTCAGCGGTGGTCTAGCTTTATTAACAGCAGAATAAACAACAATAATTATCCCTGACAATGCAACTACGGCCCTTAAACTGGCAGCAGTGTTTGCTAGTATAATGGCTTAGTAACAATGAGTTTGAGTGTGCAATGCAGGCAGACGTGCTGCAAATATCTTTGCACAAGTGGGACAATACAGAAGTCCAACAGCCACGTTTAGGATGCCACTTAGGCGGGCTTTGCACGTTGCAACATCGGTAACAATGTGTTACCGATGCTGCAGCGATAGTCACGCCCCCGTCGCACGTTCGATATCTAGTGAAAGCTGCCGTAGCGATTATTATCGCTACGGCAGCTTTACACGCACATACCTGCCGTGTGACGTCCCTCTGGCCGGCGACCCGCCTCCTTCCTTAGGGGGCGGGTCGTGCGGCGTCACAGTGACGTCACACGGCAGGCAGCCAATTGAAGCGGAGGGGCGGAGATGAGCAGGATGTAAACATTCCGCCCACCTCCGTCCTTCTCATTGCAGCCGGGAGGCAGGTAAGGTGATATTCCTCGCTCCTGCAACTTCACACACAGCGATGTGTGCTGCCGCAGGAGCGAGGAACAACATCGCACCTGTCGCTGCACCGGCATTATGGAAATGTCGGAGGCTGCAGCGATGATACGATAACGACGCTTTTGCGCTCGTTCATCGGATCAAAAAGGATTTACACGTTGCGATATCGACTGCGACGCCGGATGTGTGTCACTTTCGATTTGACCCCACCGACATCGCACGTGCAATATCGCAACGTGCAAAGCCGCCCTAAGTTTCCTCAGTGTTTGCTAGTATAATGGTTTAGTAACAATGAGTTTGAGTGTGCAATGCAGGCAGACGTGCTGCAAATATCTTTGCACTAGTGGGACAATACAGAAGTCCAACAGCCACGTTTAGGATGCCACTAAGTTTCCTCAGTGTTTGCTAGTATAATGGCTTAGTAACAATGAGTTTGAGTGTGCAATGCAGGCAGACGTGCTGCAAATATCTTTGCACTAGTGGGACAATACAGAAGTCCAATAGCCACGTTTAGGATGCCACTAAGTTTCCTCAGTGTTTGCTAGTATAATGGCTTAGTAACAATGAGTTGGAGTGTGCAAAGGGCAGGAGGGTACAGTGGCAGGGTTGTGGGTCTGGGTAGAGGAAAGGAAGCCTCCCTTTCTATCCCTCCTAATGGGGAAATGCAGCGAGGAAATCCCTGACCTTAGCTACACAGACGCTGTCATCTTGTGTAGCTGTTAAAATCTGTTTTCACGGCACTGACTGTCACCTATGGCTCTGACCCTGCAGGTATTAGCCCTTACAAGGGCTGAAAGAAACTTCTATCCCTATTCTGTATAGCGCTGTGTATAGAGCGTACACAGCAGTATCAGAGACAGGAGCTGTGCCAGCGGTGACTGACACCAAGACGCAGAAGAGATAATGGCGTCCGGACGGGCAGATACTCGTTTTTATAATGCAGGGACATGTGACATGGACATCCTATCACACACGCCGTTGCTTCTCTGGCTAAAAGTCCACTTAGCTGTGTGTGTGTCTGGGATTGGCTGACATGCTGGCCCGCCCCACTACACGCGCGCGCTTAGGGAAGGAAGACAAGGAAAAAAAAAAAAATGGCGATCGCCATTATCCAAACAGCAGTGATCTGAATGCGCTGTTCCCGCACACTATACACTGAAATTTCATAATAGTGTGAGTCACAGAGTGACTTACACTATTACAGCGGAAAGCCAGCTAGTAATTAGCTGGTCTTTTTGCTGCTAGAACCGTTCTCGAACGTATCTAGAACTATCGAGCTTTAGCAAAAAGCTTGAGTTCTAATTCGATCTAGAACAGCCCCCAAAATCACTCGAGCCGCGAACTGGAGAACCTCGAACCTCGAATCGCGCTCAACTCTAGTTAGTACCGTACGTCACCGCTTTCTAATAAATTGGTGAACGAGGGACATTCTCTTGTTTCTATTTCTGACTTTTCATCTTTTTCAGGTTTTAATTTCTGGACAATGTCAGATTCCCTGTCTACATGGGATTCCCTGGACTATAAATTATTAAATCAGGGAAGGAGATGGGGAGTGTTTTGTTTTTTTTTGCTTATTTTTATATATTTTCAGCTTAGTGGTTTAAGTTAATATACCAGGGCTTGGTGTCCCTTTTGGGCAATTCACAGCTGAAAACAGCCCCAAACCTTCATTACCTTGATTGCCAACACACCAGGACAATTGTCAAGAGTCGAGGCCAAGCTCCAGAATTGGAGCATCTAATGAATGTGCCACTTCTGAGGTGGCTGCGGGCTGCTGTTTTTAGGCTGCGAGGGACCCAATAACCATTTTTTCCTCAGCTTGATTACAGCTGAGGAAAAACTCGCAGATGAACTCTGCCTTATTGAATACCATTGGATTTTTTATCACGTTTCACTTGGCGTATCTATACGCAGATGTGAGCTAATCCTAACTTAGAAAATATAAAAATAACCGTATTATAATGGCTCCTGTTGTTTAATAGGGCAAAAAGGGAGCCTCTGTCATTGTTATACTCTGCATGTTCATTTATAGAGAGTCTATTACCCCAAAGTTAGCAACTACCTGCCTGTAAGTTCATGGCCATATAAGAAATGAATGCAAAATCCCACATCACCCTTTTAATTAATTGTGTTCTAATGCTTTGAATCAATACTAGAAACAAAAAATGGTTACAAAAATGCCCATAAAAACTTGCTATTAAATATCAGCTATAAGTGCGGGTACTGTAGCTGAAGGCACTGTGCTCTTGGTACCTGGTAGTAGTTGCAGTACCTGTACAGGACTTTTTTTCTGTAGAGGAGTTGTATTGTCAGCAAATTACTGTAAGGTGTACAGAATTAGCCCTATAGACATGGAAAAAGTATAAAGCCTGTTTTACACGCTACAATTAATCATGCGATCGCATTTGCGATCGCACCCGCCCCCATCGTTTGTGCGGCACGGGCAATTTTTTGCCCGTGTCGTACAATGCTGTAACCCCCCGTCACACGTACTTACCTTCCAAACGACCTCGCTGTGGGCGGCGAACATCCACATCCTGAAGGGGGAGGGACGTTCGGCGTCACAGCGACATCACACAGCGGCCGGCCAATAGAAGCGGAGGGGCGGAGATGAGCGGGACGTAAACATCCCGCCCACCTCCTTCGTTCCGCATTGCCGGCGGCCGCAGGTAAGCTGCAGTTCATCGTTCCCGGGTGTCACATGGAGCGATGTGTGCTGCCTCGGGAACAATGAACAACAGGACGTGCGATCTTTAGAAAATGAGCGCCGTGTCAACAATGAACGAGAAGGTGAGTATTTCTACTCGTTCATATCTGTCACGCGCTACAATATCACTAACGAGGCCGGATGTGCGTCACGACGTGACCCCGCCGACATCTCGCTAGATATATCGTATGATGCAAAGCCCGCTTTAAAGGAATGAAATCCACAAGTCTTTTTTTCTGTCCTGTTTTAGAATCGGGGGCTAGATCTATCAACTTGAGAACTGCCATTCTTATTTACACCATTGATCTCCTTTGGTGTTTAAAGAGGTTGTCCACTACTTTTACATTGATGGCTTAAGCCTGCTTTACTCGGTACGATCTATCGTGCAATTTCACGATCGATCATACCCGCCCCCGTCGTTTGTGCGTCACGGGCAATAAGTTGCCCGTGGCGCACAAAGTCGTTAACCTCCGTCACACGCACTTACCTGCTGTGCGACGTTGCTGTGGGCAGCAAACATACTCTTCCTGAAGGGGGAGGGACGTTCGGCGTCACAGCAACGTCACACAGCGGCCGGCCAATAGAAGCGGAGGGGCGGAGATGAGCGGGACGTAAACATCCCGCCCACCTCCTTCCTTCCGCATAGCCGGCGGGAGCCATGGGACGCAGGTAAGCTGTGTTCATTGTTCCCGGGGTGTCACACGGAGCGGCGTGTGCTACCCCGGGAACGATGAGCAACCGGCGCCATTTTAATTAAACGAGATTATGAAACCGAGCGACGAGTACACGACTCACGATTTGTGAGCGATACTGCGTTGCTCGGAGGTGTCACACAGCCCGACGTCGCAAGCGATGCCGGATGTGCGTCACAAAAACTGTGACCCCGACGATCTATCGCACGATAGATCGTCTCGTGTAAAGCACCCTTCATTCTTAAGATAGTCTTATTGGCCGGGGTCTAAAGGCTGCTTTACATGCAGCGACATTGCTAGCGAAAGCACCCGCCCCCATCGGTTGTGCGTCACGGGCAAATCGCTGCCCGTGGCGCACAACATCGCTAGGACCCGTCACACGTACTTACCTGCCTAGCGACGTCGCTGTGGCCGGCGAACCGTCTCCTTTCTAAGGGGGCGGTTCGTGCGGCGTCACAGCGACATCACACGACAGCCATCCAATAGAAGTGGAGGCGCGGAGAGCAGCCGAAAGAAAGTGACGCCCACCTCGTTGCCGGCGGCCGCAGGTACGGTGTTGTTCCTCGTTCCTGCAGTGTCACACATAGTGATGTGTGCTGTCTCAGGAACGACGAACAACCTGCTTCCTACAACAGCAACGATATTTGGGATTAGAACGACGTGTCAACGATCAACGATAAGGTGAGTAATTTTGATCGTTAGCGGTCCTTCGTGCGTTTCACACGCAACGACGTCGCTAACAAGGCCGGATGTGCGTCACGAATTCCGTGACCCCAATGACATCTCGTTAGCGATGTCGTTGCGTGTAAAGCCCTCTTTACACCCGTCACCCCTGTCAATCAGCTGTCCTCTTTACCGGCGGCAACAGCATCTTATGACCGGGTACTGCTCATCCGCCTTCCATTGATTCAAATGGAAGGCAGATGTGCAGTACCCGGCTGCGGCCACCATCGGAACACAAGGCAGCTCTGGAACTGAACATATCCAGCCTCCTACTACCAGCATCAAGATTAGCTGATCGGCGGGGGCGCCGTATGTCAGACCCTGGATGATCAGACATTGGTGATTCATCCTAGGGATAGGCCATCAATGTAAAAATAGTGGATAATCTCTTTAAAAGTTTAAGGGTAGGAGAACTAATAAGCGTTTTGTCAGCAGTATAGGACCTGGGCGTTATGAAAGATTCAAAGGTAGCTGCCAGCAGCGGATTTTGATGATTTTGTGCCCAAGTGCATTCAGTGAGGAAGAAGATTCCTCAGACAACCATTAATAACCTCAATGATAGCAGCTAAGACTGTATTGATGCCATGATTTCTGCACATGGTGACCATATGCTATACTAAATAAATGGAGATTTTTTGAAAATGTTGTTTCTATTTGTCATCATTTGTATATCTTTAATAAGTCTCCATTCTGTGATTTCCATAAATTCCACAACTTTACCTTCCTGGTATTGCAATTTCACTGTGATGAGTGTCTATAATTCTCACCGGAACAAATTATTCTTTGCTCAGTAATCCAAAAGTTACAATGGAACATTGTATTCTACGATAGTAGTTGGTATTGAAGTTTGTGACTAAATGTAATTGTAGCTTGTAAGCATAAATCACATATGGATTTTTTTTTTTTGGACTATCTTGAATCCTAGTAGGAACTGTAAACCTTATCATACAATGGAGATAAAACATTCTGTTGTCTACTTGTTATCAGGAGGGGTCCTGCTTTGTATATTAGATTCTTTGCTATCTGCGTAAATGACATATAACGGAATGAGCTGTCTTTTGCCAAGTTAACTCTGCATTGATTTATTTTGATTCAACCAACTACTCTGGTTTGAAGAGCATTTACTTCTCTATCTATAGAATTCACATGCAAAACTTTACAGAGAATCTGTCACCAGGTTTTTGTCGACTAATCTGAGAGCAGCATCATGTAGAGACAGATCCTCATTCCAGTCGTGTCATTTACTGGGCTGCTTACTGTAGTTTTGATAATTTCCCATTGTTTTATCACTACAGAACTAGTATGTGTTGCGCTGCCCACGAGGGAGCACGGTAGTGAACCCACTGACCACAGAGGGGTGTGGCAGCTGACCACAGGAACAGATTTGGACAGAGTTTGAGGAATATAATATTGGCCAAAGCGTGACTAGCAACAAATAACAAGGATCTTAGTGTAACGTCCAGAGCACATGCGTGACCAGGACAAGGGAAATCCAGATACCCGTTGATAGTAATGCACAGCAGATATGGCCTGAGCTTCAGCGGAGTCCAATCCACAATGAAGATAGATAGTAATACCGAGCCAGGACTTAGTCCAGAGGCAGGAAGGATATAGGCGACAGATGACTAGATATGGACCTTCACAAACGGTGCTTTATCTGGTCCAAGAAGCAGGAGCATGGAAGACTCAGCCAACCAGGTGTGGACTTTGTGGGATGCTAGGCAAGGACAGGAGCAGCAGACTGGCATGAACGGCTCTGAACAGAGACAAGGAACAGAGGTTAGGAACAGGAGCACGGATAAACAACAAAGATGGGGATCAGGGACCTGATGGAGGCAACGCCGCATTAATGGACAGGAAGACGTTGCTGAGGCACCTCCCAGAAGAAGAGGATGCCTTATATGTCCAGTGCCTCTCCGCATTAGACCAGGAAGCACTTCCAGGTTAAGGCTTACTGGGTTCTTTAATTCCAGCAGGCAGACCTGTTCGATCCACGTATGCTTCTGGAAGAATAGGCCACAGGTGGAGAGCTGGAGGAAGGTCCAGGACTGCGATCCGAGTGAGTACCCTTTATGGAAGGAAAGACAGCAGGATGGGCAAACCGTACGGAGCTACATGCCAGGCACCGCCCTCCCAGTAGGGGTCGGACGTGCGGGTGGAGCCATAACAGTGTGTCATGTGTACTGCTTCCTGACGTCACTATTGTGGAACTGGAGTCAAGAGGTTTCAGCATTTTATCGATCGCAGGCCTACTGACTGTCATTGCTGATGTCCTTTTGGGGTTACGGACCCTTTCCATGCTGGTTGAGAATTATCTTAGCCTTCAGCTGCAGCTTATAATCTTTCCCTTCCACTATATCTACCTGCCTCGGGATACACTCCATACCAGATATACTTAATCCTTCTACTGACCACAGTGAAGGATTTTGTCTCTGTATATCTGAGGTGTTCATTTCAATTGCAGCAGCGAAGCTCCCTACTGGAGAAGATTTGGAGTCATCTTAAGGGTGCTTTACACGCTGCGAAATCGCTAACGATATATCTTCGGAGTCACCTCGTTAGTGACGCACATCCGGCGCCCTTAGCGACATCGCAGCGTGTGACACCAAGGAGCAACGATCAACGAGTGCAAAAACGTGAAAAATCATTGCTCGTTGACACGTCGCTCCTTTACCAAATATCGTTGCTGCTGCAGGTACGATGTTGTTCATCGTTCCTGCGGCAGCACACATCGCTATGTGTGACACCGCAGGAACGACGAACATCTCCTTACCTGCGTCCACCGGCAATGAGAAAGGAAGGAGGTGGACGGGATGTTACGTCCTGCTCATCTCCGCCCCTCCTCTGCTATTGGACGGCTGCCGTGTGACGTCACTGTGACGCCGCACGAACCGCCCCCTTAGAAAGGAGGCGGATCGCCGGCCAGAGCGACGTTGCAGGGAAGGTAAGTCCGTGTGACAGGTGTTAGTGATGTTGTGTGCCACGGGCAGCGACTTGCCTGTGACGCACACCCGATGGGGGTGGGAACACTCGCTAGCGATATCGGTACCGATATCGCAGCGTGTAAAGTACCCTTTAGGCCTTGAGCGCACGTTGCTTTTTTTTGGTGCAGTTTTTTTGCTTGAATCTCAATATCCATCCTTATGCCAGCAAAGTCAATGAGAATTCGGAAGTGCTGTGCTCATGTTGATTCTTTTTTTCCTTGCAGTTTTGGGTGCAGAAAAAAGTAACAGCATGTCAATTGTTGGTGCATTTTTCTTGCGTTTTGTAGGCCTTCCAGCCAAAGATTTCACTAAAAAGATGCATGGCACAAAACACGCCAAAAATCCACCAAAAGCACATACTTTTTTTGGTGCGTTTTTCTGCCATAAGGTGCAGTTTTTCTTGCAGAAACTTTTTGCAACAAAAAACTCAGCATGCGCACATAGCCTTATGGTTGTTTTCTTCCCTGTTTTGTCCGTGTGTTCCACTTGCACTCGTTACCCTTCACTCCCTTGGGGAGTGTTAGTGGGCACATAGAGGTGAGTTGTATGCAGGAGTACAACAAGGTACGGGACCCAGCCATCTCCACCTTTTAGGGTGTAATCCTGGGGACAGTGCAGATTTACACTAGTCCCTGCTTCCTAACATGACTAGCGTGTCATAGTAGACTTGCTTCCATGTAGGCCTCCATATTCATGAGCTATGTATAACCACATCCTAACACTGATTGGTAGCTTTCTGCCTATGCATAGCGTACATAGAAAGCTACATTCAGTGGTGTGGGTGGTTTTATACAGAGCTCAGCAGTCAGAGAACTGGTAGATCTGCAACAGAGAAAACAAGGCTTTTATCAAATCTGCAACAAGCAGCTCTGTAAGTAACACATCATTGGAAACAGAGTCTCTGTGTCACGGACGTGTCACGGTTGACAGTCCTGTAGTGAATGGCTGTAGAAGGTTGCAGCATTTGGCTAGACAAACTGCTCTCTGACATTCGTGTAAATTTATTCTAGGTATCTTCTCTGCTTGAGGTTAATCCTTTACCTTTTAGGACCCTGCACATATCCTCACCTTTCAACTGATAATCCTCATCACTTCCCCTTGTGTCCTTAAATACCCACATTTCCCCTTGGTGTTTGCTGGTGATAGAGTTATAT
The DNA here is from genome assembly GCF_048569485.1 of Anomaloglossus baeobatrachus. Classification (NCBI taxonomy): domain Eukaryota; kingdom Metazoa; phylum Chordata; class Amphibia; order Anura; family Aromobatidae; genus Anomaloglossus; species Anomaloglossus baeobatrachus. The sequence goes on from NC_134361.1 coordinate 185,211,393, forward strand.
TTCTTTACAGGCCTTGGATGCAAGCAGTCGGTTTGTATTCATCTAAAGAAACTTTGTTGTTGTTGCTGTCCCTCTCCCTAAGTCTTCTTGGATATACGTTTTTTGTTCACTCCCCCCCTGTTTGTGCTCCCTGGGTCTTTAGAGCTTAGTGGGGTTGACTAAGTGCTCATCCCATCCGTTCCTTACCTTGGGTCCAGTTCAGGGTCAGTCAGGGCCAGGTATCCTGCTCGGCGCATATGTGCAGAACCTATGTATGTTGGATAGGAGAGCCAGGGGCCAGTAGAAGGTTTGGTCAGGGGGTCACCATCTCCCCCTTCCCTAGACACAGGATTTCCCTTCCCTGTCAAAACAAGCATGCTACTTGCCCATACCTAGCGTGACACTCTGTCTGGTGACAGATTCCCTTTCATTCAAATCCCTAAAAAATTGAAAGCACAAGCAGTGTCGGACTGGCTACCGGAGGTATCTCCAGTAATGCCAGGCCTGGATTCAGTTACCTGCATTGCACTCCGGAGCTCTCACTTGCAGCCAGGACTGATCTCAGAGTTTGCAGGACTGCACTGCGAGCGCCGAGTGATTGATTCCCCGGCGATTGCGGTTCAGTTCATAACAGCTGCGGACAGGCTGAACTCCGGAGTTCAGGTGAGAGCACCGGAGATCAGCCTGAGATGTCTGCAGCTGTCATGAACTGAACCGCAATCGCCGGGGAATCAATCACTCGGCGCTCGCGGTTCGGTCTAGGCTGCAGGTGAGAGCTCCGGAGTTAAATGCAGGTAACTGGTATTACAGGAGATTCCTCTGGTAGCCAATCCGACGCTGAGCACAAGGAAATACGGTCAAGTAATACATCAATGTTTTACAAATCCATTTGTGTGCTTGGGCTGTACATTTTAGAGTCCGTCTACATTTTTTCAGTATAGGTGGAAGCCAGGATTGGACATATCATTGGTGCAGCCTGTGTGTAACGCCTGCCTGGATCCACAGACTCAGACGGGCTGTAATGGACAGGCTAGAGGGAAGCCACTCGCCAAGCAGGACCCCCAGAATCCTGAAACCCTTTACCCCTTATACAGGAATTTGGAATTACACAGGGCCTTGGAGATCACTACCAGTGGTAGACTGCAGTCCAATGAGAGTAGTCAGGCAGAGTCAAACCAAGAATTGCGGAACAGAGACAGAATCGGCAGGCAAAGACGTAATCAGAAAACGTAGCAGAGGTCAATACCGGATCGGGCAGCGAGGTACAAAAACAGCAGGCAGAAGGGTAGTCAGGAAACAAGCGGTAATCAGCACACAAAATCACAGGACGAAACAGGAGCCAGAATTCTCAGAACTATCTCTGGCAGTGGTCAGCAGACAGCAGGGGAATTAAAAAGGGTGTGGTGTCTTCCCATAGGCTGTAGCTGAATGATGGTACCTTAGCTGGGAGACACCCACCACCTACAGTCAGCCAGTGGTACTGCAGATCCCCAGGAAACCCAGACCAGTGAATGAACGGAGCCTGCACCCACCGGCGCCACTGGCATCAACTCCTCTCCCATCACCAGCACCATCCACGGCAGGAACACGGCGTCGCTTGGCGATCGGAGCAGAAGTCGATGGAGCCAACTCCGGTGGTGACGTAACACTGTGCAGCCGCACAGGGGCCCAAGAGGTAAGAGGGCCCATTTTTACCTCCAAAGAAGATGAAATATTGCATTTTAAAGAGTTATTGGACTGAAAAGGGCCCATATACTGCTCTTGCACCGGGGCACTTTTCTGTCTGCATCCGCCAGTGATGGAAGAAGTGCTCTCAGGATAGTTTCCGACATGTATGTGGTCCTCCTGAATTGTGCAGCACTGTTATATGGAGCAACCGGCTATGTGGGCTATGTGCTAGTCTTGGAACAGTGTGTGACAGATGTAACAAATACCACTTTATTAGCCAATGCCTGCTGTCATCCCTGGAGAATGACAACAGGTTGCTCCAGATATAATTAGTAAGTGGATCTGGCTGATATCATAACACTATCATTTGTAACAATAACACATTCGTGTAGCTTCACGGGGCACGATTGTTGGCACAAGTCCTATATAATCACAAATAACTGGTTTGTAAGGACTTGTATTGCTTTGTGGACATAATTGCTCTATATTAGCTGTCAGTGGACCCAAAGCCAGAATGCCGAATTGTATATTCTGTCCATTTAATGCACTGCCTTTGAATATGTAATATTAGTTTGTTTTATTCGTAGTGGTTTTCCGGGATCAGAATATGGTCCGATTCTTGGCAGCCCTCCGATGAAGGGTCTGCAGTCTCTTCATTGATTAGTAGATGCAGGATATTGCTGCATTGTTTTATTAAAATGAGACAAAGCTGTAACACCATGCAATATTAGAACAGTATTGTCACTTATTACTCGGCGAGGGTCCGCCTGACAACTCAGAATGAAGGGTTGATGAAGCTTTTTTCAATTTTGACTGCACAGCAACGCTCCTGCCCACCTGCTGTGTTGGAAACTATATAAAACAACACCATTCTCTTTAATGAAGGTGTATTATAAGTTCCCTGTACAGCCGGGAAAGGGTTGCTAGGAAAGAAAAAAAGATAAAGCACGTCACTTTTCAGAGACTTGAAAGAATCAAAATGTTTGTTCCCCACTAACCGTAAAGTGGTTACTTATCGCACAAAGCCCTCGTTTCTTAAAGCGCACCAATCACCAGGATTTTCCTATATAAACTAAAACCAGTGCTATATTGCCACTATCATGCTGATTCTATACATACCTTTAATTGTGAGATCGGATGTATAGGTTTTGAAACACAAGCAAATAAAGTTTGTAAAATGAGCAGCTTTTTGAATGGCAGCAGCTGCTGATAGCTGAGGTGGATATTTATAGTGATTCCCGCCTTCTGCCTGTCCATCCTCCCCCTTTTATTTATGCTAATTCTATTATACTGTAGAATCGTTTTACTAAATCACTAGAAGGACCTGTGCTGATGTCATACCCATGTGACCATAAGGGGTGGGGCCTCAGCCAACAGAAAAAAATGTTGCTTCCTGGTATCAGCTATGTTGACTAAAGGCTACTTTACACATTGCGATATCGGTCCCGATATCGCTAGTGTGGGTACCCGCCACCATCTGTTGCGCGACACGGGCATATCGCTGCCCGTGCCGCACAACATCGCCCACAGCCGTCACACATACTTACCTGTCCGGCGACGTCGCTGTGACCGGCGAACCGCCTCCTTTCTAAGGGGGCGGTCCGTGCGGCGTCACAGCGACGTCACTGAAACGTCACTGAACCGCCGCCCAATAGCAGCGGAGGGGCGGAGATGAGCGGGACGTAACATCCCGCCCACCTCCTTCCTTCCGCATAGCGGCCGGGAGGCAGGTAAGGAGAGCTTCCTCGTTCCTGCGGCGTCACACGCAGCGATGTGTGCTGCCGCAGGAACGTGGAACAACCTCGTTACTGCTGCAGTAACGAGATTTGAGAATGGACCCCCGTGTCGCCGATTAGCGATTTTGCACGTTTTTGCAACGATGCAAAATCGTTTATCGATGTCACACGCAACGGCATCGCTAATGCGGCCGGATGTGCGTCACGAATTCCGTGACCCCAACGACTCCGCATTAGCGATGTCGTAGCGTGTAAAGCCCGCTTAAGGCTCAGCCCCTTCTGGTCACATGGGTATGACATCAGCACAGGTCCTTCTAGTCACTTAGTAAAATGATTCTATAATAGAATTAGCATAAATAAATGGGGGAGTAACAACAGGCAGGGGGGTGGGAATCACAATGAATATCCACCCCAGCTATTAGCTGATCGGCAGCTGCTGCCAATCAAAAAGCTGCTCATTTTACAAACTTTACTTGCTTCTGTTTCAAAACCTATACATTCGAGCTGACAACGAAAGGTATGTATAGAATCAGCATGATAGTGCCAGTATAGTACTGGCTTTAGGTTATATAGGAAAATCCTTGTGATTGGTGTACTTTAAAATGGCAATACCCCTTTAATGGTGTACACATTGTGCTGGCTGATAATGGGGTTACTGTTTTTAAACTGTTTTGAACTGAGGATGATTACACTCTACTTGAAAATTTTTTATATCTAACAATTAGTCCTGATTAAAGGGGTCCATCACCTTGATTTTTTTTTTGTAATTGCTCCAAATTTTATACCATAATTAAAATAAGCAATTCTCACCTTTCCAATCTCCTACTTATCCCATCGCAATTCTGTGCATTCCCCTGCCGGTCTCTACTAGCCTACTGCACTGATACTGTCCTGACCCAAGATATATGACTGCTGCAGCCAATCACTGGCTGAGGTAGATCACCACTGTGGTCAGTGATTGGTTGAGTTGTCATCTCCTGTGGATCAAGAGGGGCCAGAAAGTCAAGACTAGATGGGGATTGTGGAAAAGTCGGAACAGGAGTGGCAGGGTGATTAATTTTTTTTGCTCTTTTTAGGTTTTTATTATTTATTTTATTCACTTATATGGTACCATTAATTATATAGTGCTTTACAGACATCGTTATCCCTGTCCCCATTGGGGGTCACAATCTAAATTCCCTATCAGTGTGGTCTTTTGAGTGTGGGAAGAAACCGTAGTACTCAGAGGAGACCCACACAAAAACACATTTTAGTTTTTCTTATAGATTTAAAAATAATAGTATAGTATACTACTGATTAGAATAATATTGTACAGTCCAGATTGTAACATGGAAAATGCTGCAGTCTGAATAGTTCGGGTGGGACTTTTACTAATCTTGACTAAAAGTTGGAAATTTGGGTGATTTGGAGATGTTTTTTTAGGGGTCCCAGAGGCAGAATTTAAAAGGAATCTTTCATCTTTTTGCGTTTTTTTTTTTAGTTATTTATACGGGCATACAGGAGGCAGAGGTGAAATCAGCCATACCTGTATGCCTCCTGGATAACAGACCATTTTGCAAAAATCCTCTTTTATATCTTCTATCTTCCAGGCTATGGGGCATGTGCTGCCCGGAAGATAAGCCTGCCTCCAGTCTTCATTATACAGGATTCTTCCTCCCCTTCTCTTCAGAGTCCCGGTTACGTCAGAAGCGCAGCCGGAGATCCCGTGCCTGCGCATTATGTCGGCCATCTCTCCCCCTGAACTTTTTTCGCCTTTCCATGGGCACAGTCTTCAGTTTTGATAAGTACAGGCACCAGGGAGTCACTGCTGCTTCACAGTGACTCCGCTACACCTGCACACATCAAAATTACTGTCCCCACGGAAAGGAAACATATGGCAGGCAGAATGCGCAGGCGCAGGATTTCTGGCCACGCTCTTGACATTACAGGGGCACACTAAGAGGAGAGGAGGAGAAATTTGGGATAATGAAGACTGGAGGCTAGCTCATCTACCAGGCAGCACACACCCCATAGCCCGGAAGATAGAAGATATAAAAGAGGATTTTTACAAAACAAACCCTCATCCAGGAGGCATACAGGTATGGCTAATTTCATCTCCATGCCATCTGTATGTGTCGCGGGAGGGGGGGAACGCGCTCGCCACGCTAATGTCCGGCGCTTCTGCTGCTGCTGCTGCTCGGTGGCTCGAGCGGTGGGCCGGACCCGGGGACTCGAGCGGCGCTCCTCGCCCGTGAGTGAAAGGGGAAGGGGCGATTTGGTTTGGGGTTTTAGTCCGTGACGCCACCCACGGGTTGTGGTGAAGATGGGCACCACCACTGCTGGTGACAGGGATCCCGGGAGCGATGGTGGGGAGCAGCTGGGATGTTGTCTTCCCCCTCCGTGGGTAGGGGTTGGTGGTCCCGGGGCCCGGTGATGTGGTGGGGCTGCAGGGCCGGTGAGGTGCAGGGTCGCAGGGACAGCATGGCGCAGTGCCGGATGGCGCAGGTGTACTCACTCAGCAAATGAGGCACAAAGTCTCCGGTAAACCAAACGGCTGGATGGACGGGTCCCGCAGCCGGCTGCTGTATCTCTCCCTGGACAGGTGATGGTGGCTGTCTCTCCCTGCACCTTAGTGTTCTGTGTTGACTACTGTGGATTCCCAGCGGCAGTCCGCTCCCCGGTGTATGGGTGCCGGAGGAGCCCGTTGTGCCCGCAGGCGCTGGCCCTTGGGTCTCTAGCCGTTGACGGTGGCTGTATACCCTCACGGTGTGGATGGTTGCCTTCAATCGGGACTTTTGCTGTTAGGGAACCCCTGGGGTTCCAGTCACATTCGGATTTGACTGTTATCGGCGGCTCCAAGCCTGGTCGGGGTCCGATGGCCCTGCCTGTGTGTGCTGGCTTCACTTCACTCCCCGGTCGGTACCGGCGGGCCAACGCCCGACCCCGGTCCTACGGTTCCGCGTTGCTCCACCACTCCTGCAGACGGCCACCACTGTCTGCCAACCTTGCTGTCAGTGCCTGGGCCACGAACCCAGACACCCAAGTGTTTACTCCTCACTCCTCAACCTCCCAACCTCAACTTCTTACTTTTCCCGCCTCCAGGCCTGTGAACTCCTCGGTGGGTGGGGCCAACCACCTTGGCCCCGCCCCCACCTGGTGTGGACATCAGACACTGGAGGAGGCAACAAGGGTTTTGTGTTTGACTAATGTTGCTGTCCTAGGGGTGGGGGTATTTGTGTGTTAACTGTGACGAACTGGCTAGTCCAGGGCGCCACATTCCCCCTTGGTAAAACGCAGACCGTCCGCGGGCTGCCCGTCCACCACCGGTTTTATTTTGTTTTGTTTTTTTCAAAACTGTAGAAAAAGGGGATATAAATAACATTTAACAATCAACATTTCAACATACGCATATTTGTCAGGTCACTTTTAACGTTGCACATAAAAACAGTTTAAACACAGACGGACGGATGGATGTCTTCCGCTCTCCCACCCAAGCAACCCAGCCCTGATGCTGCCCCTAAGAAGTGGGCAGCACCCCTTGACCCCAGTCCAGGTTCAGGCTGCTCGAGCGGGAAGGGGTACGGTTACTCGCACCCGACTGTCACTTCAGGGGACCCCACGTCCAGGGGGACCCCTGACCCCCGGAGGATGGCCACCGGTCCTGGTGGTGGCCGGGCCCCAGCCTGCTCTGCTGTGGGCCCTTCCTCCAATCTGCCTCTCCGGAGGTGGCAACGGTTTCCATCCCACAAAACTATTTACAAACCCACCAGTTCGTGGGTGGCCTGCCAGTTCTCGGCCATGTTCATGAGTAGTTCCTCATGTGGGTGGTAAAAACACACAGAGTCCCTCCGAGGACAACTTGCCGGGAACGGCCGGGGTAATCACTGACGACAATCAGGTGAAACTCTATTGATTAATGTCATTCACTTAAACTGCTGAGGGTCCCAACGGGGACACCTTGCTGGCAACGGAGGACCGCTGCCACTATGCCACTATTGCTCACTTTCGTACTCCTCACCCGGCTCCAGGTGAAGAAACACGGATTCCAGCCCCTCCAGCGCACGGCAGGCGCGACGAGGAAGGGCTGCCCGGCATCCATTATTTCCGCTCCGGGGGATGTAAGTGGCCTCCATGTCATACAAGCCGAAGCTTCCCTCCTCCTCTGAGACAGGCTCTGTGTCAACCCCCGAGCCGCTGTCATCTGACTCCAGGGGGCTAATGACGGGATCCGGCAGGACAGATACGGTTTCTAACTGAGCCCAGACTTGTGGTTCCTCAGTGGCAAGCGATCCGTCATCGGTCTGCGTACGGAGGCCCGCCATCGGTTCTTCTAAGTCAACCGCTCCAGCTATTGATTGGCTGGCGTCCTCTTGGGCCTCCGGGCCCTGGCGGAGCAGCACGGACTCCGCCACCTCCATCGGGGACGGCGGCCTGAGCGGGGCTGCGCGGGCAGCCAGCACAGGTGATGGGGCGGGCCCTGCTGGGGCCAGGGGTAGACCGAGTCCTTCAGCCGCAGCGGCTGGTCCTTCAGGGACACAAGGGCGTGGGTCACTCACCAGCTCCTCTAGCATGTCCTCTATTTCATGCGCCCGCACGATCGCAGCCAGCTCCTCCATCTCAGCGATCCAGCAGGTCCCGTACTTGGGCCCAGTTACGACAGCACAACAGCATCACTTGGTTTTCAGCCACGCCGCCGTCCCGGGGGCAGGCTCCGGAGACTCAGGCCTCTCCGGTGGCACGGACATGTTGCAAGCTGCTTCCAGGAACGGGATATCTTGCAGAGTCATGGCGTCCCCGCTTTCTATGCCCTCGGCTACATCAGGCAGACACACACCCGTCCCCCCTTGGTTCTTTCTAGCACTTCCGCTTGTTGGGGGCGGGGCTTCATTTTCGCGCCTTCCCTGCTCGGAGAAGACGCTCGAGCGGGAGATTTTCGCGCCAAAGATGGCGACGCTTCAAAATTTTCGGCCGGACGCCGCCGGCGGAGATCACAAGGCGCACTTCTACTGGTAAGTAGATGGGTTCAATCCTGTTCGTGACGCCAAGTTGTCGCGGGCGGGGGGAACGCGCTCGCCACGCTCGGGTACGGGGCTTCTGCTACTGCTGCTACTGCTGCTCGGTGGCCCGAGCGGTGGGCTGGACCCGGGGACTCGAGCGGCGCTCCTCGCCCGTGAGTGAAAGGGGAAGGGGTGATTTGGCTTGGGGATTTAGTCCGTGACACCACCCACGGGTTGTGGTGAAGATGGGCACCACCGCTGCTGGTGACGGGGATCCCGGGAGCGATGGTGGGGAGCAGCTGGGATGTTGTCTTCCCCCTCCGTGGGTAGGGGTTGGTGGTCCCGGGGCCCGGGGATGTGGTGGGGCTGCAGAGACGGTGAGGTGCAGGGTCGCAGGGACAGCGCGGCGCAGTGCTGGATGGCGCAGGTGTACTCACTCAGCAAATGAGGCACAAAGTCTCCGGTAAACCAAACGGCTGGATGGACGGGTCCCGCAGCTGGCTGCTGTATCTCTCCCTGGACAGGTGATGGTGGCTGTCTCTCCCTGCACCTTAGTGTTCTGTGTTGACTACTGTGGATTCCCAACGGTAGTCCGCTCCCCCGGTGTATGGGTGCCGGAGGAGCCCGTTGTGCCCGCAGGCGCTGTCCCTTCGGTCTCTAGCCGTTGGCGGTGGCTATATACCCTCACGGTGCGGACGGTTGCCTTCAATTGGGACTTTTGCTGTTAGGGAACCCCTGGGGTTCCAGTCAAATTCAGATTTGACTGTTATCGGCGGCTCCAAGCCTGGTCGGGGTCCGATGGCCCTGCCTGTGTGTGCTGGCTTCACTTCACTCCCCGGTCAGTACTGGCGGGCCAACGCCCGACCCCGGTCCTACGGTTCCACGTTGCTCCACCACTCCTGCAGACGGCCACCACCGTCTGCCAACCTTGCTGTCAGTGCCTGGGGCACGAACCCAGACACCCAAGTGTTTACTCCTCACTCCTCAACCTCCCAACCTCAACTTCTCACTTTTCCCGTCTCCAGGCCTGTGAACTCCTCGGTGGGTGGGGCCAACCGCCTTGGCCCCGCCCCCACCTGGTGTGGACATCAGACACTGGAGGAGGCAACAAGGGTTTTGTGTTTGACTAATGTTGCTGTCCTAGGGGTAGGGGTGTTTGTGTGTTAACTGTGACGACCTGGCTAGTCCAGGGCGCCACATATGCCCATATTAATAACTAAAAAAAATAACTAAAGTTTGACAGATTCCCTTTAAATATGATTTTAGCCAATAAAATGTTGGTAGACATAACAGCTGATCAATAGTGATGAGCAAGCACTACCATGCTTTAGTGCTTGCTACTCATAACTAGTAATGAGCGGGCACTACCATGCTTGAGTGCTTGGTACTAACAAGCAGTTGGATAATCGGATGGGTTTGACTCGAGTATCCGAGGGTAATAGAACTCAATGGACAAGATTTCCAAGACAAATGCTCGAGTTCCCCATTAACTTCATTATACATGGGGGCTTGAGTCATCTGAGCATCCAACCGCTCGTTACGAGTACCGAGCATGGTAGTGCTCGCTCATCACTAGTTACAAGTACCGAGCACCTAAGCATGGTAGTGTCCGCTCATCACTAGTTACGAGTACTGAGCACCTGAGCATGGTAGTGCCCGCTCATCACTAGTTACGAGTACTGAGCACCTAAGCATGGTAGTGTCCGCTCATCACTAGTTACGAGTACCGAGCACCTGAGCATGGTAGTGTCCGCTCATCACTAGTTACGGGTATCAAGCATCAGAGCATGGTAGTGCCCGCTCATCACTAGTTATGGGTACCGAGCATCTGAGCATGGCAGTGCTTGCTCATCACTAGTTACGAGTACAAAGCACCCGAGCATGGTAGTGCCCGCTCATCACTAGTTACGAGTATCAAGCACCTGAGCATGGTAGTGCTCGCTCATCACTAGTTACGAGTACTGAGCACCTGAGCATGGCAGTGCTTGCTCATCACTAGTTACGAGTACAGAGCACCCGAGCATGGTAGTGCCCGCTCATCACTAGTTACAAGTACTGAGCACCCAAGTATGGTAGTGCCCACTCATCACTATTTACGAGTACTGAGCACCCGAGCATGGTAGTGCTCGCTGATCACTAGTTACAAGTACTGAGCACCTGAGCATGGTAGTGCCCGCTCATCACCAGTTATGACTACTGAGCACCCGAGCATGATAGTGCTCACTCATCACTAGTTACAAGTACTGAGCACCCGAGCATGGTAGTGCCCGCTCATCACTAGTTACGAGTACAGAGCACCCCGAGCATGGTAGTGCCGGCTCATCACTAGTTACGAGTACTGAGCACCTGAGCATGGTAGTGCTCGCTCATCACTAGTTACGAGTACAGAGCACCCGAGCATGGCAGTGCTCGCTCATCACTAGTTACAAGTACAGAGCACCCGAGCATGGTAGTGCCCGCTCATCACTAGTTACGAGTACTGAGCACCCGAGCATGGTAGTGCCCGCTCATCACTAGTTACCAGTACTGAGCACCCGAGCATGGTAGTGCCCGCTCATCACTAGTTACCAGTACTGAGCACCCGAGCATGGTAGTGCCCGCTCATCACTACTAATCTCATCAATTGCTGAGAAATGAGTCAAACAATATGGCGGCGCTTCCTGTTGTTACCTTTACAAGAAATGCTGAAAGAAAAAGAAAAATACCAATATCTCAGTTCCCAAAATAAAATGGCTTGCTTCTTTAATTCCTAATCTTTTGAAATTGTGTGTAAAAGTCTTATCTGATCTTAGCGGACTCTCCAGTAGGTCTGTGCCTATTTTAATTAGGTGCATTATTTCGTAATGCGCTCCGCAGATCCATCTCACCTTGTTGTCGCTGAAAATTCTTAAAATGCAGTCATTGGGTTCTGGAGCTAAAACAATTGTTTCCATTGAGCTCTGTGCTTGCATTGTCTCCTCTGCAGCCTTGTCAATGTTATAGACATCCTAATGTTTCCGATGGCCCCTGGAATGTAGCACATTCTGGCTTGTATCAGATTGCAGTATGTGTTGCATTACCAGAAGTGACACCCGTCCTTACATGGTTGGTTACTATCAAGGTCAGTTTGGGGGCTTCCACTTCAGCTCTCCCTCCGGTGTCATAACATGAGACGATAGAAATGTAACATCCTCAGAAGTCTCAAAGGAACGTACGGTACAATGCAAGGTTATTTCATGCTAGTCAAGAAAGAATATTGCGAAATTTTATGTTGTATATTTTTCCACTATACTTTAATCCTTTTTTTTATTGATAGATGAAATAGAAAATGTACTATATATTTTTTTTTACTTAAGATTTGCTTTATTGACATTAAAACTGACTTAAATAATTATTAGGGATGATCGAATACTTTGATATTTTCCGAATAGGTCGCCGCTATTAGACTATTCGATGCGCAATATAAGTCTATGAGAAGCCCTAATAGTTCCGAATACCGTATTTTTCGGACCATAAGACACACTTTTTCCCCCCCAAATGTTGGGGGAAAGTGGGGGGTGTGTCTTATGGTCTGAATATGGCTGCGGGGAATGAGGTTGCTGCGGTGGAGCCGGTCATCGGGGGCACGAGTAGGCTGTAGCAGCCTGCCGTGACCACGTGGGCCCACTCATTACAAATGCACGCCCATCCTCCCGCCCATCTCTCAGCGGTGAAGCCGGCGCTGACAGGTGGGCGGGATGATAGGTGGGGGGGTGCGCGCATAATTAACAGCCGTCCCACATGATCACCCCTGGCAACTACAGCCTGGAGTGATCATGTGCGGCTGTATTCACTGCCCTCCATGCATCATTATCAGCGCGGGTGCAGTGAATCAGTGTACTCACCCGTCACCGTGTGTGGAGCCGTCCCCCTGCAGCATCGCGATGTCTTCCTGTCTGTGCCAGTCAGCTGATCTGTGTAGAGAGCGGTGAGCACAGCGATGACGTCATCGCTGTGCGCGCCGCTAGTGTCCACACACATCAGCTGACCGACACAGACAGGAAGACATCGCGATGCTGCAGACAACGGTGACGGCTCAACTCAGCGGCGCTGCAGCTGAGACAGACAGGAAGCTGATCGGTGCTGTAGGGAGTGAGGAAAGGTGAGTATAAACGTTTTTTTTTTTTCTGTGCCATAGGATACAGGCCATATACCAGGATGGGGTTTTTTTATGAGCAGGATGGGGGTATATTATGAGCAGGATGGGGGTATATGAGCAGGATGGGGGTATATGAGCAGGATGGGGTATATGAGCAGGATGGGGGGTATATAGCAGGATGGGGGTATACGAGCAGGATGGATGGGGGGTATATGAGCAGGATGGGGGTATATGAGCATGATGGGGGTATATGAGCAGGATGGATGGGGGTATATGAGCAGGATGGATGGGGGTATATGAGCAGGATGGATGGGGGTATATAAGCAGGATGGATGGGGGTATATGAGCAGGATGGATGGGGGTATATGAGCAGGAATGGTGGTGGTATATGAGCAGGATGGCTGGGGCTATATGAGCAGGATGGATGGGGGTATATGAGCAGGATAGGGGGTATATAGCAGAATGGGGGTATATGAGCAGGATGGGGGTATATGAGCAGGATGGGGGGTATATAGCAGAATGGGGGTATATGAGCAGGATGGATGGGGGTATATGAGCAGGATGGGGGTATATGAGCAGGATGGATGGGGGTATATGAGCAGGATGGGGGTATATGAGCAGGATGGGGTATATGAGCAGGATGGGGGGTATATAGCAGGATGGGGGTATACGAGCAGGATGGATGGGGGGTATATGAGCAGGATGGGGGTATATGAGCATGATGGGGGTATATGAGCAGGATGGATGGGGGTATATGAGCAGGATGGATGGGGGTATATGAGCAGGATGGATGGGGGTATATAAGCAGGATGGATGGGGGTATATGAGCAGGATGGATGGGGGTATATGAGCAGGAATGGTGGTGGTATATGAGCAGGATGGCTGGGGCTATATGAGCAGGATGGATGGGGGTATATGAGCAGGATAGGGGGTATATAGCAGAATGGGGGTATATGAGCAGGATGGGGGTATATGAGCAGGATGGGGGGTATATAGCAGAATGGGGGTATATGAGCAGGATGGATGGGGGTATATGAGCAGGATGGGGGTATATGAGCAGGATCATATACAAGGCAGGAGGATCGTTACCAGAATGGGGTACCTTAGTAGAGAATTTGGGGACATTACCCCCATAACAGTGTCAGCAGCAGATCCTTGCCCCATAACAGTGTGTCATGACCACATTTTTTAGTTAAAATTTTATTTTCCTATTTTCCTCCTCTAAAACCAGGGTGCGTCTTATAGTCCGGTGCGTCTTATAGTCCGAAAAATATGGTAGTTGTTATTCGGGTTTCCCAAAGACTTACATTGTGCATTGAATATTCGCGAATAATCGAATAGCGGCGAGATATTCGGAAAATATTTGCGAAGCCGAATAATTGAAGTATTCAATCATCCCTCATAATTATCCTTAACTTTTAAGATAAATATTGCTGGATAGTTTGTGTAAAAACATATTAAACTTTGCAGCTGTCGTTTAAATATTGACACTTTTATTTATAGCTCGTTGCCTAGGAGATTGACCACCATTCCATTCTAACTAGTAAGCACCTATAGAGAGAAAATGAATAAATATATATATTTTTTTTCGTTTTGGGGTACAATTTATGATACAAAATATCGACCAGAATGCCGCTAATGTACAGTGTACACAGAAAGCTGCCAATCATAGGTGTGGACAGGGATATACAGGGCTCAGCATTGTGATTCACTGACTAATCCAATTGGATCAAATTCTATAATATATTTTATACTATAATTGACAAATAAAAGCTATAACACACATTAAAATCTTAGTTTTAATCTCGTAGTACTTATAGTTTGATATATTTTTGTCTCACCAGATGACTTATTGAACCTCTTATTGCTAGTTTATTACAGGTGTGGTGAGATGTCTCTAAACTACTTGTCTTATGGTGATTGATCTCGTTTTATAGGCTTAAATACTGGGGTTTTTTTTAGCTCTAAGGGGTACTTTGCACGTTGCGACATCGCTACCTCGATCTCGTCAGGGTCAAATTGAAAGTGACGCACATCCGGCGCTGGTAACGACGTCGCAACGTGTAAAGCCTAGAAGCACCGATAAACGATCGCAAAAGCATCGAAAATCGTTGATGTGTAGTGTCGGTCATTTCCATAATTTCGCTGCAGCGACAGGTACGATGTTGTTCCTCGTTCCTGCGGCAGCACACATCGCTGTGTATGAAGCCGCAGGAGCGAGGAACATCTCCTTACCTGCGTCCCGCCTGCAATGAGGAAGGAAGGAGGTGGGCGGGACGTTTACGTCCCGCTCATCTCCGACCCTCCGCTTCTATTGGCCGCCTGCCGTGTGACGTCGCTGGGACGCCGCATGACCCGCCCCCTTAGGAAGGAGGCGGATCACCGGCCAGAGCGACGTCACAGGGCAGGTAAGTGCGTGTGAAACTATCACAAGATATCTCATCTGCGACGGGGACAATCGCGCTCAGCATCGCTGCCATCGGCTTGCGATGTCGTAGTGTGCAAAGTACCCCATAGATCACGCCATTTATATATTAGCAAATCCCAGAATATACTATCAGTATCTGTGTATTTTCTGATCACAATTTTAAGTGATGGTATGCTATATAGTAGCGGTCACAAGGAGAGTGCTATATTTTCACTCTTAAAATTTTGTTCTGCTCCTAGATATGGCTCACATTCTATAAAAAATGGTATTATGGACATTTTTCCCAACCCGATTTTTCCTAAACATTTCATCAGTTGTTTTGTCACTGCCCAGAGTCATCAGGGGTTGGCAGTTTGTTATATTAGGTATAAAGGATGTATAGCATGGTAGCATATCAGCATGTTTGCAGGCCATGTGTGCCCGCTAACTGAACATCCATATAAAGGTAAGGAGATCCCAGCTCTCTCCTTTCTGGAGTTTCCCAACTCACCAATCCAGGATCAAAAGTCCGACTATTGCGTCACTCTCTTACCGATCACCAGCTCAGACTGTCACAATGACTTTGGGATAGCGACTAACTGGAGCTCTAAGCTGTCCCTCAATTTAGGGGACTCTATGCTATCATTAATCTCTGGGTTACTCCAAATGGTGGAGATGCCTGAGGCTCCTTCCTGGTCTGATTCCCCTCCACCAGGGAGGGACGGGAGAGGAGTGTGATGAAACCCACAGATAAAGACAGACAAGGGAAAACCAAAACTCGAAACAGGGGAAGGACCCTGGTTCGTACAGGCCCATGTCACTTATCAACCTAGATATGGAGATAATGTCAAAAATTATCTAGCTATAATTCTTCCCCAACTGATTTCCCTGGCACAGTCTGGCTTCATTCAGGAAAGATCAGGGACGCTAAATATTAGGAAAGTTCTTCTTGTCCTATATAGGGTAAACCTTAGGCCTCTGAAAGGAGAATATCCCGCTTTGCTCACAATAGATGCTGAGAAAGCCTTTGATAATATTGAGTGGGCATGGCTTTATAAAGTTTTAGATGAAATTCTTTTTTTGGGGTCATTTTTATACCTATATCAGAGAAATTTACACAAATCCGAAGGCTCAAGTATACATTTCAGGATATCTGTCAGCCCCTTTTCCGTTACTGAAAGGAACCAGGCAGGGTTGCCCCCTTTCCCCATTACTTTTTAATCTGGCTCTGGAACCATTGGTAAGAAGATTGTTGTCCACACATAGCACCTTTCAGGGTATTTCTGTTAATAAGGAGAATCCAGTCAGCTTTTTTTTTGCTGATGATATTTTGCTTTTCCTTTTGAATCCAGCTCAGCAGGTCCCCCAGATGTCACATGTTTTGCGAGACTTTGGAGCATACTCAAGCTTCAAGATTAATGGGTCAAAGTGCCAGCTTCTATACCTGGGAGGGACAAATGTTCAAACACGGGAGCAGAACCCTTTCGAAGGAATTACATTGTCTAAAGGGGGCTTTACACACAGCAATATCGCTAGCGAGCATACCCGCCCCCGTCGTTTGTGCGTCATGGGCAAATCGCTTCTCGTAGCACACAATATCGTTAGGAGCCGTCACACATACTTACCTGCCTAGCGACGTCACTGTGGCCGGCGAACTGCCTCCTTTTTAAGGGGGGCGGTTTGTGCGGCGTCACAGCGGCGTCACTAAGCGGCCACTCAATAGGAGTGGCGGAGATGAGCGGGCCGAACATCCCGCCCGCCTCCTTCCTTCTGCATTGCCGGCGGCCGCAGGTAAGCTGTAGTTCGTCGTTCCCGAGGTGTCACACGTAGCGATGTGTGCTGCCTCGGGAACGACGAACAACCTGCGTCCTCAACAATCAACGATTTTTTTGAAAAGGAACGACGTGTCAAAGATGGACGATTAGGTGAGTATTTTCCATCGTTAACGGTCGCTCATTGGTGTCAATGACGTTGCTAACGATGCCAGATGTGCGTCACGGAATCCGTGACCCCGGCGATATATCGTTAGATACGTCGTTGCGTGTAACGGGGCCTTTTAGTCATATATCACATACTTGGGAGTTAAAGTAGGTAAGGTTCCGGCAACCCTTTATAGTCTAAACTATCCACCCCTTCTGAGCCAAATAGAGCAAGATCTTAAAAGATGGCACAACCTTCCATTAAACCTATTTGGTAGAGGCCACCTAATTAAGATGATGTCGGTATTATTATTATTATTATTATTATTTATTTATAGAGCACCATTAGTTCCATGGTGCTGTACATGAGAAGGGGGTTACATACAGAATACATACACAAGTTACAGTAGACAGACTAGTACAGAAGGAAGAGGGCCCTGCCCTTGCGGGCTTATATTCTATAGGATTATGGGGAGGAGACAGTAGGTGGGGTGTAGATGGGGCGGCAGCTCCGCATGGTGGTGGGGCGGCAGCTCCGCACGGTGGTGGGGCGGCAGCTCCGCACGGTAGTGGGGCGGCAGCTCCGCACGGTGGTGGGGCGGCAGCTCCGAACGGTGGTGGGGCGGCAGCTCCGCATGGTGGTGGGGCAGTGAGGTCATTGAAGGTTATAGGCATTTCTGAACAGATGAGTCTTTAGGTTCCATTTGAAGTTTGCAAGTGTAGTAGATAGTCTGACGTGTTGAGGCAGTGAGTTCCAGAAGACTGGGGATGTTCGGGAGAAGTCTTGGAGGCGATTGCATGAGGAGTGAATGAGAGAGGAGGAGAGAAGGAGATCTTGGGAGGACCGGAGATTACGTTTTGGAGTGTAGCGAGATATTAGTTCAGAGATATATGGAGGAGACAATTTGTGGATGGCTTTGTAAGTCAGTATTAGTAGTTTGAATTGGATACGATGGAAGATT
The DNA here is from genome assembly GCF_048569485.1 of Anomaloglossus baeobatrachus. Classification (NCBI taxonomy): domain Eukaryota; kingdom Metazoa; phylum Chordata; class Amphibia; order Anura; family Aromobatidae; genus Anomaloglossus; species Anomaloglossus baeobatrachus. The sequence goes on from NC_134361.1 coordinate 185,229,157, forward strand.
GGGAGCCAGTGGAGGGACATGCAGAGAGGAGAAGCGGGGTGGTGGTGAGGCGAGAGGTGGATCAGTCGGGCAGCAGCATTAAGGATGGACTGAAGAGGGGCGAGCGTGTTAGCAGGGAGGCCACAGAGGAGGATGTTGCAGTAGTCGAGGCGGGAGATTATGAGGGCATGCACTAGCATTTTTGTAAATTGAGAATTGATGGAGGGGCGGATTCTGGAAATATTTTTGAGTTGAAGACGACAGGAGGTGGTGAGGGATTGAATGTGTGGTATGAAGGACAAGGCAGAGTCAAAGGTCACTCCGAGGCACCGAACTTTGGGTACTGGGGAGAGCGTGATGGTATCAAAATTAATGTATCATCTTCAAACACTTCCCCTGCTTCTCAAGCATAAAGATATTGTCCAGCTAAATAGAGCTTTTTCACACTTCATTTGGAGGGGGAAATGCCCTCGTATAGGGATTAAGAAGTTGATGGCATCTAAGGTTCATGGAGGTCTGAGTTTGCCGAACATTCGGGGTTACAATATAGCTTGTTTGACTAGATATATATTGGATTGGATTAAAGGCTCTAGGCATTATTCAGCGTTGGAGCTTGAGAGAGACTATGCACAACCTTAGGATTTGGTGGCATTACTCCATACTAAGCAGGCCAATCTCCCAGTGAAAATCAAGCACTCTTCCTTATTTAAAGACACGATTGCAACGTGGAAGGCGTTGAGGAAAAATTACAAGCTTCCCCATAAATAATCCAAATACTTGCCTATTTGGGCGAATCCAGAGTTTGTACAAGGGACAAGCAATAAGTTGTTTGAAGAGTGGAAGGTGAGGGGTATAAAGACTATTGCTCATCTCTTACACACCAAAGAACCTAGATGGTTGAGTAGAGACGAAATTATAGCGCAGTATGGCTTGGGGCCTAACCAGCTAATCCAATATCACCAAGTGACATATACTTATGACTCAGTTACATGATGTGACGCAGGATGTAGTATTTAACTCTTTTGATTGTTTGGTAAAGAACTCAATAACATCATCGTCTATCTCCTCTCTTTATGGAGCTATGTGTGATCTACTAATAGGACAGCACTCGGAAGGTTTTTTTTAAATCTTGGGAGAAATAACTTGAGGACCCGTCTATGGGGGTAAAGTTAGGGGAGGGTGGAATGCTCTTCGTGAATAAATTTTATATGAGCATTGGCGAGAAACCCAATTTAGAATTATGCATAAGTCAATTTATAGTTTCAATCTACCTCCATCAGCAACGAAGCCAGACAGGCTTACCTTATGCCCTAAATGTAAGAGTAGTGGAACTGATCTCTTTCACGGGTTGTGGTCCTGCTCCCATTTGAGTCCTTTATGGTCACAGATCAAAAGTTGTATACAAAAGGTGTGGGGTCTTGAAGTCCGGCTCTCACCTGGGTTCCTTCTTTTTCACCATTGGGAGAAGGGGAACAATGTTAAAGGGAAGAGGACTAACCCACCCAGACTTATACATGTGATACTTCTGGCAGCCAAGAGAGCGATACTTAATAAATGGTTGGAGTCTAGGGTCCCCGCATTTGAGGAGATCTTGGGTCAGCTCATGCATCTTCTTGAAATAGAAGGACTGGATACAGAAAAGAGGGCGGATAGAATACGACAACATTTTAACAAATGGAAGAAATTCATATTGGCTATTGTACTTGGGAGGAGATAGTCAGTATTATGTCACAGTCTGGTATCATACAGAAAAATTGGAGGATACATTGGATGGCTTAGGCTACTTTCACACATCCGGATTTTTGCTCTGCGGCACAATACGGCGTTCTGCAGAAAAACCGCAACCGGCTTTTGTAACGCCGGTTGCGGGTTTTTTTGCATAGACTTACATTAGTGCCGTATTGTGCCGCAGGGGCTTGCGTTCGGTCCGGTTTTTGCCGCATGCGGTAGATTTAGCCGATGCCGCGGCCGGATCGAACGTTCCCTGCAACGTTTTTTGCTCCGGCAAAAAACACCGCATCGCGCCGCATCCGGCCGCTGCGGCGCATTTTTCAATGCATACCTATGGAGGCCGGATGCGGCGCGATGCGGAAAAAAACGCATCCGCTCGCCGCATGCGGTTTTTTCCACTACGCATGCTCAGTAGCATGCCGCAACCGGAAAAAAACGGACGGGCCGCATGTAAAAACTTATGCAAAGGATGCGGTGTTTTCGCCGCATCCGTTGCATAGTTTTCACAGCCGGATTGAGCCGCAGTGCTCAAACCGGATGTGTGAAAGTAGCCTTATTGAATTGAATTTTCTGAATTCATTTATGCCAGTGTTATATGTTGTTAAAAAATTTGAATAAAAATATAGTTAAAAAAAACTAAAAACCAAAACTCTGTCACACCGAATGCACACACAGAGATTAAGACAATAAGAGATTCAGGAGAAAAAAACAAGAGCAGGAAGGAAGTTACAAAACAACAGGGGTAAACTCCACAACTGCTCCAGGCAATAGGCACAACTGTCTTCAGAAAGTCTTGGACACCACACCTCACAGACCAACATGGAATAAACTAAAACTGTTATGGGCAGAAGGATTCCACCAGCATAAATATGAGGGGAGCAGATGTGATAGGTCTCCCTACAAAATGCGATTAAAGGTGCAAGCAGACCAACGGAGAGTAAAGGCCACTTTACATGCAACGACATCGTTAACGAGATGTCGTTGGGGTCACGGAATTTGTGACGCACATCTGGCCTCGTTAGCGACGTTATTGCGTGTGAAACGCACAAACGACCGTTAACAATCAAAATTATTTACCTAATCGTTGATCGTTGACGTGTCGTTCCTTTCCCGATTATCGTTGCTGTTGCAGGACGCCGGTTGTTTGTCGTTTCTGTGGCAGCACACATCACTACGTGAGACACCGCAGAAACGAGGAACATCAACTTACCTGCGGCCGCCCGCAATGAGGAAGGAAGGAGGTGGGCGGGATGTTCGGCCCGCTCATCTCCGCCCCTCCGCTTCTATTGGGCGGCGGCTTAGTGACGCCGCTGTGACGCCGAACGAACCGCCCCTTTAGAAAGGAGGCGGTTCGCCGGCCACAGCAACATCCCTAGGCAGGTAAGTACGTGTGATGCGGACTAACGATATTGTGCGCCACGGGCAGCGATTTGCCCGTGACGCACAAACGACGGGGGCAGGTGGGATCGGCAGCGACATTGCTAGCGATGTTGCTGTGTGTAAAGTGGCCTTAACTCCCGCTAGCCTGCCTATGAATCAACACACAGCAAGTCAACACCTGAGTCTGCCTGTGTTGATCCCAGGCACCAGAGAAACTATTTGGCGGCGTGTCAGAGACTTCAATCTGAACAGAGCCCAATGCTGCCATGACAGCGACGTTTGTGTAAAACTCCGTGGGACAGAGACGTAGGAGATTCTCTTCTGAGCTATCCAACCACCTGTCTGTGTAGTGGTATCACGGGACTTCCACCCTCCAATTATGGATGATGCAGACCTGGGGCATGTCACGTATTGACATAGCGGAATCGGAAGACCTCCATTGGCCAATCATGACTATAGAGTTGTGACTAGTCTGGTCTACATTTGCTTGGAAGATTCTCAGCTTACATTATATACACTGGGCAGAGCTATATCTGAAAACCCAGCTGAACGATTAGAGCACTGACATTACCTTCTCCCCAGTAGACATTATGGTATAAATAAAAGATTTAGAAAAGCTTTAACCCTTTCAGAATATTAATTTTACTATTACTCTTTTGCCCATTCATGTTATGCAGGTACTTTACACAGATGAAACCATATTTTCTAGAGCACACCGTTTATAGACAAAACGCGATGCCACGACTCATTTAGTTATTGATACCATCGCTTTAATGAAGCATATAATTAGTCTAGCCTTTGGATGGCATTTTAAATATTTATATATTAAAGTTAAACCTATGAGTTCTTCAAATGGCACACTGGCCTATATTTTGAATGGAGATGATATACTATGGAATCATTATTGTTCATGTCCACATATATGAATTTAACAACATTAGATGGGGAAAAAATTGGCAATGTAAATAGTGGACCCATCTGTGGATGTATGTTCGATACATGAGGTACTAGATAGTACTTATGAAGGACAGAAAGCAGAGATCTAGAAAAAGTACAGAAAGCAGGGATCTAGAAAAAGGGGAAGGACAGAAAGCAGGGATCTAGGAAAAGGGGAAGGACAGGAAGCATGGATCTAGGAAAAGGGAAAGGACAGAAAGCATGGATCTAGAAAAAGGGGAAGGACAGGAAGCAGGGATCTAGGAAAAGGGAAAGGACAGAAAGCAGGGATCTAGAAAAAGGGGAAGGACAGGAAGCAGGGATCTAGGAAAAGAAGAAGGACAGAAGACAGGGATCTAGGAAAAGAGGAAGGACAGAAAGCAAGGATCTAGGAAAAGAGGAAGGACAGAAAGCAAGGATCTAGGAAAAGAGGAAGGACAGAAAACAGGGATCTAGGAAAAGAAGGACAGAAAACAGGGATCTAGGAAAAGAGGAACGACAGAAAGCAAGGATCTAGGAAAAGAGGAAGGACAGAAGGCAGGGATCTAGGAAAAAGGGGTAACAGACCCTATGACAGTGTTCACTCCAATAAAGCAAGAGAAAGAAAGTGACTTGTTAATACCCAGCAACTTACAGGATTGTAAAGGGTGTATCCATCATGGATCCGAGAAGACTGTACAATCTTCCCACCTGCCAAGATTGAGATTAGTGATTAGTGAAACTTGGCTCTTAGGGACTGACGATGGCAGGCTGATGATAGAATTGTCTCTCAAAAGTAAAGATTTCTGATCAAGATGCATTGCAATAATTTCACACCAAATTTATGTTCTCTAAATTGAGTCCCTCTTCTTTTTTCAAGGTAGAACTGTATTTCTTCACACCCTAGAGTGTTAGGAATTGAACTATTTAGTCCCACAATATCAAGACTGACTAGAAGAGTGTTAGGTTGGAGTTTCACTCTTACTAGTTTTTGGATAAAGTCCATGGTGACCCTTACATAGGAGCGCAGACTTATAACAAAGTTTCTCAAGATTTTCTCCACGTATATGCTGATGTGACACGGCCACCAGGGCCATGGGGCACTCGGAACCGGGCCGGTTCTGTTGGGAGGTCACAGTGGCAGGGCCCTACTCCGTGACCCTGAAGGTGTCGTTTAAATGAGGGATATTTACAGGTCGTAACGCCGCCTGTGGTATTCCGCAATATATGGCCGATGCTGCTGGATGGGGCAGATGGTGATGCAGCATAGATGATACAGCTCCCCACAGGTGGACCTAGGGCCCCAGGGCAGAATGTGTAGTCCTTAGCAGGTGAAATGTTTGTGTAGCACGGGGCTAGTGGCGCAGGCAATGAATCTAGGACACAGCAGGGTAAAGTCACAAGGTGTTTACTCATAGTTTGCAGTTCCAGATTATAATGGCCGGCCGGTCAAATACTGCCCTCGGAGTGCTGAGTCCTGTGGCAACGGGATCCAGCCAATCCCCAGGTAAATTGGAGGTATTTATCTGGAGTACCTTTCTATAGTCCCTTTCCAGGTCATCTTCCTGCTCTGGCTTCGCCCTCCTGCCCTGTGCCTTACCCACAGTGGCCTGAACCGGTGTCTGCGGGCGTTGTCTGGGAGGCTCCTCTGCCTTATCCTCCAGCCCTATGTGGTCACCTTTTAAGCGGAGTCGCGTGTGGCTGCGGCTTTGGCACTTAAAGATACCTCAGCCTCTGGGTTACTAGCTGAGCCTGGTTGTTCTCCACTAGTCAAGGGGCCTGTTCCCCCTTGTGGCCTAGTTCCTCCACACCAGTGCGTTGGATGTGGATGTGAGTTCCACGGGTGGATCTCTCACTGCCCGTGACTCTGGGACTCCTTCTTCCTCTCCTGCTTCCTTCTTGTCCTGAGACAAGCTCCACCGGCTCCAGTCCTCAGGACCTTTCCCCTCCATTTTCCTCCTCCGTTCTTCTACTCTGTCCTTCTACAATGTTCTTCTACACTATTCTACCTAAGCCCCACCCCCGACAGGCTTCGGGGCTGTGCCATCCCTTAGATGCAATCTTGCCCGAACCCTGACCTGGAGTGGTATCACTATGCCATGGGTGTGTGGACAACGGCCTATGCCCCCTCCTTACCAAGGAATTGGGCACCACACGTCTGGCTGAGAAGCCGTACCTCGGTGGCAACTGGACCCTCAGGGGCACCAGAGATGTCCGGAGTTAAACTTTCAACACCAGGCGCTGCAGATCTAGCAGAGCTCAGCATTCAGACCTCGGTGATTTGTATAAAAATAACAGCAAGCAGCTCAGTAAGGGATACACCACCAGAATCCGGGTCTCAGCCCCTACAGATTACATAGCAAAAACCTGCCAACAGATTCTCTTTAACCTCAGGCCCATCTTTTATTTCGAGGCAGCAGACCAGCCATATTGGCTGTCCAAGTGAATGCTGGGAAGTAAGCAAAAGGAAGTCCGCACACCTATAACTCTGACAAAATGAAGTCGAAGAAGAACCATCCGCAGAAAAAGAATGGATCATAGAGTTACGGAGAAGGATAATTGGGTTTTGGGATTTTTAGACTAGAATATGCATTAAAAGCTGTTTTAACTTGTTGTGGGGAAGCAAGATCATGCTTATGCCTTGGATGTCGGTGAGATGACAGGTACCACTATTCTATTCTATAATTAATACTGTTCCCTTTGTTTTTGCGATCTAGATCTCCAAATCCCCTGCTTCCAGTCACACAGCCATGCCAAAAGTTAAAAAGGTTTAATAAGGCAATTCTTTCTGCCGACGGCCACCACACGGAGGAGCTGAGATTACTGGAAACAGACTTATTAAATGAAGATATGTAAATCTGCATCTTGTAAATGCTCCTTAGTGAATTCTATCATTTGACTTTTATGGCTGTATGAAGTGCAGAAGGCAATTTGGAAATCTGTAAAAGAAAAATCAAGCTCCATGCAGTACAAAGACACGTTATAAAGTTAATCAACACAGAAATATGGAGCTAAAAACAAAATGATGATAACGGCTGGGGATACATGCGGCTGTAAATCTATCCTACAATCAGACAAGAATAGCATCTTGGGTTATATTTCTTGTCATAACAAGTGGAAATAAAAAAAATGTATATTTCCCCTAGAGCCACATAACGCCTTGAAATATGATAGATTTTACTCTCATATTTGATATTACAATTTATTTAAATTAAAAACGATTATGTAAAATAATAAAAGATTGTAATATTACTGGAGTCAAACATCGTCAGTGTGAAATTTAGAAGAAATGGTTGTAATTCTACTAGAAACTTCCCACACTCCGCCAAAAAAGATGTAATTTAAGAATATATGTTTGCGTGTGTATGTATGTTGGTGTGTGTGTATGTATGTATATATATATATATATATATATATAGTATATGTGTCTGTGTGTATATATATCTATACACTAGCTGTACTACCCGACTTCACCCGGGTTAATAACTGTTGTTAACAAAATGGATTGTATTAACAAAAATTTATTCTGCACACAAAAACCACAAACAAATAGATATAAATGTAATTATTAAAAGGCAGAAACTAAGCTAATAGAAGCATTTCACAACATATATTTCAACACCACAGGTATTCCACACAGATTTAACTAAATTGGCCAAGTAATGTGCTCCGTCTGTCTCTTTCCAGGTCTGTCTCTTTCCAGGTCTGTCTCTTTCCCCATCTGTCTCTTTCCCCATCTGCCTGTCTCTGTCTGTCTCTTCTTTTGTCTGTCTCTATCTCTCTGTTTCTTTCCCCATCTGTCTCTTTCTAGGTCTGTCTCTTTCCCAGGTCTGTCTCTTTCCCCCCGTCTCTTTGTCTGTGTCTTTTCCTGTCTGTCTCTTTCCCTGTCTGCCTGTCTCTGTCTGTCTCTTTCCTTGCCTGTCTCTATTTCTCTGTCTCTTTACCCGTCTGTCTCTATCAAGTTCTGTGTCTTTCCCCATCTATCTTTGTCTGTCTCTCTGGCTGTCTCCTCCTTCCCTGTCTGCCTGTCTCTGTCCCTGTCTGCATGTCTGTCTGTCTCTTTCCCCATCTGTCTCTTTCCAGGTCTGTCTCTTTCCAGTTCTGTCTCTTTCCATGTCTGTCTCTTTCCAGGTCAGTCTCTTTCCAGGTCTGTCTCTTTCCAGGTCAGTCTCTTTCCAGGTCTCTCTCTTTCCAGGTCTGTCTCTTTCCAGGTCTGTCTCTGTTTGTCTCTTTCCCCGTCTGTCTCTGTCTGTCTCTTTCATCGTTTGTCTCTGTCTGTCTCTTTCCCTGTCTGTCTCTCTGTCTGTCTCTGTCTGTCTCTGTCTGTCTCTCTGTCTTTCTCTCTCTATTCATCTGCCCACCGACATCTTATTACCTCACATATAAGCTTCTTATACTATGAATGTCTTTTGTTCCTGTAGCAACCAATCACAGCTCCTACTAATAATCTGTAGTTCCAGGCTCCATTTACTTTAATGGAGGCATGTTTTTTGGAGAGTAACTGTAAAGCGCGGGGTTAAATTTTGCTGCCAAAACATAGTCTACGACGTTCTCTGGGTCACATGAGGTGTCTGTGCAAAATTTCGTGATTGTAAATGCGACGGTGCGTATACACTTTTCGTTTCACTTTTTCCCCATTATGTAGATAGGGGCCAAATTGATTGGTAAATTGGAACGCGCGGGGTTAAAATTTCGCCTCACAACATAGTGACGCTCTCGGGGTCCAGACATGTGAGTGTGCAAAATTTTGTGGCTGTAGCTGCGACGGTGCAGATGCCAATCCCGGACATACACACACACACACACATACATACATACATAAACACATTAGCTTTATATATTAGGTACCTATATATACAGTGCAGACCAAAAGTTTGGACACACCTTCTCATTCAATGAGTTTTATTTATTAACATGACTCTGAAAATTGTAGATTCACACTGAAGGCATCAGAACTATGAATTAAAACATGTGGAATGAAATACTTAACAAAAAAGTGTGAAACAACTGAAAATATGTCTTATATTCTAGGTTCTTCAAAGTAGCCACGTTTTGCTTTGATTACTGCTTTGCACACTCTTGGCATTCTCTTGATGAGCGTCAAGAGGTAGTCACCGGAAATGGTCTTGCAACAGTCTTGAAGGAGTTCCCAGAAATGCTTAGCACTTGTTGGCCCTTTTGCCTTCACTCTGCGGTTCAGCTCACCCCAAACCATCTCGATTGGGTTCAGGTCTGGTGACTGTGGAGACCAGGTCATCTGGCGTAGCACCCCATCACTCTCCTTCTTAGTCAAATAGCCCTTACACAGCCTGGAGGTGTGTTTGGGGTCATTGTCCTGTTGAAAAATAAATGATGGTCCAACTAAACGCAAACCAGATGTGATAGCATGCCGCTGCAAGATGCTTTGGTAGGCATGCTGGTTCTGTATGCCTTCAACTTTGAATAAATCCCCAACAGTGTCACCAGCAAAGCCCCCCCACACCATCCTCCTCCTCCATGCTTCACGGTGGGAACCAGACATGTAGAGTCCATCCGTTCACCTTTTCTGCGTCGCACAAAGACACGGTGGTTGGATCTAAAGATCTCAAATTTGGACTCATCAGACCAAAGCACAGATTTCCACTGGTCTAATGTCCATTCCTTGTGTTCTTTAGGCCAAACAAGTCTCTTCTGCTTGTTGCCTGTCCTTAGTAGTGGTTTCCTAGCAGCTATTTTACCATGAAGGCCTGCTGCACAAAGCCTCCTCTTAATAGTTGTTGTAGAGATGTGTCTGCTGCTAGAACTCTGTGTGGCATTGACCCAGTCTCTAATCTGAGCTGCTGTTAACCTGTGATTTCTGAGGCTGGTGACTCGGATATACTTATCCTCTGCAGCAGAAGTGTGACTCTTGGTCTTCCTTTCCTGGGGGGGTCCTCATGTGAGCCAGTTTCTTTGTAGCGTTTGATCTTTTTGCCACTGCACTTGGGGACACTTTCAAAGTTTTCCCAATTTTTCGGACTGACTGACGTTCATTTCTTAAAGTAATGATGGCCACTCATTTTTCTTTACTTAGAATTTGTATTATGGCAAGTAAAAAGCAGCTAACAGTCTATTCAGTAGGACTATTCAGTAGGACTATCAGCTGTGTATCCACCAGACTTCTACACAACACAACTGATGGTCCCAACCCCATTCACCTGACAGGGCACACCTGTGAAGTGAAAAACATTTCCGGTGACTACCTCTTGAAGCTCATCAAGAGAATGCCAAGAGTGTGCAAAGCAGTAATCAAAGCAAAAGGTGGCTACTTTGAAGAACCTAGAATATAAGACCTATTTTCAGTTGTTTCACACTTTTTTGTTAAGTATTTCATTCCACATGTGTTACTTCATAGTTTTGATGCCTTCAATGTGAATCTACAATTTTCAGTCATAAAAATAAAGAAAACTCTTTGTATGAGAAGGTGTGTCCAAACTTTTGGTCTGTACTGTATATTGTGCCAACTGCTGCTCATATATAAAGAAGGCACAGAGGCCTCTAGGGGAATTCACCTGTTCTCTTGTGGGCCACTCCATGTCTGCCAAGAAGATGTCTAGAATTGTGTACGTAAATTCATAAATCGAACCCTACTACACCTTCCGCCATTGCAGCCTGTATTAATTTGCATATAGGCATGTAATACATTTCCTAACTTTAAAAAACTCCACGGTGCTAAAATAATTCTACAGCTGACATAGGTGTGAAAGCAAATAGTAGAGCATTAAAGGGTCATTGCCCAAATAATCACCTACAGTATATAACAAAAGTGAGTACACCCCCCACATTTTTGTACATATTTCATTATATCTTTTCATGGGACAACACTAAAGATCAAATTTGATACAATGTACACTGTCAGTGTGCAGTTTGTATAACAGGGTAAAATTTGGTGTTGTCTAAATAATGCAACACGCAGCCATTAATGTCAAAACGTCTGCAACAAAAGTGAGTACACCCCTAAGTGAAAATAGCTAAATTGTGCCCCAAGTGTCAATATTTTGTGTGGCCACCATTATTTTCTACCCTTGCCATAACTCCCTTCGGGATGGAGTTCACTAGAGGTTCACAGGAGCCGCTGGATCCTCTTCCATCCTCCATGATGATATCACTGAGCTGATGGATGTTAGAGACCTTGTGCTCTTCCACCTTACTTTGAGAAGACCCCACATATGTACAATAGGGTTTAGGTCTGGAGACACTTGGCCAGTCCAACACCTTTACCGGCAGTTTCTGTAAGCAAGACAGTGGTAGTCTTGGAGGTGTGTTTGGGGTCGTTATCATGTTTGAATACTGCCCTGCCCCCCAGTTTCCGAAACTAGGGAATCATGCTCTGCTCCAGTATTTTACAGTACATGTTTGCATTCATGGTTCCCTCAATGACCTATAGCTCCCTACTGCCAGCAGCACTCATAAAGCCCCAAAAATGACTCTCCACCACCATGCTTGACTGTAGGGAGGACACACTTGTATTTGTGCTCCTCACCTGGTTACCACCACATATGCTTGACACCATAATCCATGTCCTTAGTCTGCCTGTCTTTGGCAAACTGTTTGCAGGTTTTCTTGTGTATCATCTGTTTAAAAGGCTTACTTCTGAGACAGCCATGCAGACCAATGTGATGCAATGTGTAGCATTTGATCTGAGCACTGACAGGCAGACCTCCACCCCTTTAACCTTTGCAGCAATGCTGGCAGTTCTCATACGTCTATTTTGAAAAGACAACCTCTGGATATGACGCTGAGCACGTACATGCAACTTCTTTGGTCGACCATACTATTTATATTTTCTGGCTACCAGTTATAGAATCCTTTGCCCCATGATTAAGGGTTATAAAATTTGTTGCAAATGAAAGAATACAACTTTGTCTCTGGGCTCTTATCCTGTGTTACGCGGAGTTTTTCACAAACTTCACCGACTCTTATGGTGGTGTCGGGCTCTGTTCAGATTGCAGATTCTGACACTCCGCCTGATGGTTTCTCTGGTGTATGGGATCAACACAGGCAGACTCAGGCGTCAACCTGCTGTGTTCTGATTCATAGGCAGTCTAGAAATAGTTCATCTCTGCTCGTCTGCTCGCTCCCTTGATCACATGTTGTGGTGAGGCCTATCACATCTGCTCCCCTCCTGTTTATGCTGGTTGAATCCTTCCACCCATGCCAGCTATAGTTCGTCTGTGAGGTATGGTGTCCCAGACTTTCTGGGGAAAGAAGTGCTTTGTGGAGTTTACCCCTGTTGTTTAACAACTTCCCTCTTGCTCTTGTTTTTCCTCCTGAATCTCTTTTTGTCTTAACCTTTGTGTGTGACAGAGTTTTGGTTTTCGTTTGTCTGTCTTTGTCTGTGGGTTTCTATACACTCCTGTCCTGTCCATCCCTCGTGATAAAACTAGAAAAAGAAGCGCTGATAGGGTATTACCAGATGGACAGGAGTAATATATAAAAATATATACACTCACCTAATGTAGTTGTGAAAGTCACAACCACTGCCAAGCATAAGATAATGGCATCTGCCGCAGCCCCACGTGGATGAGTATTCAAACAGGAGAAGAGAAGGGTTTAACGCTGCACATCACCCAAATGAAGATGTAGAGTTGTTGATATTAATTTATCAACAACTCTACATCTTCATTTGGCTGATGTGCGGCGTTAACCCCTTCTCTTCTCCTGTTTGAATACCTGTCCATCCCTCGGGGAGGGGGAGAGGTAGTCAGATCAGAAACGGCAAGAAGCAGAACTAGGAAGAAGACTCAGGCATCTCCACCATCAGGGGTATCCCTGAGATTAGGGATAGCGTAGGGCCCTCTAGCTTTAGGGACAACTACTATCCCGTAGTAATCGTGACAGCCTGTTATTTTTATTACCTATAATGATACTATATTACCACCAAGCCAAATCTTTTCCAAATATCGTGATCTGGATAACACCTTAGAGAATCCTTAGGACCTTTGTAAATGGGCTAATGTCTGAAAACAAGGGAATACCTTTAATTCTGAAATATGGCTATAGCTAGCGCCAGTGAAATTGCGATGTAAACTGTCCACCACTTAGTTAGTTTAACATATGTCTATTTACACAGGAACATACAAAATACAATTTTCTTATGAGATAATACTGGCTTTACATAGCAGAAAAGGGTGAAAGAAAGGCACCGAGTTCCATTTCCCTAGCACTTGAGAGACGGAGAAGATTGCCTCTCATCTTTACACTTCCAAAGTGACTTGTTTTGTATTTACCTGCACAATTCATGTAATAAGCCGCACTTCTAAGTATATTACATCCTCACAGCTACAAAAGCACTGGAGTGTCATAAGCTACAAGGGCAGCTCCGGCGTCCCTCACATCCATATAATTATCTCTGCTTACAACTTATCTCTTGCCAAATAGGAAAACATCTCTGTGCTCCTGAATCTGTATTTTGTATGTGAAGTCTTCTTTTTTTCAGCTTTTGAAGCTCCTTTTCTGGCAAGCAGCAGTCATTTGGCAGCTTTTACTATTGTCGGCAGAGATGGTACAGATCAATTCACAGGTCCGTTGGCCATATCGGTGATCTGTGGACGCTGGGCGGGAGTCCTGGGAACCATCTGTTATCTGCCGCCAATGTGGATTCACATGTGCATCACACGGCAAAGGCAACATTGCACCAAAAAAAAGTGGAAAAAGCAAAAAAAATGAGCCGGAGCATAAGTTGGTATATATACAATGGTACTGTGGCCAATTCATGGACAAACCCAAGAGAAAACCCGAAATGAGCATATACCCTATAGTAAGTTAATCAGAAAATAGTTGTAGTACATATAAATAACATAGGGTACTTAGTTAACACTGATTCAAAAGTGTAAAAAACATCGTACCCACTAGGGGCGGCCCTACGCTAATATAGAAACTTTACCTTGTATGAGTAACATGCCAACTTATGCGCCAGCTCATTTTTTAGTTGTTTTTTTTTCTGTACTTTTTACAAATGAGCCTTTGGTCCCTCCCTCTGAGCTAGACACATCATCTATATAGCTTCCCACGAAAAGTGGCTGTTGTTGGATCCTGACCTTCTCTGTCCTTATTAACACTGATGATACTGACACAAGGTAAGAGTCATGGGGTATGTAATGACAGGACAGGGGCCCTAGGCTGGCCCTCAGACTTGGGACCCTGTGCTGTTCCTTATCTCAGAGGTGGGTTTGATGGTAGCCAGGTCCGAGCCACCAGTGTGACCCTAACTCCTGTCCAAGCCCTTATCTTAATCCCCCTCTCCCACTCCCTTAGGTCAGGCCAGAAAAGACAAACCCTACAAAACAAGACAGAAAAGGGAGAACGGAAACTCGTACAAACAGCACTCAAAACACAAAGGAGAGACAATATGTGTAACTGTGAACAACGGAAAATGGGAGGACGTAAAGCACAATAGGAGAATGCTCACACCACTCAGAAGCACAGCACAGATCACCATTAACAGGATAACCTCCAAGACCGAGATCGCTGGAGCTTATGCTGAAGCTATCATTGGCACATACAGGAAGGAAGCCGTGCTTTAATTAGGGAGGAGACAGCTGCATGTGTCAATTAGCAACCTGACCTCTTAGGTCCTGTTCATAAGTCCGCAGGAATTAACTCCTACAAAGCTGAAGACCAGTGAACCTGAACCAGTCGATGCCCGGCTCTGGCTGAACAATCCAGAAGTCTCAGGTTGCTTGTCAGACTCTGTGGTGTAAACATAATCCAACGCCGCTGTACCAGCGGGTGTGTGCAGAGCCAAATATCACATGACAATAAGGTTTTAATACTAGAGTAGGACTGTTCCAATGGGTACACCTTATCATGATGGGATAGCTTTTACGATTTTTGATCAAACAGTGTTAACAAAGAACCCTTTGTTATTTACATGTACTACTCCTATATACTTACTTTAGGGTATATGCTTATTATGGGTTTTTTTCTCTTGGATTTAATAAAAAGTGGAGCTGAGGATGTCATCAGGTAGAGGCGGCTCTCAGAGCTTCCATTTAACAGCCACAGATTACTGGTCGGGTTTCGCTGATCAATTTGCTCCATCTCTAGTTGTCAGCCATATTAGCACTTTGGAGCTTTTTCTGTTTTCTGATCACTGTCTTCTCTCCTTCCCCTCTTAGGTTCCCTTTCATGGTGCCAAATATTCCCATCGTTGAGGGTGGTGAAATTTTTTAGGTAGACCGGAACTATTGTAACGTCTTCTTCTTTGGTTTAGTGGAAACAAATATAGTCAGCCTGGCACAGAGATACCTAAAAAGAAGGACGAGGTTGACCATACACTGGAGATAGGAGGTTGATTGTTGAACAACCCTAGAATGCTTCAGACGTTTGTTTTTCACATACATGTTATAGTTGTGTTTTTCACTGATAGAACTCATACCTATTTTAGTCATTGGGGCTGGTCACGTATCCCTGTGTTTTTGAGAATAAGGTATTTGCAAAAAGAACCCCCCAATAAACTGAGACATATCCACTTTTGATCAAATTTCACCATGCAATTCTATAGGTCAGCAAAAACTCTTACAGCTCGCTGGTATCATCTATGTTGCATCCTAGTGCTATCTGTTATACATTGATAGGAGAAGCTTGAAAAACTACCCGTTTTTCTTGGGGGGGGGGGGGGTTGGCATAAGAAAAAAACTGATGAAGCCCTGATGGTAAAAAATTACACACTGACCAAATACTGATGGTATTATTATTATCCAGCACAAGCTTATTTTCCCATTAAAAACATAAAGACTTTAAACACTGGGTCGGGTTGAGTCGAACACTCCATTTTTCATCCGTATGTCTGTATATTTACTTTCATATATATCTATACGGAAGCAATATGAAAAATAATAGAAGGCGAAATACAGTTTTTACTATGTTTCCCCTGAAAATAAGACGAGGTTTATATTATTTTTGGCTCCACAGATGCGCTAGGGCTTATTATTTTCCGGGAATGTGTTATATTTTGTATTGGTGTTAGTGAGTGGGTCGCCTGTTAATGAAACATGAATATTCACCCATTTCTCCCACCCACCCCTCTGCGCCAGCATTGGTGATTGGATTGTATGTTAATTGTAAATTAATATTTACCTCCTTCCTCCACCCATAATCCTGCCCACCCCTCTGATTGCGTTAGTAATTGGAACTTGTGTTAATGAAAAAATGAATATTCACCCCCTTCTCCTCTCATAATCCCACCCACCCCTCTGCTGGCGTCAGTGTTTGCAACTTGTGTTAATGAAAAAATGTACATCCACCTTCTTCACCCACCCATAATTTCATCCATCCCTTGGCTCCAGCGTTGGTGATTGGACTGTGTTAATTCTAAATGAATATTCACCCAATTCGCCCACCCATAAGCCTGCCCACCCCCCTGCTGTCATCTTTGATTGAAACTTGTGTTAATGAAAAAATGAATATTCACCCCTTTCTCCTCCCATAATCCTGCCCACCCCTCTGCCAACGTCAGTGTTTGCAACTTGTGTTAATGAAAAAATTAATATTCACCTTCTTCACCCACCCATAATCCCACCCATCCCTTGGCTCCAGAGTTGGTGATTGGACTGTGTTAATTCTAAAGTAATATTCCCCCTGTTCTCCCACAGATAAGTCTGCCCACCCCTCTGCTGTTGTCAGTGATTGAAACTTGTTTTAAGGAAAAAATGAATATTCACTCCCTTACCCTCTCATAATCTCACCCATCTCTCTGCTGGCGTCAGTGTTTAGAACTTGTGTTAATGAAAAATGAATATTCACCCCCTTCCTCGACCCATAATCCCACTCCCCCCTATGCTGGTGTCAGTGATTCACTAAGACTGCCTTATTACCACCCGAGGATCACAGCGCCATGCTTGCACTGGCCAAATGTCAGCATGTATTTCCATAAGGCTCAGGTGAGGTGAGCCACCAGCCAGTGCGTGCATTGACTATAAACTTCGGGGGCGTACAGCAACACAATGGGGCAACGTACACCCATAAAAGTTATATATCCTGAAAGGATTGACCAAGTTCTTTTTCAGGATTCTATTAGTACGGTGATCCGCTACTAGGGCTTATTTTTTTGTAATAGGGCTTATATTTTAGGCATACTCCCAAAAAGGCCAAAAAATCCTACTAGGCTAGGGTATATTTTTGGGGTAGATCTTATTTTTGGGGAAACACACTAATTGTAATGGATCCATAAAACCAGATGCCACGTGGATGGTATCCTGTAAGTGATCCATTTTGTTATGCATCCATTGAGTTAACGCAATGGCAAATCTGCTCAAAGTAGCTCTTGTAAAAACATTCCTACGAACTGCCACATTGACTTGCATTGGCCATTTTGCTGAGTGGATGCTATCCTTTGTGCAGAAATACAGCATGAGTATACTTGTCTGAACGTGCCTTTACTCCTATAGTCTATAAGTGAGCTGCAGTGTCAAAATGCGTTAGCCATTTGAACTAGTGTCGCATGTTTTTGGCCATTTCTAACAAGCACCAATAAAGATTAATTTTATTTATTTTTTTTTTTATCTTTTTTTACTTTTTGGCTCTGAACTTCCTAAATGGAAGATCACAGACAAAAAGTAAAAAAAAAAAAAAATAAAATAAAATTTGAGTAAATGTGACTAAAATATGTGTTTGTAGTAAAATAATTCCCCCTCTCACATTGGTAACAAATCCAAAAATTCACTCACTTTATTCCTGGCCACAACCTCTCTATTCTTTTGAGACTGCTGGGCTTATATGCAAATAATATAGCTGTAAAGTAGTTATTTATCACACAAATAAATCAATTTCTACTCGGCTAAATATACATATGGTAAATCCTACGTCCGCTGCAGAAAACGGCTGAATCAGATCCTTGTATGTAGAGTTCATGGATTATTTAGCGGCGATGCTGTCCTTGCAGGATTACACCAAATGTTCATTTAATGTTTGATCACTTATCAATAATAAAGGATCTTTACAGTGTGACAACCTCTCCTAAAAGAGCAAACCAAACAATAAGCTCCAAATATAACTACACATAACTTTAATACATCTGCAATGTCAACATGTCATCTTATGGAGATGATGTGGATCCGCTGTGTTGCAACCAGTTGGACTGGGGTACCAAAAACCAACTAGAAACAATAATTCTGGGGGCTCACACTTCAGTGACATGCAAATGTATTTTACAAAAAGAGACCGTTTGTCCTCTGGAAAGCTAAAGCATGAGAACTATGAATGTAAGAATATAGATATCCATTATTACTAAAAGAAATCTAGGAAAAATTGAGATATTTAGTATACCAAAATGGCCATTTTTATATCTGCCCAGTTACCACGTCAAGGCATATCTCGTATACTGGGTACCTACTCTGAACTGAAGCCTCTCTCTGGGTTTAAAATCCTCCTGTGTATGGGTGAGTAGGAACCTGCTACTGAAGAATAAAACCACCTCTGGCTACTAGAGAAGGGGTGCACGGTCAGAAGGAACGACCCCAATTAATCTAGACAAAAACCTTACGGCACTCCCAGTTCAGAGTAGGTACGCAGGTACAAGATATGCCGTGACGTGGTGACTGGGCAGATACAGAAATTGCCATTTTTTTATGCTAAATATCTCAGTTTTTCCTAGATTTTCTTTAACAGTAATGCATGTCGATATTCTTACATTCATGGTTTTCATGCTTTAGTATTTCAGAGCGCAACAGTCTCATTTTTGTAATTTTATGTCATGTTCAGTTATGCAACTGTTCACATTGCAGTTTTGGGAGTGCAATTTGGATTTTTGTCTATGTAAATGTATTTTGGCCAGGGATGGAGGATACTACCATGTTTTCCCTGATATATTTACTGTGATGATATACTTTGCCACGAAAAATGCGCTAGAGTTTATTTTTGGGGTAGGCCTTATTTCTGGGGTAACACAGGGTGGAGGAAAGTTTATCCCCCCAAAAAGGCAGACTTCCCACAAGAGAATCATACTTACCAAACCCTGGACATTTGCATTGCTTCCAAGTCCTCCTGCGATCCACCTGCAGTTCACAGTGAGTGCTCCCAGCAGGTCCTTGGGTGCTCCACAATGATCCTCCCGCCACTCCACTTCCGGAAGGCACTCACACACACACACACACACACACACACACATGTGATGCCCTAGGCAAGCCAGGGGTCACAGGTCATAACACCACCACACCCTACACCCCGGATAGGTACACCAAAGCTAAACCTTAAATCCTTGTTGCCTTCCTCCAGGGGCTGATGTCCACACCAGGGGGTGGGCCAGGCGGTTGGCTCTGCCCACCGAGGAGTTCACAGCCCTGGAGGCGGGAAAACCAGGCAGATTAAGTAGAGAGTTCAAAGTGAGAGGAAGGAGAAGGAGGACAGTGAGAGTAGTGTCAGCAAAAGTGACAGTTGAGAAAGCCTGAAGTTGGTCCGGGTGTGTGCCCCGGACTGAGACAGCAAGGTCAGCAGATGGCGGTGATTGTCTGCAGGAGAGGCTGCTTGGAGGTTGCCGAAAGGACCGTGGATGGGTGGTGGCCCGGCGGTACCGGAGCGGTATACGAAGAGAAGCCAGCACCATTGGCAGGGGCCTTTCGGACCCCGGCAAGGCTAGGAGTCGCCGTGAATTTGCCAAATCCGTCAGTGAAGGGGACCTCTGGGTCTCCCAACAACCAAGTCCCGATTGAAGGCAACAGTCCAACCGTTAGAGAGAGACACCGCCACCACCAAGGCACCAGTTTCTCAGGGCCAGCGTCTGCGGGCAAAGAGGGGCTCCTCCGGCACATATCCAAGCCGGGGAGCGGGTTACCGGTGGGAACCCATCGCTACCAACATTTCATTAGGTGCAGGGACAGAGACCGTCACCGTCAACTACCGGGGAAAAGCATCAGCAGCCGTCCGTGGGAACCGTCTTTCCAGCCGTGTGTTTTACCGAGAACTGTGTCACCGTCTCAGGCTGAGTGAGTACCACAGTGCCGTGAGGCACAGCGCTGCCCCCGCGTCCCTGCACCCCACCAAGCCCTGCACCGGCCCTGCCATCCAGCATCCCCCACCTCATCACTGGGCCCCGGGACAACCACCCCCTACCCACGGAGGGGAGAACTAACAACTTTGCTGCTCCCTGTCACCGCTCCCGGGATCCCCATACAGAGCAGCGGTGGTGTCCATACAATCACCACAACCGTGGTTGGCGTCACGGACAATAAACTATCCCAAAAACCAATCCCCTTTTCACTCACGGGCGAGGAGCGCCGCTCGAGTCCCCGGGATCCGGCCCATCGCTCGAGCCACCGAGCAGCAGCAGGCCGCAGCAGCAGCGGGGGCCGGACCCGAGCAGTAGGGAGAGCGCGGCGTCCCCTCATCCGCCCGCGACAACTTGGCGTCACAAACAGGATCTTACCGCTCTGCCATTGGGTAGAGGTGCGCCTTGTTATAGCCGGAGGTATCCGGCCAGAAAATTTCAGAAGCCGCCATCTTTGGCGCGAAAAGTTCCCGCTCGAGCGTCTTCTCGAGTAGTGGAGGCGCGAAGGCCAAACCCCGCCCCGATAGAGGAGGGGCTGGAAAGAGGCTAAGGGGGACGAAATGGCGACTGGTCGCATGTAGCCGCGGTTATAAAAGCAGGGACGCCAGGACTCTGCAGCCATCTTGTTCCTGGGAGAAGCTGCCAGCAACATGTGGATGCCGTCCCGTAGCACCGTAGCATCCGCGCCTGGAACCGCGGCGTGGGTGGAGATCCGGACCGCGCAGCTCTACCAGAGGCTGCAGGCCAAGATGCAGCTCCTCATGGAGGAGTGGGAGACCGACATGGCGGAGGTTATAGCGGCCGTGCGGAGACGCGAGGAGGAAGCTGAGGAAGGGAGGGTGAGTGACCCACGCCCCGATGCCCTTGAAGGGCCGGTCATCGCGGCTGCGGGACCCGGTCTAAACCCTCTCACCCTGCTGCCTCCCTCGCCACCCGTCTCGGAAGCCGTGACCCCGCCACTAGGCTCGCTACCACCGCAACCGGTAGCGATACCCAGCATGCCCGCCCCGGCGGGCCGACCTGTAGCCAGCGCCCGTAGTCGATCGGAGGTGCTGCCATGGAAAGCCACGAAAACCGAGCCGGAGGCGTCCCCCGAGAAGTCCCCCAAGCCGGAGCCGACAGCCCGCTCTGTGCCGGAGGCCCAGCCGCGGAAAGCCCCTGTGCCCATCCCCCACACCTCGGCTGAGGTAGTGCCGGGTTGCCGCTGCAAGGCGGCGCCCAAGGCCAAGACACCACGAGGCCTGCCGCCCAGATCACCAGCAGTGGGCAGTGTCCAGCAGGTCCCGCGGGGCCTGATCCGTGCGCCGGAGCTCGCAGCAGCGCCGTACTGGGACAGGGAGCCGGTACCGTTGGGCCTGGAAATCGGTGAGAGAGAGAGAAAGAAGGCGGAGATGGTGGCCCGTACAATCCGGGAGAAGGAGAGCCTGAGGCAAGCTACCTTCCGGGTCCGGGGCCCGCTGTATGAGAGGCAGGTGAGGCGGTTTGATGTCCGCCGGGGCTATGGATTTATTTATGAACCGGGCCTGGAGGCCGAAGTGTTTATAGCCCGGCGGGATGTGAATGCTCACCTGCCAGAGGAGCACCCAGGTCGTAACCTGATGCCGGGCGACATAGTTCAGTACACCCGGCACTGTGGGGAGAGGGGGTGGTTCGCGCTGGATGCCAAGCTAAGGGGCAGCCAGGAGGCCCGTGTGAGCGCCGCGCCCCCTCCCTCAGGTGATGCCGAAGAATCCGAGTAAGGCAGCGGAGCACCGTTGCACCGTCCCCGTTGGGACCACCAGTGTGTTTGTTTGAAAGTTTTAAAAGTGTTGAAAGATAAAATGAAAGTAATCAACCGAAGCCTCAGCTAATTGTCAACCGTGATTGGAACCGGCCGTTGCCGGCATTGTTGTCCCCATGGGGACCATCCACAGTTTATGCATAGAAACGTCTATGAACAGGCCCGAGAACTTGCAGGGCAACCACAAACGTTAGTGGCATGTAAATAAAAATGTTGTGTTGCAGCTAACTGTTGCCGCCTCCGGAGAGGCAGGTTGGAGGGAGGGCCCGCAGTGGAGCAGGCTGGGGCCCAGCCACCACAGGAACCGGTGGCTACCCTCTGGAGGGGAAGGACAGATCCCGCTCGGGTAACTGGTTCAGGACTAGGGTCAAGGGGTGCTGCCTGTTTCTTAGGGGCAGCATCAGGGCCAGGTTACTTGGGTGGGAGAGAGCGGCAGCAGCAACCGTTAAAATGTTACCGTAACGTTTAAGCAAAACACCTCCCGATGTGGGATGAAGTTATTTTACTTGTATGTCATGTTTTTATATCTTTTCAGAAAAATAAAACCGGTGTTGGACGGGCAGCCCGCGGACGGTCTGCATTTTGCTAAGGGGGAATGTGACACCCTGGGCAAGCCAGGGGTCACAGGTCATAACACCACCACACCCTACACCCCGGATAGGTACACCAAAGCTAAACCTTAAATCCTTGTTGCCTTCCTCCAGGGGCTGATGTCCACACCAGGGGGTGGGCCAGGTGGTTGGCTCCGCCCACCGAGGAGTTCACAGCCCTGGAGGTGGGAAAACCAGGCAGATTAAGTAGAGAGTTCAAAGTGAGAGGAAGGAGAAGGAGGACAGTGAGAGTAGTGTCAGCAAAAGTGACAGTTGAGAAAGCCTGAAGTTGGTCCGGGTGTGTGCCCCGGACTGAGACAGCAAGGTCAGCAGACGGCGGTGATTGTCTGCAGGAGAGGCTGCTTGGAGGTTGCCGAAAGGACCGTGGACGGGTGGTGGCCCGGCGGTACCGGAGCGGTATACGAAGAGAAGCCAGCACCATTGGCAGGGGCCTTTCGGACCACGGCAAGGCTAGGAGTCGCCGTGAATTTGCAAAATCCGTCAGTGAAGGGGACCTCTGGTTCTCCCAACAACCAAGTCCCGATTGAAGGCAACAGTCCAACCGTTAGAGAGAGACACCGCCACCGCCAAGGCACCAGTTTCTCAGGGCCAGCGCCTGCGGGCAAAGAGGGGCTCCTCCGGCACATATCCAAGCCGGGGAGCGGGTTACCGGTGGGAACCCATCGCTACCAACATTTCATTAGGTGCAGGGACAGAGACCGTCACCGTCAACTACCGGGGAAAAGCAACAGCAGCCGTTCGTGGGAACCGTCTTTCCAGCCGTGTGTTTTACCGAGAACTGTGTCACCGTTTCAGGCTGAGCGAGTACCACAGTGCCGTGAGGCACAGCGCTGCCCCCGCGTCCCTGCACCCCACCAAGCCCTGCACCGACCCTGCCATCCAGAATCCCCCACCTCATCACTGGGCCCGGGACAACCACCCCCTACCCATGGAGGGGAGAACTAACAACTTTGCTGCTCCCTGTCACCGCTCCCGGGATCCCCATACAGAGCAGCGGTGGTGTCCATACAATCACCACAACCGTGGTTGGCGTCACGGACAATAAACTATCCCAACAACCAAACCCTTTTCACTCACGGGCGAGGATTGCCGCTCGAGTCCCCGGGATCCGGCCCATCGCTCGAGCCACCGAGCAGCAGCAGGCCGCATCAGCCGCGGCAGCCGGACCCGAGCAGTGGGAGAGCGCAGCGTCCCCTCCTCTGCCCGCGACACACACACACAGAAATATCCGGTGATACTGTACTACTTCCGGCTGGCAGTTCTCTGGAATGCATGGAGGACCTGTGGTGGAACGCATGGAGGACCTGCGGTGGAATGAGTTGATGCATTCCACTGCAGGTCCTCGATGCTTTTCACCACAGATCCTTGATGCGTTCCACCGCAGGTTCTCGTGTTACACTATCTCCCAGGTTCCCGGAGTATTTCGGTATCACAGGGTGTGTGTGCATTTTACCACAGGTCCATTATGTGTTCCACCGCAGGTTCTCGCGTTCCAAAGCGTCCCGGGGTCTGGTGAGTATGATTGTGGGTCTGTCGTCTCTCTTTTGGGGGAGTCTTTCTTTAATGAAGTGTCCTACAGTATTCTTTAACTTTTTTAATTGCATGGACACTTTATTAGTGAACCACTAATTTTTGGGTAGGGCTTATATTTAAGCCTTACTCCGAAAAATGCCATGTATTCCTTATGTCAGGGGCCCACCGGGGACTTCTCCAGTCCTCCTGTGGACCAGGTCCTAGTGTGGTTGCTGCCTATCTGGCTTTGGGCTAAAACCCTTAGTGTAAAGGATTCCCTATTATTTACCCTTTACTACAAGACAGGGGTGTAGTTTTCACTGCTGGGAACCTCTAGACTGGTTTCTATTATCAACCTTGACGAGAAACTGGACAGACAACAGGAACTGTTGGAAACCAGAAGTCAGGACTAGTGGCATAGACATACTGAAGGTCAGGGTAAGCAACAGAGGAGTGAAGGGGGTAGAAGTGACCTATTGATTGTGCACTGGAATGTGCAAGGGAAGGGTCCATTAAAAGGTTGTGGTGAGCATTAGCCGAGGTGCAAGTACTTTGGTGCTAAATGGCCTTTGAGAGGCAGATGTCACATGGGGTTTAGCGTTTAACTTCTCCAGTTTCGTGGCGGCATCTGACGCTGTTTAGACTCCAGACTCTGACACTCCACACAATGTTTTCTCTGGTGCTTCTGAGTTGCATAGGCAGGCTCGGGCATCGACCAGCTGTGTGCTCATCAGTTATCAGGCTAGCAGCAGTTGATTTCTACCAGAAGATGCTTACCTATTGGGAGACCTGTCACAGTTACACCCCATCTTTTTAAGATGGAGGAACCTGTCTTCTTATGTTGACTATAGATTTATGCTTCTCCGGTTCATGTGCTGTGTGTTCCAGTAACTGGTGATTTATTACATGCTGCATGGTGTGCTGTGGAATTCCTCCTGTCATCTGGTTATTTCCTCCCTGCTCTTTATTTTCCTCCTGATCAGTTGTTATCTGGTAACTCTGTGGGAGCATGTTGTGTGATAGAGTTTTGGTTTCCCCTGTTTTTCTGTATCTGTGGAACCACTCCTGTCCCGACTATTCCTTGGGGTGGGGAAGAGGGGATGTTAGATCAGGGCTTGCCAGGAGCAGGGCAAGGAAAGCGACCCAGACATCATCACTATTTGACGTATCTCTGGGAGTAGTAGCTTGAGGGCCAGTCAAGGAACCCCCGTCCCCTGTTATCCCCTCTCACCCCATGACCACAGAGGGTCAGCACATGCAAGAGGAGCTGACCAGAACAGAGCGATTGTGTCCAATATGTTAAGGCACTGACAATGTATAGAAGAGTCAATGGAGGACCATAATCTGTACATAATGCATTTCTCACATAGGGAGACAATGGGGAATGTGAAGACACCCTAAGCCCAATTTCGCAATTCAGCCCTTCATGTATAAAACTGGTTTTGTGAGTCCTTTCGATGATGCTATTAATTGTATATAAGTTAGGCTTCACGCCCAGTGGATTGAGATAGTCACAAGTCCCTATATGCCGAGAACAGGGTATATAGGTTAAGAGTCGTAGAGACTGAATCACATACCAGCCCCTCCTTATTGTTATGTTCTCATTGCTCCTGCAATCAGGTTTTACTGGTCATAAATTCTTTCTATCGGTGGGTAATATTTTTCAAGATAAGACGTATACTAGTCACTCCCAGACTAAGCTCCTTCTTTATGTAACGCCTTTATTGTATTTTATTATCCTTCAATTCCGACTAAGTCAAAGTTTGTGTCTTTCCCCATAAGTAATAATCCAGAGGCACAACCTGTGCAGCTGCACATGAACCCTGTGGTAGCCAATAAAAGGAATATATCTATGCCATAGGATACGGAAAACTCTGCTCACGGGTTCGCTATAGCCTCTTTTGCGCTTAGTTGTTTGATCCAGAAGGCAGAACAATCCCCCTGGCCAACTAGGTACTCCAAAAATTGATTGCTGTAATTGCTATGGACCCTTTCACGCATAAATGTCTGAAATGCCTTTCTTCCATACCTACTATATATATTAATACTTGTTAGTAAACTAACCTATTATACATTTTTTTCTAACTGAAAAAGAGTCTGTTCCCCTCCCCCCTACTAATCTAGTAATCTAATTCCTCACTTTTGGGAAATTATATCCTTTCTACAAAGTGGGACCCAAAACTGTGCCCTGTATTAATATTAAAGGGAACCTGTCACCAGATTTTGGCCTTCTAAACTAAAACTGCCGTAGCACCTTAAGCAGCACCTGTGGGGCATTCCATAAAGGTGCACATTGCCCCCTGACCCTCCCCTGTAGACCCCAAAAATACCTTTATAAAATCTCCCACCATGCATGTAAATTGCCCGGTCCGGTTCGATGGGCATCCTAATCTACACCTCCTGTCCCTCCTTTCGCCCTCCTCCTGTGCTGATTTACAAGGATGATGTCTCGGGTGCTATCCATGTAGGTGGGCATAATCTCCGTATTCCCAGCTCGCGCAGGCGAACTTCGCTCTGCCATGTTGCAGGCAGAGCCGAAAACATAGGTGCGCCTGCGCGAACCAGTTAGTTCTCTGCGCAGGCGCAAGATTTTGCCAAGCGATTTTTATGAAGTGGGTGATGTCATGCACATCGCCGGGCAAAATCTCGCGCCTGCGCAGACATATTCCTGGTTTGCGCATGCGCACTTTATTCTACCCTATTATAGGCAGAGCCGAAACCAGGTGCGCCTGCGCGAACCAGTTAGTTCTCTTCGCAGGCGCAAGATTTTGCCGAGCGATTTTTATGAAGTGGGTGATGTCATGCACATCGCCGGGCAAAATCTCGCGCCTGCGCACACATATTCCTGGTTCGCGCATGCGCACTTTATTCTGCCCTATTATAGGCAGAGCCGAAACCAGGTGCGCCTGCGTGAACCAGTGAGTTCTCTGCACAGGCGTGAGATTTTGCCCAGTGATGTTTATGAAGCGGGTGATGTCATGCACATCGCTGGGCAAAAACATGCGCACCTGTATTCAGCTCTGCTTGTAATAGGGTAGAGTGAAGTGCGCATGCGCGAGTTGGGAATATATCTGCGTGAGATTTTTCCCGCCTACGTGGATGGCATTCGAGGCGTCATCCACGTAGATCAGCACAGGAGGAAGGCGAAAGGAGGGACAGGAGGCCCAGATTAGGACACCCATTGGACCGGACCAGACAATTTACATACAGGGCGGGAGATTTTATAAAGGTATTTGTGGGGTCTACAGGGGGGTCAGGGGGTAACGTGCACCTATATAGAATGCAACATAGGTGTTGCATAGGGTGCTAGTTTTAGTTTAGAAGGCCAAAATCTGGTGTCAGGTTCCTTTTAAAGAGAAGAAATATTACATGTGATGGTGGAATATGGGGGGTTGTGTATAAGTTTGTGTAGGTTCGTATTTTAGGTGTGGTGCTCTGTCAATTCTGTGTATTCCTTGTGTGTACATTGTCCTGTTTGCAGGTTAATCACCCCCTGCCGGTCTTTTTTCCCTAAGTCTGGGGGAGTGGGGCCTGGTATCCACCTAAACTCTCTGCTTACCTGGGGTAATAATAATTCATTCTGGCTGAGTCTCTGGGGGAGAAGCTGCGGCTACAGGCAGCACCCCAGAGAGCCGTTGAGAAACCCCGATTTCCCTGGAAAAGGACTGGGACATTTTATCCCATTACTGGACTACTTTACCCTCTGTGTGGTGGATTATTTGATGGACCTTCTGACTTGCTTGGAATAAATGTTCTTTGAATTGTTCAATCATCTCTCGCTCTGTGGATTGTGTGATATGGGAGAAGGACCCCGTGACATTATATTTACATCTCTTTTTTAAAAATCTATTTTCTAAAATTGTGCCTCCTTATACAGCTGCTGCCTGACATTGAGTGCTGCTGCTTAGTTTTCTGGTAACCGATGTGCAGACAATTAGAACTAAACAAACAATGCTAAATGTAATTTTACGGTTCATGTTCTGTTCGATATGTACACACTGTTCCTATTTATAACCTGCCTTGTTGTTAGGACATCAGTAAATCATGCACTTATGTTAATTCTGCTTAATGAGGTCTCTGCAGACAGATTATTTTTATATTGCCCTGATATAATGCTGCAAAAGCGTGTTACATTTACTTTGAAGTACAATTTTATTCTGCTTCCTATATTCAAGACTTGTAACTATCCTACTATATCCTGTATAAATTTCTCTGATCAGTGGCTGATATTCATTATATTATCTGAGCAATTTAGTGACTCATATCCTGCATATTTCAGAATATTTAAAAATATACCTGTCAGAGGTGTAGCTAAAGATGTGGGGATCGGGATCTCTGTCGACCATCACTTTGAACTGGGTCAGTATCAACCTGACGCCTATACAATTCAATGCTCTGACAGAGCAAGGAGCCACGAGCTCCCTGCCCCACCACTCTCTGTATTGTAGGCCATAGTCTTCTGCAGGCCTCAGTGTCCCCACAGAGACGTCTCAATGATGTCAGCTCAGAAGAGGAGACAGATGCTGCGTTAGAAGGGGAATTAGGAGAGTATACGCTCAATTGTTTGTTTATATTATGTATGGGGCCTGTGATTTGGGGTTTATTGTGGCCATCATACTGTGTGGGGGCTGTGAAGTCATTATACTGTGTGTTGCTGGTACTGTGGGGCATAATACTGTTGGGGGGGAATGTGGGTGCCAATGTCGCGGGAGGAGGAGGGGACACTGCGCTCTCCCACTGCTCGGGTCCGGCTGCTGCTGCTCGGTGGCTCGAGCGATGGGCCGGATCCCGGGGACTCGAGCGGCGCTCCTCGCCCGTGAGTGAAAAGGGGATGATTTTGATTGTGGGGGTTTTGATTATTGTCCGTGACGCCACCCACGGTTGTGGTGATTTTGGTGACACCACCGCTGCTCTGGACGGGGATCCCGGGAGCGGTGACAGGGAGCAGCTTGGTTGTTAGTTCTCCCCTCGGTGGGTAGGGGGTTGGTTGTCCCGGGGCCCGGTGATGGGGTAGGGATGGATGGCAGGCAGGTTACGGGGCCTGGTGAGGTGCAGGGTCACGGGGTCAGCGCTGTTCCGCACGGCACGGTGGTACTCACTCAGCCAATGATGAGGACACATTTCTCGGTAAAACACACTGCTGGATGGACGGGTCCCACAGACGGCTGTGGTGTTGTTGCTCCCGGCAGGTTGGTGGTGACTGCCTTTCCCTGCACCTAAGTTGTTTGTACGGTTCCAATGGGTTTCCCACCGGTAACCCGCTCCCCGGCTTGGATATGGGCCGGAGGAGCCCCTTTTGCCCGCAGGCGCTGGCCCCGAGAAACGGTTGCCTTGGCCGTGGCGGTGTCTCCCTCACTTGGTTGGACTGTTGCCTTCTGTCGGGACTTGGTCGTTGGGAAACCCAGGAGGTTCCCTTCACTAACGAATTTGGCAAATTCACGGCGACTCCTAGCCTTGCCGGGGTCCGTAAGCCCCTGCCAGATGGTGCTGACTTCTCTTCGTGTACCGGTCCGGTACCACCGGGCCACCGCCCGTCCACGGTCCTTACGGTAGACTCCAATCGGCCACTCCTGCAGACGGTCACCACCGTCTGCCAACCTTGCTGATCTGTCCGGGCCACACACCCGGACCAACTTCAGGCTGCTCTTTTACTACTTCCCTCCTTCCACTTTCACTTCTCAAACTCATCTGCGCTCTGCACGCAAGCTCGGCCTGAGCTAAACTCACTACAGTTTCCTGCCTCCAGGACTGTGAACTCCTCGGTGGGCGGGACCAACCGCCTGGCCCACCCCCTGGTGTGGACATCAGCCCCTGGAGGAAGGCAACAAGGGTTTTGTGTCTGACTTCGGTGTGCCTACTGGGAGTGTGGGGTGTGTTGGTGTTGTTCTCTGTGGCCCCTGGCTTGTCCAGGGCGCCACACCAACATACTGCAAAGGTGGGAGCGTTATGGGGGCAATGATATTGCGTGGGGAAATGTACTGTGGGGACATCATACTATGTAAGTGGGAGGTTATGGGGGCACTACACTGTGTGAGGCTATCATACTCTCTGGGGGCTGGCAAGGCATTATACTGTGTGTTGCTGCTACTGTGGGAGCATTATATTGTGGGAGGCTATAGTTGCCAACATACTGTATAAGTGAGAGGGTTTGGGGGCCATGATATTGTGTCTGGGAGCCATCATACTGTGTGGGGGGGCTGTGAAGGCATTATACTGTGTGTTGCTGCTACTGTGGGGGCAGTATACAGAGTGGGGCTATGAGAAGCTTTTGAGGGCGGTGGCATATCTTCTGTTTTGCCCCTGATCTGGATTAGAATGGCGCCATGGATCGGCATGCTTGACATCACGTTGTCTACAACCTCCTGATGAACCACATTATATGTGGGGAAACGCGTTGAGGTGGAAATCATAGCAATCTGAGGTAGAAATCATAACAATCTATTTTGATGGTCGGCGGTTCCTTTTCACTGATAGTGGGACTGGATATTATACACCTATCTGGATTCTTGGACTGGACTATTCGAATGATATTTACATCTATGTATCACAATTTTTGAGGACTCCATCAAAAAATCCTATAAGTTTAGTCTGAATTGGTGTACGTCTCATCTGTCCAGCAATGATAATAATTTTTTATTGTCTATATAATGAACTGTAATAAAATCTAATGACCATTTTGTAAACCCTGTACTTGATCTTCAAGACCAGGGGTGATCAGAATATTGATCAGAATATTGTACTGTCTTGATATGTTATGTGTTGCTATTGTTCACTGAATAGTGTGGTATTTACAATATTTTAATAACTAGAATAAATATATTTTAATGGGAATAAGTTTTGTGGGGCTATGAGTACCAACATACTGTATTAGTGAGAGGATTATGGGGATCATTATATTGTGTGGGGGAATGTACTGTGGGGCCATCGTACTGTGCAGGTCAAAGGTTATGGGGGCATTATACTGTATCGGGTCATCATATCGTGTGGGAGATATAAAGGCATTATACTATGTATTGCTGCTTCTGTGGGAGTATTATACTGTGAAATACTGTGGGGGGCTATGGGATCCAACATACTGTATAGGTAGGAAGGTTATGGGGGTCATCATACTGTATGTGGGGGAATGTACTGTGGGGCCATCATACTGTGTGTTGCTGGTACTGTTGGGGCATTATACTATGGTAGTCTATGGGTGTATAAATGTTGTGTAGGTGGGAGACTTATGGGGGCCATCATACTGTGTGGGAAAATGTACTGTGGAGCCATCATACTGTGTGGGGGGCTATGAATGCATTGTGCGGCGTGTTTCTACTACTGTGGAGGGGAATTAAACTGTGGAGAGGCTATGGGTACCATCTTTCTGTATAGGTGGGAGGGTTATAGGGGCCTTCATACTATGTGTGGGGTAATGTACTGTGGGACCATCATACTGTATAGGTGGGTTATGGGGACCTTCATACTGTGTGTGGGGAATGTACTGGGGGGACTTCATACTGTGTGTGGGGAATGTACTGTGGGGCCTTCATACTGTGTGTGGGGAATGTACTGTGGGGGTCTTCATACTGCGTGTGGGGAATGTACTGTGGGGGTCTTCATACTGTGTGTGGGGGGAATATACTGTGTGGCCATTATACTGTATAGGTGGGAGGGTTATGGGGGCCTTCATATTGTGTGTGGGGAATGTACTGTGGGGGCCTTCATAATGTGTGTGGAGGGAATGTACTATGGGGCCATTATAATGTATAGGTGGGAGGGTTATGGGGTCCTTCATACTGTGTGTGGGGAATGTACTGTGGGGGTCTTCATACTGCGTGTGGGGAATGTATTGTGGGGGTCTTCATACTGTGTGTGGGGGGAATATACTGTGTGGCCATTATACTGTATAGGTGGGAGGGTTATGGGGGCCTTCATGTTGTGTGTGGGGAATGTACTGTGGGGGCCTTCATACTGTGTGTGGAGGGAATGTACTATGGGGCCATTATAATGTATAGGTAAACCAAGGGGATGGTGGCCGACTGCCGCAGACGGGTATATCTGATCCCACACCCGGGTTGGTAGTCAAAGTCTCTCTCCTCTGCACTTAGTGTATTGTAGGTAGGAATTCCCGGTGTGAAACACGGGAGTCTGCTCCCGGTCCTTTGCTTGGGAGCCGTGCCTGTCTGACGCTGACCCTTGGGATCTACGGGCCCTGACGGTTGCCCTATACCTCTCGGTGGGTGGTTGTCTACTTTTCAGGACTTAGGTTGGGACAGGACCTAAAATTCTGCTCTCAATTGGTTAATTAGCTAGGCCGTCAGTGCCGGTCCTGGCTTCAGGGTCCAAGTACCCCCTGTGTGCACACGGTTTCCGGGTCGGTTCACCAGTGTCGGTGCCGGCGGGCTCCAACCCTGTCCCGGTCCACCTAGGATCCCCGTCTCCATCTTCCCGTCTCCTGCAGGCTCTGGCTACCGTCTGCCACCTAGCCAAGGTGTCAGGGCTCCGACCCTGGCACCTCCAGACTTCACCTCCAGACTTGAACTCAACCTTAACTTATCTCACTGTTTTCCCACCCCGGGCTCTCCAGACCCCTAGGTGAGTGTTTCTTAACCACATGGTCCCACCCACTGGTGTGTCTGTCCTTCCCTGAGGGGGGTGACTAGGGTTTCAGGTCGGCTGATTTAACCCTTTGTGAGATTGGTATTATGTGGGGGCCTATATGGACAACTACCTGGTTTTCCAGGGTGCTACACATATACAATGGGCACATATAATCTGTATAAATGCATATACATAAAGCGGACAGAACATGCATATATACTGTATATATAAAAGGTATATAGCCTTCATATTGAAATTTATAAAAGGCGTTCATAACCTATATTTATACATAGAAAAATGACATACATAACTTTCATATATAAATATAGAAAAGGTGCACAGAACCTACATGCTTCATACTGTATACATAGAGAAAAGACATACACATGGCACAAGGTTGGAATAAGCTACAGGACAATAGACAAGCAGCTTGGTTAGAAGGCAACAACTGTTGGCGAAATTATTAGAGAATAGAAGAAACACAAGATGACTGTCAAGTTTACTCGGTCTGGAATTTCATGCAAGATCTCATCTCGTGGAATAAGAATGATTCTGAGAAAAGTCAGGAATCAGCCCAGAACTACATGGGAGGATCTGGTCAATAACTTAAAGAGAGTTGGGACCACAGTCTCAAAGATTGCCGTTACTAAGGCTAGGTTCACATTTCCGTCAATTTCTATCAGTCACAATCCGCGGCTCTGGTAAACAACGGAATCCGTTTGGTGGATTCCGTTGTTCCCATAGACTTGTATTAGCGGCGGATTGTGACTGATGATGCTGCGTTGCATCCTCCGCCCGACTGATGAGTCGTGGAATGACTGACCGTCGGGTGGCAGGATCGCAGCCTGTAACGTTTTTTTAGCAGGGCAATCCGTAGGATTTTGCTGTGCATGCTCTCTATGGCTCCCTGCACATGTAACCAAGGTAAATATCAGGTAACCAAGCAAAGTGCTTTGCTTAGTTATCCAATATTTACCCTGGCTTTGTGTGCAGGGAGCCCGACACTTCCCCGCTCGGCCTCGCCCCTCCTGCACTCCGCATGTACACACGCACACACACACACACACACATATATATATATATATATATATATATATATATATATATATATATATACACACACACACACACACTCACCTGTCCCCAGCCATGCAGTCCCCGGCACTGACGTCCTCAGCGCCATGGCCCCGCTCGGCGCACTCCACCCCCCGCACACATTCTTGGCGGCCGAACGATCAGCTGATCACCCGGCGGCCGGCTGCTGTGAGCGATCAGCTGATCACCCGGGGGCCGGCTCCTGTGAGCGATCAGCTGATCACCCGGCGGCCGTCTCCTGTGAGCAATCAGCTGATCGGCCGGCTGCTGTGAGCGATCAGCTGATCACCCGGCGGCCGGCTCCTGTGAGCGATCAGCTGATCGCTCTCATTAGCCAGCCGCCAGGAAATCATCTGTTCGCTCTCAAAAGCCGGCCGGCTATTGTGAACGATCAGCCGATTGTTCTCTCTCAATGAATTTTATTCTTGTCATCCGTTGTACAACGCATCAGTCACAAGCGTCAAGCAACGCATGTGACTGATGAAAAACAACGGAAATGTGAACCTAGCCTACCACACTATGTCATCATGGATTAAAGTTCTTCAGGGCCTGCAAGATCCTCCTGCTCACACCTGCACATGTCCAGGCCTGTTTGAAATTCACTAATGACCATCTAGATGATCCAGAGGAGGCATGGGAGAAGGTCATGTGTTCAGATGAGATGTATCAACTCTACTTGCAGTTTTTAGCGGAAGAAGGATGAGTACAACCCCAAGATCACCACCCCAACCGTGAAGCATGGGGGTGGAAACATCATACTTTGGGAGTGCTTTTCTGCAACGGGCAGAGGACAAGTGCACAGTATTGAAGGGAGGATGACTGGGGCTAGATTTTGGCCAACAACCTCCTTCCCTCAGTAAGAGCATTGAAGATGGGTCATGGATGGGTCTTCCAGTATGACAATGACCCGAAACACACAGCCAGGGCAAAAAAGCAGTGGCTCCATAAGAAGCATTTTAAGATTCTGGAGTGTCCTAGCCAGTGTCCAGACCGGAACCCAGCAGAAAATCTTTGGAGGAGCTGAAACTCAATGTTGTCCAGTTACAGTCCCGAAACCTGGAAGATCTAGAGAAGATCTGTATGGAGGAGTTGCCAAAATCCCTGCTGCAGTGTGTGCAAATCTAGTCAAGATCCACAGGAGACGTCCGACCTCTGTGACTGCTATCAAATATTAAGTTCTGTTTTTCTGTTGTATCAAATAATTATTTCATGTAATAAAATGCAAATTAATTATTTAAAAAATCATGCAATGCTATTTGTTTTTTTGGGATTCTATCTGTCACGGTTGAAGTTGCCTATGATAAAAATTACAGACCTCTCCATATTTTGTAAGTGGGAAAACTTGCAACATCAGCAGAGGATCAAATACTGATTTTCCCAACTGTATATAAAACCTGTATGCCTCATGGTTCCTTGCCCGGTGCCTTGTCATTTCTTTAAAAAGTAAGACATATATTTTACATACTGTATATGTTTTTTAGAAAATAACTTTGCTTTCAAATTTGTTTGCAAAAAATGTTTTCTGTACATGTTTTTTTTTTTTTATATAAGTCGTCTAGAAATAGAAAAAAAGTCAGGTTAGCAACCCTGCCACCCGGTGCGCTTGTGTTTATTGAAAGCAAACAATCAGAACATGCCGAGCTGCCGTATAAAGAATCAGACAAGGACAAAGCAACAGCTTGAGTCTCGGATTAAACAACAAGTCCACTTTAAACCATCTTAGACTGACTTTAGGGAATATTCACAATCAGGATTTGCAAAAATCTTGGCAGAAACCCCTTATTTATCCGCTCCATATCACAGCCAAAGCTTTATATAAAATAGAAGGCAACTAATTTAAGGCAATATTTATATAACAGTAGGGATCATTTTTATTTTACAACTAGGTGTAGTACCTGGGCATTGCTCAGGATAGGAAATGTCTCTCTGTCTCTCTCCCAGTCTCTGTCTGTCTCTGTATCAGTTTCTCTGTCTGTCTCTCTCTATCTCTGTGTCTGTCTTTCTCTATCTCTGTGTTTGTTTGTGTCTGCCTGTCTCTCTCTATCTGTGTGTCTGTTTTGTTGTCCTTCTGTCTCGTTCCCCGTCTGTCTCGTTCCAGGTCTGTCTCATTCCAGGTCTGTCTCGTTCCCTGTCTGTCTCTTTCCCCATCTGTCTATGTCTCTTTCCCTATCTCTCTACTTGCCTCTGTCTCTTTCCCTGTCTCTTTACTTGTCTCTGTCTTTTTCCTTGTTTCTTTCCTTGTCTCTGTCTCTTTCCCCATCTGTCTCTTTTCCCATCTGTCTCTTTCCCCATCTGTCTCTGTCTCTTTCCGCATCTGTCTCCTTCCCTGTCTGTCTCTTTCCCTGTCTGTCTCTGTATCTTTCCCTGTCTCTTTACTTGTCTCTGTCTCTTTCGCTGTCCCTTTACTTGCCTCTGTCTCTTTCCCTGTCTCTTTGCTTGTCTCTGTCTTTTTCCTTGTTTCTTTCCTTTTCTCTGTCTCTTTCCCCATCTGTCTCTTTCCCCATCTGTCTCTGTCTCTTTCCCCGTCTGTCTCCTTCCCTGTCTGTCTCGTTCCCCGTCTGTCTCTATCTCTTTCCCTGTCTCTTTACTTGTCTGTCTCTTTCCCTGTCTGTCTGTCTCTCTGTCTGTCTCTTTCCCTGTCTGCCTGTCTCTGTGTCTGTCTGCCTCTGTCTGTGTCTTTGACTTTCTGTTTCTCGTTCTCTGTCTCTTACCTTGTCTCTCTCTTTCCCTATCTGTCTGTCTCTTGTCTCTCTCTATCTGTCTTCCCACCAACATCTTATTACCTCACACATAGGCTTCTTATACTAACAGTTTATTTTGTTCCTATAGCAACCACTCACAGCTTCTATTAATAACCTATAGCTCGCAGCGCCATTGACTTTAATAGGGGCAGGTTTTTGGAGAGTAACTGTAAAGCGCTGGGTTAAATTTTCCCGTCAAAACATAATCTACGATGCTCCCCGGGTCACATGAGGCGTCTGTGCAAAATTTCGTGATTGTAAATGCGACGGTGCGGATTCATTTAGCAGACACACACACACACACACACACACACATACATACACTCAGCTTTATATATTAGATTTTTTTCAATTTGAATATACCGTGTTTACAATTTTCCTTCCCTAAAATTGATGTTAAAAATGTGTTTATTCCATCCCGATTGGAAAGGACATCTCAAGGACTTATATGTATCAGTAAATTTCCAAATTTAGGTAGACGTGTTCCTTATCAGATACCTCCTCCGTCACTGCATCAGTATGAGTTAGCAATAAATTAAATTTCCTGGCTATTTTTGGTTTTGTATAGGTTTTTTTTTTCTTCAATGCAAACAGGCCAGCTTCAAACAGCAGCCTTCTGCCGTACTGCGCACAAATCCATAGCACGAGCAGCACTGTATATATCTCCCACTGCTCTGCAGCACGCACACAGAGCTGCATCTGTTCACTGCGCCCAAGGACACAGCTAGGTCACTGATTCTGAGTTAAGGCTGGAGATAGAGGAGCGGCTTTATGATGATGCCTACGCTTTAAACATTTGGGAAATCATGTCTGGATGGATGGAACAGAAAGTAAAGCCCGCTAAAGTGAACAATTCTCATTATTTAATTGCTAACGCGCTAGGTGAAATTAAAAAGTAGCTTTTTAGGAAGCAAGGCAGCATAGAACATAGATAATATATAATAATATATATATATATATATATATATATATATAGATTGCTGACGACATGCAATAAAATGAAGGTTATTTATCGCAATTAAATATTATTTATATATCAGCTTCATATTCTTGTTAGGGGTAGATTCTCTAAGTTACAGGTCAGGGTGAGCAACATGATGGAGCATCAAAGTATTTGGGATGGCAGGCAGGAAACACCAGAAGACTCAGACAAGAGTGTGGATATACAAGTACATCTCAATACATAGGAATATCATCAAAAAGTCAATTTATATCAATAATTCAATACAAAAAGGGAAACACATATATTATACAGAGTCATTACACACAGAGGGGTCTATTACTATATATTATATAGAGTCATTACACACAGAGAGATCTATTCCTATATATTATATAGAGTCATTACACACAGAGGGATCTATTTCTATATATTATATAGAGTCACTACACACAGAGGGATCTATTCCTATATATTATATAGAGTCATTACACACAGAGGGATCTATTCCTGTATATTATATAGAGTCATTACACACAGAGGAATCTATTTCTATATATTATATAGAGTCATTACACACAGAGGGATCTATTCCTATATATTATATAGAGTCATTACACACAGAGTGATATATTTCTATATATTATATAGAGTCATTACACACAGAGTGATCTATTTCTATATATTATATAGAGTCACTACACAGAGGGATCTATTTCTATATATTATATAGAGTCATTACACACACAGATCTATTTCTATATATTATATAGAGTCATTACACACAGGGATCTATTTCTATATATTATATAGAGTCATTACACACAGAGGGATCTATTTCTATATAGTGTGTCCACCCATATCCTATCCACCGCCATTAACATGAGTACGGCGGCAGCTATAGGCAGAGAAGTGGTATCTAGGTATAGTAAAGTAGCCATACACAATGAAACCACCTATAGCGCCACCTGGTGGAAAACAACGGAGTTAGCATTTTTATCTTGAAAACGGAACGAGATAGAGAAAAAAATTGTAGGGCATCATCAATTCAATAAGAATCAACACCTTGCATACAGAAATGCTATGATATGAAACCCATGACCCCCCCCAAAACATTGAATGCTGGTCACGCATATGGCGCTCATTTAACTTTCATGCTCAAAGTGGCCCCCGTCAGCTGCAATGCACAGCTGGACTCTGGACAGCATACTGTATCTTGCTGCACGTGGTGCAATATGGTAGGTGACACGTTTGCACAAGCATCTGTGATACGTTGTCGTAGGTCCTGCAATGTCAGTGGAGGGGTCGCATACACCTGCTGTTTGATGTGACCTCACAGAAAGAAGTCCAATGGGGTCAGGTCAGGTGAGCGTGGAGGCCACTCCATGCAGCCACCATACCCAATGACTTGTAGGAAGGTCTCCATGAGGTATCGCTTCACGTCCGCAGCCTTGTGAGTTTTACACGTTCTAATCATAGCATTTCTGTATGCAAGGTGTCGATTCGTATTGAATTGCTGATGCCCTACAACTTTGTAATTTACTTTTTTTCTCTATCTCATTCCGGTTTCGAGATAAAAATGCTAACTCCGTTGTTTTCCACCAGGTGGTGCTATAGGTGGTTGCGTAACGCATGGCTACTTTACTATACCTAGACACCACTTCTATGACTATAACTGCTGTTGTTCTCAAGTTAATGGCGGTGGACAGGATATGGGTGGACACACTGTATATTATATAGAGCCATTACACACAGAGTGATCTATTTCTATATATTATAGAGTCATTATACACAGAGGGATCTATTTCTATATATTATAGTCATTACACACAGAGGGATCTATTCCTATATATTATATAGAGTCATTACACACAGAGGGCTCTTTTCCTATATATTATATAGAGTCATTACACACAGAAGGATCTATTCCAATATATTATATAGAGTCATTACACACAGAGGGATCTATTCCTATATATTATATAGAGTCATTACACACAGAGTGATCTATTCGTATATATTATATAGAGCCATTACACACAGAGGGATCTATTTCTATATATATTATATAGAGTCATTACACACAGAGGGATCTAATCCTATACTGTATATTATAAAAAGTCATTACACACAGAGGGAACTATTCTTATATATTATATAGAGTCATTACACACAGAGGAATCTTGTTACGTCACCACCGGAGTCCACTCCATCAACTTCTGCTCCGATTGCCAGGCGACGCCGTGTTCCTGCTGTGGATAGTGCTGGTGATTGGAGAGGAGTCGATGCCGGCGGCGCTGGTGGGCGCAGGCTCCGCTCATCCTCTGGTCTGGGTTTCCTGGGGATCTGCAGTACCACTGGCTGACTGTAGGTGGCGGGTGTCTCCCAGCTGAAGTACCATCATTCAGCTACAGCCAATGGGAAGACACCACACCCTTCTTATTCCCCCTCCTGTCTGCTGACCACTGCCAGAGATAGTTCTGAGAATTCTGTCTCCTGTTTTGTCCTGTGATATTGTGTGCTGATTCCCGCTTGTTTTCTGACTACCCTCCTGCCTGCTGTTTTTGTACCTCGCTGCCCGATCCGGTTTTGACCTCTGCTTGCTTGTTTCTGATTATGTCTTTGCCTGCCGATTCTGTCCCTGTTCTGCTATTCCTGGTTTGACCCTGCCTGACAACTACTCTCCTCGGACTGAAGCCTTCCACAGGTAGTGATCTCCAGGGCCCTGTGTAATTCCAAATCCCTGTATAGGGGTTAAAGGGTTTCAGGGTTCTGGGGGTCCTGCTTGGTGAGTGGCTTCCCTCTAGCCTCCCCATTACAGCCAGTCTGAGTCTGTTGACCCAGGCAGGCGTTACAGATCTATTCCTATATATTATATAGTCATTACACACAGAGGGATCTATTCCTATTTATTATATAGAGTCATTGCACACAGAGTGATCTATTCCTATATATTATATAGTCATTACACACAGAGAGAACTATTCCTATATATTATATAGAGCCCAGGTTGCTTTGATAGCAGCCTTCAGCTCGTCTGCATTGTTGGATTTGGTGTCTCTCATAGATTCTCTATGGGGTTTAGGTCAGGTGAGTTTGCTGGCCAATCAAGCACAGTCATACTGTGGTTATTAAACCAGGTATTGGTGTACTTTTGGCAGTGTGGACAGGTGCCAAGTCCTGCTGGAAAATAAAATTTCCATCTCCAAAAAGCTTGTCGGCAGAGGGAAGCATGAAGTGCTCTAAAATTTCCTAGTAGACGGCTGCGCTGACTTTGGTCTTGATAAAACACAGTGGAGCTACACCAGCAGATGACATGGCTCCCCAAACCATCACTGATTGTGGAGACTTCACATTAGACCTCCAGCAGCTTGGATTGTGGCCTCTCCACTCTTCCTCCAGACCCTGGGACCGCGATTTCCAAATGAAATGCAACATTTACTTTCATCTGAAAACAACACCTTGGACACAGAGCAATAGTCCAGTTCTTTTTCTCCTTGGCCCAGGTAAGATGCTTCTGGTGTTCTCTATTGGTCATGAGTGGCTTGACACAAGAAATGTGACACTTGTAGCCCATGTCCTGGATACGTCTGTGTGTGGTGGCTCTAGAAGCACTGACCCCAGCAGCAGTCCTCTCCTTGTGAATCTACCCCAAACATTAGAGCGGCCTTTTATTAACAATCCTATCAAGGCTGCAGTTATCTCGGTTGCTTGTCCACCTTTTTCTACCACAATTTTTCCTTCCACTCAACTTTCCATTTATATGTATTAATAATACAGCACTCTGAACAGCCAGCTTGTTTAGCAGTTATTCTTTTGTGGCTTACCCTCCTTGTGGAGTGTGTCAATCACTGCCTTCTGGACATCTGTCAAGTCAGCAGTCTTTCCCATGATTGTGTAGTCTACTGAACCAGACTAAGGGACCATTTTAAACGCTTAAAAAGCCTTTGCAGGTGTTTTGTGGTAATAATTCTAATTTTTTGAGAGTGAGGCAAATAATTGAATTAAAATGTGTAACAGAATGTTACTCTTATTCAATACTTAGACACCACATAGCTGTCTGAGATGTCCTGACAATGGCTTAGATGATGATGTCAAAGGTACTTGCCAGAAACACTAAATTGCATAAAAGGAACTAGCCCCAGGGATAGGAAACCAGACATGGCACCTGACCCAGGACTAGTATGAATTCCAGAGCTCTGTGCAGTAAATGCACTCATTGTTAACCCTGTCATCATAGGGTTAATAGTACAGTATGTCGTTAATATTTCCATTACGTTACTAGTCTTTTTGATAGGCTTAGTGATGAGATACGCTTAGATGGTTAAGTTGGAAAAAATAGAGCTATATATTTATCAGATTGTATTTTTTCACATGTATGTGTTTTATTTTAAGTGTATCCACAAATTTTGCTGAACGGTCACGTGAACTGGACCCTGGAAATGGCGTCAGACTGGCGACCGGTAGCTGAAGAGCCAGATCTAATGTACAGCACTATGACCAATCAAAGGAGGTGGCTCTCTCTTTTGTTGGATTCACCCAGGTTTACCACACACCAGCCCAGGGTGTCTTAATGTGGGGCAGCTTCAGTATTTGGTTTTCTTCGATGCTTTTTTTTTCTTTATCACGTAGTCTCACTAATACCACAGCTGAACTACTCTTCCCAGCTGTGTAAGGAATATTAGACTAAGAAGGAGAGTGATGGGGTGCTACGCCAGATGACCTGGCCTCCACAGTCACCAGACCTGAACCCAATCGAGATGGTTTGTGGTGAGCTGGACCGCAGAGTGAAGGGAAAAGGACCAACAAGTGCTAAGCATCTCTGGGAACTCCTTCAAGACTGTTGGAAGACCATTTCCGGTGACTACCTCTTGAAGCTCCTCAAGAGAATGAATAGGTAGCGAAGTGAATTATAGAGAATGAAAACGCCTAAAATTTACCTTTTAATATTTCAGTAATAAAAAGGTCACATTGCCACATTGCCATACACAGCCAATAGTCACGGTAGGCAACAAGATCCCAGAATATAAGAGATCTGCCAATAAGCTATATACAGTATATACAGCCATATGCATGTGTGTCATCAGAGACAGTTCAATAAAGGTGCCCAAGGTTTGCTCCAAATTACATATGAAAGGAAGGAAAATAGGGAACGGTCTCACCAATCCGCCGTGATGTCCCTTTCTTCCCTTAGAAAACACCGCTGCTGGACATTCTGGTTGTCTAGTGTTGTGTCCCATGAATGGGAACAACCTGTTTTGTATAATTCTTGCATTGCA
Source organism: Anomaloglossus baeobatrachus (assembly GCF_048569485.1). Classification (NCBI taxonomy): domain Eukaryota; kingdom Metazoa; phylum Chordata; class Amphibia; order Anura; family Aromobatidae; genus Anomaloglossus; species Anomaloglossus baeobatrachus. The sequence goes on from NC_134361.1 coordinate 185,271,700, forward strand.
TATTTTTCCTCCTATCAGGAAATTCCTTATTGTTACTAGGTAGATTAGACTGTATGAAGTTTGTCCCTATGTACCTCCCTTAGTTGGCTTCTGTATAGAATGCTCCTCCCTTCTCCTTCAGTTTAGTCTAGAGAAACCATTGCTGATGAGACATGTCTGCAACCCTGTACAGATTATTCCTTTTCACCTGCCTTTACTTTGTACTTAATACAAGATTCTAGAAGAAAGCTACAGCGTTTCTCCTTGTCTTCCTACAAGTCATCGTTGGGCTGAGTTGAGCTATCTGTGGAAGCCGTAGAGTGAGTAAATCATACAGTTATCTAAGGGACTGATAATTAGAGCGGTTGGACTCATTGCTATGAGGAAGAAGCAGAATAGTGAAAAGGATTAGCTGTGACCGGGATTAGTATACATATATCAGTAAAGAACCTGTTTCCAGGAGTGCTATACTGCACACAATCCAGAGAAAGGATTACCCCAAGGGGCTGATAACAAGCCACAGCATAAAACTTTATAGCAGCTTCAGACAAAGTGCAATGTAAAGTATTAACCTGTTATCAGAACTGTGTGCAGCTATAAACCTAGAATCACCCATAAGCTAATTGTAAATTGCAGCCAGAGACTCAGTAAATACATCCTGCAAAACAGGCTGCTGGCTGCAGAGATTGCAACATTGTATTGTTTCCCTGACAACCAGTGCAGAGCAGCATTCACCCTTCCTGATGGAGTCAAAGAGAACCCTCTCACTACCTGCTCTAAAGCAACAAGAGGAAGACATAGACTCACACTTACATTACAGTGAAAGATCTAAGCGGTTGACCAAACCAACATGGAAGGTTAAAGAGAACCTAGAAACAGCCAGAAGTGAACTGTTTACCCAGACAGCATTATTGTGGCAAAGAGTGCAAAAACAAGTGACTGTTTTATCTGCGCCCGGTGCTCATGAGCTACCACCAGAGGGAGCCCTGGAACAACTGTACTCAGCATACCGGTCTTACAAAGAGATTTGTAAAAAATATTCCTCTACCCTGCTGAGATCAAATACGTCTGAGTCTCAAAAAGAACTACAGGACTTCCAACACGTTAATGCTGAACGAGACCAAACTGTGCGCGACATTGTGAGCGAGACTGAAGCAAAAATTGCGCAAATGTCAGGAGCGGCATCTTACAAATCCAGGTCCATTAAGAGCTCAAGGCACTCACTCAAATCAGGCTCATCAAGGTACTCAACCCTCAGCGAGCAGCTCATAAAGGCGCGCGCTGAAGCAGAAACAACAAAAGTACACGCCATCTTCGCCCAGAGAGAAGCAGAGATGAAAGCAGAATCTGCACGCAAGGAAGCAGAGATTAAAGCAGAATCTGCACGCAAGGAAGCGGAGATGAAAGCAGAATCTGCACGCAAGGAAGCAGAGATGAAAGCAGAATCTGCACGCAAGGAAGCGGAGATGAAAGCAGAATCTGCACGCAAGGAAGCAGAAATTGAAGCCCTTCAGAAGGAATGTGAACATGTGGCGGCCATGGCAAGGCTAAAAGTCTTCGAGCAAGCTCTGGGTGGGAGCCAGGAAGGCAGCGCCAGTTTGCGTGATCTCGACACAGAAGACTCACTTAAGCGTACAAGAGATTACGTGCTGAGCCAAGCCGATGAACTGCCAACTACCATCAACATTCCCGTCAGTGCTAACACTTCTCCAGAGCCTCAAGACACTGATCCACCTACAGCTTCCAGCCTTCCAGGTCAGTCCAATGCACCTCAGACTTTCAAGCCTGAACCAGCTTCATATTCCAATGCACAGCCACACCCTGCGCATCAGCAACCTCCGTATGCCCATGTCTACATGCAACCTAACATGCCGGCAAGGCGCTACACTCCCAACAACCGTGTAGTTCCAGACCCGCATACAACAGAGACTGTACACACCAAACCGGCGGTCACTGGTCTAAACGCCTACGCCACTCCATACTTTCCCATGTTCCCGAACCAAGAAGCTACGAATCACGCAACCAGCACCACGCAGTCAACAAATGTGCCCAAAACGTCGCAAAGATCAGACATGTCCGACTTTGCAAGGTACATGATCCGCCGAGAACTCACCAACACCGGTCTCACAAAGTATGACGACCAGCCTGAAAACTACAGAGGGTGGAAGTGTGCCTTCAAAACCGCAACGCGTGACCTCGGCATTACAGCTGCTGAAGAGCTGGACTTGCTAATCAGGTGGCTAGGGCCACGGTCTACTGAGAGAATCAAGAGACTCAGATCCGTCTACATCAGCGACCCAACAACTGGTCTCGCAACCGCATGGGACAGGCTAGAGAAAGGCTTCGGCAGTCCTGAAGCAATTGAAGATGCATTGCTGAAACAACTATACGACCTTCCCAAAATATCTAGCAAGGATGCTTCAAAGTACCAGGAACTCAGCGACCTGCTGTCCGAGCTCCAGCTGGCCAAAACAGACACACACCTACCTGGCCTCAGCTACCTGGACACCGCTCGTGGGGTGAAACCCATAGTCGCCAAGTTACCTTACAACGTGCAGGAAAGGTGGACTACGGTAGGAACAAACTATAAAAAAGAGCACCAAGTCTCCTTCCCTCCATTCTCCTACTTCTGCGAGTTCATCAACGGCATCGCGGAACGTAAGGCAGACCCCAGCTTCACCTGTGGAGAACCAACCGGCTCCACTTCACCAGCTCCCGGATATGAGAGCCCTCATCAAAATGACAGAAAACGTAGGGGCCCAGTATCAGTCAAGAAGACCGACGTTCTACCACCTACACCATCAGCACCAGACAATGGCACTGAAGGCGGGAAGGCGGAAAATCCGAACCGCCAATGTCCTATTCACAAGCTGCCACACCCCCTGAAGAAGTGCATTGGCTTCAGGAAGAAACCCCTTCAAGAACGAAAGGAACTCTTGAAAAGGTTTGGGGTATGTTTCAGGTGTTGTGCCTCTACAGAACACCTTGCCAAGGACTGTAAGGTTACAATTAAGTGCATGGAGTGCGACAGCACGGATCACGTACAAGCGCTCCACCCATCTCAGCCTGATCCTGCACCTACACCTTCTCCTACCACAAGTCATGGCGGAGAGAGTACAGGCCAAGCTGCAAACCACCTCACAGTATCCTCCTCGTGCACCGCAGTCTGCGGAGAAGATCTCTGGGACAAGTCTTGTGCAAAAATATGCCTAGTAAGGGTATATCCCAAAGGTCACCCAGAAAGGGCCGTGAAGGTGTACAGCATCCTGGATGACCAGAGCAACAGGTCACTCGCCAGGTCTGAACTCTTCGACTTGTTCGGCTTAAAAGGAAATGCCTACCCTTACACACTAGGCACTTGCATTGGCATCTCAGAAGCATGCGGAAGAAGAGCCAGTGGTCTCGTGGTAACATCTCTGGAAAATACCGTAGAGATACCTCTACCGACACTCGTCGAGTGCAACCAGATACCGGCTAACCGGGAAGAGATTCCAACGCCAGAGGCAGCTCTTCACCACCCTCACCTGAGAACTATCGCCAGCAAGATCCCACCTCTTGATCATAGTGCAAAAATCCTGATTCTGATTGGAAGGGACATCCTCCGGCTACACAAAGTACGCCAACACATCAACGGGCCACACGATGCGCCATTCGCTCAGCGCTACGACTTAGGCTGGGTGATCATAGGAAACGTCTGCGTAGGCAAAGTGAAGAGTCCCGACGCGATCTCCTCCTACAAGACGCACATCCTCCCAAACGGTCGCGGCACTCACTTTCAATCATGTCCGCATCACTACGGGGTGAAAGAGAGGCTGAGCGACACCAGGTGGCGACAGCAGCCTCCCGACTGCGCGGACGCATATCATCTCTGGGATGACGACTTCGGGTCAACAGCGTTCGAGTCTACAAATGAAGACAACAAGTTGGCACCGACGAGAGAAGACAAGGAATTCATAAAGATTATGGATAAAGAGTTCTCTCAAAATGACTCTAACAGTTGGGTAGCCCCATTACCCTTTCGGTCTCCAGGGCCAAGGTTGCCAAACAACTCCCAGCAAGCAACCGCAAGGTCCTCCTCTCTAAAACGCACTTTGGAAAGACAACCAGAGATGGAGAAATGCTTTGTCGAGATTACGCAAAATATCCTCGACAGAGATCATGCTGAACAGTGGCACCACATTCCCACCGAACAAAACCCAACCGACCGAGGAACGAGACTCACTGCTGCGTCCAAACTCGGCGATAACATGTGGCTGACACCTCCAAGTATCTTATACGAGGAGACCTGCGATAACTACGCTGACAACATGTACGAGTTGGTGGAACCAGAATCCGACAAGGAAATTAGACCGGTCGTCTCCGCTCGCTACACTTCAGTGACATCAAAACAGAAGTTGAGATCTCATCGCTTCGAGCGCTTCTCAAGTTGGTCATCTGAGGTACGAGCCGTAGCTTGTCTTGTTCACACTGCTCACTGTTTCACCAACTACAAGTCTTCAACGTGCCACGGCTGGCACATGTGTGTGATTCGTCCAGTCACCGAACTCGTGCTACTTTTACCAAAGGAGGACGTTACATGAACTAACTTTGTCGTTGGACACTGCCACGGCGGGGAGCGTACCTTTCTTACCCCTGCTGTACGGAGACACAACTGTCCGTGTCTAATGAACCTTGAACTTTTCCTTTGGATTAAAACTTTACCGTTGGATTATTGGGTTGGAGGAAGAGTTGGCATGTTTGCGGCTTCCCCAATCTGAAGATGGGTTTGTTGAACTTGAATTCATGTTTAACATTTTTCTACTTTTTCATTTTTTACGCAAGGACAATGCGTCATCAACAAAGCATGGACTTGAATTCAGTGCATTACGTTGCATTTTTTGTGTTGTCTCTTATCTCGTTACAGGTTTCGTTACATCGAGGGACAGGATCGACTCCTTACGTCGTAAAAGGACTTGTGAAATCATATGATTTCAGACGGGGAGTGTTGTGTCCCATGAATGGGAACAACCTGTTTTGTATAATTCTTGCATTGCATATTTTTCCTCCTATCAGGAAATTCCTTTATTGTTGCTAGGTAGATTAGACTGTATGAAGTTTGTCCCTATGTACCTCCCTTAGTTGGCTTCTGTATAGAATGCTCCTCCCTTCTCCTTCAGTTTAGTCTAGAGAAACCATTGCTGAAGAGACATGTCTGCAACCCTGTACAGATTATTCCTTTTCACCTGCATTTACTTTGTACTTAATACAAGATTCTAGAAGAAAACAACAGAGTTTCTCCTTGTCTTCCTACAAGTCATCGTTGTGCTGAGTTAACACTATCTGTGGAAGCCGTAGAGTGAGTAAATCATACAGTTATCTAAGGAACTGATAATTAGAGCGGTTGGATTCATTGCTACAGGAAGAGACAGAATATCTAGGGTCAGATAACCTGCTCCTCGTCCTCCTGACACAGGATCCCCATATATAAAGAACACCAGCTCCTCACAGCATCAGCAATCTCCCAAGATGCTGTGAGGAGCTGGTGTTCTTTATATATGGGGATCCTGTGTCAGGAGGACGAGCAGCAGGTTATCTGACCCTAGACAACCAGAATGTCCAGCAGCGGTGTTTTCTAAGGGAAGAAAGGGACATCACGGTGGATTGGTGAGACCGTTCCCTATTTTTCTTTCTTTTATATGTAATTTGGAGCAAACCTTGGGAACCTTTATTGAACTGTCTTTGATGACACACATGCCTATGGCTGTATATACATAGCTTATTGGCAGATCTCTTATATTCTGGGATCTTGTTGCCTACTGTGACTATTGACTGTATGGCATCTCTCATTGTTGTTTGTTATTGTCTGTTTTAACCTTTGGGTTACATCCTGTGACCTTTTTATTACTGAAATATTAAAAGGTAAATTTTTGGCGTTTTCATTCTCTATAATTCACTTCGCTACCTATTTGTTCTAATTGGTGGATTACTGTCCAGTAGCTATTTCGTGCGTCATCGAGAGAATGCCAAGAGTGTGCAAAGCAGGAATGAAAGCAAAAGATGGCTACTTTGAAGAACCTAGAATATAAGACATATTTTCAGTTGTTTCACACTTTTTTAAGTATTTCATTCCACATGTGTTAATTCATAGTTTTGGTGCCTTCAATGTGAATCTACAATTTTCAGAGTCATAAAAATAAAGAAAACTCTTTGAATGAGAAGGTGTGTCCAAACTTTTGGTCTGCACTGTATATTAGCCAGTATTAGTGTGACGCCCTGGACCCCAGGGGTCACAGAATAACACCACATACACACACCCCTTCCCCTGGTCAGGTACACCAGTCAAACAAAATCCTTGTTGCCTCCCTCCAGGCTTGATGTCCACACCAGGTGGGGTGGAGCCAGGCGGTTGACCCCACCCACGAGGAGTTCACAGGCCTGGAGGTGGGAAAAGTAAGGAGTTGAGTTGAGTTCGGTCAGTGGAGTGGAGTGGAAGTGTGAGGAGTAAAAACTGTGTGTGTCTGGGTTGGAGCCCAGGCACAATTAGCAAGGTCGGCAGACGGTGGTGGCCGTCTGCAGGAGTTGGTGGAGGTCAGCGGATCCATAGGACCGGGGTCGGGCGGTGGCCCGCCGGTACCGAACCAGGGAGCAGATTGAAGCCAAGCACCAAGGCAGGGTACTCAGACCCCGACTAGGCTAGGAACCGCTGAAAAGATCAAATTCTCTGATTGCGGTCTGGACCTCAGGGGTTCATTCCCAACCAAGTCCCGTCAGAAGGCAACAGCCCAACCCGTCCGGATAAGAGCCACTGCCAAGAGCCAGAGATCCAAGGGCCAGCGCCTGCGGGCAACCGAGCTCTCCCGACACGTACATGTCGCGGGCGGAGGAGGGGATGCCGCGCTCTCCCACTGCTCGGGTCCGGCTGCCGCTGCTGCTGCGGCCTCTCCTGCTCGGTGGCTCGAGCGATGGGCCGGATCCCGGGGACTCGAGCGGCGCTCCTCGCCCGTGAGTGAAAAGGGGATTGGTTTTGGGGATTTATTGTCCATGATGCCACCGACGGTTGTGGTGATTGTGTGGACACCACTGCTGCTCTGTATGGGGATCCCGGGAGCGGTGACAGGGAGCAGTGACAGGGAGCAGCTTTGTTGTTATTTCTCCCCTCCGTGGGTAGGGGGTTGGTTGTCCCGGGGCCCGGTGATGGGGTAGGGGTGGATGGCAGGCCGGATGCGGGGCCTGGTGAGGTGCAGGGTCGCGGGGGTAGCGCTGTGCCGTACGGCACGGTGGTACTCACTCAGCCTGAGACGTTGACACAGTTCTCGGTAAAACACACGGCTGGAAAGACGGTTCCCACGGACGGCTGCTGTTGCTTTTCCCCGGAAGTTAACGGTGACTGTCTCTTTCCCTGCACCTTGTGTAATGTTGGTAGCGATGGGTTCCCACCGGTAACCCGCTCCCCGACTTGGATATGGGCCGGAGGAGCCCCTCTTTGCCCGCAGGCGCTGGACCTGAGGAACAATTCAGGATATGGAAAGTGAGAAAAGCTTCAGAACACATACAGAGGCTGAAAAGTGGACACATGTGACCAAAAGAAGCCAGCGGATCAAGTGGTCGGCACCACCCACACAGCTTAGCAACCAATATGAAGCCCTCATGCTGGAGAACGAAAATGGCACAGCTCAGGATGATACCGTCTCTACAGGAGAAGACACAGTATCATCAAAAGAAGTTACTTTGTCAACAAAAGCAGAAACAAAAGACACTCTAAAGCACTCAGGAGCAACAAGCAGTGCGTCCAGAAAGAAAAGAAGAGTGGTAGTTATGGGCGACTCACTACTAAGAGGCACGGAGGCAACTATCTGCAGGCCGGACATAACCGCACGAGAAGTATGCTGCCTACCAGGAGCAAAAATCAAGGATGTGGCCAACAGGATACCAACTATCCTCGGATCCAAGGACGAATACCCGTTCCTATTGATACATGTAGGAACAAACGACACGGCAAGAAATGATCTACCAACTATTTGTGAAGACTTTGAAATTCTGGGGAAGAAAATAAAGGAACGGAACGTACAGGTTGTTTTCTCATCAATCCTCCCAGTCGATGACCATGGTGTCAGAAGATGGAATAGGATACTAGATTTGAACAACTGGCTACGACGGTGGTGCAGGCAGCAAGGATTTGGATTCTTAGACCATGGAGTGAATTACCTCTACGATGGACTTCTCGCAAGAGACGGGATACACCTCACAAAACCTGGGAAACACACGTTCGCCAGAAGGCTTGCCACACTCATCAGGAGGGCTTTAAACTAGAAGAAGAGGGGATGGGAGAAAAAACAGCAGACAAGAACATGCAGCAGAAGGACAAACTAATCAAGGATACTAGATGCCGTAAAGAGGACCCAAGACAGGGTACTAAGAAGGAAGCTGAGAAAAAGGGAGCAAAACTTCTTTCCTGCATGCTGACCAATGCAAGAAGCCTGACCAATAAGATGGAGGAACTGGAGCTGGTAATGTATGAGGAGAAATACGACATAGTAGGAATAACTGAGACATGGTTAGATGATAGTTATGACTGGGCGGCTAACCTGCAAGGATATGAATTGTTTAGGAGGGATCGTAAAAAAAGGAAAGGGGGTGGAGTCTGTCTATATATAAAGTCCAGTTTAAAGCCCAGACTAAGAGAAGATATTCAAGAGGGAAATGAAGAGGTGGAGTCTCTATGGGTGGAGATACAAGGAGGGAAAACTAATAAAATCCTTAAGGGGTTTGTTATAAGCCACCAAATATAACAGAAACCACTGAAAATGTATTATTGAAACAAATAGACAAAGCAGCAAATCACAATGAGGTGATTATTATGGGGGACTTCAATTACCCCGATATAGACTGGGAAACTGAAACCTGCGTATCTCAGAAAGGAAACCGGTTTCTGTCAGTAACTAAGGATAATTATCTGTCCCAACTTGTGCCGGGCCCAACTAGAGGGGCAGCCCTTCTGGACTTAATTTTAAGCAACAGGCCAGATAGAATAACAGACGTACGAGTGGATGGGCACCTAGGGAATAGTGACCACAATATAATACAATTCCACTTGTCCTTTAGTAAGGTGCCTTGGAGGGGGGTTACAAAAACGCTGAATTTCAGGAAAGCAAAGTTTGATCAACTTAGAGAAGACCTTCGCCAAATTGATTGGGACAATGTCCTCAAAAATGGGAGCACAGAAAATAAGTGGGAAATTTTTAAATCGGTATTAAACACCCACTGCGAGCGAGCCATACCATACGGAAATAAAAGGGCTAGGAACAGGAGGAAACCAATGTGGCTAAATAAGGATGTAAAAGGGGCAATGAATAATAAGAAAAAGGCATTTAAAAAGCTAAAACAAGAAGGCAGCGAGGAAGCATTAAAAATATATAGAGAAAAAAATAAAATGTGTAAAAAACAAATATATTTAGCAAAAGTAGAAACTGAGAGACTCATTGCTAAGGAAAGCAAAACAAATCCCAAACTATTCTTTAATTATATAAACAGAAAAAAGATTAAAATTGATGGTGTTGGCCCTTTAAAGAATAATGAGGGTAAAATCATAGAAAGCGATGTGGGAAAAGCAAATGTTTTAAATACTTTTTTCTCAACTGTGTTCACACAGGAAAAGCATATGCCAGGGGAAATGCAGAGTGATCATGTAGATGCCCCATTAAGTATGACCTGCCTAACCCAGGAAGAAGTGCAGAACCGACTTAGTAACATTAAAATTGACAAATCACCAGGCCCTGATGGCATTCACCCTCGGGTATTAAGGGAGTTAAGTAATGTGATAGACAGGCCTCTATTCCTTTTATTTAAAGACTCTATAGAAACTGGGTCTGTTCCACTGGATTGGCGGCTAGCAAATGTGGTACCAATATTCAAAAAAGGGTGCAAAAGGGAACCTGGAAACTATAGGCCGGTAAGCTTAACATCTGTTGTGGGTAAAATGTTTGAAGGGTTTTTAAGGGATACTATTATGGAATGTCTCAATGTTATTAACTGTTTAACTCCATATCAACATGGATTTATGAAGGATCGCTCCTGTCAAACTAACCTGATCAGCTTCTATGAGGATGTAAGCTCTCACATGGACCGAGGAGAATCATTGGATGTCATTTATCTCGACTTCGGTAAAGCATTTGACACTGTCCCACATAAAAGACTGCTAAGTAAAATGAGAAAGCTTGGGCTCGGGGAAAATGTGTGTAGATGGGTAGGTAGCTGGCTTAGTGGTAGAAAACAAAGAGTGGTTATTAATGGTGCATACTCAGATTGGGCCAGGGTTACTAGTGGGGTGCCACAGGGGTCTGTATTGGGCCCCCTACTATTTAATATATTTATTAATGATCTGGTGGATGGTTTACAGAGTAAAATATCAGTATTTGCAGATGATACAAAACTATGTAAGGTAGTTAACACAAAGGAGGACAGTTTGCAACTACAGATGGACTTGAGTAAATTGGAGAATTGGGCTGAAAAATGGCAAATGAGGTTTAACACAGATAAGTGTAAGGTTATGCACATGGGAAGGAGAAACAGATGCTACGATTACTTACTAAATGGGAAACTGCTGGGGAAATCAGACATGGAAAAAGACTTAGGCATCTTAGTGAATAAGAATCTAAATTGGAGTGCCCAGTGTCAGGCAGCAGCCACCAAAGCAAATAGGGTGATGGGATGCATTAGAAGAGGTCTGGGGGCACGAGATGAAAACATCATTCTCCCTCTGTACAAATCACTAGTCAGACCACACTTGGAGTATTGTGTGCAATTTTGGGCGCCGGTGCTGAAGAAAGACATTACTAAACTTGAAAGGGTTCAGAGGCGGGCTACTAAAATAATAAATGGAATGGGTGCATTACAATACACGGAAAGGTTATCAAAATTAGGTCTATTTACTCTAGAAAAGAGAAGACTTAGGGGAGACCTAATAAATATGTACAAATATATCAGAGGGCCATATAGAGATCTCTCCCATGATCTGTTTGTACCAAGGACTATGACAAGAACAAGGGGGCATTCTTTTCGATTGGAGGAAAGAAAATTCCTACATCAGCATAGAAGAGGGTTCTTCACGGTAAGAGCAGTGAGGCTCTAGAACTCTCTTCCTGAGGAAGTGGTGATGGCCAACTCACTGAATGAATTTAAGAGAGGAATGGATGCATTTCTTGTTAGCAAAAGTATAGAAGGTTATAAATAGCATAATCTTACAGGTAGATAGAAGAGCGACCAAGATTATTAGAGGAATGGGTGGGCTGCAATACCAAGACAGGTTATTAAACTTGGGGTTAGTTAGTTAGGAAAAACAAAGGCTTAGGGGGATCTAATCACAATGTATAAATATATGAGGGGACAGTACAGAGACCTTTCCAAAGATCTCTTTACACCTAGGCCTGCGACTGGAACACGGGGGCATCCGCTTCGTCTTGAGGAAAGAATGTTTTATCATAATCACAGATGAGGATTCTTTACTGTACGAGCAGTGAGACTATGGAGCTCTCTGCCGTATGATGTTGTATTGAGGGATTCACAAGTAAAATTTAAGCAGAGCCTGATCGCATTAATTGAAAAATATAATATTACCAGTTATGTATATTGGATTTTATGACAGGGTGTTGATCCAGGGAACTAGTCTGATTGCCGTATGTGGAGTCAGGAAGGAATTTTTTTCCCCATTGGAGCTTATTTGACACATTGGGGTTTTTTTGCCTTCCTCTGGATCAACATGTTAGGCTACGGGTTGAACTAGATGGACTTAGAGTCTCCCTTCAACCTTAAAAACTATGAAACTATGAAACTGGTGCCTTGGCAGTGGTGGTGTCTCTCTCCTACGGTTGGGCTGTTGCCTTCAATCGGGACTTAGTTGTTGGGAGACCCGGAGGTCCCCTTTACTGACGGATTTGGGAAATTCACGGCGACTCCTAGCCTTGCCGGGATCCGAAAGGCCCCTGCCAATGGTGCTGGCTTCTCCTTGTATACCGGTCCGGTACCGCCGGGCTACCACCCGTCCACGGTCCTTTCGGCAACCTCCAATCAGCCTCTCCTGCAGACGGTCACCGCCGTCTGCTAACCTTGCTGTCTCAGTCCGGGGCACACACCCGGACCAACTTCAGGCTTTCCAAGCTGTCACTTTCTCCTTCACTTCAACTCCTCTCACTTGCTCCTCTACCACTTCACTCTCACTTCCACTAACTCTATCTCTCTTCAACTGCCTGGTTTTCCCGCCTCCAGGACTGTGAACTCCTCGGTGGGCGGAGCCAACCGCCTGGCCCACCCCCTGGTGTGGACATCAGCCCCTGGAGGAAGGCAACAAGGGTTTCTGGTTTAGCTTTGGTGTACCTATCCGGGGTGTAGGGTGTGGTGGTGTCATTACCTGTGACCCCTGGCTTGCCCAGGGCGTCACATACACGTTGGGAAGCGGACTATCCGTGGGAAGCCATAGGACTCAAACACACATACATAGGTGCAGGAAATGACAGCCACCATCAACCCGTCCGGGGAGAGTGAGAACACCGCAGCCGAGTGTGGGCCCCGTCCATCCAGCCGTTTGGTTTACCAGAGACTCTGTCCTTCTGTGTCTGAGTGAGTACAACAGTGCCATCCAGCACCGCGCTGCATCGCAACATTGCACCTGCGCCCGCGCTGCCTCCCCGCATCCGGCCCCTGCACCTGCACCTATACCTCCACTCCCCAACCGGGGCCCCGGGACCAACAGCCCCTACCCATGGAGGGGCCAACACCTCAGCTGCTCTCCGCCATCGCGTCACCAGCAGCGGTGGTGCCCACCATCACCACAACCCGTGGGTGGCATCATGACCGACATCCCCAAACATCCCACCACTAACCTCCCCTTTTCACTTGTGGGCGAGGAGGCGCTGCTCGAGCCCCGGGTCCAGCCCCATGCTCGAGCCACAGAGAAGCAGAAGCACCGGACCTGAGCGCCAGCGATCCCAGACGAGCGGCGTTCCTATCCCCTACGCCCGCGACAACTTGGCGTCACGAACAGGATCCTACCCGTCTACTTACCAGTAAGTAAAAGTGCGCCTTGCAGTCCCCGCCGGCAGTGTGCGGCTGAAAAATTTGAAAATCCGCCATCTTGGGCGCGAACGTTCCCGCTCGAGTCGTCTTCCCCGAGCAGGGAAGGCGTGAAAGTGAAGCCCCGCCCCCAGAGAAAGGACGTGTCAGAGAAAACCAAGGGGGGGCGAATGAAGGCCTGCCTGATGTAACCGAAGAGATAAAGGGCAGGGACGCCAGGACTCTGCCACCGGTATTGTTCCTGGAGGTCGAGCAAGCAGGATGTCTGCCCCGTTAAGCAAGCCCGCGCCCGGAACAGCGGCGTGGGTGGAAGCCCGGGAGGCGCAGCTAAGCCACAGGCTGCAGACCCGAATCCAGCTTCTGATACAAGGATGGGAGGCTGAAATGGCGGAAGTGGCGGCGGCCGTGCGGGCCCGTGAGGCAGAGGCAGAGTTGGAGGAGCGGGTAAGTAACCCACGCCCCTGTGTCCCGGAGGGATCGGTCGCTGCGGCTGAGGGGCCCGGTCTGCTCCCGTTCACCCTGCTGTGTCCCCCACAGCCCGTACCGGTCATCACTGCCCCGCCAGTCGGGCCGTTGCCCCTGAAACCGGCAGCAGATATCATCGCACCCGCCCGTGGACGCTGCCCTTGGATGACCGCTTGCCCGGCCGGCACCGATCCCGCTACCCTGGAAGGTGCCCGCTCCCCGTGGGGAACCGTCAAGCCCAGGGGTGGTCAGACCCGAAGAGGCCCCGGCAGTCCCACCGGCCACGGGAGTAGTAGGAGCCGCCAGCAGGAGGGCCCAGCAGGTGAGGTCTGCGATCCCTGAACCCCACGCCTCGGCTGAGGCAGCGCCGGGTTGCCGCTGTAAGGCTGCATCCCAGGCCGCATCACCGCAAGACTTCCCAGCGAGGGTATCGGTCGTAACCGGTACGGGGGAGATTCGGCGGGACCCGACCCGCGTGCAGCAGGGGTACGCAGGTGCCCCATTTTGGGATAGGTCGCCGAGTCAGCTGGGCCGCGAGATTGCCGCCAGGGAGCAGCAGAGATCCGAAGTGCTGGCCTGCACCATCCGGGAAAAAGACAATCTCCGGAATGCCACCTACCGGGTGCGGGGCTCGATCTACGAGGGCCAGGTCAGGCGGTTCGATGCCCAAAGGGGATACAGGTTCATTTACGAGTCGGGCCTGGAGGCCAAAATCTTTGTGGCTCACAAAGATGTGAACTCCCATCTCCCGACGGGCTACCCTAGCCGTGACCTGCGACCAGGTGACCTGGTGACATCCACTTGACACTGCGGGTAGAGAGGTTGGTTCGCCCTGGATGTCCGGAGGAGGATGACCAGCAGCACTCCCGCATGGCCCCAGTCCCCTTCCCCACCGTACCGTCCGGATGTAGAGCTGGAGGAGTATGAGGAAGGTGACCTCAAATGAAGGCAGTCCCCTGTTGCAATAGACAGTTGTCCCCCGTTGGGACCTACAGTGTGGTAGCCCGTTGGCTATGAAGAACCCGTTCCCGTTAGGACCCTGAGTCATGTTTTCTTAAAAGCCCTTTCCACATGAGGAACTGCTCATGAACATGGCCGAGAACTTGCAGGCCACCCACGAATTTGTGGGCTTGTAAATAATTCCGGGCTGGAGTCCCGTTAACCGCCTCCGGAGAGGCAGGTTGGAGGAAGAACCTGCAGCAGAGCAGGCTGGGGTCCGGTCACCACCAGGACCGGTGACCATCCTCCGGGGTCAGGGGCCCCCCTGGACATGGGTCCCCTGAATGACAACCGGGTGCGAGACACCGTACCCGTTCCCGCTTGGGCGACCTGAACCAGGTTCTGTTTTCTGGACTGGGGAAAAGGGGTGCTGCCCGCTTCTTAGGGGCAGCATCAAGGTTTAGGTTGTTTGGGAAGGAAAGTGGAAGAACTGGGACTCGTCCGTTGTTATTAAAAATGTTTTATTAATGTTTGCAACGTTTTAAAGTAACATGCCTCCCGTAAGGGAAGATTTAAAATATGCATACCGTTTTGTTTGTTTTTATATTTTTCAGAAAATAAAACCTGGGATGGACGGGCAGCCCGCGGACAGTCTGCGTTTTACCAAGGGGGAGTGTGACGCCCTGGACCGCAGGGGTCACAGAATAACACCACATACACACACCCCCTCCCCTGGTCAGGTACACCAGTCAAACAAAATCCTTGTTGCCTGCCTCCAGGCTTGATGTCCACACCAGGTGGGGCGGAGCCAGGCGGTTGACCCCACCCACCGAGGAGTTCACAGGCCTGGAGGCGGGAAAAGTAGGGAGTTGAGTTCGGTCAGTGGAGTGGAGTGGAAGTGTGAGGAGTAAAAACTGTGTGTGTCTGGGTTGGAGCCCAGGCACATTCAGCAAGGTCGGCAGACGGTGGTGGCCGTCTGCAGGAGTTGGTGGAGGTCAGCGGAACCGTAGGACCGGGGTCGGGCGGTGGCCCACCAGTACCGAACCGGGGAGCAGATTGAAGCCAACATTGCACCCGCGCCCACGCTGCCTCCCCGCATCCGGCCCCTGCATCTGCACCTATACCTCCACTCCCCAACCGGGGCCCCAGGACCAACAGCCCCTACCCACGAAGGGGCCAACACCTCAGCTGCTCTCCGCCATCACTCCCGGGATCCCCGTCACCAGCAGCGGTGGTGCCCACCATCACCACAACCCGTGGGTGGCGTCACGACTGACATCCCCAAACATCCCACCACTAACCTCCCCTTTTCACTCGCGGGCGAGGAGGCGATGCTCGAGCCCCGGGTCCGGCCCCATGCTCGAGCCACCGAGGAGCAGAAGCACCGGACCCGAGCGCCAGCGATCCCAGACGAGTGGCGTTCCCATCCCCTCCGCCCGCGACATTAGCAGTGTAAGGTACTTCCTAGTTATAGGGAGAGCTGAGGGTCAAGAGGGGAGAAGTGACAGATGGCTAGTAGGTTGGTTAGAGAAATAAGCCTTGTGAGGTGCGAGTTCTGCATGAGGGTTCATGACGTGAGGCTATGGCCTTGTAACTTGGGCCAGTCGGGGAACCCAGAGGTATCCTCCAAGGATCCAGAGCCTGCGGTTTACCTTAGGATGGGCTTAGAAGAGTCCAGGGACTAGAAGTCCGTCGGTCAGAGAGCCTTGGATGGGCCAAAGGAAGTAGAGTGACTAGAAACCATCAGGGGCAGAGGAGAGGACCATGGTTAATCAAAGAGTAAAGAAGGGGGAAGAAGGTGCATAGACCCGGGAGCTGCTGTATGAGATCCCATATAGCGGGATTTCCTGAGACTGGGTACCTTAGGAGAAAGCCAGGACCAGGACCATAGAAATGTGCCCATATCTGTCATGATTGTGGAAGATAAAATAAACTGTTCAACATTGTTTTCCCAAGAGAACCCCAGTATCATGTGTTTCTCTGCTGCATCTACGACGGTGACCGGCTGCCCTGAAGAGAACCGTAATAGTCGCACACCCTACTCGAAGTAGTCTACAAACACTGATTATCTCTGGTGAAGGAGTGCGGTCCAGCATCTGCACCTTCACAGTCAAGACATCTTGATTGGTACACTGGTGCAGCATTTTCTGTAGATCATGTATGAAGAAGTACTTGGTAGCATATACTATATGAAATGGAGCATATGTACCCATGAAATTAAAAGCTGGAAACGAAGCAGCCCAATTACTGTTTTTGCAATAAGATCATCATTTTTGTGATCCCCTGTTCTGGATGATAGAAAATGCATTTCTATATACGCTGATGCACATGGCCGATTGGGGGCACAGAGTCTGCATGGCATTGCAGTTTCCTCATATAGACTCTTATGCGCTCCATACGCTCTCCATACATGCCCCCATCGGGTGCCTTGCATAATGAGATATTCTCCATGAGAAACAATGATACCAGGGGCGAGAATATGTCTGTTCGTATTGTGTATTGTGAAGTATCATACTAAATCAGAGCCGCACAAAGATACAGTAGACGGCTCATGCACCTCTATGACAGCACTATTATGGATCCATACAATACAGAGCTATCAGAGCAAGGTGCATTAACCCTTACACCTAATATGGCTGACAACTGTAGTTCCCAGATGGATACATTCTATCTGAGATACCGATGGCAGAAAAAGCTTGTGCCACAAAAAAGCAAGCTTACAGGAAAGCCTTAAGTGTCTTGAAAAAGTATTCATATCCCATCAACTTTTCCACACTTTTTCATGTTACAGCCACAAATGTAAATATATTTTATAGGGCTGTTATGTGATCTACCAACACAAAGTATTAAGTATTTGTGATGTGTAAAGAAATTGATACATGGTTTTATAAATATTTTAAAACTATTAATCTGAAAATTGTGACATGCATTTATATTCAGCCCCCTGTAGTCGGATACTATAATCACCTCCAGAAGTCATCTAATCAGTAAATTGAGTCCACCTATGTGTAGTTTATTCAGTATAACTACAGCTGTTCTGTGACAGCCTCAGAGGTTTGTTTGACAATATTAGGGATCAAACAGCATCATAAAAACCAAGGAACACAACAGACAGGTCAGGGATAAAGTTCTGGAGAAGAGTAAAGTAGGGTTAGGTTCTAAAAAAAATAGCCCGAGCTCTGTACATCTCACTGAGCACTATTTAATTCAGCATCTAAAAATGCAACTGGTATCACAACTGCAAACCTACTAAGGCATGACTGTCCACCTAAACTGACATCCCAAGCATGGAGGGCACTAATTAGGGATGCAGCTAAGAGACCTATAGTCACTCTGGAGGAGCTGCAGAGATCAACAGCTCAGGTGGGAGAATCTGTCCACTGGACAATTATTAGTCATATACTCAACAAATCTGGCCTTTATGGAAGAATGGCAAGAAGAAAGTCAGTATTGAAAACAAGCCATAAGAAGTTCTATTTACAGTTTTTAAAAAGACATGTAGAGTACACAGCTAGTATGGAAGAAGGTGCTCTGGTCAGATGAGACCAAAGAAGAACATTTTGGCCTAAATGCAAAACAGTATGGTGGTGGAAAACAAACTCTGCACATCACCCTGCACATCACCCTGAAAACACCATCCCCACCGTTACACATGGTGGCAGCATCCTACTGTGGAGAGGCTTTTCTTCAGTAGGGGCAGAGAAGCTGATCAAGTTGGATGGGAAGATTGATGGAGATAAATACCAGGCAATTCTGGAGGAAAACCTGTTACAGACTGTAAAAGACTTGAGAAGCCCCAGTAGATTCACCTTTCAGCAGGATAACAACTCTTAACATCTAGCCACAGCTACAATGGAGGATTTAGAACAGAGCATATTCATATGTGTGAATGTCCCAGTTGCAGTCCAGATCTAAATCCCATTGAGAATCTGTGACGAAACTTGAAAATTAGTGATCACAGACTTCTTCATCCAATCTCATTGAGCTAGAGCTATTTTACATAGAAGAATGGGCACAACTGTCACATCCTAGAGGTGCAAAGCTGGTAGAGACATCCCCCAAATGACTTACAGCAGTAATTTCAGCAAAAGGTGGTCTTAGAAAGTTCTTTTCCTGATGCGGCTTCAATTGCGGCTTATGTTGTTCTTTGGCGTCTGCAGAAATCTTTCAATGGAATATGTATACACATAGTAAAGTCAGGTAGATCGAACCACTTAATAGCAGAGTAAACACAGACACATAATAATCTGAGGCAGTATATGGCACTGCTATGACCCCTACACGCGTTTCACGTGGGCTTTCTCGAGGGGTAAACGCGCATAGGGGTCATAGCAGTGAAATATATTGACTAAGATATAGGGGTATGCAGGTCCTGGATGACAAAGGCATTGTTGCTATTGACTGGCATTCACTTTCCTTAAAACTGCTTTAAACGCAGCCACATCGGTAGCGATGTCGCTCGTGAAAGCACCCACCCCCGTCGTTCGTGCGTCACGGGCAAATCGCTGACCGTGGCGTACAAAATCGCTAGTACCCGTCACACATACTTACCTTCCTAGCGACGTCGCTGTGGCCGGCGAACAGTCTCTTTTCTAAGGGGGCGGTTTGTGCGGCGTCACAGAGACGTCACACGGCAGGCGTCCAATAGAAGCGGAGGGACGGAGAGCAGCCGCATGACAGTCACTCTCTCCTCATTGCCGGAGGACGCAGGTACGATGTTGTTCGTCGTTCCTGGGGTGTCACGCGTAGCGATGTGTGCTGCCTCAGGAACGACGAACAACCTGCGTCCTGCACCAGCAACGACATTTGGGAAATGGACGACGTGTCAACAATCAATGATTTGGTGAGTATGTTGCATCGTTAGCGGTCGCTCGTACGTGTCACACGTAACGACGTTGTTGCGTGTAAAGCCCCCTTAAGGGATTTTCTCAAGATAATAAGTTATCCTATATCCACAAGGTAGGTAATAATTTACTGATTGCTTGGGATCCAAGTGCTGGAATTCCAAGCGATTTCAGGAATGGAGCCCAGAAGAGCTCCGTCTGAATGGGGCAGAGGTTAAGCTTCTGCATCTCCATTCCATATATTGTCTTGATCTGCCAACGATGGTTGAAAAGTTCTTAACCCTATACCAAAATGGAGCAATATAAATCACTACCGAAATTGAAAAAATTTGTATGAACTTTATTAGACATAAATATGAACAAATCAAGCCAATACAATATAGAAAAGTGCATGGTGCAGGACTACAAGCGAAATAAAGTGCCTAGTGCCCAGTACCAAAAATCCATAGAGAAGGAGTCATGTCTCCAATGGAATATGTATACACATAGTAAAATCAGGTAGATCTAACCACTTAACAGCAGAGTAAACACAGACCCATAACAATCTGTGGCTGTATATGGCACTCTATGACCCCTACGTGCGTTTCACGTGGGCTTTCTCGAGGGGGGAACGTGCATAGGGGTCATAGCAGTGTAATATATTGACTAAGATGTAGGGGTAGGCAGTTCCTTGATGACAAAGGCATTGTTGCTATTGACTGGCATTCACTTTCCTTAGACCAGAACACAATTGAGAACCTCTGGGACATTATGTATTAGTGCATCTGACGCCATAGACTGTCCAAAAGCTCTACTGAGTTGTCTTGATGAAATTTGCACTAATTGGATCCAGGTATGAGTTCAATTTTATGCTTTGCTAGGTGATTTGGGATCCAATACAGCCCTCAGATGGCTGATGATTGATTGTTGGTATGTCATTTTGTTGTCATTGCATGGTACCTTTTATATCAGTATAAAATGTCAACTTGAATATTTTGTTTCTCGAGATCTGATGTGTTATTTATGTTCATTTAAAGTGTAAGTGTCAGGAGAACTTGCAGCAGAATATTTGGTGCCATTTCAGGAGAACTTGCAGCAGAATATCTGTTTCTGTCTTTAGCTCCTGTCTTCTGCTCCACCCTTCTTCTCCATGGAATCTTATGAGCAGAAACTGTCATCTCCTCTGTCAGTTAGGCCTCGTTCAGACGTCTATTTTTCATCTATGTGTTCTATCTGTGTTTCTCACTGATAGAACGTGTACTAATTATAGTCTATGGGGTTGTTCACATGTCATTGCATTCTTGCAAACGAGACATGGTGACATGACTGTATGTGACTCGGCCACTAGATCAAACTTTATCACTGAACTGAGAGGGAATGATCAATCCAAGAGGAGAAAGAACCAGATAATATATTTAAAATATATTTTATTTTTGTTTATGATTGATTTGTGAAATAGAAATTAAAATGATGATTATTACCGTACTTCATTATTCTGAGCAGTTTTTCAGTGTTGTGTTCTTGTCCATATGTTTCAAGGACATATTTTGTACCCATTATAGTCTATGGAGATGTTCACGTGTCTGTTTTTTTTGGCGCAAAAGAATCATAGAGACCGATCTGATTTACATCTGTTAGGGCCAGATGGACGGGTAGACCCTGGAGGTGGATCCACTGGGCCGAACTCCCGGATGAGGGAAAGGAGTCCGGTAGCCGGAGCACTGTAGGTAGCAGGACAGTCCGTGCACTGAGAGCAAATGGAGAAGTCCCTGGGACCACGAGGTCACGGATGGTGGTCCGGGTGACGGAGCTCAGGTTCGGAAGCCGTGATGGTGTCAGGCAGGGTCCGGAACCGTTGGAACGAGATGACGGGTCACCGCAGGGATCCGAGATGGTACGGACTGTCAGGATGGCAGATGGGCAGCGTTCGGGGTTCGAGGTACCGCAGGACCGGATGGCGATGCAGGATTGGCTCTAGAAGACAGAGAGGTAAGTATCTCATAGAACACAAGGAGACCTGACTCCTAGCTTGGGAAAACACGAAGAACAGGCCCCGCTCCCTTGGACATTAACCCCCTATATACCCTGTACCTGAGTGCATCATTTCCTGTTAATTGACACTGGCCCTTTAAGAAAGGTTCAGTGACCGCGCGCGCGCCCTAATGCGCATGCGCGCGGCCCGGGTGCCAGAAGCCAGGGCAGGAAGCTGAAGGGAGGACGCAGGGGAGCCGGCCAGGAACTGGGAAGCCGTCGGGCGCCGGGAGCGGAGACCAGGGGGCCTGGGAAGTGCGGGCACCGGAGGCTGGAGGGCGGGGAGCGTGGCAGGTGAGCCGGGGAGCGGAGCTGAGGACCCGGGGATCGGAGCAGGGGACCCGGGGAGGGGATCCGAGGACCCGGGGAGCGTGACAACATCCGAGTGGTGGAACAAAATTACCCATGCCATCAGAAAATAAAAAAAAAATCGGATGCAATCTGTTTCCTTCTGTTTTAACATTGTTATGAGGAAGGAGAAATGTTGCACATTTTTTTTTGCTTACGAAAAAAATCACTGATGAAAAACTGATGGAAAAAATGGACACACGGATCAAATGCTGAGATACAGCAGGTACAATCTACTGATGAAATAGTGATAAAAAGACATTTAAATGTCTGATTAAGACCTAAAAGTGTCACACATAACGGACAGTCATGTGGTTTCTGGCCATAGAAGGTCACAGCATTTAGCTGTTCAGAATGCTCCCTGACTTTCTATTGTTCCTGCAGTTAGTATTCATTGGTATAGGTAGCTTTCTTGCTGGATTCATCTCTCCCACGTTTGGACCCAACAGGAGCTCCCCTTCCACGCAGCTGCTGATCATCAGCATTCTCTTGGTGCTTAACCCATTCTTCCTTGGACTCTTGCTGATGATATTTTCAGTTCTTTCAAGCCTTGTTTGCAAGCAGGTGTCTTATACTCCTCTGTAGTATCATTGCTGAAAACTCTGCTGTACTTCTATCTGTGTCATCTGGATAATTAGTTCATGCATTTCCCCCCATGTGTTCTTCTTGTGTCTTCCATAGTTGTTTAGTGGGGTTGACGAAGAGGCCATCTCATCCTTTCCCTATTTAGGGCCCAGCACTAGGGATACGTTGGGACAGGTATCCAGCTCGGCGCAAAAGTGCAGAACCTATGTAGAGGGGTGAGAGAGACCATCATTAGGTTTGGTCAGGGGTCACCATCTTCCCTTTTCCTAAACACAGGGTTTCCCTTCCCTTTCTCCATGGTACTTCCCTGTACCTATCGTGACAAAAGGTCTATATATTATGAAAGGTTGTGTGTCACGTTTGTTGAAGTAACTGGTCGGACTCACAGAAAATCGGAACTGGCGGGTCCCTGCTGAATTTAAAAAAAAAGCCCGGATCCGGTCCAGAATCTGGTACCCATATAACTCTATGGGAACCAGATTGGTAGAAAGGATAGGTGGTAGAAGCGGGTGTAGTGTACTCACTGAACCTTCGTCATGGCGGCAAGCTGCTTCTCGATCACACTTTCCCTTTTGAAGCCCACAATTAACCCTCATTGAATATTCACTGCTTTCCCCGCCCACTAACGAATGTAATTGGTTGCAGTTAGCTTCACCCCCACTATAAGTGTCAGCTTGTCAGCTGACATCAACCAATCACAGGCCCAGGATGGCCAGTAAGCAGAGAAAGAAGTGCAAATGTCTGCGGTTGAGTATCGTGATATAAAAATAAATAAACAATTGGTGCAGGGTGCCCCGTATACAAAGCACATATAAAGCTCACGGCTGCAGCCATCAGCTGTTGGGCTTTATCGTGGCTGTGTACAGCGGCGGACTGGAGTACCTGGGGCCCACCAGGAAAAATCAATCTTGGGGCCCACCAGCATCATGCAGTTACCGTACTATATATAGCAGGGGTGGGATTCAAATTTTTAACAGGTTATCTGTAAACCCCGCCCATTTGAAAACCACACCCATTCTGTAACCACACCCATTCTGTTAGCCACACCCATTTTCACGCAATTTCCTCAACCAAAAAATACAAGTAATTTAAAGTAAAATCTCCTTCCCCTCCTGTATCGTCACTGTCCTGTCCAGCATCAGTTGTTCCAGTCACTGTCAGTCTTATTGTATTAAATGATTTTTCTACAGTTTTTAAAAATTATTACTAAAGGAGCCCTGCTAAAATTGGAATGGACGACCTTCCCCATACAGATCCCATCCCATTATGGCCTCTTTCCCCTGCAGATCCCATCCCATTGGCCTCTTTTCCCCTGCAGATCCCATCCCATTATGGCCTCTTTTCCCCTGCAGATCTCATCCCATTATGGCCACTTTCCCTTGCAGATTCCTTCCAATTATGGCCTCTTTACCCTGCAGATCCCATCCCATTATGGCCTCTTTCCCCTGCAGATCCCATCCCATTATGGCCTCTTTCCCCAGCAGGTCCCATCCCATTATGGCCTCTTTCCCCAGCAGATCACATCCCATGTGCTACTTTTCCCATATAGCTCCCATCTTATGTGGCCCCTCTCCCCATATAGCTGCCATCTTAATGTGGCTCCTCTCCCCATATAGCCACATATAGCTGCCATCTTAATGCGGCTCCTCTCCCCATATAGCCACATATAGCTGCCATCTTATGTGGCCTCTCTCCCCATATAGCCACATATAGCTGCCATCTTAATGTGGCCCCTCTCCCCATATAGCCACATATAGCTGCCATCTTATTGTGGCCCCTCTCCCCATATAGCCACATATAGCTCCCATCTTATATGGCCGCTCCCCATAGTCACATATAGCTGCCATCCTAATGTGGCCCCTCTCCCCATATATCCACATATAGCTGCCATCTTAATGTGGCCCCTCTCCCCATATAGCCACATATAGCTGCCATCTTAATGTGGCCCCTCTCCACATATAGCTGCCATCTTATATGGCCTCTCCCCATAGTCACATATAGCTGCCATCTTAATGTGGCCCCTCTCCCCATATAGCCACATATAGCTGCCATCTTAATGTGGCCCCTCTCCCCATATAGCCACATATAGCTGCCATCTTAATGTGGCACCTCTCCACATATAGCCACATATAGCTGCCATCTTATGTGGCCTCTCCCCATATAGCCACATATAGCTTCCATCTTAATGTGGCCCCTCTTCCCATATAGCCACATATAGCTGCCATCTTATGTGGCCCCTCTCTCTGCATCTTCGGGTCACTGAGCGCTTATCTGCTCCAAGCACCGGTGGCCTCTCCTCTGTCTTCCGTCCTCCTCCGCAGCTCTCTGCACACTAAGGGTATGTGCGCACTAAGTGTTTTTTGTGCGTTTTTGGCCGCAGAAAAACGCACAAAAATGCACCCGCGGTAAAAACGCGATGTGTTTTTACGTTTTTGGCTGCGTTTTTGCTCACTGCTTTTTTATGCATTTTTTATCAGTGAACAATGCCATTAAAGATTGTTGAAAAAAAAGGTCTGATGTCATTTCCTTCTTCAATATGTTTTTCATTCTCCACTAGTGTATGCAGGAGAGCAGACAGCTGCAGAACTACAAGGCTCAGCATGCTCCATCCAGGACTGTATGCAGGAGTTTTTTGCCCTCCAAAAAAATGACGTGGGCTTCGCCAGCTATGGGCTGCCCCCAACCCCCAGCTGCCTATTTGTACCCGACTGTGAACCAAAAATATAGGGAAGCCCTTTTTTTTTTATTTCATGAATTTCATTAAATAATTAAAAAAAAATGACGTGGGCTTCGCCATATTTTTGAGTCCAGCCAGGTACAACTAGGCAGCTGGGGATTGGAATCCGCAGTGCAGGGTGCCTAAGCTTTCTGGGCACCCCCTCTGCGAATTGCAGTCCGCAGCCACCCCAGAAAATGGCGCTTTCATAGAAGCGCCATCTTCTGGTGCTGTATCCAACTCTTCCAGCTGCCCTGATGTCGGGTGGCTCGCTGGATAATAATGGGGTTAGAGCTAGCTGTATATTATCAGCTGGCCCTAAGCCCGAAATTCATGGTGTCACGCCAATATTAGACATGGCCACCATGAATTTCTAGTAAAGATAAAAAAAAAAACACAACACACAGAAAAATATTTTTATTAGAAATAAAACACAACACAATTAGTCACTCCATCTTTATTGAAATAAAGAACCCCCCTCCGCAGTAATCCTGGGTCAAGGGTCCCGCGCCGTCCAATCCGGATCCAATATCATCTGATCGTTTGCTGGAAGGCAAAGCGATCAGATGATGTGTCAAGATCAAGGATGTCAATCACATGACACATCAGCTGATTGTATAAAAGTCGTTTATACAATCAGCTGATGCATCAGTGCAAAAAAAAAAGAAAAAAACCCCACACACTTCTGTGCAGACTCCTGTCAGACCGATCAATGCAGGACCCGGCGGTAATCAGCTGATAAAGTCTCCTGACGGCATCAGCTGATAGTTTAGCTGGCCGGGTAGTAAAAAGCCGGCGTCACCGCTGTCACTATCACTGTCAGCTGATTCCATCAGGTGACCGCATCAGGTGATCAGCGCCAGGTCCTGCAGCTATTGGAGGTGTCCCGGCCGTCTGCACACAGCCGGAGCCGCGGTACCAAGAGCGGACATGGCACCGGGAGGCTGCAGACAGGTGAGTATGAGGGGCCCCTGCTCACTCCCCGGGACCCCGCACCCCCCCTCCGGGGCCCCCGTACACCCTTCCTGGGCCCCTGCACTCCCACCCCGGGGCCCCTGCTCGCTCTCCGGGCCCCCGCATCGCCCCCCGGGGCCCCTGCTCGCTCTCCGGGCCCCCGCACCCCCCCGGGGCCCCTGCTCGCTCTCCGGGACCCCGCACCCTCCCCGGGGCCCCTGATCGCTCTCCGGGCCCCCGCACCCCCCCGGGGCCCCTGCTTGCTCCCCGGGCCCCCGCACCCTCCCCCGGGGCCCCCGCCTTCTATACTCATGTGCTGCTGCAGCCAGTGGGGTGACGCCGGTCCGTCCTTCGCCACGCGCAGCGCGATGCTGCCAGCACCTGCACAGGAAGGAAGCAGTCATCACTCTGAGACTGCTTCCTCCTGCAGTGTCGCTGCGCAGGTGAGTCAGAGCCGCGCGGCACTGACAGTGACAGCAGGCAGAGCTGGAGATCACTCTCCCTGCTTTCCGCTCCAGAGGGAATGGGATAGTCACTAATCATATCGGCAATGTGCCGATATGATTAGTGAAATTACCGGCCGGGGGGGGGCCTCTCACACACATCCATAGGGGCCCAGGGGGGTAGGGGGGCGGGGCCTAGGGGGCGTGGCCATCAATAGCAGGGGCCCACCGGGGGTTCTCCCGACCTCCTGGTGGGCCAGTCCGCCCCTGGCTGTGTATAAAAATAAGGCTGGAGTCACACACTTGCATGAGTCTTGCATGGCATCACTCGGCAGCCGCACACTCTCTTGTCATCTACATGTATTTCTATGCAGCTGCACGCTTGTGTCTGGAGAGAGTGAGGCCGTGCCGGGTGATGCGATACAATACTCGTGTGAGTCATATAGCTCGTGTAAGTGCACCGTAAGACCAAAGTCACACTTGCGCGAGTCTCGCATCACAGCACCCAGCAGCTGCACACTCTCCTGACAAAAGGGGTTGGCTGCATGTATTTCTATGCAGCTGCACGCTCGTGTCTGGGGAGTGTGCGGCTGCCAGGTGATGCGATGCGAGACTCGTGTGAGTCATACGGCTCGTGTGACCGCACCGTGAGGCCGGAGTCGTACTTGCGCGAATCTCGTGTAGCGCCCTGGAAAACCAGGTAGTTGGACACATAGGCCCCCACATAACACCAGTCCCACACAGGGTTACACCAGCAGACCTGAAATCCTAGCCACCCCCCTCAGGGAAGGACAGACACACCAGGGGGCGGAACCAGGCGGTTGGAAGACGCCCACCTAGGAGTCTAGAGAGCCCGGGGCGGGAAAACAGTTAGTTTTGGAGTTTGGAGTTGAAGTTGAAGTGAGGAGTTGAGTCTAAAGGAGCTCAGGCAGCCCAGGCCTGGAGCTTGAGCTGACAGGTGCCAGGGTCGGAGCCATGACACCTTGGCTAGGTGGCAGACGGTAGTGAAAGCCCGCAGGAGATGGGAAGACGCAGCCGGGGATTCCAGGCGGACCGGGACAGGGTAGGAGCCCGCCGGTACAGACACCGGAGAACCGGTCCTGAAACCGTGTGCACAGAGGGGGTACTCGGACCCTGAAGCCAGGACCGGCACCGACGGCCTAGCTAATTAAATGATTGAGGGCAGGATTATAGATTCTGTCCCAACCTAAGTCCCGAAAAGTAGACAACCACCCACCGTAAGGGATAAGGCCACCGCCAGGGCCCCTTGATCCCAAGGGTCAGCATCAGCTGACTCCCATGTTCCATACCGGGAAGTTCCACTAACACAACAGAGAGTGCAAAGGGAAAAGGTTCTGATTATCAACCGGGTGTGGGATCAGATACACCCATCAGCGGCAGCCGGCCACCATCCCGTTGGTTTACCACAGGACTTGTGTGCTTTATTTCTACCATGAGTACAACCCTGGCCTGGCCGGGTGCGTCGGCCCCTGAAACCATCCTCCTCAGCACAGAGACACTGGGCCCTGGGACATCCATCCTTACCCACGGAGGGGTTAACATCTAGCTTGCAGTCCAACGTCCCCGGGAGACCCGCAACGGCAGCGGTGGTGCTACACCTCACCACACACCGTGGGTGGCGTCACAGATATTTTAGAAACAATCCCGTACAAATACGTCCCCCTTTTCATTCGGAGTGTTCGCACGACCCCCGGGTCCGGAAGACCCCTCGAGCCGTACCATAGGTCCGGATCCAGGCAGCGCTGGCTGCTGGCTTGGAGGCTGCACACTCGCATCGCATCACCCGGCACAGCCTGACGCTCTCCAGACACAAGTGTGCAAGTCCCTCACAAGTGTGACTGTGGCCTAAAAGGAATCGCATTCGGCTTTTTTTTTTAATTATTATTATTTAAATAAATAATTAATTAAAAAAAAACATGTGTGGTTCACCCCAATTTTGATACCCAGCCAAGATAAAGGTGACAGCTGGGGCTGTATTTTCAGGCTGGGGAGGTCCAGCCTAAAAATATCAGCCTCCAGCTGCCCTGAATTGTCATATCCATTAGATGTGACAATCCCGGAGTTTTAACTCGCTATTCCCGATTGTCCTGGTGCTGTGGCAATAATAAAGAGTTAATGGCAGTCCACAACAACCACTAAGTCCTAGGTTAGTGATGGCAGGCGTCTATGAGACTCCCCCCATCATTAATCTGTAAGTGAAAGTAAATAAACATAATTACCGAAAAAATCCTTTATTTGGAATAAAATGCAAAAAACACCCTCGTTCACCACTTTATTAACCCCAACACACCCCTGTAGGTCCGACATAATCCACAGGAGGTCCCACGACGATTCCAGCTCTGCTACATCTGAATATCACAGCAAGCGGCCATATAGCATGACTGCTCGCTGTGCTCTCCAGAGAATGAATGAGCCGTGACAACTCATTGCAGTCAGACCCAGTCACACAGTCTGGGGGCATGTCTGACTGCAACCAATCACAGAGGCCAGACCGCACCTAGGAAACTTTGAAACTGTACGGATCCGACTTTTACAGTCCGGGTCCGCCCAGCTTTAATTGTTACTGCTTCAGACGTTTCGGGGATTCTACCATGTCAGTGCTGGGGAAACTAGAACAAGTCATATACTCCTTCCTTACCTTAACACTGTTCAGCATGTGCACAAAATACTACGTAACCGGGGCGATATAGTGAAATTCAATTACCACCCTTGATATAAAAAATAGTAATGTGTGACAAATTCGTGCTAATTGAACCCAAAACACCTGTATTTTGACACATGTGCAATCTGACAGTTCTCCTCGGGCGGTTAACAACCCGGCGTAGTGCAAACACTAGTCACCATGGAGAAAATTTCAATTGTGGCAGAATATTTTCAGCTCATGCAAAAATCACTTTCAGATAAGGATTTCAACATTCCCCAAATGAACGTGGTGATAAAAAGCAAACAAATCCAGAAAACAAAAACAACCACACCAACAAAAAGGATGTAAAAAAGTTGTGGCATGTTCAATTAGATGTCATAATATGGAGGTTCTAATGGACAAATACCGCTTAGTGCAGAACCCCATACAGTAGCGTGCCCTGTAGTATCAAGCTGCAGCAACTTTGTAGCTATGTACTGTATATGAATCCTGGGGATTTGACAGTATAAAAAAATCTGTTTGATCTTCATAAAAATGGGACTATTTTTTCTTGATTGTCATTCGTGTGCCATCCGTTTTTTTTTAATTTTTTTTTACTGTAGCAATAATTAAAGAGGTTGTCCACTACTTAGACCTTAGGGGCACTTTGCACACTACGACATCGCAGGTGCGATGTCGGTGGGGTCAAATTGAAAGTTTACATCCCACTCATCTCCGCCCCTCCGCTTCTATTGGCCGCCAGCCGTGTGACGTCGCTATGACGCTGCACGACCTGCCCCCTTAATAAGGAGGCGGGTCGCCGGCCAGAGCGACGTCGGAGGGCAGGTGAGTGCATGTGAAGCTGGCCAGCTATCACTAGATATCGCAGCTGCGACGGGGGCGGGGACTATCGCGCTCGGCATCGCAAGCATCGGCTTGCGATGTCGTAGTGTGCAAAGTTCCCCTTAGGATAGGTCATCAATGTCTGATCGGCCGGCGTCCAACACCCGGCAGCCCCGCCGATTAGCTGTTGTCGGTGCTGGTGGTGGCAGCAGGCAGCCGGAAATGCTCAGTTCCGGAGCTGGCCCGTCTACTGCACATCTGTCTTGGAGTCATATGTGACTCAGATCTCTCCTTCACGCACTACATCTGATCACTTGCTCGCTCATCTCCCCTCCACCTCAAAAACATTTCTAGAATTTGACCTGTTCTTACCATTGATGGTGTAAAAACTGTTTCTATTGCTCTTATTCATTCTTGTCTGGACTATTGCAACTCTCTACTAATTGATCTCCTTCTTATTAAACCCTCTATTATCCAATCCATTCTGAATGCAGCATTCAGGATCATATTCCTTTCCAACCACTACACCGATGCCTCCACCCTATGTCAGTTATTACACTGGTCGCCCATCCGCTACACAAATGCTTCTGCCCTGTGCCAGTCACTACACCGGTTGCCCACCCGCTACACCGATGCCTCCACCCTGTGCCAGTCATTACACTGGTTGCCCATCCACTACACCGATGCCTCCACCTTGTGCCAGTCATTACACTGGTTGTCCATCTGCTACACAAATGCTTCTGCCCTGTGCCAGTCACTACACCGGTTTCCCACCCGCTACACCGATGACTCCACCCTGTGCCAGTCATTACACTGGTTGCCCATCCACTACACCGATGCCTCCACCCTGTGCCAGTCATTACACTGGTTGCCCATCCGCTACACCGATGTTTCTGCTCTGTATCAGTCATTACACTGGTTGCCCATCAGCTACACCAATGCTTCTGCCCTGTGCCAGTCATTGCACAGGTTGCCCATCCGCTACACTGATGCTTCTGCACTGTGCCAGTCATTAAACCGGTTGCCCATCCAGTACACCGCTGCTTCTGCCCTGTGCCTGTCATTACACTGGTTGCCCATCCGCTACACCGATGCCTCTACCCTGTGCCAGTCATTACACTGGTTGCCCATCCGCTACACCAATGCTTCTGCCCTGTGCCAGTCATTACACTGGTTGCCCATCCGCTACGCCGATGCTTCTGCCCCGTGCCAGTCATTAAACCGGCTGCCCATCCACCACAGAGTCCAATATAAACTTATATATGTATATATCTTTAATTATTTACAGGAGCATTTCCAGTTTTCTGTTACAGAATTGAAATGTATCCATAAAAATGGGATGCTGTATTGTGGCATTTAAATTTTTCTTGCACCCATAGTGTTGAATGGGTAAGTCTTGCATGCTGAGATTTTTGGACAAATAGATTCAGTGAAAAAAACTGTCATCTGCACTACCCCATTGAATGACATTGGCCCGAGAGAAGTCTGTGTTTTTTTAAGGCTCCTTCCGAAGTCCAAGGATTTCAGTCCGATCTTGGATCATAATGAGTCTATGGCGGTCTCCCAACTCGAATGTGAAAGTCTCATAAATATATGAAGCTGTCACTCTGCGATTCACAAAGCCACGGCCAGTCCATGCTTTAGCAGTCCATGCTTAGATCGATTGGCACAAACGTCTGATTGAACCCTGAGGCTGGGTTCAGATGTACGTATAAAAACTTGGGTCAGTCACGACTGCATATTGCAGACATGACTGTCTACTTGTGTAGCCCCACGTGCTCATCCGTGTGGCCGAAAAAAATCAGAGCTGCCTATTATTGGCAGGCATGCAGTGGTCTGTATCACAGGTGACAGACAATCATGTGGTTTCTGGCCATAGAAGGTCACAGTGTTTGGCTGCACAAAATACTCCCTGACTTTCTATTGTTCCTGTTGTCAGTATTCATTGGTATAGGGAGCTTTTTGCTGGGTTTATATCTCTTCCCCTTTAAGGCCCAATGGATGCCTCTTTCCATCCAGCTATCACCAGTATTCTCCATGTGCTTAAATACTCCCATCCTAATGAACTTATGCTGATGATATTATTCATTTCAGTCAAGCTCTGGTTGCAAGCAGGTGGCTTGTACTCATCTGTGGTATTGTTGCTGTAATTTTGCTGAACTCCTGCCTGTGTCATTTCTGGGTAAGTAGTTCATAGATTTTCCCCTGTGTCCTCCTTGTTTAGTAGGGTTGATGAAGAGCTCATCCCATCAGTTCCCTATTTAGGGTCCAGCACTAGGGATACCTAGGGTCAAGTATCCTGCTCAGCGCATAGGTTCCGAACCTATCTCGGGTGCTGAGGGACCCCAGGGACCACCAATCGGCTTGGTCAGGGGTCACCATCTTTCCTTCCCTAGACACAGGGTTTCTCTTCCTTTCCCTTTCGCTTGGTGCTTCCCCGTACCTAGCGTGACGGTCTGATTCCAAACTTTTGCACTCTGTGATTTTTTTTACACAAACATTGGAAAAAACTTGGTGTGCACAAGCAAACTGGTTAGTATTGGATCAATATGGTGTCCATTGAGCGCACAGAGTGCACACTGACCAAAAAAATGGCTGTCTAAACGAGCAATTGTCAAAGGGAACCCATCATTAGATTCATGCTGTCCAAAACACGGGAAGCATGAATTCGACAGTGACTGCACAATTCCAGGCAGGTTTGTTCCACGCTGAAATGCTGCGACCACAGATTGTGGGCCCAATTCATCAAGACCAGCGATGTTCAGGAGGACATGTAGGCATTTAGGAACCCAAATTACAGGCTGAGTGCTGTTTATATAGTGTAAAACTGGTAACAGGTTCCGTTTAAAGGGAACTTGTCAGCAGGTTTTTGCTACCTCATCTGAGAGCATCATGATGTAGGTAAAGAGATCCTGAATCCAACGATGTATCACTTAGATTACAGGCTGCAGCTGTTCAGACCGTTCTTTAGCCATTTTCTGCTCTGAGATGATTTATACTTTATAATAGAAGCCAATGGGAAGTCTAAGATTTATTCCCAGCACTTCCATTTAAGGGGAATCGGTCAGCAGGTTTTTGGTTCCTCATCTGAAAGCAGCATGATGTAGGTAAAGAGATCCTGAATCCAATAATGTATCATTTAGATTACTGGCTGCAGCTGTTCGGACCGTTCTATAGGTATTTTCTGCTCTTAGATGCTGTATACTTTATAATAGAAGGCAATGAGAAGGCTAAGATTTATTCCCAGTGCTTCCATTTTAAAGGGAATCGGTCAGCAGGTTGTTTCTTTCTCATCTGAGAGCAACATGATGTAGGTAAAGAGATCCTGAATCTAACAATGTATGACTTACATTACCGGGCTGCAGCTGTTCGGTCCATTCTTTAGACGTTTTCTCCTCTGAGATGCTGTATACTTTATAATAGAAGGTAATGGGAAGGCTAAGATTTATTCCCAGTGCTTCCATTTTAAAGGGAATCGATCATCAGGTTTTTTCTTCCTCATCTGAGAGCAGCATGATGTTGGTAAAGAGATCCTAAATCTAACAATGTATCACTTAGATTACAGGCTGCAGCTGTTTGGTCCATTCTTTAGGTGTCTTCTCCTCTAAGATGCTGTATACTTTATAATAGAAGTTAATGAGAAGGCTAAGATTTATCCCCAGCACTTCCATTTAAAGGGAATCGGTCAGCAGGTTTTTGCTTCCTTATCTGAGAGCAGCATGATGTAGGTAAAGCGATTCTGAATCCAACAATGTATCACTTAGATTATTGGATGACACCACTCTCATACAATCAGAATTTTTAGCTTTAAGAATCTAGCATGAGGTTCCCCGCCCAAACCAGGCTCTATTAGAGATTGTACATTGACAGTGAGGTGTCAATCAGAGGCGGGGACGTGCTGGACTGCCCTGTGACATTGCAGTCCAAGCAATGAGAACTCCTGCTGTTTAAACAAACATAGCAAATAAAAAACAGATCAGATCATGACAATACAGGCATCCCTGAAGTCTATGAGTTAACCCTTGCAGCATTCTGTCTTCAGGTTACATAGGAAAAACCTGCTGACAGATTCCAAGCTGTGAATATTTTATTGCCTATGTTAATACAGCTAGTAAATTTATGGTAATAATTCAACCTGGAAATAAGTTGCATACATTTGAGGAATGTGATTACAGAAATTGGTATCTTGATTCTTTTTTTTTTGCATTATCCTTCTATCTGCATGGAAAAAAATAAATGAGTAAAATACATCCCGGCCCGTTTTACAACAATTCTATTTGCCGCGACACAGTCCAATGTCTTTATCATTATATATAAATAGCTGTCATGTCGGGAGGCAGCCATGCTGAAATACTAATTACTTCTCAGGCTCCTGAGATGACACAGAGCAAGTGAATCTTAAGAAATAATAAGGAGACCGATGTATTTTCTAATACTTCTAAGACGCGGAGTCTTAGGAATAAAGCAGCGTGGTGTTTATTGCGATATTACGGAATTACGGAGACTTCCGGGTTCAGAATTTGGATTTCTATGTGTTGTATCCAATATGTCTTTATAGTAAAGCCTCACCGGACGCGGCGCCGTATCTTCCCCGGTGTCAGGTCTAGTGGTGTGGTGTCTGACTATGCCGAACGCATCCGGCCAAGTGCAGAACACAAGGAGCTAATAAGATGAATCTATTAGTATTCAGGTCAGGGATTCAAGGACATCCTTTACAAGTTCAAGTGTTTGTGCTTGAAGCACCATTACAAAAATACCGAATTATGCAATCCTTATATTAGGAGATCGGGCAGCCCGAAAGCATCAATTATTAAGGTTAATATTATGAAAATGCCATTTTCATGTCCCTTCTTAACGGCTTAAACCAATTAAATATTTAAACGGACACTGTAGCAGGATGTATATGCATGTTGACTTCATGATTTAAGGCACAAATTGAAGAGGGCGGCTGTGCGTGAAGATAGACAGCCTAATGGACGTTTGCAGGGACTGGAACGTACCTTACAGTCAGCAAGTTCAACTCTGCTAAATGGGATTAATGGGTTGACATAAAAAAAGCTGAAGTAACGGAGCGCACGACATGCGCTGATCTTCTGATATAATGTCTGCTATCTACACGGTGGGGTCTCATCTATGGACAGGATGCTTGGTTTACGTACTAATGTTTTTTGACCCAAGAATCCATGTAAAAATTCCCCTATTTTTGCAGTACTTTTGATTAATTATTTACAAAAATCTGAGAACCCATTTTTATTAAGCGGCTTCTTTAATTGTCTTGTGGCATTTGATGAGTTGTCCTGAAATGGATGTGGTTGTCCTGATGAAAAAGGCTGGTTGATTCAGAAACGTGTCGACAAACCACTAATTATAAGTGAATGCCCTCATCATCTCCCACCTTGACTACTGCAAATGTGACGCCCTGGACTAGCCAGGTAGTCACAAACATTACATCACACACACCCCTTCCCCTGGATAGTTAACAACAGTCAAACAAAATCTTTGTTGCCTCCTCCAGGGTCTGATGTCCACACCAGGTGGGGTGGGGCCAGGCGGTTGGGCCCACCCACCGAGGAGTTCACAGGCCTGGAGGCGGGAAAGGCAGTTAGTTCAGTTTTGGAGTTGAAAGTGACAGGAGAAAACCTGGTAGTGTCTGGGTAGGAGCCCAGGCACTGTCAGCAAGGTCGGCAGATGGTGGTGGCCGTCTGCAGGAGTTGGCGCAGGTCAGCGGAACCGTAGGACCGGGGATGGGCGGTGGCCTGCCGGTACCGAGCCGGGCAGCAGATCTGCACCAAGCACAAAAGCAG
Organism: Anomaloglossus baeobatrachus; assembly: GCF_048569485.1. Taxonomy (NCBI): domain Eukaryota; kingdom Metazoa; phylum Chordata; class Amphibia; order Anura; family Aromobatidae; genus Anomaloglossus; species Anomaloglossus baeobatrachus. The sequence continues at coordinate 185,307,318 of NC_134361.1, forward strand.
GGCCATCAGACCCCGACCAGGCTAGGAGCCGCCGACAACGGTCAAATCTGATAGTGACCGGACCCCAGAGGTTCCCTAACACCCAAGACCCGGCAGAAGGCAACCATCCACACAGTGAGGATGAAAAGCCACCGTCATAGGCTCGAAATCCAAGGGCCAGCGCCTGCAGGCAAAACAGGCTCCTTTGGTACATACACGCTGGGGAGCGGACTACCAGTGAGAAACCATCGGAGTCAATTCATACACAGCGGTACAGGGAAAGACAGCCACCATCAACCTGTCCGGGGAGAGCAAAGACACTGCAGCCGGCTGCGGGACCCGTCCATTCAGCTGTTTGGTTTACCAGAGACTCTGTGAATTTGTGCCTGAATGAGTACAGCAGTGCCATCCGGCACCACGCCGCGCTGCCTCCGCAACCCTGCACCCCAGCTTCCTGCCTCCCCGTACCACCACCGGGCCCCGGGATCACCAACCCCTACCCACGGAGGGGGAACCAACATCCTAGCTGCTCCCTGCCATCGCTCCCGGGATCCCCGTCACCAGCAGCGGTGGTGCCCATTATCACCACGACCCGTGGGTGATGTCATGGACTATTCCCCCAAACAAACCACCCCTTTTCACTCGTGGGCGTGGAGCGCTGCTCGAGTCCCCGGGTCCGGCCCACCGCTCGAGCCACCGAGCAGCAGCAGCCCCGGACCCGAGTGTAGCGAGCGCAGCCCCTCCGCCCGCGACAACTTGGCATCACGAACAGGATAGAACCAATCTACCTACCGAAAGAAGTGCGCCTTGCAGTCTCCGCCGGCGGCGTCCGGCCGAAAAATTTGAAGTTCCGCCATCTTGGGCGCGAAGATTTCCCGCTCGAGCGTCTTCCCCGAGCAGGGAGGGCGTGAAAATGAAGCCCCGCCCCCAGAAAGAGGGAGTGCTAGAAAGAACCAAGGGGGAGCGGGTGAAGAATGGCGGCATGTAACTAGCGCCGCAGAGTGCAGGGACGCCAGGACTCTGCCGAAACCCATTCCTGGACCCAGCAGCAAGATGTGCCAGGAGCTCCAGGCCACAGTCCACTCCATGATGGCGGAGTGGATGGCGGAGATGAAGGGCCTGGTTGCAACCGTGCGGGCATGTGAAGTGGAGGTGGTCTACGAGGAGCGGGTAAGCGACCCACGCCCCTATGTCCCCGAGGGAACGGCCGCTGCGGCTGAGGGGCCCGGCCTGCTGCCATCCACCATGCCACCTCCCTCACTGCCCATGCCCGCGGCCACCACCTCGACCGACCCATTACCCCTGTCACCGGTAGCGGAGCCCGCAGCATCTGAGGGAGAGGGCCCAGACCTGGGGCCCCCGGGCCTTACCTTTGTCACCGCCCTGGCACCCGTCCCAGCTTCCATCCCAGCTGCGACGGAGATGACGACGGCCCCGGCAGTCCAGCCGGCCGCAACGGAGGCGATCTTCGACCCGAAGCCAGCATTGCAAGTCCCGCTGCCCGCTCCCAGACACCTGGCCTCGGCTGAGGCACGGCGGGGATGTAGCTGCCAAGTGGCAGAACAGGCCACGTCACAGCAGGGTCCCTCGTTATCGAAGGTGCCGGTCGTAGCCGGCACGGAGGGATTCCAGCTGGGCCCGTCCCCCACACAAGTGGACCCGGAGCAGGTTGAAGATGCTCCATGCTGGGAGCGGCAGCTACGGCAGCTGCGCCACGAGATCGCTGTCTAAAGAGAAGAGTGTTGAAAGGTAGCTTTTCCCGGCTACCATGTTAAAGTCCCTGTTGGGACCTACAGTTATTTTATGGCAGCGCTGAGCTGTTGAAGCGCCCGTCCCCGTGGGGACTTTATGTGTTCCCACTAACCCTCTTCCAGAGACAAGGTCGAGAACTTGCAGGCCAACCACGATCTTTTGGCCTTGTAAATAATTTGTGAGCTGTATTCCGTTGTCGCCTCCGGAGAGGCAGATTGGAGGAAGGACCCGCAGCAGAGCAGGCTGGGGTCCGACCTCCACCAGGACCGGTGGCCATCCTCCGGGGGTCAGGGGTCCCCCTGGACGTGGGGTCCCCTGAAATGACAGCCGGGTGCAAGACACCGTACCCGTTCCCGCTCGGGTGACCTGGACCAGGACTGGGGTAAAGGGGTGCTGCCCGTTTCTGAGGGGCAGCATCAAGGTGTAGGTTGCTTGGGTGGGGGAGCGGAAGAACATGGACCCGTCCGTTGTTAATAAAGATGTTTTATACCATTAGTAACGTTTAAGAGAAAAGCCTCCTGTCAGGGAAGAATTAAAAGAATGCTTGATGTTTATATGTTTTCCCATGTTAAATTATATTTTTCAGAAATAAAACCGGTGATGGACGGGCAGCCCGTGGACGGTCTGCATTTCACCAAGGGGGAATGTGACGCCCTGGACTAGCCAGGTAGTCACAAACATAACATCACACACACCCCCTCCCCTGGATAGTTAACAACAGTCAAACAAAATCCTTGTTGCCTCCTCCAGGATCTGATGTCCTCACCAGGTGGGGTGGAGCCAGGTGGTTGGCCCCACCCACCAAGGAGTTCACAGGCCTGGAGGCGGGAAAGGCAGTTAGTTCAGTTTTGGAGTTGAAAGTGACAGGAGAAAAACTGTTAGTGTCTGGGTAGGACCCCAGGCACCGTCAGCAAGGTCGGCAGACGGTGGTGGCCGTCTGCAGGAGTTGGCGCAGGTCAGCAGAACCGTAGGACCGGGGACGGGCGGTGGCCCGCTGGTACTGAGCCGGGGAGCAGATCTGCACCAAGCACAAAGGCAGGGCCATCAGAACCCGACCAGGCCAGGAGCCGCTGACAACGGTCAAATCCGATAGTGACCGGAACCCCAGGGGTTCCCTAACACACAAGACCCGACAGAAGGCAACCGTCCACACAGTGAGGATAAAAAGCCACCGCCATAGGCTCGAAATCCAAGGGCCAGCGCCTGCGGGCAAAACGGGCTCCTTCGGTACATACACGCCAGGGAGCGGGCTATCAGTGGGAAACCATCGGAGTCAATTCATACACAGCGGTGCAGGGAAAGAGAGCCACCATCAACCTGTCCGGGGAGAGCAAAGACACTGCAGCCGGCTGCGGAACCCATCCATCCAGCCGTTTGGTTTACCAGAGACTCTGTGAATTTGTGTCTGAGTGAGTACAACAGTGCCATCCAGCACCGCGCCGCGCTGCCTCCGCAATCCTGCACCCCAGCTTCCTGCCTCCCCGTACCACAACCGGGCCCCGGGATCACCAACCCCTACCCACAGAGGGGGAATCAACATCCTAGCTGCTCCATGCCATCGCTCCCGGGATCCCCGTCACCAGCAGCGGTGGTGCCCATTATCACCACGACCCGTGGGTGGCGTCACGGAATATTCCCCCAAACAAACCACCCCTTTTCACTTGTGGGCGAGGAGCGCTGCTCGAGTCCCCGGCTCCGGCCCACCGCTCGAGCCACCGAGCAGCAGCAGCCCCGGACCTGAGCGTAGCGAGCGCGGCCCCTCCGCCCGCGACACAATCTCCTGCTCTGTGGCCACCCTTCTAACACACTTGCATCCCTCCAATAATTCCACTTCTGGATTTCTCTTTAATTGGGCAGCACCGATGCATGAGTGCATGCCCTCTTCATGTCCCATCTCAACTACTGCAACCTCCTTCTCTGTGGCCTCCCTTCTAACACTCTTGCTTCCCTCCAAAAAATCCACTTCTGTATTTCTATTTAATTGGGCAGCGCCGATACATGAGTGCATGCCCTCTTCATCTCACACCTCAACTAGTGCAACCTCCTGCTCTGTGGCCTCCCTTCTGACACTCTTGCATCCCTCCAATAAATCCACTTCTGTATTTCTATTTAATTGGGCAGTGCCGATGCATGAGTGCATGCCCTCATCATCTCCCACCTGAACTACTGCAAGTTACTGCTCTGTGGCCTCCCTTCTAACACTCTTGTATCCCTCCAATAAATCCACTTCTGGATTTCTCTTTAATTGGGCAGCGCCAATGCAAGAGTGAATGCCCTCATCATCTCCCACCTCAACTACTGCAACCTCCTGCTCTGTGGCCACCCTTCTAAGAGTCTTGCATCCCTCCAATAAATCCACTTCTGGTTTTCTAGAACAGCACATAGCAGGGACACCTATATATAAGATTATCTCAGCACAGAAACTTTTTTTTATCTCATCCAATTGCGGAAATAATTATAATTCCAAGATCTATTGATTAAATTGTCCTCTTTTGTTCATGGGAAAACCCCTATTATTGATTCTTCCTTCTTTTAACTTTTATCTCAGAAATCAATAGTACACATAAAATTAAGAAACATTGTAATATATCTTAGTGGATTCTGGATTATAATTTAATCTCAATTTATTGGTAATATCTGTAAAAACCTGTATTCAATGAAAACACATTTTCCCAATACTGAGATATGAAATGACAGTTGATGCTTTTAAATTTGTATTTAGAAGAAATGGAGAGGGAAGAGCTAGAGGCACGCACAAACTTCTGCTGCAAGTTCTCCTGAAATAACAATTACAGTTTGCCATAGAACTTTATAAGCACCAACTGTCACCTCCTATCTCAGTAATGGGAAAATTTGTATTCACTGACTACACATTTTTACCTATGAATTGAAAATTTTGAGAATGAAAGATCAGTCCAGGAGTAGAAAGGAGCAGATTTCTCTGATGATGAATGCATGCCCTCATCATCTCCCACTTCGACTACTGCAACATCCTGCTTTATAGCCTCCCTTGCACCCCTCCAATAAATCCTAAACTGTGCATCCCGATTAATCCACCTGTCCCCTCGCTATTCCCTGGCCTCTCCTCTCTGCTAATCCCTTCACTGGCTTCTCAATGCCCAAAGACTCTAGTTCAAGACCCTAACCATGTCATACAAAGCCATCCACAACCTGTCACCTCCTTACATCTGTGATCTTTGCCTGCACATATCCCCCAATCCTCAGAAGATAATCTTCTCTCCTCTTATTTCCTCTTCCCATAATCGCATAAAAAGAGTTCTCTCGTGCCTCCCCCATACTCTGGAATGCTCTACCCCAAGATATTAGAATCTCACCTACCGTGGAAACCTTTAAAAGGAACCTGAATATCCACCTCATCCAACAAGCCTATACCCTGCAGTAACTTTCAATCCAATGTATCACCGCATGACCAGCTCTACCTACACCTACTGTATCATCACCCATCCCTTGTAGACTGTGAGCCCTTGTGGGCAGCGTCCTCTCTGCTCCTGTAGATTATGAGCCATTGTGGGCAGGGTCCTCTCTCCTCCTGTAGACTGTAAGCCCTCGGGGGCAGGGTCCTCTTTCTTCCTGTAGACTGTGAGCCTGTGTGGGCTGGGTCCTCTCTCCTCCTGTAGACTGTGAGCCCTCTTTGGGCAGGGTTTTCTCTCCTGCTGTAAACCGTGAGCCCTCGGGGGGCTGGGTCCTCTCTCCTTCTGTAGACTGTGAGCCCTCAGGGGCAGGGTCCTCTCTCCTCCTGTAGACTGTGAGCCCTTGAGGACAAGGTCCTCTCTCCTCCTGTAGACTGTGAGCCCTCAGGGGCAGGGTCCTCTCTCCTCCTGTAGACTGTGAGCCCTCAGGGGCAGGGTCCTCTCTCCTCCTGTAGACTGTGAGCCCTTGAGGACAAGGTCCTCTCTCCTCCTGTAGACTGTGAGCCCTCAGGGGAAGGGTCCTCTCTCCTTCTGTAGATTGTGAGCTCTCTTGGGCAGTGTTTTCTCTCCTCCTGTAGACCGTGAGGCCTCATGGGCAGGGTTCTCTCTCCTCCTGTAGACTGTGAGCCTACGGGGGCTGGGTTCTCTCCTCCTCCTGTAGACTGTGAGCCCTCGGGTGCAGGGTCCTCTTTCCTCCTGTAGACTGTGAGCCCTCATGGGCAGGATCCTCTCCTCCTGTAGATTGTGAGCCCTCTTGGGCAGGGTTTTGTCTCCTCCTGTAGACCGTGAGCCCTCGGGGGTAGTGTCCTCTCTCCTCCTGTAGACTGTGATCCCTCGGAGGCAGGGTCCTCTTTCCTCCTGTACCTATCTGTACCTTGTATTGTTCAGGATCATGGTACTTGTCCTTATTATGCGTATCCCTTTTGACATGTAAAGCGCCATGGAATAAATGGTACAATAATAATATAATAATAATAATACCAAGTTTCATATTTTCATACATACTATTGAGTTATGAAAAAACTTAAACCATCCATTAAACTTTAACTTTTCTGCAACTCTATAGCACAAAAATGTTCATGTATCATTAAAATATCGCAAAATTTGTGCAAAAATTCCAGATGTATATAACATCACTCCAGGGGGAGACAGGAGTACATTTGTGCAAAATTTTAGCAACTCTTCAAAAAGTGTCAATTAACAATTTAGCTGAAAACATCTGGAAAACCCCAAACCTGCTAACCATAATGAAATAAAAAAAAAATAACAACATGAAAACATATACGGTATATTATATGATAGACTTTAAAAAAAGGCAAACATTAAAAGAATGGGGACATGAGCAAATAAAAAACAGATGAAAAACACCCCTTGAAGGACAAAAAAAGGTGCAAATGCAATGATGAACCTTGCCCATACTGTTTAAGTACCTAAAATTTTTCAATTGCGTTTTTAACTTTACAAATCATATGATTTATATATAGGTTATGTGATTCCAAAATTCCTGTTAGAATCCCATGGTGTCCAAAATGAAACAAAAAAGTCGCAAAACAAGATATAACCATTTAAACATATTATAATAAAATAATGGAAGATATTGCTTGCTGTTAGACAATGAAGACATACTTTTTCATATCCAGTGGCTGAAAATGCAGCTTGGTTAAGTTTTGCAGATACAGGTGCACGGCTCTGGTCGATTGGACAAGATTCCGCTGAATTTTTTGCCTCTGGACATAAATTAATTTGATGTAATGACAGCAAGCAGACATTTTAAAGAAAATAAGGAACAAAACACAAAGTACCTTATAATGTTATAGAATGAATAAGCTCAGAATTATGTAAAAATATTTGATCAGGTGGTCATGGCCACTGATTGGTAAAACTTAAAAAAGAGCTGTCAATTGCTGACAAAATTTGAATTAAAAACTTGTAAAAAATCCCCCAGGTTCCCTGATTCTGCTGATGTTTTTTGTTTTGCTCTGCGTCGCTCCATTGCAGAGATTTTTACATTTATTGCTTTTCAAGCACAGCATGTGAAATCTCTGCTTGTAGTTCAACTTGGTGTTTCTTCAGAGTCTTCTGTGGGGGTGTGAACTTTTGCCACTCCCTCCCAGGCACTGCCAATTACAGTTCGACAGCATCTCAGACTTCTAAATTGTGATTGGCAGTATCTGGTGGGGAGGGGTTAAAGGGGTGGTCCACTACAAAGCATAGTGGCCACATCAATGTAAAGCGCAGTATGTGAAATCTCTGCTTGTAGTTCAACTTGGTGTTTCTTCAGAGTCTTCTGTGGGGGTGTGAACTTTTATGACTCCCTCCCAGGCACTGCCAATTATAGTTCGACAGCATCTCAGGCTTCTAAATTGTGATTGGCAGTATCTGGTGGGAAGGGGCTAAAGAGGTGGACCACTACAAAGCATAGTGGCCACATTGATGTAAAGCTGAGACAGAAGGCTTTTTCTAAATACCTTCTATTGGCCATTCTGCCTGTGAGCGGTGCTATCCCACATCACGTGACCCGGGCTGCAGTGATGTCTGGTGATGTCACGTCAACTTCCAGAATTGAAAGTTGACCCAACATCACCGAGGCAGGACCCGATCTCCGTGAGTGACTGGGCTGTGGGCGGCATTCCACTGCACATCACAGCCCAGCATCGCCCGTGCTTGCGGTGAAGGAGAGAATGCGTGAGATGATTGGCTGTGATGTGCGATGAAACTTCCCCGACAGCCCAGTCACTCACGGAGACTGGCTCCCACCTCGGTGATGTGGGTCAACTTCCAATTCTGGAAGTTGATGCAACATCATCGGACATCAGAGGTCACTGAAGCCCGGGTCACGTGATGGGGATAGCGCCGCTCACAGGGAGAATGGACAACAGAAGGTATTTAGAAAAAGCCTTTTTTCTCAGCTATACATTGATGTGGCCACTATGCATTGTAGTGGACCACCTCTTTAACCTCTCCCCACCAGATACTGCCAATCACATTTTAGAAGTCTAAGATGCTGTCGAACTGTAATGTGCAGTGCCTGGGAGGAAGAGGCAAAACTTCACACCCCCACAGAAGACTCTGAGGAAACACCAAGTTGAACTACAAGCAGAGATTTCACATACTGCGCTTGAAAAGCAACAAATGTAAATATCCCTGCAATGGAGCGACACAGAGCAAAACGAAAAAGACTGGCAGAATCAGGGAACCTGGGGGATTTTTTTTTACAGGTCATGTGATGGGGATGACTGGACAGTGATACCTTTGCTCACAGGTAGAATGGACAACAGACAGTATTTAGAAAAAGCCTTCTGTATCACCTGTACATCGATGTGGCCACTTGGCTACCTCTTTAAAGTATATGCCCCCAGTGAAATCTGTAAAGATACACTCAGTTGCACTACGATCAGAGATTTCACATATGGCCCTGCAAAAGAAACAAATGCGAATATATCTGCAACGCAGCACAAAAAGGAAAAAAGCAGCAGAATCAGGAGAGCTCAGTGATTTTTATAAGTTAATTCATTTTTTTATCATGTGTTAGCTCCTTATTAAGGAGCAGAAGAATGGACAAGCCGTTCCCCTTACTTTTTGACCAGCTTTGCTCATTTCTCTTCAGAGTGCTGAACAAGCTATATACAGATATATTGAAAATCTATAGACCCTTACCGATCCAAACTGACTATATCACTGTCATGTCAGAAGGTTTTTTTTCCCTGTAAAGAGGCTTTCAGAAACTTTAGTATTGATGGCCTTCTGATAAGTGATGGTGCAAGTTGTTGGACCATCTATCTCATATTGATGGTTTATTCTAGGTTTATTTCAAATAATTGAAACAGTATTAGTTTACTACACATGACTAACACTTCCTAATTTATGTACTTGCATTGCAGGGAAATGATATCCTGCACTGTCACTTGATTACTGACATTGATGTTGGTTTGATCTCTCCTGTTCTAACACATCCAAAAGATTAAAGGTGTTGTCAATGTCAAAAAATTCAAGGTCAATTTTCATTAGAAATGCAGATTACTGGGAGATCAAGATAATAGGAGAAGACAGAGGGCAAAGTGGATTCAAAATAATCACAATATTTTCCCGCCCTTAAAGAAGTCATTAAAGAACTAACCTAATGATTAGGTATTTAGTGGATAGATGACCGGTATAAGATTGGTGTGAGGTCAACATTTGGCTCTCAGATCGTGAGCTGATATCTTCTACAGCAACCAGATGTAAGCAATGTACTGATCTGACGTCGGATCCCTTATGGTCCTACAGATACTGTAGGTCATCAATGTTGTCCCCTTATCTAAATTACGAGCCAATGAGGAAAGCTGCATGTGACTGCTGTAGCCCATTTCATACATTGTGGTTCTATGTCCACCAGTAGATTTTCCTTTCTAGCTAATAGAGGCAAAATTTGAGAGGAGAAACCCCATTTTTAATACTCATGTAATGGAAAAAAACAGCGTAGGGTACCCCTATTTTTGATAAGCAGCCAAGGTTAAGCAGAAAGCTGCGGGCTGATATTATCAGGCTGGGAAAGTACATGGTTATTGGGCCCTTTCCAGCCTAAAAATAGCAGCCCACAGTCAGCCCAGAACTTGTGTCTCACATAGTTGCCTGTCATGATCCATGCTGGTATATGCTGCTGTAGTTTCACACAGCTCTGGCTTGGTCATGTCGCGGGCAGGGAGGACGCCACTGCGCTGCGCTCGATAACGCTCGGGTCCGGCGCTGCTGCTGCTGCTGCTCGGTGGCTCGAGCAGTGGGCCGGATCCGGGGACTCGAGCGGCGCTCCTCGCCCGTGAGTGAAAGGGGTGGTTGGTTTGGGGGATTTTAGTCCGTGACGCCACCCACGGGTTGTGGTGAGGATGGGCACCACCGCTGCTGGTGACGGGGATCCCGGGAGCGATGGTAGGGAGCAGCTGGGATATTGTGTTCCCCCCTCCGTGGGTAGAGGTTGGTGGTCCCGGGGCCCGATGAGGTGACGGGGAGGCAGGGCTGGCAAGGTGCAGGGTCGCCTGGACTGCGCAGCGAGGTGCCAGATGGCACGATTGTACTCACTCAGCCACAAATGTACGCAAAGTCTCTGGTAAACCAAACGGCTGGATGGACGGGTCCCGCAGCCGGCTGCTGTGGTTTCTCCCGGACGGTTGGTGGTGGCTGCCTTTCCCTGCACCTTTGTGTATGTTCGGTCCCGATGGCTTCCCAACGGTAACCCGCTCCCCAGCATGTATATGTGCCGGAGGAGCCCTTTTGCCCTCAGGCTCTGGCCCTTGGAACTCTAGCTGTGGCGGTAGCTGTATTTCCTTCTACTGGTCGGACGGTTGCCTTCTATCGGGTCTTGGATGTTAGGAAAACCCTGGGGTTCCGGTCACTGACGGATTTGACCTCTTAACGGCGACTCCAAGCCTGGTCGGGGTCCGCAGGCCCTGCCGGTGTGTGCTGGCTTCACTTCGCTCCCCGGTTCGGTACCGGTGGGCCACCGCCCGACCCCGGTCCTGCGGTTCCGCGTTGATCTGCCTCTCCTGCAGACGGCCACCACCGTCTGCCAACCTTGCTCTTGGTGCCCGGGCCACACACCCGGACATGGTCAGTTTACTCCTCCACTACTACTTCACTCCTTTCACTTCCACCTCCCTAACTGATCTGACTTCCTTTTCCCGCCTCCAGGACTGTGAACTCCTCAGTGGGTGGGGCCAACCGCCTGACTCCACCCCATCTGGTGTGGACATCAGCCCCTGGAGGGAGGCAACAAGGATTTTGTGTCTGGCTGATGTGCCTGTCTCGGGGTGGGGGTGTGTGTTGTAGTACCTGTGACGACCTGGCTAGTTCAGGGCGCCACAGTCATGCCAGGTGTTAACTCCTCCCTACCTCACTCTGGTTTCCGGAACACTATATCCAGGTACTGAACCTCCGGTTCAGTGCCAGTGATAGTTTATGCTCTGTAGCGTGTATTACTGGCTCTGGTGAGTTACCTGATCTATCCTGCTTCCCTGCTACTTGGTTCTAACCCATACCCTCCTCCGTTCGTCCATCTGTCCCGGTCCCTGACTACTGTGTATCCTTCCCTGTCTGTCTTATCCCAGTCCTGACCTGTTTGTCCACTTCCCTTGTTTGTACTTGGACATTCCGGCATCTGACCTGTAACCACATTCCTGACCCCGACCTCCGTCTCTCCCTTCGGCTGTATCTGTGACTTCTCGGCTTCTGACTCTCGGCTATCACCTGAACACAATTTATCTATCCCTGTGCTACTGACGAGATCTCCTGCTGCTGACCCTGTATTCCGACTACTCTATTGCCCTATGGTGGTTTACCTGCTAACTTCACTAGGAGAAGCTTGTAACTTCTGCTTCTCCTAGTGAAGTGTGACATTGCCTCAATTATGGTGCTTCACCTTATCTGTTCCTGATTGCCTTGGTACAATATCAATCGGGGTAATGATAGTTGGGGTTGATGTCAGCTTTGTAATGTCAGCTGGCATCAAGCCTAGGAATTAGTAATGGAGAGGTATCTATCACACTCCCCATTACTAACCCAGTAAGTGTAAAGCTAAAAACAACACACACACACACACTGGGAAAAAAAATAGTTTATTTGAATACAAACTCCCTCACACTTCCTCATTTAGCCATTTATTGAAAAAATGTTCTCACGAAGTTCTGTCATTATCCATGATCCGGGACTCAACTCCAACTTCATTATCTTTGCTCCTCTTTACTCAACTCCCCCCAACTGACCTATCAATCAAAGTCAATGGCTGCTCACTTTCCTCAGTCCCATGTGCTCTCTGCCTGGGAGTAACTCTAGACTCTGCTTTCTCTTTCAAGCCACACATTCAAGCCCTCTTCACCGCCTTCTGCCTCCAATTCAAAAATATTTTCCGGATTCATACATTCCTTTACCAAGAAGCTGCAAAAACCATTATTATCTCCAGCCTGGACTATTGCAACCTCCTGCTCTGTGGCCTCCCTTCTAACAGTCTTGCACCCCTATAATCTATTCTAAACTCTACAGCCCGACTAATTCACCTGTCCTCCCGCTACTTCCCGACTTCTCCTCTCTGCCAATCCTTTCACTGACTTCCAATTGCCCAACGACTCTAGTTCAAATCCCTTACCATAACCTTCAAAGCCATCCACAACCTTTCTTCTCCTTACATCTGTGACCTAGTCTCCCGGTACTTACCCGCACGTAACCTTCGATCCTCACAAGATCTCCTTCTCTATTCCCCTCTAATCTCCTCTTCCCACCACCGCATCCAAGATTTCTCCCGTGCCTCCCCCATACTCTGGAATGCACTGCCACAACATACCAGACTCTCGTCTACCTTGACAAGCTTCACAAGGAACCTGAAGAGCCACCTTCCGACAGGCCTAAAACCTGCAGTAACCCTCAGTCCACTTCAGCGCCGCACGATCATCTCTACCCTCACCTACTGTATCCTCACCCATCCCTTGTAGATTGTGAGCCCTCGCGGGCAGGGACCTCTCTTCTCCTGTACCAGTCTGTGCCTTGTTTTGTTTATGATTACTGTACTTGTCCCTATTATGTATACCGTGCTATAATAAATAATAATAATTTTCAGGCAGAAATGCTTTACTTTCTGTAACTATTTCACGGGTGCCAACACTTTTGGTTATGACTATATATAAACAATGAATCTGTCACCATATACAGTTAGGTCCAGAAATATTTGGACAGTGACACAATTTTCGCGAGTTGGGCTCTGCATGCCACCACATTGGATTTGAAATGAAACCTCTACAACAGAATTCAAGTGCAGATTGTAACGTTTAATTTGAAGATTTGAACAAAAATATCTGATAGAAATTGTAGGAATTGTACACATTTCTTTACAAACACTCCACATTTTAGGAGGTCAAAAGTAATTGGACAAATAAACCAAACCCAAACAAAATATTTTTATTTTCAATATTTTGTTGCGAATCCTTTGGAGGCAATCACTGCCTTAAGTCTGGAACCCCTGGACATCACCAAACACTGGGTTTCCTCCTTCTTAATGCTTTTCCAGGCCTTTACAGCCGCAGCCTTCAGGTCTTGCTTGTTTGTGGGTCTTTCCGTCTTAAGGCTATGTGCGCACTAGAAATGTGAAGTTTCTCAAGAAACTTTCTCGAGAAACTTCTGGGAGTGAAAGATTTCCGGACCTCCGGAAAAAATCCGCACCAAATCCGCATGCGGATTTGACGCGGATTTGCCGCGGAATTACCGCGGAATTACCGCGGAATTGCCGCGATTTGCCCGCGGGTGGTTCCCTGCGGATTTCTGCAGGCTGTACTGCAGAAATCCGCAGGGTACCTGCGGAAATAATGGACATGTTCATTTTCTCAAGAAAGTTTCTCGAGAAATTCTTCTCGCGGAAATTTCTTGAGAAAAATCCGCACCAGTGCGCACAGCTATTTTTTTTTTCCATAGAATTTGCTGGGAAATGTCTGCACAAAGATTGCAGACATTTCTCAAGAAATTTCCGCGGCAAATCCGCGGGTAAATCCGCGGGTAAAATGCTCTAGTGCGCACATAGCCTTAGTCTGGATTTGAGCAAGTGAAATGCATGCTCAATTGGGTTAAGATCTGGTGATTGACTTGGCCATTGCAGAATGTTTCACTTTTTTGCACTCATGAACTCCTAGGTAGCTTTGGCTGTATGCTTGGGGTCATTGTCCATCTGTACTATGAAGCGCCGTCCGATCAACTTTGCGGCATTTGGCTGAATCTGGGCTGAAAGTATATCCCGGTACACTTCAGAATTCATCCGGCTACTCTTGTCTGCTGTTATGTCATCAATAAACACAAGTGACCCAGTGCCATTGAAAGCCATGCATGCCCATGCCATCACGTTGCCTCCACCATGTTTTACAGAGGATGTGGTGTGCCTTGGATCATGTGCCGTTCCCTTTCTTCTCCAAACTTTTTTCTTCCCATCATTCTGGTACAGGTTGATCTTGGTCTCATCTGTCCATAGAATACTTTTCCAGAACTGAGCTGGCTTCATGAGGTGTTTTTCAGCAAATTTAACTCTGGCCTGTCTATTTTTGGAATTGATGAATGGTTTGCATCTAGATGTGAACCCTTTGTATTTACTTTCATGGAGTCTTCTCTTTACTGTTGACTTAGAGACAGATACACCTACTTCACTGAGAGTGTTCTGAACTTCAGTTGATGTTGTGAACGGGTTCTTCTTTACCAAAGAAAGTATGCGGTGATCATCCACCACTGTTGTCATCCGTGGACGCCCAGGCCTTTTTGAGTTCCCAAGCTCACCAGTCAATTCCTTTTTTCTCAGGATGTACCCGACTGTTGATTTTGCTACTCCAAGCATGTCTGCTATCTCTCTGATGGATTTTTTCTTTTTTTTCAGCCTCAGGATGTTCTGCTTCACCTCAATTGAGAGTTCCTTAGACCGCATGTTGTCTGGTCACAGCAACAGCTTCCAAATGCAAAACCACACACCTGTAATCAACCCCAGACCTTTTAACTACTTCATTGATTACAGGTTAACGAGGGAGACGCCTTCAGAGTTAATTGCAGCCCTTAGAGTCCCTTGTCCAATTACTTTTGGTCCCTTGAAAAAGAGGAGGCTATGCATTACAGAGCTATGATTCCTAAACCCTTTCTCCGATTTGGATGTGAAAACTCTCATATTGCAGCTGGGAGTGTGCACTTTCAGCCCATATTATATATAGAATTGTATTTCTGAACATGTTTTTGTAAACAGCTAAAATAAAAAAACTTGTGTCACTGTCCAAATATTTCTGGACCTAACTGTACAAGCCTTATTCATATACATCTACAATATTAAACATCCACCCTTATGGAAGATAATAGTTTGAATGTTTTTTCTCCAGTATTTTGCACTTGAACTACCTCCATCATATACTTTTGGTGCTTAAACTGCTATTTTAACCATGTCATGGTAAATATGGCCTTTTTATCACTGATGTATTTGAACTTGATATCTTTTTTCTAGTAAGCTGATAACCTGTGAAGATGCAACTAACCCTGTAAAGGAGCCTTTGGTGTGAAGAACAGCTATGATACTGCCACTGAAAAGTTTTCTGTGAAAGAAAAGAAGAATCAAGTTAGTGGAAAATGATAAGAACAGTCAGCCCAATGAAGGAAGACAAAACACAATGGACTAGTGGTGTCTTTATGTTATGTAAATGTCAAAAGGGTCTCCCATCCTCAGGAGACATGTGATAGGTTTGTGATTTAAGCCTCATATTGCCTTGTGAGACTCTGGATATTAAACATATTTGCTTTATTTTAGTGCAGCAAGGATTTAGGCTCTGTGCGCACTGGGAAATGAAATTTCCTTGCGTAAATTCCGCATGCTCTCAAAGATTACCGCACCCGCGGTAAAAACCGCGGGAAACTGCACCCGAAAACCGCATGCGGTTTGCCGCGGTTTGCTGCGGTTTTACCGCGGTATTATTCGCGGTATTGCCGCGGTTTTGCCACGTGCGGGTTGGGATGTGCTTTATTGCATTCAATGCAATAAAGCACATTGAAGAAAAAAAAAAAAAAAGTCATTTAATTCTGAGATAGTAGATAGAAGAATAGATAGAGGGATAGATAGACAGACAGAGGGATAGATAGAGGACAGATCGCTGCATTTCCCACGGTCGGCAGTGAGTTCACATTACCGGCCGTGGGAAATGACCGGTAATTACCTCTGCTGTCTGCTGCTTTCATTCAGCGCTGTGTGTTAGTCGCGGCTGGATGGAAGCAGCGCAGGACGTCGGAGTGGTGGATTACGCCGGAGCTTTGGTGCGGGAGGGGTTAATAAAATGGTGAACGAGGCTTGTTTGTTTTATTTAAAATAAAGGATTTTTCGGTGTCTGTGTTTTTTTCACTTTACTTACGGGTTGATCATGTCAGCTGTCACATAGACGCTGCCATGATCAAGCCTGGAGTTAATGTCGGTGGTCCCCCACCATCATTAACCCCTTGTATTACCTTGCCACCACTGCTACACGGTGGCAAGAAGAGCCGGGGACACGCCGGTATTGCCGCATAATGCATGCGACAGTGCCGGGGCAGCTGCGGCTGATATTCTCGGCTGCGGGAGGGTGAGTGAGGCGGGGGACATTATCCCTGCCCCTCTCCCTCCCCAGCCTGAGAATACCGGGCCGCCGCTGTGTGCTTACCTCGGCTGGAAGGTAAATATACAGCGGAGCCCACGTTCTTTTTTTTCTATATTTCCGTTTTCTTTCTATGTGTGTTCTATGTGTCTGTGATGTCTGTGTGTGTGTGATCTGTGTTTGTGTTTACTCTCTGCACGGCTTCCTCTTCCTGTAATGACATCACTTCCCTGCAAAACCGCAGACAAGCGATGCACATTACCGGAGGTAAACCGCGAAATACCGCAGGGAATAACGCAGGAAAACGCAGTGAACTGCACAGAATTTGCTGCCTGCGTTATTCCCTGCGGGATTTCATGATTAACATTGAGTCAATGGAGTGAAATCCCGCAGCGATGTGCGGAAAAGAAGTGACATGCACTTGTTTTTGCTGCAGGATTCCCGCAGCAAAACATGCAGCTGTCGAATTCCGCCCAGTGCGCACAGGATTTTTTTTCTCCATAGGATTTGCTGGTGATTCACTGCAGAGATGTTATGAACATTTTCTGCAGCGAAACATGCAGCAAATCCGCGGAAAATCCGCGGCAAAATCCGTTATGTGCGCACATAGCCTAAAGACTCCTTCCTTGAGGGAAGTTCCTTGTTAGTTCATCAGGTGGAGCCGATTTGTGACTACTTCCCTTCCCTTTAAATAGTCACATGTTCCATCACCTGATGCCGGTTATAAAATTGAATTCCTTTGGAACTGACCACTCTTGAAAGAGGAAGTCTGTGGAAGCTATTGGAGTCATGCCACCTGCAGCCCTGCTTCTTGGCTGCAGCAGTTAAGTTGCTGACCTCTAGTCTCTTGCAGGCCTGGTGCTTGGCAGTAATAGTTGGTGTATATCTGTTTTTCTCTATGCCCCTGTCTGCCTTTTTTCCCCTGTGTTTTATTACAGTAGTGATGATGTTTGGTGCACTTACTGGCCTGGGCACTATACAGGGTGAGTGGAGGGACAGTTAGGGACTAGGAACGTGACACGTGATGTCAACGAAGGGAAGGACTTGTATAGGTTAGTCAAAGTTTAGTGTCACTAGGTGCCCCGATTCCTGCTCACTATTGTCAGGGTCCTCCTCTCCCTTTCCATCCCCGTTGTAACCTCACTGTAAATTTTCCTATTAACTGGAGCCCTCTAACCAGGGTTACCCTTAGGCACAGGTTAGTGCTAAATGGAGACCCCACTGTGCTACGGGGCCCCATAACTAACTCTTACATTGGACTCAATTGCAGAGTTGGAGCCTGAGACTATTTAAATTCCCTTTGGGAGTAAGACTTTTTAAATTTACCGATTTTTGTAAAATAAGGTCAAGTGCTATAGATTGATTTAAGTAAAAAGTGTAATAAAAGTAGAAAGTGTAATTGTAAGAAAACAAAACTCTATCTTCAGATTTATGTTGTGACAGCACTGAGTGCACCCCTCGCAAATTTAAGTCTTTTTAATACAGGAAATGGCTTGTGCAGAAGACATGAAATCCCAGCTGTGCGCCGACCTCTCCACGTTCTGTATGTATAACATAGCGCTTAAGTACTCTCTTTGTTATGTTTTCGTAAGAGGGGAAATTACTTGGCACTTATATTTTACAACTTTGTATCAACATGACACTTTTGATGCTGGGGTAGTGTTACTGTACGTACAATGATGGCTTCCCAAATTGTCCCACGGAGTTTATACGGTAAGAGGATTGGTAAGAATTTTTTTTAGTAAAGAAAGCGATAAAGAGTAAAATGTGTAAAAATTGCAATTTAGAGCAAGTGGAATTTGATGACAGTTCTGTTGACAAATAAGTTGTGCCACCACATGTTCGTATGCTGCAGATCACGACGTATTCCGCACACCCACCCTAAATCTTTGCCGAAAGCCGTAAACAAAAGCTGGAAAGAAGAATTCGTAGGACGGAGAGCAGATAAGTTTTAAATTGTTTATAAATCCCTATGTTTACTTAAATTGACATGAGAAAACAGATAACATGCTCAGACGCATCGTTACGGATATGAGAAATTCCAACAAATGTAATGACTCCATTGTGTTCTTCCGACAGCAGAAAAAATCAAAAGTAAGCCTATGCGCACACAGCGTCTTTTTCAGGTGGATTATGCCTGTAACCCGCCTGAAAAAGCTCTCAGAAAACACTAAACATGATATGAATATTAACTGCATTGTCAAAACGACTCAATGTGTATACTGTATATTCCATCTTTTTAACCTTATCACTGCTTCAGGGTTCAAAAGCCATGAAGAGGCTAAAAGAAGTGACCTATTATAAAAGGGGCTAAAATGTAAAAACAAACAAACAGTGAGAAAGATGCCGCACAAACATATAAAAAACAATAAAGAAGACTCTAGAAAATTATGTATTCAGCTTCCGCAGAAAAAAGAAAAGAAAAAATTGAGGGTTTTTCTATAAAGTAATCCTTTATTTAAATGGAACCTGTCAGGTCCCCAATGCACCAGTTCTGGGTGCATATCTAGAATCCCTGCCTAACCATCCCAGCATTTAGTAGCATAGATAAAGAGTAAAGGGGGCTAACGAGATGTCGTTGGAATTGGTCATGGAATTCGTGACGCACATCCGGCCTCGTTAGCGACGTTGTTGCGTGTGAAACGTACGAACGACCGCTAACGATTAAAAATACTCACCTAATCGTTGATCGTTGACACGTTGTTAAAATCCCAAATATCGTTGATAGTGCTTGATGCAGGTTGTTTGTCATTCTTGAGGCAGCACACATCGCTACGTATGACACCCCAGGAACGACAAACAACACCTTGCCTGCGTCCTCCGGCAATGAGGTGGGCGTGTCTTTCCTTCGACTGCTCTCCGCCCCTTCGCTTCTGTTGGCTGCCTGCCGTGGGACGTCGCTGTGACGCCACACGAACCGTCCCCTTAGAAAAAAGGTAGTTCGCCGGCCACAGCGACGTCGCTAGGCAGGTAAGTATGTGTGATGGGGACTAACGATATTGTGCGCCACGCGCAGCGATTTGCCCGTGACGCACAAACGACGGGGGCGGGTGCGATCGGCAGCGACATCGCTAGCAATGTCGCTGCTTGTAAAGCGAGCTTAAAAGTATTTCTAAAGATTGTTATGAGATGCTATTGACAGCTGTGAATAGTCGCAAGGGTGTTAAGGCCCCGTTACACGCAACAACATCGCTAACAAGATATCGCTGGGGTCACGGAATTCGTGACGCACATCCGGCATCGTTAGCGACGTCGTTGCATGTGACACCTATGAGCGACCGCTAACAATACGATAAACTGCAAAAATCGTTGATTGTTGACACGTCGTTCCTTTCCCAAATATCGTTGCTCATTTTGGACGCAGGTTGTTCGTCGTTCCTGAGCCAGCACACATCACTACGTGTGACACCCCGGGAACGACGAACAACAGCGTTCCTGCGTCCTCCGGCAACAAGGCGGGAGTGACGTTAATGAGGCTGCTCTCCGCCCCTCCGCTTCTATTGGTGTCCCGCTGTGTGACGTCGCTGTGACGCCACACAAACCTCTCCCTTAAAAAAGAGTTTGTTCACCGGCCGCAGCGATGTCATTAGGAAGGTATGTGCGTGTGACGCGTACTAGCGGAATTGTTCGCCACGGGCAGCGATTTCCCCGTGATGCACGCACGACGGGGGCGGCTGTGATTGATATCGATATCGCAGTGTGTAAAGCGGCCTGTAGTTTCCTGGTTAGTCAGGCCACTTAGCGTATTATCCTGCCCCTGTCGGCGTGCTAACATGCTTTACAACAGACAGCCATCATGTTAGCTAAACACACAGCTGAGCATGCGCATGGCTTTGCACCCATCACCCTTCGGCTTCTTTGACGCTGGGTGTATGTGTCACGCCCAGCCCCAGGGCCGGGGGTACTTGGAACCGGGCTGGAGTGGACTAGTCCTGGGATGTTAGCGGTGGCGGGGTCCGGCTCCGTGTCTTTTAAATAATAATGAGGATGTGATGGGAGTTGTATTTTTAGAGATTTTAAAGTTTGTGACGCCACCTGTGGTTTTGCAGCTATGTGGCCCGCCGCTGCGCTGCCTGTTCCCCGGAGCAGGTGATGATGGCACAGCTGAGGTATTATTGCTCCCCACAGGTGGAGCGGGACCCTGGGATGACCATTGGAAATATGAAAAGTTTATGAGGGCAGGCTGTGACGCAGGAGGAATGGAGATGACACTGTGGCTTTGCAATAACGGTCTTTTTACTCACTATACCGGTTCTCAGTTAACAGCCAGATTAGTCCACTATGATATGTTGAGATCCCCAGTGATGGGCATCCGCCGATCCCGAGTTAGTCTGAGGCCAGTACCGGTTCTTCTTTGTTTCCCTTTCCTGGTCGTCTCGTCTGCGCTGGCTCTCTCCCGCCGGTCCTGCACCTCCACACACAGTGCCCTGAGCCAGGGGCTGCAAACCCTCAAGGGGAATTCTGCCTGCTTGGCTCCCTGATCCTCTGTGACCCCCTTCCAGTGGATTCGTGTGCTGCTTGTGGCCCAACGGTGCGTACAGCCACCCTAGCCTCTGGTGCTACTAGAAAGTCCTGAAGTCTCTTCCTAGCCTAGGGATCGGGACCCCGTTTATGACCAAATCCCTCCACTGGGAGATGTTGCTTCTGGAACAAGACTTTTGGGGAGTCTGACACCCCTCCCCTAATTCTCTAGGATTCTCTCTTCAACATCACCAGGGTTGAGGAAGACCCCCAGGGTCCAGACCCCTAGTCGGTCTCCCTCCGGCTCCTGACTCTCTGACTGACTCTGTCAATGGTCAACTGTCCACTTTTTAAACTTAGCTCCGCCCTTTTTATGTCAGACAGCTCACCCACTAAGCTCCGCCCCCTGGATGGTTCTAGAGACAGTGCATGGGGCTTAAGTGCCATAACCAGATTACTGGTCGCTAAGCATTAATGGGACCTGCCCTGGCCCTTATCTAATGTGTGAGCTAATAATTAGGTGTCTGCAGGTTTTTTGTACTTGAACCAGTAGATGACCCCTTTCTTACCCAGGATGGGGCACCACACCTCTGACTGAGGTGCAGTACCTCTGTGGTGACGGTAGACTCAGGGGCGCCACATATGTGTTCTGGGTTCAAAAAAGCTCACTGCCCATGATCTGTTTTCTGATCATGCATACTACTCCTCTCTGAACCCGGGACATATACACCTGACTTCTGGGTAGTGCGTATGACTGGAAGTGCAGATGACTTCCGATCATGGGCAGTGAGCCTCTACGAACCCGGGACGCATAGATCTGGTGTCAAAGAAGCTGAAAACTGATGGGTACAAAGCCGCTTGCATGCGCAGCTTTGTATCGAGGTGCCATGACTCTGGCTGTTGTAAAGCATGTTAGCACACCCACAGGGATGAACTAATATAATGATATATAAGATAATGGTATATAACAGATCTATTGCTGGAGGCATAGATGTGAAGACATATGTCACATGATGTCTGACTCAAAACTAACCGAGTGTCAGGACTTATTCTGACGCTGTTCACACAGCAGAGTCAGACACTGCACATGATTTTGCTTTTGAGTTGTACAGACAGGCTTGAGCGTCGACCAGCTGTGCTCTTGTTAGTAATCAGGCTTGCAGGAGTTGATTTCTGCTAGCCTGTGGATTACTGCTTGAGTCACATGTTGCAGGAGACTTATCACAGTCATCTTCTCCCTTTTTAATTTAGTGGAACCTGGTCTCCCATGCCGATGATTGCTTTGTGCCTTGATATCCAGTTGCTGGTGAACTTCTGTGTGCTATTTGGTGTTTTGTGGAAATACTCTTGTTGTCTGATTATTTCCTCCCTTCATTTAATTTCATCCTGATCATGTATTGTCTATAAATCTGTGAGTGATTGCTGTGAGTTTGACTTTTGTTTTTCTCCCCCGCCTGTTTATTTGTGTGGGATTAATCACTCCTGTCCCAGCACTCTCCTGGGTGGAGAGAGAGGGGCCACTAGACCAGGGTTGTTCAGGAGCTAGGGTAAGGAAGGCGGCCCAAACATCGTCACCTTCAAATGTATCTTTGGGATCAGGGTCAGTTAGGGTTCCCCTAGCCTAGTGGAGGGAATATTTTTTCTGTAGGAGCCAGTTGGAAATGTCTACCATTATTCGGCGGTTGCAAAAAATTATGAACTTGAAAATTTCCCTACTATATTTAGTTAAACACATTGTGACGGCTGGAGCTTCTATTTTTGGTATTGATATGATATTAGGTGATATTGATCTTGTTGCTTCTCACAACTGATTTTCCATGTTTGTGTCAGCTGGGACTGCTGTATATACATCATAAAGGAAACACTGAGGGCATATATGTCACAAGAGGGTATGCGGCCATATATGTCACAAGAGGGACTGCAGCATACACATCACAGTGGAGGCTAGGGGGCACGGACATATCTGGAGAGCACAGACATCACTGGAGGGCACATACATCACTGGATGGCACATATACATCTCAGGGGGGCACTGGGAGGACACATACATCACTGGACGGCACATACACATCTCAGGGGGGCACTGGGAGGGCGCATACATCACTGGAGGGCACATACACGTCTCAGGGGACACATCTCAGGGCACATACATCACTGGAGGTATATGCACATCTCAGGGGGCACTGGGAGGGTAGGCACATACATCACTGGGGGTATATACACATCTCAGGGGGGCACTGGGAGGGCACATACATCACTAGGAGTATATACACATATCAAGAGGGCACAGGTAGCTCTGGGGAGGCTGGAGGAGCACAGGTATCCCTGGGGAGGCTGGAGGGGCACAGGCAGCCCTGTGGAGGCTGTAGGGGAATAGTCAACCCTGGGGGACACTGGAGGAGCACAGGCAGCCCTGGGGGATGCTGGAGGGGCACAGGCAGCCCTGGGGGATGCTAAGGCAGCTGCTCCTCTTCTGTGGGATGAGAGGGCATTGCGCGCCTACCCTGCCCACAAAGTAGGTCCTCACGCTGGCATTGGCCAGTGTGAGAATGTAATCCTGGAAGGAGCTCAAACATCTTAGGCTCAACTGTGTATGCATCGTAGCATTCAGCATTGAATGTTCTGTACGGGATTTAAGTGGCCAGCAGCCAGCAAAATGCGGTTACCGCTCGAGCACTGCTGTCTCTGGAAATCTGCCTGGGGGCTGCAGAAAAGGTCATCGTGGGCCGCATTTGGCCCGTGGGCTGGAGGTTTCCCTCCCTGCCCTAGCCTGAGGTCTAGTTTAGGCTCCCCTGTTCCTAGTGATCTCGTCACACCCCGTGACACCATACTACCATAGTACAACATAATCTAAAAACAATAATGAGACTCTGTACTCATCGCTCCTTGAATTTCTTGGTGTTTGAGAAAGGGGCACTACACCACACTTTTCTGACCATTAACTTCCACTTATTGCAGCTTCTTTAAGTCTTCATCTGCTCTGGATAAGCAAACAATATGGAAATGAAGTGTGCACCTCTACAATGGATGCCCAGGGATGTTTTTTTTTCAAAAGGAAAAAGAAATTACCACAACAGTTTATTCCTCTTCTCTCACTCCCTTCCCTGAGGTACAGGACATCACACATCCTAACTTCTTCTCTTTCCTATCGTTGCTCCTCTCTGACTCCCCCCAGTCTCTGGAGTTGGCATGTTTCTCAAGCTGGGCAGCAGATGGTGAAGTGTCAGTGATTAACAGAGCAGCAGAGCAGTGTCTCAGTTGCAGAAGTGTCATTTCTTTGAAGATAGTAAGTAATTACAGAAAAATATTACACTAGTTAAGAGAGGGGCAGGCAGGTACTGTAGCTAGAGAGGTGATATCTCAGAGAGGAAAAAAAATCATGGTAACATTTTTATTCCCACTCTTAATGTCATGGGTGGGCTGGATTCCAGGGGGACCTGAATTGACCCTCAGACTGTGATCCCTGCACTGACCCTTATCTCAGAGGTACACTTAAGGGTAGGGAGGTCTGGGCCCCCAGCATGTCCCTGTCTCCTCATCAGACCCTGACCTAAGAAACCTGGGGAGCACAGGACACCCTCTCTTAAATGACATGAACAGGGGATAAAAGAAAAACTCACTCACTCTGCAAACGACCACAAAGGGAAGACAACAAAGGCACAAGTGGAAATATAATAAAAGAGAAGAAGTAAGAAACACCAAGGTACACGTCCACATCACACAAGCAGCAGATCATAGGTCACCAAAAGAGAATAGCCAAGGACACCAGGGTTTTGCAAGAGCATGAGCAAATGCTCTCTTCGGCAATCTCCTTACAAACTCCCCAGCCTTAAATCAGGAGAGCCGAGCTGGGGATGCTAATCAGGAACCTGACTCTGAGAAAAGCTGTACACTGTTCTAAAACGATTAAGAGAAGGAGCAACTAGTAGTGAAACCCTATACAGGGGCAGTCTGGTGCAGCAACCGGGGGGCCCAAATGCACGACTGCCAGGAACCAGTGGTGATTGGCTCTTACAGATGGTTATAGTCACTTAATGTCCGGTGCTGGTGTGCTCAGATGTGGCAGTGCGGAGATAGTAACTTGGACTTGGCAGCACAGAAGAGATGGCTCCTCTGATGTGGCAACATGGAGGCGGTGGCTCAAACATGGTGCCACAGAGGTGGTGAGTCAGACATGGCAGCATGGAGGTAGTGGCTCAATCGTGGCAAACGGAGGTTGTGGCTCAGACGTCGCAGCACAGAAGTGGTGGTGGAGAGCAGGCTCTAAGATGAGACAGTGATTAGGGACTTGGGAACTAGCAATGCACTAATAGGCAGTGTTCCTCAGGCGCCTCCTGTAAGGGGATGCAGTCTTAAATATCTTTATAGTAACAGGTAACCTCGGGATAGCTCCTCGGTAATGGCACGCCGGCCCTTTAAGAAAGGGGGCGTGACCACGCACCCTATGGGCGCTACAGAAGGCCTGAGGAGGAGGCCACAGCAAACCCTGGGGCAAGAGAGGAGGGAGTTGAACCACTGGGCAAGTGAGAGGGAGGACGCCCCTGCCGGAGCCTGGGAGCAAGAGTGTGCAAAAATACCATGCTGGGAATAGGCAGGTGAGAGGGAGGGCGCCCCCGCCAGAGCCTGGGAGTGGGGACATGCGTGGATACCACTCTGGGACAGGGAACGGGCGCTACATAACTCCTGCTGGGAGCAGTGGAAACAACTCAGCCGACGCCCGTCAAAGCTAAACAATTTAAGAGAAACCAGGTTGCCTGTTGGACTCTGTAATGTGAACAGGGTCTGACGCCGTTGCTGTAATCTGCGGGTGCAGATCCGGACAGCGCATGACACTTAATTAGTCCTGGCAGCATGTAAACCACTGCACTACACAGGAAAAAAAAATTCATTTTGAGCTGTGGTGTCATCTGGTTACAATTCAGACATATTTAGGTACTTTTCTCTATTTTCTATAAGCTCAGAAATTCGAAAGTCCAGGAAATCTCTTTTAAATCTGCAATGGATTCACTAATATCCCATTCACTTTCATGCCAAGTTTCGTTTGCTATGTTTTTTTTGTGGAATACAGAAATACTACATACTTTAAATCCCAGTAGTTTAACTTGGTGATTTGTGATGTTTTAATCTTTACAAATTAGTTGAAAATGCAAGAAAGAAAATATAAAAAATGTGCACACATGAAGCCAACTTTAGAGAAAGCTAAACTTTTATGCTGTGTATATGATTCTTCTATTAGGAGACGGTCGAAAGCCGAGGAGCGGCAAATGCTTAACATGAATGAAATTAAGAAGTCTACGAGGAACGGTATCTAATAAATGTATGAGCTCTTGACAGACGCACTTGTCATGTTCACATTTCCGTTCCACAAGGTCAGCTTTGCTTGTCATTGGTGTCATGGAGCAGTACTTACTTGTCAACACTTTATATTAACTTGGTGTAAAGCAGTTGAATCAACCATAACTAGGAACACATAATGTCGTGTGGCTAACCTGTTCTATGCCACAGGGTTCTGTTGAACAAATTTTTGGTCAAGTGTGTGAGCGATTTTCTGGATAAATAATTGCAGCGTACACTAGTGCTGGTGTCAGTGGCTCTAAGCTAGTGAGCATCTTGGCCCATGAATTGCCTCTTTCACCTAAATATAGCTGTAGGTGTGTCATGGTTGACAGAGAGTCCTGTGGTGTCCTGCTGTAGAAGGTCACAGTATTTGGCTGCACTCAGGTCTCTCTGACATTCTACTCTTCCTGCTGTGGTGTAAATGGTATTCTATGTATCGTCTTTGCTTGGGGTTATCCCTTTCCTTTTAGGACCCTGCGGATATCTTCACCTTTCAGCTGTTAATCATCACCACTTCCCCTTGTGTCCTTTAAATATCCACATTTTCCCTTGGTGTTTGCTGGTGATAGAGTTATATTCCTAGATAGGCCTTGGATGCCAACAGTCGGTTTGTATTCATCTGAAGAAACATTGTTTGCTGGAGTTCCTTTCACTGAGTCTTCTTGGAGATAAGTTATTTGTTCACTTCCCTCTGTTTCTGCTCCCTGTGTCTTCTTCAGAG
Organism: Anomaloglossus baeobatrachus; assembly: GCF_048569485.1. NCBI lineage: Eukaryota > Metazoa > Chordata > Amphibia > Anura > Aromobatidae > Anomaloglossus > Anomaloglossus baeobatrachus. Next base: position 185,334,095 of record NC_134361.1, read on the forward strand.
CTTATGGGGTTGACTAAACGCTCATCCCATCCATTCCTTACCTAGGGTCAAGTTCAGGGTCAGATAGGGGATAGGTATCCTGCTCGGTGCAAATGTGCAGAACCTATCTAGGGTGGTCAGGTGAGCCATGGACCAGTGGAAGGTTTGGTCAAAGGTCATGTGGCGCCCCAGGATCTGGTTGCCACAACAGCATTGCCCCTCAAAAGGGTTAATGCTGAGCCTGGAGGTAATTGGGGAAATCATTGGCCAGTAGGTACCAACATCCAACACAGTTTCTCCCTCAGGCCAGCAGAGGGAGCTCTGAACCTGGAGTTCCAGGGAGCATTCCTCAAGCCTGACCTGAGGGAGGAGTTAGTGTTCAGTCTGTTTGGGAAGTTGCAGAGTGAAGACACAGAGTAATGCTGTCCTGTGGACTGGGGCCTGGAGCTGGAATAGCTTGGCCCAGTAAAGCAGGATTGGCAGAGAGTCACAGAAGAGAATTAGGACTAACCGTTTACCCAGTAAAAGAGGAGAAGGTAAAGAGACTGTTGTTTGTGTCCGGTCCTTTCACCGCCCTGTCGGCCCTGCACTACACCGCAACTACACCGACACTTACAAGCACCAATAGTTGCCCCGGGGCACCGCTCCACCTGTGGGGAGCAGGACCATCCAAGCTGCCATTCCATCAGCCCCGGAGGCCCCATACAGCAGCGGCGGCTTAATAGCCGCAAACCACAGGTGGCGTCACGAATATAAACTATAATCACCCCCACTGAAGCCATATTAATTGACTCCCGCCAGGGTCATGGAGTCGGGCCCCGCTACCACTGACGACCCCCGGACTAGTCCGGCCCGGCACCGGGTGTCCCATAGCCCTGGGGTGGGCGAGTCAGTCACCATCTCCCCCATCCCTAGACACAGGGTTTCCCTTCCCAGTTGCCATACGCTAGAGTGACAGTAGGGTTACAAAAGCGTCATGGTAATTTTTCATTGCCTATATAGCATCAATATGTTACGCATCGTTGTACAGAGATTGTCACCTTTGGCACCAGTCCACTGTCGCGCAATCTTATTATAAAAACATGAAACATGATTGAAGTTGATGTAGTTGACTGTGTCTTTAGCAGTATCACAAAGATCTAAGTGGTTAGATATTCACAAAAGGAATATCGATTGACGTTTCTAGCACCTCAGGGGATGTGACTGTACAAGGTGCCAGCAAATATTAAACAATATTCATCATCCTGTTTATTTTGCCAAAGGCATTTACTAGCTTGGTGTAACCAGGCCAATTGTGAGATTACTGTTCTATTTTTTTAATGCATTTTCATTATAAAGCTTACAGCTAAATTTTTACAAATCAATAAACACAAATCTATGCAATAGATTAAAAATGGGAAAATATTATGAGATTGCTGTTTGAGTGTTGTCCCTGTGGAGTTGGGTTTTCGGAGATATCCGCTCTCTAGATTTCCCTTACTGATGCCTAATATTTTCTGTTTTGTTTTCTTCCTGTCACTCTCTTCTCTATCTTTTTCTCTATCTTATTGTCTGGGTGACTTTCTATGCTCTCATTCATGAAAAGAGAGCTTGTAGTGTCGGCATCCCTTCACTCCCGTGCCTCTCCCCAGGAGGGACGCTGACTCACTCACCGCCATGGCCGGACTGCGTCCTTCCATGCACTACCACGGCTGTCCATCTGCTCCTCTGCCTCCGCTTCCCGGGGCCTGCGTGCTGCACTGGTCCTCTGGGAATGTGCTTAGGGCACGCACGCCTGCCAAGCTCTTAAAGGTTCAGTGTGCCACTTCCCAGAGGTGACTCTTAGCCTATGGCGGAGAGACACTAGGTACGAAAGGCATCCCGGCACCTAGGGGGAGGTGCCTGTGCCATGCCCTTAGTTAGTTTACCTGTCTGGTCCCATGCTCCTGTCTCATTACCTATACCTGTGTCGGCCTTCCCAAACCTGTCTGATCCTGTCATGTCCGTTGTACCTGTCTGCTCCAGCCATCCTGTCTGCCTTGGCCGTCCTGGCTGCACCCGCCTCTGCAGAGACTGTACCCACCTGCACCTTTGTCCGTCCCTGCGTTCCCTGTCCTGGGGGTCAGCTGTCACAGTCCTGTACACTGCCATGGGAGTAGCACCTGGTGTCCACCCTGGTGGTCGCTTAGTTAAGCCCCTCTGATGTCAGGGTAAGCCTGGGTCCACCCTGTGGTCCAGCGTTATAGAGCTGTATTCAAAGTTGGGCGAATTTCTTGAAATAAAATTTAATTCTACTCAATTTTTTTTTAAATCCGTATTGACCAAAATGCTCTTTCGGAAGTCAAGAAAAAACACCCGGCTTTGTGCTCACCTTTAGTGGGGAGGCAAAAAGGTTAAAAATAAAAGGCACTAATACCTCCCTGCTCACCTCTCTGGCCACCTCTGCTGCTTGCTTTCCCCCAAAAAATTTTCAGTGCCTCTTCTTACCACTTCTGTGAACTGAAACCCTCTGCATCTTCACTCCCGAGCATCTTTACTCCCGAGCATCTTCACTCCCGAGCATCTTCACTCCCGAGCATCTTCACTCCCGAGCATCTTTACTCCCGAGCATCTTCACTCCCGAACATCTTCACTCTAGGCTGGGACTTCTGTTTTGTGACTAGGTGCAGAATGTCTGTATGCTTTTGTGCTTAGTCCAAGACTTATGGAGCTTAGTTGCAATTGGAAGTCTCAGCCTAGTGGGAAGGCGTACAGGGATTCAGTGCAAAGTTATGGTAAGAAGAAACGCCAAGGATCTTACAGGGGAAAGTGAGCATCGGAGATGAGCAATGAGTTGTATATTAGTTTTTTCTATATCTTACATTTATTTAGCCCTGGGATCTTTCCAGATTCCAGAGTGTAATAATGCACATTCAATTTGGTTAAATTCGATGCAAATTAAATTAAATTTCCTGGTAAAATTCGTGTGAATTGTCCAGTTCGCATCTTGTAAGATCCACTCATCTGTACTGCTGTTATACTATTACAATTATGATTATCTGATAAACAGTATATATTATTTACAGCACTCATTGTCTAGTTTATTATGCTTTAATGTCTTTTGTCCTCATTTAATTTGTTTCTCTACTTTTCATTGCATAATGGTACAATAGACATATTGGAATAAAAAAAAACTTTCAGGTAGTAGTATGAAACTTATTAATTATGTCATTGTACTGCAGCCCAATATAACTCTCAATTTGATTTTCTCTCTTGGCTCTGATATTATCCTATTGGATATTTTTTTTTAAGAAACACCACCAGACGCGGAGAATATTTTAAGGGTAAAGTACTATAGAGCACATCATATGGCAACCCCTGTACTGCCTACATGTGACGGGGAGACAAAGATGGCGCCGGTGACCCCTAAGCTGACCCTAAGGCTGGGGTCCCTTAGCTGTCCCTTATCCCAATGGTAGACTTGAAGGTAGTCAGGGTCAAGCCTTCAACGTGGCTTTGTCACCTATCCTGGCCAGGATGAAAAAATTCCCCCCACCAAGAGGACTGACTGGGACAAAGATCTCAAAAAGCCACCAACACAGAACAACAGACAGGGATAAACAAAACTCACACACAACTAAAACCTGCACCAGGGAATAACCAAAGGTACACGGGTAAGGGTACAAAGAAAAGGAGGTTGTAGACTTACTACGATCACAGACGATAGCAATAGACACGTTCTCTCTGCTCCTGGGCTAGCTCCAACTGAGTTGAATATCCAAGAGCCTCTCCAGGAAGCAGAAGGATAATATACAGACCGGAAATGAGCAACTGCCGGCAACTGAGTAAGTCTCCTGCAGCACCAGAGAAGAAGTTTACCCTAAGGTGCCCAAAGGAAAACAACACAGTTTAACACTAGAACTACTGAGGTAGTCATTTTGACTACTTTGCACTATGTATTTCTCCTCTGTGACTACATTTTTTGGAATTCCGGCTTGAGACTCAGTGACATTTCCTCAAATAGGATGTTAAAAAAGATTTTGTGGCAATAAATAATTTAGGTGCAAAAATTGCGCATTTATTTCAACATTCACCTATAACTACTAAAGGTAGTCATTTTGACTACCTGCTATATTTTGCTGTCCTTTTGTCACTAAAAGTTGCTGTAAGTTGCTGTAAAGTTTTGTGCATAATTTTTTCACTGTATCTTATGTACCCTGATGTTCATATAAATGTAGTTCAATTCAGATGTCAACTTTTCACATTTTCATTGTGTTACCTGGTTGTATTACTGTGTAATGCTGATCTGAATAGAGCTTTTTTGTAAAACTGTAGGCTCTTATCTTATCTTATGCTAACGAAGGGAGGTGTTTTTCTCTGGTCCTAGCAGTAGACAGTAAAGGCCCAGTCATACACAACGACTTACCAGAGATCCCGAAAACGATGCGACCTGATAGGGATCGCAGGTAAGTCGCTGGGAGGTCGCAGGTGAGATGTCACACAGTCAGATCTTGCCAGCGATGCAGAACAATACAGGTTGCAGTAGCGACCTGTATAACGATCTCAGCAGTCACTGTGACCCTGTCACACAGTGTCACACACAGCGATGTCAATAGAATAGACCTGGCTCACTGCGGAGGGGCGGGTGCTCTGGAATAATAAGTCCAGCTGACGCCACTACAGGGGACCCCCTTACCAACTAACCGCAGGCTTCCTTACATTAATTTATTCGGCTGCTCTGCCATCTCCTCCTCATTGGAAGCATTCCTGCGTTGATTGGATTAACATACATTAAGCAGGATACCTCATCTGCAGACCCACCACGTACTCCTCTGATGCTCTTTGATACACCTCTATGTATAAATCTGCTTTTTCAGTGATTTCCCCCTCATAGGAAGGATTTTCGCTTTTTCCTGCTTGAAATCCCCCTGACCTAAACAAGACACATCAGGTGAAGTTTATCACCCCGCACCACAACCTATTTACAGCGGTACACTCTAACATACTGACCTGGTCAGATTCAGCAAGACCAGATAACCTTAAATTACCTCGTGACGTGACCTTTCACCCAGGTGATTAGACACTCTATCCGATTTTGACTGACCATCACTAATCAGTTTTCCTACTGTGGAGACTTACTCTGTTACATACCTATTCACGGTACGTCATTGATGGGCATTCTGCATAGCATTATACACACAGGTTTACCTACAAGACCGCGTGCGCAGTCTTTCCATTATTTTTGACGATCAGTTTTTGTCTCCTATTCACACTGATGTAATTTGACAGCTCTCTTGACACATAGTCCTAATGTCCCTGTAAAAGATCCAGGTGGATCGAAACGTCGGACGGACTATTTTTTGTAAATACACAATAAAACATATTTTTCAAGCCATATCAAGGACTCTTCCATTACATTGTGGTGTGCCGGATAGACTTTATCGTAAACACAGCGATGTGTCCGGCCCAGCAGGACATCGCCTTTGAAGAAAATGGCCTGGACCATTCTGCAACGACTAGAAATCTCACAGCAGGGGCCTGATCGCTGGTAGGTGTCACACATAACAAGATCGCTAACGGGATCGCTACTGTGTCACGGAAACCGTGACTCAGCAGCGATCTCGCTAGCGATCTCGTTATGTGTGACGGTACCTTAAGTCTAGATACTAAATTACTTTAATTTCACTTGGAGAGACAAAGACAACAGATGCAGACATAAGAGCTCTGAAAACTGTTACAGGTATATACAACATTTTATTGTCATATTATTCGATTATTTTAAGAAAGACTTTAGCTGTCTGTCAACTGATTCAACCCACCTACGTTTGAAGGTGGCAGAACATGTATTATTTCTTATAGTTTTCATTTCATTTCTATTTTTCAGCAGTGAACCAGTGAACTCACAAGTGGAATTTCTCCAATTTACTAATATGGCTAGAAGACGTGCGGTAAAGCCTGAAGATATTCTGGCTATTTTGCAATCCATACCAGAGGATGAATCGGAATCCGAATGTCAGGATACTCAAATTGATACGGACAGTGATTAAGATTTCAATCCTCAAACGAGTGAATCTGAAGACTCAGAAGAAACAAATCTGGAAGGTAAGTAGTTATGTGTATTTATTTGTTCTTCCACACACCGAGTTACTAAACAAAAATTCTAAATATTCATCAACTTTTTTGCCAGACGTTGCAAGCTCATCAACTGGGGATCAGGCTCATGCGTTGATGTTGCCTCGCGACCATCCTCCCGGTCGTGGACAGAAAAAAATCTGCAAAATGTCCCAGATATGTATCCACAACAGAAGACGATGGCGACGAAGGCGATGCAACACCTGCAAGCACGCCGGAACAATAATGAAGAGTTTACTCTTTCTGATGAGCAGCTAGATGCATTTCTAGCAATATTTTATGCCCGTGGACTATCGGGCACGAGCCATCACTCTATTGCAACTATATGGTCAAATGACTCTGGAATACCGTTATGCAAAGCGATAATGTCTAGGGACCGTTTTGTAGAAATTATGCATTACCTCAGATTTGATGAGAAGTCCAATCGATCGCAGAGACTGCAAATCGACAAATTTGCTCTCTTTTCTATTGTGTGGGACAGGTTTATTGCCAATTGCATTGCTTGTTACAAACCTGGCCCATACATTACGGTTGCTGAACAACTTTTCCCAAGCAAAACCAGGTGTCCTTTCACACAGTATATACCTTCCAAGCCAGATAAATATGGCCATAAATTTTGGCTAGCTGTAGATAAGGATAGTAAATATGTTGTAAATGGCTTCCCTTATCTGGGTAAAGATGATTCACGCCGTGCTGATGACCGTATAGCTGACCACGTAGTCATGAAACTATTGCAGCCGTTTTTGAAAAAAGGTCGAAATGTAACCACTGATAATTATTTTACATCAGTAAAACTTGCCAAACAACTAAAAAGCCAGGGAACGACTATCGTGGGTACGCTAAATAAGATAAGACGATAAGTGCCTAAAGAAATAAAATCAATGAAAGAAAAGTTGTACAGCACTAAAGTCTATAAAAATGAAGATAATTTTACACGTACCGTGTATCAAGGTAAGCCAACCAAAAATGTGATCATTTTGAGTTCCGTCCATCCCGATGTTCTTGTTGCTTCTGAATCTCCCAAAAAACCTCCAGAAACTGTAAAGTTTTATAATGAAACAAAATATGGAGTAGATGTAGTAGATCAGATGGCACGCAAATACAGCACAAGAACAGGTACTAGGAGATGGCCTGTTCACGCATTTGAAAATACCTTAGGCGGGCTTTGCACACTACGACATCGCAGGTGCGATGTCGGTGGGGTCAAATTGAAAATGACGCACTTCCGGCATCGCATGCGACATCGTAGTGTGTAAAGGCTCGATGATACGATTAACGAGCGCAAAAGCGTCGTAATCGTATCATCGGTGCAGCGTCGGCGTAATCCATGATTACGCTGACGCGACAGTCCGATGTTGTTCCTCGCTCCTGCGGCAGCACACATCGCTGTGTGTGAAGCCGCAGGAGCGAGGAACATCTCCTACCGGCGTCACTGCGGCTTCCGTAGGATATGCGGAAGGAAGGAGATGGGCGGGATGTTTACATCCCACTCATCTCCGCCCCTCCGCTCCGATTGGCCGCCTGGCGTGTGACGTCGCTATGACGCCGCACGACCCGCCCCCTTAACAAGGAGGCGGGTCGCCGGCCAGAGCGACGGTCGCAGGACAGGTGAGTCCATGTGAAGCTGCCGTAGCGATAATGTTCGCTACGGCAGCTATCACAAGGAAATCGCTGCTGCGACAGGGGCAGGTACTATCGCGCTCGGCATCGCAGCATCGGCCTGCAATGTCGCAGTGTGCAAAGTACCCCTAAGACTTAGCGGGTATAAATGCTTGGATATTATACAAGGAGATGACCACCGGACAAATGTCACGCAAGCCATTTTTGCAAAAGCTTGTCACAGAGTTGAGTGCTCCGTATGTTGAATCTAGGGGAAAGGTGGCATGTCCCAAGTTGCTACATCTTCAGATGTGATGTCTCAAAAAAAATTTTGCCAGATAAAAGCAAAATGCAAAAATAATCGATTTGTTGGAAATTGTATGACTTGCCATAAGTCTTTGTGTGGGCAATGTACCACTGTAATTGAAAGACGATGCCTGAAAAACCAATCAACAAATGTTTAGAAAGTTACCGGTAGAGATGAGCGAACCGGTCCCGGTTCGGCTCGAGGCGGTTCGCCGAACGGAGGTCCCGTTCGAGTTCGGTTCGTCGAACGTTCGACGAACCGAACTCGAACTGCATAGGAAACAATGGCAGGCAATCACAAACACATAAAAACACCTAGAAAACACCCTCAAAGGTGTCCAAAAGGTGATAAACAACTCACAACACAACAAAAAACACATGGGAAAGTGACAAGGACATATACGCATGCGAAAACAAAAGAGCTGGACAAGGAAAAAGAGGAGGAGACACATATATGAGTATATGCAAGGAAACATCGATGCCATTACTGTGCAACTTGAGCCCTGCTCATTTTAGGCTTACAATCTGGATAAATTGCCTGAGCTCGACACGTACGCCTTGGGGATCTTGTCGTGTCCTGCAGCCAGCGTTCTCTCGGAACCTGTCTTCAGTGCTGCTGGGGGTCTGCTGGCAGATAAGCACACGTGTCTGTCCACTGACAATGTGGACATGGCTCTCAGAGGACTTTTCTTCCCCTGGGTCAGCCAGGGGACGGGAAAGGCACGCGTATTTTTGAGAGTGCTTCATGCAAAGCATCTTTTTCATCTTGAAAATTGGGTCAACTGATGCCAGTCAAGTGGGGTGTGCGTGGCCCAGTTAGTGGAAACGAGGGAGACTGTGGTTGGAGTCCCCTCGCTGTGTTTCTAAAAGAACCAAGATGAACAAGTCATGGCTCTCAGAGGACTTTTCTTCCCCTGGGTCAGCCAGGGGACGGGAAAGGCACGCGTATTTTTGAGAGTGCTTCATGCAAAGCATCTTTTTCATCTTGAAAATTGGGTCAACTGATGCCAGTCAAGTGGGGTGTGCGTGGCCCAATTAGTGGCAACGAGGGAGACTGTGGTTGGAGTCCCCTCGCTGTGTTTCTGAAAGAACCAAGATGAACAAGTCATGGCTCTCAGAGGACTTTTCATCCCCTGGGTCAGCCAGGGGACGGGAAAGGCACGCGTATTTTTGAGAGTGCTTCATGCAAAGCATCTTTTTCTTTTTCAAAAGGGGGGGTCAACCGATGCCAGTCAAGTGGGGTGTGTGTGGCCCAGTTAGTGGAAACGAGGGAGACTGTGGTTGGAGTCCCCTCGCTGTGTTTCTAAAAGAACCAAGATGAACAAGTCATGGCTCTCAGAGGACTTTTCTTCCCCTGGGTCAGCCAGGGGAGGCGAAAGGCACGCGTATTTTTGAGAGTGCTTCATGCAAAGCATCTTTTTCATCTTGAAAATTGGGTCAACTGATGCCAGTAAAGTGGGGTGTGTGTGGCCCAATTAGTGGCAACGAGGGAGACTGTGGTTGGAGTCCCCTCGCTGTGTTTCTAAAAGAACCAAGATGAACAAGTCATGGCTCTCAGAGGACTTTTCTTCCCCTGGGTCAGCCAGGGGACGGGAAAGGCACGCGTATTTTTGAGAGTGCTTCATGCAAAGCATCTTTTTCTTTTTCAAAAGGGGGGGTCAACCGATGCCAGTCAAGTGGGGTGTGTGTGGCCCAGTTAGTGGCAACGAGGGAGACTGTGGTTGGAGTCCCCTTACTGTGTTTTACATGCTTTTAGAAGGGCATGACATGGCTTAGAGGTTGACTTTCAGCATCTGGAAACTGTTGGCTACCAAAATGCTGCCTTTCCAACCTTTTTAACCGAGGATTTTCGAGACCTTATGCCCATCGCAGTGCCCCAAGAGCCAATGCCCAGGCGCCACTCCTTCTCCAACAAAGGCGTGCACGCGCTACACCAGCATGTCGCACTAAACATCACTGATTCCTTGAGAAACTCTGTGTGACAGGGTGCATTTCACCACAGATAATTGGCCCAGTAAGCATGGACAGGGGCGTTACATGTCGCTGACTGGGCAATGGGTTACTGTGGGGAGAGATGGAGAAGGGTCTGCTGTACAAGTCTTGCCGTCCCCACGAGTTGTTTCAATCCTTCTTCTGTATGTAGAAGTTAAAACACTGCTTCTGCCTCTTCAACCTCGTGTGGGTCCTCCACCTTGGCGCAAACCCTGTGTGGTCAGGCCACCCTTCCTTGTAACTGCGCACAAGGACTACCACACACCTCCTTACTATGCTGGCAGCAGAGCTCAATGCCATCAGGCGGTCAAAGGTTTACTTTGAAATGTATGGGAAATGTGAGTCACACCGCTGAGAAGTTGTGGACGGTTAGCTCTGGAGACCGAGTTTCATCAATGGTTGTCTCCACTCAACCAGCAGCCAGGGAAGGCCGGGTGCGACAATGATGCAAACATGGGTGCGGCCCTTCGCTGTGACAATGTGACACACGTACCTTGTGTGGTTCACGTGTTGAACCTGGTTGTCCAGCAATTTTTAAAGCACTATCCTGGCCTACATGGCCTTCTGCAGAGAGCACAGTGTAACGCCTTCCTTGATCCACACACTCAGACCAAGCAGGACCCCTAGAACCCTGAAACCCTTTAACCCCTATACAGGGATTAGGAATTACACAGGGCCCAAGGTGATTAATACCTGTGGAAGGCTGCAGTTCCAGAGAATAGTAGTCAGGCAGGGTCAAAACATTAATTGAGGAACAGGAACAGAATGGGACGGCCAGGACTTAATCAGAAAACAAGCAGAGGTGAAATGCGGATCGGCCAACAAGGTACATAAACAGCAAGCAGGAAAAGTAGTCAGGTAACAAGCACACAAAATCATAAAACTGAACTGGGGGTAAAAGTAACCAGAGGTTCATAGCTATGTCTGGCAGTGGTCTGCAGACAGGATGGGCATAAAAAAGGGTGTGGTGTCTTCCCATTGGTTGTAGCTGAATGATGGTACTTCATCTGTGAGATACCCACCAGCTACATTCAGCCAGAGATTCTGCATCTGTCAAGGTAATGCAGCCCAGTGGGTGAGCATAACCTGCGTCCACCTGCGCCGCTGGCATCGACTCCTCTCCCATCATCAGCACTATGCATGAAAGGAACACGTTGTCACCTGGCGACCGGAGTACAAATTGACGGAGCGTACTCCGTTGGTGACTTAACAGCCGTGTGCGGCAATGATGCAAACCTGGCTGCGGGCCATCGTCAGGGCAATGTGACACACGTGCCTTGTATGGCTCACGTGTTGAACCTAATTCTCCAGCAATTTTTAAAACACCATCCCGGCCTACATGGCCTCGTGCAGCGGGCACGCTCGCTATGTGCTCACTTCCATCGTGCGCACACAGCAGCTCAACAACTTTCGTCGCTCCTGAAGTCTTTAGGTCTGGTGGTTAAACGCCTGAAATGCGATGTGCCGACACGCAGGAATTTGAATCTGCACATGTTGCAGCGTTTGTGGCAGCACCGCAGAGCCCTGCTGCAATACGTTATGACATATAGCCTGGGATAACTTGATCCAGAGGTGGTGCAGATCACGCTGCTGGAGTGGTGTCAGATCAAGGACCTATGCACCCTTCTACACAGTTTACAAATGTCGACGAAGATGTTTAGCACTGGCAATGCCATTCTCAGCGTGACAATTCTGGTCATCTACAAGATGGAGCACACTGTAATTATTATTCGGAGTCAGGTGTTGGGACAAGAGGAAGGGGAGGAAGTACAGGAGGAGTCATATGCGGAAGGGATAACAAGATCTACGAGGTCCAGATGGTCAGCGGCACCTATGCGGCAGTCATGGTGAGGGAGAGGGATTAACAAGGGCGCATAGTATCAGCAAAAAGTGTTGAGGAAGGTGCAGGAGCCCATGAAGATATGGAGGACGAACTGGCGATGGGCATGGAAGACTCAGCAGATGAGTGAGAGCTTGCTCACATTTCGGTTGTGCGAGGTTGTGGGGAGAGGGCAGAGGAAGGATGCACGATTCTCACCTCTCTGCCACCAACACACCAAGGACTTGGTCCTCCTGGATGCACAAGACACATGAGCGCCTTCTTGCTGCACTACCTACAACATGACCCTCGGATTGTACGAATTCAAAGTAATCCAGAATACTGGGTTGCCACACTGTTAGATCCCCGGTACAAGGCAAAATTTGGCGAAATAATGCACATAGATTTGCACTAGTGTGACTAGACAAAAGTCCAATAGCCACGTTTAGGATGCCACTAGGTACACTGACTGTTTGCTAGTATAATGGCTTAGTTAAAAAGAGTTTGAGTGTGCAATGCAGGCAGACGTGCTGCAAATATCTTTGCAATAGTGTGACTAGACAAAAGTACAATAGCCACGTTTAGGATGCCACACTAGGTACAATGACTGTTTCCTAGTATAATGGCTTAGTTAAAAAAAGTTGGAGTGTGCAATGCAGGCAGACATGCTGCAAATATCTTTCCACTAGTTTGACTACACAAAAGTACAATAGCCACGTTTAGGATGCCACTAGGTACACTGACTGTTTGCTAGTATAATGGCTTAGTTAAAAAGAGTTGGAGTGTGCAATGCAGGCAGACGTGCTGCAAATATCTTTGCAATAGTGTGACTAGACAAAAGTACAATAGCCACGTTTAGGATGCCACACTAGGTACAATGACTGTTTCCTAGTATAATGGCTTAGTTAAAAAAAGTTGGAGTGTGCAATGCAGGCAGACATGCTGCAAATATCTTTCCACTAGTTTGACTACACAAAAGTACAATAGCCACGTTTAGGATGCCACTAGGTACACTGACTGTTTGCTAGTATAATGGCTTAGTTAAAAAGAGTTGGAGTGTGCAATGCAGGCAGACGTGCTGCAAATATCTTTGCAATAGTGTGACTAGACAAAAGTCCAATAGCCACGTTTAGGATGCCACTAGGTACACTGACTGTTTGCTAGTATAATGGCTTAGTTATAATGAGTTGGAGTGTGCAATGCAGGCAGACATGCTGCAAATATCTTTCCACTAGTTTGACTACACAAAAGTACAATAGCCACGTTTAGGATGCCACTAGGTACACTGACTGTTTGCTAGTATAATGGCTTAGTTAAAAAGAGTTGGAGTGTGCAATGCAGGCAGACGTGCTGCAAATATCTTTGCAATAGTGTGACTAGACAAAAGTACAATAGCCACGTTTAGGATGCCACTAGGTACACTGACTGTTTGCTAGTATAATGGCTTAGTTATAATGAGTTGGAGTGTGCAATGCAGGCAGACATGCTGCAAATATCTTTCCACTAGTTTGACTACACAAAAGTACAATAGCCACGTTTAGGATGCCACTAGGTACACTGACTGTTTGCTAGTATAATGGCTTAGTTAAAAAGAGTTGGAGTGTGCAATGCAGGCAGACGTGCTGCAAATATCTTTCCACTAGTTTGACTACACAAAAGTACAATAGCCACGTTTAGGATGCCACTAGGTACACTGAGTGTTTGCTAGTATAATGGCTTAGTTAAAAAGAGTTGGAGTGTGCAATGCAGGCAGACGTGCTGCAAATATCTTTCCACTAGTTTGACTACACAAAAGTACAATAGCCACGTTTAGGATGCCACACTAGGTACAATGACTGTTTGCTAGTATAATGGCTTAGTTAAAAAAAGTTTGAGTGTGCAATGCAGGCAGACGTGCTGCAAATATCTTTCCACTAGTTTGACTACACAAAAGTACAATAGCCACGTTTAGGATGCCACTAGGTACACTGACTGTTTGCTAGTATAATGGCTTAGTTAAAAAGAGTTGGAGTGTGCAATGCAGGCAGACGTGCTGCAAATATCTTTGCACTAGTTTGACTACACAAAAGTCCAATAGCCACGTTTAGGATGCCACTAGGTACACTGACTGTTTGCTAGTATAATGGCTTAGATAAAAAGATTTTGAGTGTGCAATGCAGGCAGACGTGCTGCAAATATCTTTGCAATAGTGTGACTAGACAAAAGTACAATAGCCACGTTTAGGATGCCACTAGGTACACTGACTGTTTGCTAGTATAATGGCTTAGTTAAAAAGAGTTGGAGTGTGCAATGCAGGCAGACATGCTGCAAATATCTTTCCACTAGTTTGACTATACAAAAGTACAATAGCCACATTTAGGATGCCACTAGGTACACTGATTGTTTGCTAGTATAATGGCTTAGTTAAAAAGAGTTGGAGTGTGCAATGCAGGCAGTCATGCTGCAAATATCTTTCCACTAGTTTGACTACACAAAAGTCCAATAGCCACGTTTATAATGCCACTAGGTACACTGACTGTTTGCTAGTATAATGGCTTAGTTAAAAAGAGTTTGAGTGTGCAATGCAGGCAGACGTGCTGCAAATATCTTTGCAATAGTGTGACTAGACAAAAGTACAATAGCCACGTTTAGGATGCCACTAGGTACACTGACTGTTTGCTAGTATAATGGCTTAGTTAAAAAGAGTTGGAGTGTGCAATGCAGGCAGACATGCTGCAAATATCTTTCCACTAGTTTGACTACACAAAAGTACAATAGCCACGTTTAGGATGCCACTAGGTACACTGACTGTTTGCTAGTATAATGGCTTAGTTAAAAAGAGTTGGAGTGTGCAATGCAGGCAGACGTGCTGCAAATATCTTTGCAATAGTGTGACTAGACAAAAGTACAATAGCCACGTTTAGGATGCCACTAGGTACACTGACTGTTTGCTAGTATAATGGCTTAGTTAAAAAGAGTTGGAGTGTGCAATGCAGGCAGACATTCCGCAAATATCTTTCCACTAGTGTGACTAGACAAAAGTACAATAGCCACATTTAGGATGCCACTAGGTACACTGACTGTTTGCTAGTATAATGGCTTAGTTAAAAAGAGTTGGAGTGTGCAATGCAGGCAGACATGCTGCAAATATCTTTCCACTAGTTTGACTATACAAAAGTACAATAGCCACATTTAGGATGCCACTAGGTACACTGACTGTTTGCTAGTATAATGGCTTAGTTAAAAAGAGTTGGAGTGTGCAATGCAGGCAGTCATGCTGCAAATATCTTTCCACTAGTTTGACTACACAAAAGTCCAATAGCCACGTTTATAATGCCACTAGGTACACTGACTGTTTGCTAGTATAATGGCTTAGTTAAAAAGAGTTTGAGTGTGCAATGCAGGCAGACGTGCTGCAAATATCTTTGCAATAGTGTGACTAGACAAAAGTACAATAGCCACGTTTAGGATGCCACTAGGTACACTGACTGTTTGCTAGTATAATGGCTTAGTTAAAAAGAGTTTGAGTGTGCAATGCAGGCAGACGTGCTGCAAATATCTTTGCAATAGTGTGACTAGACAAAAGTACAATAGCCACGTTTAGGATGCCACTAGGTACACTGACTGTTTGCTAGTATAATGGCTTAGTTAAAAAGAGTTGGAGTGTGCAATGCAGGCAGACATGCTGCAAATATCTTTCCACTAGTTTGACTATACAAAAGTACAATAGCCACATTTAGGATGCCACTAGGTACACTGACTGTTTGCTAGTATAATGGCTTAGTTAAAAAGAGTTGGAGTGTGCAATGCAGGCAGTCATGCTGCAAATATCTTTCCACTAGTTTGACTACACAAAAGTCCAATAGCCACGTTTATAATGCCACTAGGTACACTGACTGTTTGCTAGTATAATGGCTTAGTTAAAAAGAGTTTGAGTGTGCAATGCAGGCAGACGTGCTGCAAATATCTTTGCAATAGTGTGACTAGACAAAAGTACAATAGCCACGTTTAGGATGCCACTAGGTACACTGACTGTTTGCTAGTATAATGGCTTAGTTAAAAAGAGTTTGAGTGTGCAATGCAGGCAGACGTGCTGCAAATATCTTTGCAATAGTGTGACTAGACAAAAGTACAATAGCCACGTTTAGGATGCCACTAGGTACACTGAGTGTTTGCTAGTATAATGGCTTAGTTAAAAAGAGTTTGAGTGTGCAATGCAGGCAGACGTGCTGCAAATATCTTTCCACTAGTGTGACTAGACAAAAGTCCAATAGCCACGTTTAGGATGCCACTAGGTACACTGACTGTTTGCTAGTATAATGGCTTAGTTAAAAAGAGTTGGAGTGTGCAATGCAGGCAGACATGCTGCAAATATCTTTCCACTAGTTTGACTACACAAAAGTCCAATAGCCACGTTTAGGATGCCACTAGGTACACTGACTGTTTGCTAGTATAATGGCTTAGTTAAAAAGAGTTTGAGTGTGCAATGCAGGCAGACGTGCTGCAAATATCTTTGCAATAGTGTGACTAGACAAAAGTACAATAGCCACGTTTAGGATGCCACTAGGTACACTGAGTGTTTGCTAGTATAATGGCTTAGTTAAAAAGAGTTTGAGTGTGCAATGCAGGCAGACGTGCTGCAAATATCTTTCCACTAGTGTGACTAGACAAAAGTACAATAGCCACGTTTAGGATGCCACTAGGTACAATGACTGTTTGCTAGTATAATGGCTTAGTTAAAAAGAGTTTGAGTGTGCAATGCAGGCAGACGTGCTGCAAATATCTTTGCAATAGTGTGACTAGACAAAAGTCCAATAGCCACGTTTAGGATGCCACTAGGTACACTGACTGTTTGCTAGTATAATGGCTTAGTTAAAAAGAGTTTGAGTGTGCAATGCAGGCAGACGTGCTGCAAATATCTTTGCACTAGTGTGACTAGACAAAAGTACAATAGCCACGTTTAGGATGCCACTAGGTACAATGACTGTTTGCTAGTATAATGGCTTAGTTAAAAAGAGTTTGAGTGTGCAATGCAGGCAGACGTGCTACAAATATCTTTCCACTAGTGGGACTATACAGAAGTCCAATAGCCACGTTTAGGATGCCACTAGGTACACTGACTGTTTGCTAGTATAATGGCTTAGTTAAAAAAAGTTTGAGTGTGCAATGCAGGCAGACGTGCTGCAAATATCTTTGCACTACTGTGACTACACAAAAGTCCAATAGCCACGTTTAGGATGCCACTAGGTACACTGACTGTTTGCTAGTATAATGGCTTAGCTAAAAAGAGTTTGAGTGTGCAATGCAGGCAGACGTGCTACAAATATCTTTCCACTAGTGGGACTATAGCAAAGTCCAATAGCCACGTTTAGGATGCCACTAGGTACACTGACTGTTTGCTAGTATAATGGCTTAGTTATAATGAGTTGGAGTGTGCAGAGGACAGGAGGGTACAGTGCCAGGGTTGTGGGGCTCTGGGTAGAGGAATGGAAGCCTGCCTTTCTATTCCCTCCTAATGGTGAAATGCAGCGACGAAATCCCTGACCTTGGCTACACAGACGCTGTCGCTGTTTTCAGGACCTGTCACCTATGGCTCTGACCCTGCCGGTTTGAGCCCTTAAAAGGACTGCTCGAAAGTGCTCTCCCTAAGCTGTCCAGCGCTGTGTATGGAGCGCATACAGCTGTATCGGCGATAGGACAAAGGACGGAGCTGCGCCAGTGATGTCTGACACCAAGGACGCAGAAGAGATAATGGCGTCCTGGAGGAAAATGTCCGGTTTTATAATGCAGGGACATGTGACATGGACATCCTATCACACATGCCGTTGCTTCTCTGGCTAAAAGTCCACTTAGCTGTGTGTGTGTCTGGGATTGGCTGACATGCTGGCCCGCCCCACAAGACGCGCGCGCTTAGGGAAGGAAGACAAGGAAAAAAAAAAAAAAATGGCGATCGCCATTATACAAACAGGAGTGATCTGAAGGCGCTGTTCACGCACACTATACACTGAAATGTCATAATAGTGTGAGTCACAGAGTGACTTACACTATTACAGCGGAAAGCCAGCTAGGAATTAGCTGTTTTTTTGCTGCTAGAACCGTTCTCGAACGTTTCTAGAACTATCGAGCTTTTGCAAAAAGCTCGAGTTCTAGTTCGATCTAGAACAGGCCCCAAAATCACTCGAGCCTAGAACTGGAGAACCTCGAACCGCGAACCGCGCTCAACTCTAGTTACCGGTTGTACTCCATAATAACGGTTGGTCGGTTTTATTGAGATTCTGCACCATATTTTCATTTTTTTTCTCCTTCACTTACATTTTCTCTGCTTGTTGTTCTTGAGTTGTAGTTTATATGTGTGCACTTTAATAATAAAATATTTTAAAACGTCTATTATTATTGTTTTACTTAGTTTACTTTTGTTATATCCTGTAGAAAAATATGAAAAAAAAATCAGAAAAAAAACATTCCAAAGCATTACTGTTGGATCTCACAATAATAATACATTAAAAAAATATAATTATTAATAAATAACCACAAATGAAACTAAAAACAAACGAAAACATGTCAGTAGTCAAAATGACTACATTCAGTAGTTCTAGTAGGTGTCACGAGTCCAGTAGTCCTAGTGTTAAATGTGCATGGTCTCAGATGGTAATAGTGAACTCTGATCCTGAGCCTGTCTATACATGTGACAGTACACTAGCAAACCTAAAGGGAAGGTTTCTCCTTGTAGAGAGAGCCAAGCTGTCGTAAGGAGACTTTTATATACCATAGAAATTTAAATATGCAAATAGCCTTATCAGAAATAAGAGGACTTTATCCTGATGCCACCTATTGAATGTAGCAATCCTAAAAGTCAACATCAACCCTTTAGCGAGCCTTGCCACATGACTTAAAATATGAAGCCAAACCAAAAAATCTATTTGCGTACACTTGTTTCAGGATGTTGCCTCCTCCTCAGTGCAAAGCAGAAGATCTGCTTTGGCTAAATCAGAGTCTGGCACTTAGCCAAATTGGATCTCCTGCTTTGCACTCAGGAGAGGGCATCACCCTGAAACACGTGTCTGAAAATAGAATTTCTTGTTTGGCTTTTTATCCTAAGACATTTGGCAAGGATCATTATACAGTCAATATTGACTAATTTGGTGTTACTTTCTTAAATGAGTTGTAGGCTTTGGACAATCTCTTTTTTTATGGAAAGAACATTGACATTGCTGTCAGCTTATGTTTGATATGTATTTTGTGGGGGACTTCAGCAGCAAATGTTGTACCCCTAGTGGGGAAATAAAGTATTACACAACAATGCATAGATGTGCCAAGTTCTCCACCGCAACAGATGGTTTTTTTTTTGTTTTTTTTTCAAATTTCTCTCTGTTCTACCAAATAGACAAGAAGTTGATGTAAAGAAAAACTTTTTTGGGTGGCTAAATCCCAATTTTGACTTATTCCTCCAAAACTACACTGTGTGATTGAGACCTAATTAGTTGTCTTCAGCGATCAAAATCAAATAAAGGGTTATAGTCATCCGGTCATGTGGTAGCCACTTCACGTACTTTACAGAATTTGCAACAAGAAAAAAGATTGTTCCAGCTCACCTAATCCAGGAGACCACTTGTGTAGGACCGTGCAAGGAGGATGAAGTCGGCAAGACTTCTAACAGGAGAGCCAAGTTGGTAAATCCAGCAACTTAGTCCAGAAATATAGGTAAAAAATCTGTCTTTATTTGTAGACAAACATTAAAAAAGGTCCATGTGGGTCACAAAAATTATATTCAGACAGAGGACGCGTTTCGAACGTCTAGGTCTTGCTCAATCTCTCTTGAGATTGAGTAAGAACTAGATGTTCGAAATGCGTCCTCTGTCTGAATATAATTTTTGTGACCCACATGGACCTTTTTTAATGTTTGTGTACAAATAAAGACAGATTCTTTTTACCTATATTGCTTTACAGAATTTGCAGTATGATCTTGTCACACTAGGTACGGGGAAGTTCCAAGGGCATGGCGAAAGGGAAGCGACACACTGTGTCTAGGGAGAGGGAAGATGGTGACCCCTGACCAAACCTACTGCTGGTCCCTGGGGTCCCTCACCACCCTAGATAGGTTTCACACCTATGCATCGAGCTGGATACCTGGGTATCCCTAGTACTGGACCCTAAATAGGGAACAGATGGGATGAGTGCTTTGTCAACCCCACTAAACACTATAGAAGACACAAGGCGGACACATAGGGGAAAAGCATGAACTACATATCCACAGATGACATAGGTAGATGTTCAGTAGGAGCTTTTAGTAACGATATCACAGTGGAGTACAAACCACCTGCTTGCAACCTCAGCTTGAAGGAACGGAAAATATCACCAGCACCAGTCCAAAGGAAGGAGGGGGGTTTTAAACACCAAGGGATTGGGAATACTGATAATCAACAGCTGGGTGGAAGGCAAGCTCCTGCTGGGTCCAAAAGGGGGAGAGATGAATCCAGCAGGAAAGCTACCTTTACCAATGAATACTGACAGCAGGAACAATGAAAAGTCAGGAAGCATTCTGTGCAGCCAAACACTACGACCTTCTATGGCCAGAAACCACATGACTGTCTCTCCCATAAACTAGTTTTTCCTTCCTTTAATACAAGCTCTCTCTTTGTAATGGTACATAATTTATGTGCTAAATTTTTGAAGAACATAAAGTAAGAATATTTTTTTAAGGGAAGACTTAAGGGCTTAAAATCCAATTCCTTGTTTAATACTTTACATAAGGCTTTGATTATTGCTAATTTGTTTAGCCGTCTGATGTTCTTCACCGGAGTTGGGATGTACAAGTGGAAAAAAAAGAATCAAAAACACTTTACGTCATCATTTTAATTTTGGAGAAGGTCAGACTAATTCCCTAGACAAGACATTCTGCGCATTTTTTCTAACAAGTAATTAAATATAAAAGAGAGGTCACTTTTAGCACTATTGAATGTAAGTACAGAAAACAAGAGATCAATAAGAGAAGGCAGCCTTGAACGAGGTAAAGTGTTGGTTAACCACGAAAAAAACAAGGACAACAGAAATAGAAACAGTCCGGGAAATAAATAACAAACCAATGTGTTTCGAGAGCAGGTCACGCAGAAGATGTCGTAGAGCAGAGCAAAGGCATTCAGAGTTTTGCTATTTTAAGACCCCATGTACATCAGGTGAACCCGCAGATATCGACAATTTTGGCCAACAGTCTAATGTGTACGGGTGCACCGGGCAGATGATATCGGGGGAGTTAAGGATCCAGCATGTCTGATTTCAGACCGTCCATCCTTTTGTTCTTCCCGAGATAAGCTGCCACCAGAAGTGGGATTCTCTCATAGAGAACACAGGCACACTTAGCCGAGTGAAGGCTCTTGTGTGTGACCGGAATGGCTGCCAGCCAAATGAAAGACCCAACCAAAGCCAAACTTTTGTTTTTTGAGTATTTGGTTTTGTCTATATTCAACTTTAAGGGATTATGTCTTTTAAAAGGGTTGTCCACTATTGGATTATTAATAAGAAGAATAAAAATACTGGTCTTCTGTCAGCACTGTGATCCCTGATGTTCTGTTGGGATTAACATGTAGCAATCATGTGAATACTGCAGCCAATCAGTGCCTGCTGATTGGCTGCAGCATTCAGGCTTTGTCTGATCTCACACATTTTATACTGAATGAGTCAGCTGACAAAGTGTTTCTGGCTTGGTTTGGACTTGTCATATTTTTCGGATTATAAGACGCACCAGACTATAAGACGCACCCAAAATTTAGAGGAGGGGAAATAGGAGAAAATAACTTTTACTGTTAAAATGATGGTTTGTCTTGTAGTCTTATGGTTCGTCTTATTGGCCAAATATAACTTACCAGGAGGAGTCATAAGAAGGCGGCAGTTTTAAGAGTGAAGCGATGCTCGGAGAAGGTGGTGGTATGACAGCACGGGGCAGGCGCCATTGATCTCCTGGTGACGGACACAATGGACTTCAGGAAAATGGTGCTGGAGGCGGCACATGCTCAGATTGAGATCTTGGAGAGACGAGATCTCAATTTGTGCATGTGCCGCCTCCGGTGCCATTTTCCTGAAGTCCATTGCGTCCTTTGCTGGGAGATCAATGGTGCTTGCATTGCACTGCCAGTACACCCCCACCTTTCAGCCCAGGGCTTGCAGCATCGCCCTACCAATGCCCTGCTCCACCGTACCGTGCCCCCCCTCGATAAGCTACATTCGGCTTATAAGACACACCCCCATTTTCCCCCCAATTTTGGGAGAAAATAAGTGTATCTTATAATCCAAAAAATACAGTAATACCAGTGCTGCAGCAGATCAGTGACCACTAGTGATCAGTGAACACTACCATGCTCGGGTGCTCGGTACTTGTAACGAACAGTCAGTGGGCTTGACTCATGTACCGAGTATAATGGAAGTCAATGGGAAACTCGAGCATTTTTGTATAAGAATGCTTAAGGTTCTCATTGACTTCAATTATATTTGGTATAGGAGTCGAGTCCATCCAAGTATCTGACTTCTGGTTACGAGTGATAAACACCCGAGCATGGTAGTGCTCGTAGTTACGAGTACCGAGTACCAAGCACCCAAGCATGGTAGTGCTCACTCATCTCTAGTTACGAGTACTAAGCACCTGAGCATGGTAGTGCTTGATCATCACTAGTTACAAGTACTGAGCACCCAAGCATGGTAGTGCCCGCTCATCACTAGTTATGAGTACTGAGCACCCGAGCATGGTAGTGCTCACTCATCACTAGTTACAAGTACTGAGCACCTGAGCATGGTAGTGCTCACTTATCACTAGTTATGTGTACACAGCACACGAGCATGGTAGTGCCCACTCATCACTAGTTACGCATACTGTGTAGCTGAACATGGTAGTGCTCACCCATCACTAGTTACGAGTACAGAGCACCCGAGCATGGTAGAGTTCTTTCATCACTAATTATGAGTATCAAGCACACGAGCATGGTAGTGCCCACTCATCACTAGCTACGTGTACACAGCACATGAGCATGGTAGTGCCCGCTCATCACTAGTTACAAGTACTAAGCACCTGAGCATGGTAGTGCTTGCTCATCATTAGTTACGAGTACCGAGCATGGTAGTGCTCGCTCAGCGCTTACGTAATGCCAGATGTTGTTCCCAGCAGACTAGGGACACAGCATTGATTACAGAGGAGTGGTACTGATTTGAGATGTTTTTTAAAGAGTAATTTTCCCAGCTCTCTGACAACCCTTTTAAAGCAGCTGTGGAGGATCCAGCATTAGTTCTATTTAATAACATGTAACACCTCATTTCTCCTTTAATGGTGCTGCTGGGGAAATAATCACTCACTGCCAGGTTCCCCAAGAGACTAGAGGTTATTGCAGGGGTTCAAGCAGCAGATCATCTTATTATTTTTAATACTTCTAGCAAAAATCGATTGTTCAAGCTTAAAAACGTCTGTAACACTTCAACAATATCACCTATTTAAAGTGGAACACAGATTGATTTTTAGTATCTAGACAATGGTTAAAAAATTTAACATTTGGACCATTTGATGTTTAGGAAAAAGTTGATAGAACTTGAGTCTCAACGTCTCAATCAGCACAACTCATTTATTAGTTTTAAAAAACTTTTTTACATACGATTTAATCTGAAAACAAAAATCGGGATGTGGCGCTTTTTTGTGCCAATATTCTGCCGTCGCCGGAAGGATATCCAATTTGGATGCTTTTACACTAGCCTTCTAATATTCTGCTCGTAACGAGCAATTATGTAACATGTTGATGTTGGTGCTTATTATTGGAGTTGGGAAAAGTTATTGAAATGGAGTTGAATTTTCTTAGAATTTTACAAATATTTTATTTGCAATTTGGGAAAATGGCAGCCTGGTCGAGCCGGGATCGACGGTCTGGAATGAAAAGGCCAAAGTCCTTTCTTTTCCCCTTCCCTGCTCTTCTTTTTCCTTTCCCCTATCTGGCAGATCCTCTGACATCCTTGGAAATTGTGCCATGCCGTTACGGCACGCGTCGCCCAAATGACAGCACGGCACACAGAGACATTAGAAGCATAGCTGTGCCGGAAGCCCCGATCTGGAGTGAAGAGGCCAAAGAGGATGCGGGTGATCGGGGAAGGAATAAAGAAAAGGCACACAATACCAGATGACAGGCTACAGGGAAGGCAATATATTTTTTATTCTACTTTTTGCGTTTATTGTACTCTGACAGACACCAGAGTATAAATCGGAACATTCACTTTTCATCGAAAAACTTGTAAATTTTAAACTTTGAAATTTAAAAGTTTAAATTTCCGGGTAAAATCTACACAATTTGGCGCAATTTGAACCTTGCCAGATTCGATCAGCTCTACTCTTCCTTTTACGTGCAGCAATCATCGTCATTTGCAAGCCGTATTGGGAAAAGTGATTATTACTATGATTGTTCTTCTCAAAAAATGGTTGTCATATTCTCGGCCCCAATTGATAGTGATTTTTAGGTCATCACAAAAAAATGTGATTGGCTTGCTGATCACAGACGTGTTTATACTGGACAATTGTCACAATGATTATGGGAACTGGGGTTCCTAAGCTGACACTCGAGCTAGGGGGCCCTATGCTATGCCTAACCTCAGGAATACTCGTGATGGTGGAGAAGCCTGAGTCTCCTTCCTAGCCCTGCTCCTGATCTGATTCCTCTTCCCTCCAGGGAGGGATGGGACAGGAGTGAGTTGAAAACCACAGATAAAGACAGACAAGGGAAAACCAAAACTCTGTCACACAGCGCTCACACGAAGGTAAAGACTATAAGAGATTCAGGAGGAAAAACAAGAGCAGGAAGGAAGCTACAAAACAGGGGTAAACTCTACAACCACTCTAGGCAATAGGCACAACTTAAGCACTACTTTCCCCAGAAAGACTGGTACACCACAATTCACAGACCAACATAAAATAACCTATAGCTGGCATGGGTAGAAGGCTTCAACCAGCATAAATAAGAGGGGATCAGATGTGATAGGTCTACCCACAACATGTGATTAAAGGAGCAAGCAGACTGAACTCTTCTAGCCTGCCTATGAATCAGCACATAGCAGGTCAACACCTGAGTCGGCCAGTATTGATCCCAGAAACCAGAGAAACCATCAGGCGGAGTGTCAGAATCTGTAATCTGGACAGAGCCCAATGCTGCTATCACAGTTGGCAAAGTTTGTGCAAAACTCCGCTTGACAGCAATGGTCAGGGATGCATGTTTTTGTGACCTTTTGTTAGGCTGAACAGTAACTAGGGCAAAGGTACTGAATGTGCACGAAGTGTGTTTTAGACTCTGGATTAACCACATTGTTTTTGAAGCAAAAGACGCAGAAAAATGCCAGTGTTTTTGTGTCGCCCTGGGCAAGCCAGGGGACACAGGACACAACACCACCACACCCCACATCCCAGGTAGGAACACCACAGTCAAAACACAAATCCTTGTTGCCCTCTTCCAGAGACTGTTGATGCACACCAGGGGGTGGGCCAGGCGGTTGGCTCCGCCCACCGAGGAGGTCACAGTGCTGGAGGAGGGAGGAAAACAGGCAGATTAGCTCAGGAGGAGCTTGAGTGAACATCGAGAGAAAGTCCAGTGAAGGGCTAGAGTAAACCACAAGGAGTGAAAGTAGAAAGGAGAAAGTAGAAAGTGACAGAAAAGCCTGAAGGTCCGTGACTGTGTGTCCGGACGGAACCAGCAAGGTTGACAACGACGGTGGCTGTCCGGAGTGGGACAGTTCGGAGGTTCCTGGAAGGACCCCGTTGGCTGTGTGCCCGGTGGTCTGGAGCAGTGTTCCGAAGGACAGTCAGCACCAGGACAGGGGCCTTTCGGACCCCAGCAGGGCTAGGAGTCGTCAGATCTGCTAAATCCGTTAGTGAAGGGGACGTAGATCTCCCAGCAACAAAGTCCCGATTGACGGCAACAGCCCGACCATTACCGGGGAGACACCGCCACCGCCAAGGCACCAGTTTCCCCAGGGCCAGCGCCTGCGGGCAAAGTGTAGAGCTCCTCCGGCCCAGATTGCAGCCGGGGAGCGGGTAACCGGAGGGAATCCACCGCTACCACCATCAGAACACAAGGTGCAGGGAAGAGTGACAACACCGTTAACTACCGGGAGTGCAGGTGCAACCGTCTGTGGGACCGTCCTACCAGCCGTTGGTTTACCGAACAAACTGTGTCCGTGTCTCAGGCTGAGTGAGTACCACAGTGCCGCAAGGCACAGCGCTGCCCCCGCGTCCCTGCGCCCT
Organism: Anomaloglossus baeobatrachus; assembly: GCF_048569485.1. Taxonomy (NCBI): domain Eukaryota; kingdom Metazoa; phylum Chordata; class Amphibia; order Anura; family Aromobatidae; genus Anomaloglossus; species Anomaloglossus baeobatrachus. The sequence continues at coordinate 185,360,113 of NC_134361.1, forward strand.
CCAGGCCCTACACTTCACATCTCTTCACCGGGCCCCGGGATCACCAACCCCTACCCACGGAGGGGCAACACAACACCTGGCTGCTCCCATCACCATCCCCGGGCTCCCCATCCAAAGCAGCGGTGGTGCAATCACCACAACCGTGGGTGGCGTCACGAACTATAACCCCAACAAACACCCCCCCTTTTCACTCACGGGCGAGGAGTGTCGCTCGAGACACCCCGGGATCCGGCCCGCAGCTCGAGCCACCAGGAGCAACTGCCGGACCCGAGCAGAAGGGGTGAGCGCGGTGTGCTGACACCCTCCTCCCCGCCCGCGACAACTTGGCGTCACGAACAGGATCTTACCGCTCTGCCGTCAGGTAGAGGTGCGCCTTGTTACAGCCGGAGGTATCCGGCAGAAAAATTTCAGAAGCCGCCATCTTTGGCGCGAAAAGTTCCCGCTCGAGCGTCTTCTCGAGCAGTAGAGGCGCGAAGGCCAAAACCCCGCCCCGAGAGAGGAGGGGCCGGAAAGAGCTAAGGGGGACGGAAACAAGATGTCTGCGCCCGACGAAGCCGCTGGAGGAGCGGTGGTCGCAGCCGCAGCGGCACCCGCGGATGGGAATGGGCCTGCCCAGGTCCCGGCCGTACTGGCGGGAGGTGCCGCGGCCCCCGCGCTTGCTCAGGTCATGCCGTTTTCCTTGCCCTATGCGCCCGGAGCTGCCTGGCTACCGCAGTATGACGGGAAACCGGATGCGTTGCAGGCCTTCCGGAAAAAGCTTAACCCGTTGCTAGAGCTGTACCCCCTGACTGATAAGCAACGTGCAGCGATAGTGCTAGGTCAGCTAACCGGTGCGGCGGAGCAGGAAGCGGAGACCTGGGCCGAGGGGGACCGGCTCTCTGTAGCCACCATCTTTGAGAAGCTACAGACTGCCTTCGAGACCCGGACTGAAGCTGAGCTGAGGATGCAGTTTTACCAGTGCCGGCAACGAGCCGGGGATAGCATTCGGGACTATGCTCTACGTCTGCAGACCGCCCTCCGCACGCTGAAGCGGGTGAACTCTATTAATGAGGCAGATAGCAACAAGATGTTGGTGGAGCAATTTGCGCAGGGGATGAGGTCCCCTGAGGACCGTAAACAACTCCGGCTGTGGGCTCTGGAACACCCTGATGTGGACTTTGCTGTGTTAAAGGAGCGGGCTATCAAAGCACTACAGCCCCCAGCTACTGAAGTTCTGGAACCCGTCCCGTGGCCCGTCGAGACAGCTCCCGTTGTGGCGGCCCCAGCCAAAACAACCTCCTTACTACCTGCAACCTCGAGCAGCACAGTGGAAGAACTGGCAGCCCAGGTCCGTCGCCTGGACGGAGACCTTGCCAAAATCCTTGCTGCACTACAACCTCTGACCAGATCCCAGCCCCCAGCGCAGATACAGCTTGCTGACAGTCCTGAAGATGTTCCCTGGATGCAGCGGAGAAGCGCTAACAACCCGCGGAGCAGACCTCCAATCTGCTACAAGTGCCGTAAGCCGGGCCATGTTTACCGACAGTGCCCGTTAAACGAGCAACCCCTGGGGCCCCGGGCCAATCCTCAGGAGTAGAACACCGTGGCCCCCCGGACTGGCGAGACCGATACGTCGGGGCCCGCCCTATCATCCCTGTGGCTGTGGACGGCATACCCGTGATGGCTCTCTTGGACACTGGATCACAGGTAACTACCATACCGTACACATTGTATCAGCGATATTGGGCCACAGACGAGCTGGCGCCTCCAGACAATAGTATAAATTTGATTGCCGCTAATGCACTTCCATTGACCCAGGTGGGGTATAAAGAGGTGGCTATGACAGTGGGGCAAGCTGAACTGCAACACCAGGGTATGATTGTGATCATGAATGAGCCTAGTGATCATAACCCGAAAATAGTGTTGGGAACCAATGGGATGGAACACTGCATGGCTGATGTGTTGAACCTTTTGCAGCAGCTAGCCGCCACGGCGGCGGGGAGCCGGCAGAGGGCTGTGCAGCGTGAAATCCGCGCCCTGATGTACCGCCAGCATGTAAGCTCAACCGGAGGGGAGATTGGTGGAGTGCGAGTGATGGATGTTGCTCCATTGACTGTGCCCCCTAGGAGTGAGATGATGATCTGGTGTAGGGCAGCAGTAGGGCCTCAGGGGCGTGACTACCCTGCAATGATGGAGCCCATGCCTTCCGAGCACTGGCCCACTGTAGTGGCCGCCCGAGGGGTGGTAGATGTGAAGAAAGGGAGAGTGCCTGTGAGAGTGTTGAACTGTGGGGAGGAAGAAGTCAGGCTCCCCCGGTATGCCACCATTGCCAAGCTGCTCACCCTGGACCCTCACACTATCCAGGAAGCCCGTCCATCCACACTTCCACCTACCACCAGCGCTTCCCCACCCCAGGGGGACACCAAGGAGTGGCACCAACAGCTACATGTGGGCACTGATGATACCCCTACACATCACAGGGCAGGGCTACACAGGGTAGTGCAGGAGTACGAACAGGTTTTCAGTAAGCACCCCCTAGACTTTGGGCAGATCAAAGGGGTCCAACACCACATTCCCACGGGTGAACATCCCCCTATCAAAGAGAGGTATAGACCTATTCCCCCTGCACATTATCAGTGTGCCAAAGATATGTTGAAGAATATGAAGGAGGCAGGGGTTATTCGGGACAGTTGTAGTCCCTGGGCCGCTCCGTTGGTACTGGTCAAGAAGAAGGATGGTACCATGCGGATGTGTGTGGACTACCGGAAGATCAACCAGATAACCCATAAAGATGCCTATCCATTGCCTCGTATTGAAGAATCTTTGGCTGCACTGAGAACTGCAAACTACTTCTCGACCCTTGACCTCACCAGCGGATACTGGCAAGTGGCCGTGGCCCCCGAGGACCGGGAGAAGACCGCCTTCACCACCCCGATGGGGCTATGCGAATTCAATAGCATGCCGTTTGGGCTGTGCAATGCCCCCGGGACCTTCCAACGATTGATGGAGTGCTGTCTGGGACATTTAAACTTCGAGACCGTCCTGCTGTATTTGGATGATGTGATTGTTTATTCCCAGACGTATGAGGCCCATCTGGAGCACCTGGCCGAGGTGTTCGCGTCCCTTGCCAAGTTCGGGATGAAGTTGAAGCCCTCGAAGTGCCATCTGCTGAAACCCAGGGTGCAGTATCTCGGACACGTGGTGAGTGCGGATGGTGTCGCCCCCGACCCTGAGAAGATCACTGCCATCCAGAGCTGGCCGAGACCAACCACGGTGAGGGAAGTAAGGCAGTTCCTGGGTCTGGTGGGGTACTACCGGCGCTTTATAAAGGGGTACACGAAGATGGCTGCCCCCATGCAAGATCTCCTCGTGGGACAGACCAAAGGTGGTAGACCTATTGGAGCTCCACTGTTGTGGGAGGACAAGCATGAGGAGTCCTTTGGCCAGTTGAAGGCGGCCTTGACCGGAGAAGAGGTCTTGGCGTACCCTGACTATGGGCGCCCGTTCATCCTCCACACGGACGCCAGTAACGTGGGGCTAGGAGCGGTCTTGTCCCAGGTCCAGGATGGGAAGGAGAAGGTGATTGCCTACGCCAGCCGAAAACTCCGGCCGACCGAAAGGAACCCTGAGAACTATAGCTCCTTCAAGCTCGAGCTATTGGCGTTGGTGTGGGCTATCACAGAGCGGTTCCGCCACTACCTGGCGGCGGCAAAATTCACCGCGTTTACGGACAACAATCCGCTAACTCACCTGAACACGGCCAAGTTGGGCGCGCTGGAGCAGCGGTGGGTAGCCCGGTTAGCCAACTATGATTTCAACATAAAGTACCGAGCTGGTCGTGTCAACATCAATGCAGATGCACTCTCCCGGATGCCCCATTTGTCAGAAGAGGGGTGTGAGGATGACGACCTCGAGGAGATTGAGTTGCCTGCGTTTCACCAGCCGCCTACTGAGAGGGTACAAGTATGTCAGCAACGGGTGGATCTGGACCCGCGGCCCAGTCGAGAGTGGCAGGACGCCCAGGACCAAGCGCCGGCTGTCCGCCTTGTCAAGACCCTGGTGGAACAAGGTGCTATGGGGATAGACCCTGCCGCTCCAGCCGAAGCCCAACGCTTGTGGAAAGAACGAAAACGGCTCTACCTACACCAAGGGAGGCTGTACCGTGAGCTGATCAATCCAAAGGCCCATGAGAAAATATGCCAGTTGATCGTTCCTCAAGCTGAGGTCGCTACCGTCCTGCGGGCATACCATGATGGTGCTGGCCACTTCGGGTGGAAGAAGCTAGAGATGCTGTTGAGGGAGCGGTTCTATTGGAGTGGGATGCGTGAATCGGTGGAAGCCTGGTGCCGAGAGTGCGGTCCTTGTACACTGAGGAGAAAGGACGAGACTAGCCAGAGGGCACCGTTACATCCCATAGTCACCCATCAACCGCTGGAGCTGGTCGCCCTGGACCATGTCAAACTCACCCCTAGCCGAAGTGGGTACACCTACGCATTGACCATGGTAGACCACTACTCAAGATTCATGGTGGTAGTCCCCGTTAAGGACCTGACTGGTCGAACCGCTGCCCGAGCGTTCCAGGCCTATTTTTGCCGACCCCATGGGTACCCCGAGAAGGTGCTGACCGACCAAGGCCCGGCTTTTGAAGCAGAAGTGTTTCACGAATTCTGCCAGTTGTACGGCTGCAAAAAGATCCGGACCACTCCGTACCACGCCCAAACCAACGGCATGTGCGAGAAAATGAATCACTTGGTCCTGGGGCTCCTCAAGACGTTACCGCTGGAAGAACGGAACATGTGGCCGGAAAAGTTACCCGACTTGGTCGACATGTACAATAATATCCCATCCAGCTCGACGAAGTGCACCCCAGCGTATCTGATGAGGGCCCGGCCTGGCCGCCTGCCGGTGGATCTGGAAATGGGGTTGGAGGCTCCGGAAGCACTCCCTTCAACGGCAGAATGGGAAAGTCGGAGGAGGGCCCAGTACCGGCAAATCCAGGAGTATGTGGAGAAAAACCTCAGTCGAAGTCGAGAACAGCAAGAGCACCGGTTCAACCAGAAGGCGCCTGCAGGTCCTTTCCAGCCAGGAGATGTGGTGCTGAAACGGAAGAGAAAAGCCCACAAACTGGATGACCAGTGGGAGCAAGTCCCTTACGTCGTACAACCCGCCGAGTGGGACAATGGGAAGACCTACCAGATCAGTCGCGACCAAGGGGGCACCCTGGCCACAGTTTCTCGGGACCATCTAAAAAAATGCCCCCCAGCGTTGAAAGCAGAGGCTGAAGTACCGGTTCCTCCACCGGTGGAAAAGGCAGCAGAGGTAATCCACACTGTCATGGGTGACTTCCCAGCAAACTGGCCCACACAGAACGGCGCGGTGATACTTCCAGTGATACTGTTCCCACAACCCGTGGATGAAGAAGTAGTGGAAGCGGTTAACCGTGAGCCAGAACCAGTGCCAGTGCCCAGGGATGAACCTGTACCCAGCCCCCCTGCACCTCCGCCTGCCCCACACTCTAGCAGGGAGGAGGAACCGATTGTTCCCTCTACCCCACTGTCTAGCACCACTGACACCGGGCCCCGGAGGTCCACCCGTTCCAACCTAGGTAGACCCCCACTTAGGTACAGGGAGACCGTTCTATGAGTAAGAGGGGCCCGCAAATGTAAAAGAGTGTTGTGTGTTTGTTTGAAAAAGTTGAAAGTTTTGAAAAATGAAAAATGATTACCGAAGTGTTACCTGATTATCTGTGTGATTAGCAACCGGCTGGAGCCGGCACCGTTGTCCCCGTGGGGACCGTTCAAAGTTTAAAAATGCATGGGAACTGCTATGGACAAGCCCGTGAACTCTGCAGGGCAACCACAAACGTTAGTGGCTTGTAAATATGTTGGGTACCGTTACCGTTTCCGCCATGCCGCCTCCGGAGAGGCAGGTTGGAGGGAGGGCCCTGAGCAGAGCAGGCCAGGGCCCAGCCACCAAAGGGACCGGTGGCTACCCTCTGGAGGGAAGGACAGATCCCGCTCGGGTACCGTGTGCTGGACTGTGGGTCAAGGGGTGCTGCCTGGGTTTTAGGGGCAGCATCAAGGCCAGGTTGCTTGGGTGGGAGAGAGCGGAAACCGTGACCGTACACCGTTGAAACGTTTAAAGAAAATGTGCCTCCCGTCTTGGGAAGAGTTATTGAAAATGTATATATGTTTAACCTGTTATCCCCTTTTTCACAGAAAAATAAAACCGGTGTAGGACGGCAGCCCGCGGACGGTCTGCATTTTGCTAAGGGGGAATGTGTCGCCCTGGGCAAGCCAGGGGACACAGGACACAACACCACCACACCCCACATCCCAGGTAGGAACACCACAGTCAAAACACAAATCCTTGTTGCCCTCTTCCAGAGACTGTTGATGCACACCAGGGGGTGGGCCAGGCGGTTGGCTCCGCCCACCGAGGAGGTCACAGTGCTGGAGGAGGGAGGAAAACAGGCAGATTAGCTCAGGAGGAGCTTGAGTGAACATCGAGAGAAAGTCCAGTGAAGGGCTAGAGTAAACCACAAGGAGTGAAAGTAGAAAGGAGAAAGTAGAAAGTGACAGAAAAGCCTGAAGGTCCGTGACTGTGTGTCCGGACGGAACCAGCAAGGTTGACAACGACGGTGGCTGTCCGGAGTGGGACAGTTCGGAGGTTCCTGGAAGGACCCCGTTGGCTGTGTGCCCGGTGGTCTGGAGCAGTGTTCCGAAGGACAGTCAGCACCAGGACAGGGGCCTTTCGGACCCCAGCAGGGCTAGGAGTCGTCAGATCTGCTAAATCCGTTAGTGAAGGGGACGTAGATCTCCCAGCAACAAAGTCCCGATTGACGGCAACAGCCCGACCATTACCGGGGAGACACCGCCACCGCCAAGGCACCAGTTTCCCCAGGGCCAGCGCCTGCGGGCAAAGTGTAGAGCTCCTCCGGCCCAGATTGCAGCCGGGGAGCGGGTAACCGGAGGGAATCCACCGCTACCACCATCAGAACACAAGGTGCAGGGAAGAGTGACAACACCGTTAACTACCGGGAGTGCAGGTGCAACCGTCTGTGGGACCGTCCTACCAGCCGTTGGTTTACCGAACAAACTGTGTCCGTGTCTCAGGCTGAGTGAGTACCACAGTGCCGCAAGGCACAGCGCTGCCCCCGCGTCCCTGCGCCCTCCAGGCCCTACACTTCACATCTCTTCACCGGGCCCCGGGATCACCAACCCCTACCCACGGAGGGGCAACACAACACCTGGCTGCTCCCATCACCATCCCCGGGCTCCCCATCCAAAGCAGCGGTGGTGCAATCACCACAACCGTGGGTGGCGTCACGAACTATAACCCCAACAAACACCCCCCCTTTTCACTCACGGGCGAGGAGTGTCGCTCGAGACACCCCGGGATCCGGCCCGCAGCTCGAGCCACCAGGAGCAACTGCCGGACCCGAGCAGAAGGGGTGAGCGCGGTGTGCTGACACCCTCCTCCCCGCCCGCGACATTTTTCTTTAAGCGTCTACTTTAGCATCTTTTTTAGTCATTTGCCATAGGCATCTTTTTTTTTTTTTTTTTTTTTTTAATAATAAATGATATTGACAGCTTCTAAGTGGAAGCCACCTGGAGAAAGGTCCGCTCATTTCCTTTAGCTGCTTCGTGGCTTTCAAAGCCTGAAGCGCCTCAAAGAAGCCACAAAAGACGGAACATATGCACAGAAATGTCAAAACGACTTGCTGTGCAAATGTTGATTATTGTTAATATTTATTGAGTGCTTTTTCAGGCTGGTACCAGGTGAAAGAGGACGCTAAGTGTGTATACCCTTAAAGGGATTTTATATAGTTTGGCATAAAAGCTTGGTGCATGCTAATGGATCACGTGTAACGTATGTTTGTTCCCTGACCAATATTGTCATCTTCCTAATATAGATTTGCAGCTGCTCGCTCATTTACACCGTGCGGAAGTCACTTCATGAGTTTGTTTGATTTACAATTGAGTTTGTTTACATGGATAATGGCTTATGTGAATCTCCTCTTCGTTTCCAGGCTCAATCCAATTAAAATGCATTACTATGTTTGAACTCTGATCTATTATTAATCTACATTTGTTTTCAAAGGTTCCATTTTTTTTTTGCCCCTGTATAATGACACTAATATTTTTCAAGGCTGTCAATTTAAAGTGCCATGTCAGCAACACTATACAAATATGTCTTTTTGTTATTATTGACTTAATACTGAGTATTAGGATCATCTTTGGTATTAGTATTTATATAACGTACATGTACACATGGATTTAGCAATAAAAGCAAACAAGCAAGCAAATGTTTCTGAACCCTTTAAGATTTCTTTACCCCAATTCTGCCCTGCACTATAAATGTATAGCGCTCGAGAGATAATATTAAAGGGACCCCCTTGGTCCAAGGACCATGCAAGAATCCTACCAACATCAGAGATAGTTTTAAAACACTAAAATGAGTCCTACTCATTGGTTATCACTAGTGATGAGCGGCACTGCTTGTTACTCAATCGAGCACAGAGTGCTCGGGTACTCGATGTGCTCGGCTAAGTATCATGGGTGCTCCAATATTGCATCTATGAAACAACGACCACAACGCACAGGCTTCCTTCTCTGCATGATGTGTGCAGACACCCCAGGGAGAGCCATTTTCAGTCTCTGAATGGCTTTTCAGGGGATAGAACAACGTTTTCTGACGTAGTGTGACCCCAAACCACCCCCGCCCTCTCTTCCACCGGAAATGCTCTGTTTATGGCTTGCTCTATGTGGTCGGAGCCCCGAATAGGCCAATCATTGACTTTCCATAATGCTCGTTATTTGCGTTGAGCTTGTCCATGCGTCTGACCATCTCGGATTGAGTAACGGGCATTTTAGTGCTCACCCATCACTAGCTATTACCCATGTATATCCAGGCCTTCCTGCTCTAGTTGTCCAGACCAAGTTAGGAAGCAACTACTTTCAATTTTTTCATTACTGTTGAAAGCTGAAGACTGTGATTGTCTGTAGAGGTTCAAGGTACATGAGATAACATCCTCTTCCAGCCACGCATTCAATCATACCAGGTGCCCTCATTTTGCACCAAGTTGTTGCTTTTTGGTCTTCTTTCCTTCATGTCCACAGTACCTTTTAGAGTAAGCCAAGAACGATAGGCATCAAAAGTTTGACATGGTGACCTCTGTTTTGGGAATGACCATCACTGCTCTTGAGAAGGCAAGGTGCCCATGTTGCAGAAAAATGAGGAGTAGAAGAAAACAAGGGCAGCAGTAATATTATTGATCCTTATACTCTTTTACATATTACATCTGGTCCCTGAACCATAAGATAATGTTCATTCCAAGCCAGTAGATCAGTGCCCATAATAGTATTCACATGGGTCAAGGGCAATGATGATTGACCACCACAAAACAACTGAGAATGGAGAAGCAGATACTCTTACCGGCAAACATACAAGAAGAGGACATTTGCCCTTGTAATAACAGTTGAGTTTCCAATGAGTTTGCTGATTTAGGATCACTCATCTTTCTCCAAACATCTCCACCATAATTTTTGGCATAGAATGTGCATAGTGGACATCAAAAGTCAGACACTTTTTTGGGAATGTCCAGAACTGCTCATTTTGAATGTTTTTCAGAAGTATAGTGACCATGATGGGGAAGGCAGAGGGAAACAAAAGGAGAACTCCAGATATTTTGTTCATCCTGATACTCCATCTAGTCCTTGGACCGGACCATATGATGCTTTGCTTTCAGCCAATACAGTACTGTACATCCCTGTTAAACCACTGGGGTCAAGGTCAGCAATGATTAAAGCTACCACCACAAAGCATAAACTAAGAAATAGAGAAGGGTACTCATACCGGCAAGCGTAAGGGAGGATCTTTGTCTTATCAAAAAAAGTTGGGTTGATGGTTTTAAGGGACAGGTTTATGCTTCACAAAAAGTAACTTTAAAGAGGATCTGTCAGCTCTCCTAACAAGTCTAAGAGAAATAGAAAGAGATGGTGCCCCAAGGGAAATTAAGGTAAGAAAAAAATGGAGGAATAAGAGGGGTGTTACTAACCAGCGCCGCCATAGCCGCAAGGAGCCTGCTGCGGTTCCTGTTGCGCCCAGGCGCCGGCTGCCGTTCTTGGCCGTGCCTCTGGTCGTCCAGTTGACTGCTCCTTGCACCACGTCTAAGGGTGGAAAGGCGGCTAGTGCGCATACGCGTGCCAATTTACCCCAGCCGGAGTCTAAGCCCGGTGTTTTGCCTAGTGAGCATGCTCAGCCTGATTGTGTCATTTCTGAGACTAAGTCCTCAGTTCAGGCTACTGAGCATGCTCCCACAATTAATCCTAACAGCCTCTTTGCACAGGTACTTGGACTTCATGCTGTGTCTAAGTTCTGGGATGTGCCTACTGAGCATGGTCAGGCAGATAGTCTGATTTCTGAGTCTGTAACCCGCCCTGAGGAAGCTGTGATGTGCAATGCGAAACGTACGTCGGCTGGTTCTTTCTGAATAGTGGGACGCAGGTGTGAGGCTTGATTACAATGGGTAAGTGCATGGCCTAAGACTTTGGACTGTATCCTCTTACTTATAGCTCACTTTTGAGCGTGTCTGGCCAGGAAAAACCCTACGTTCATGATGAACTATAAGCACGCCCCTTAGTCCCACTTTTCATGGGTGTTCTTTCCCCCTCTCAGCACAAATTTTAAACTGTCTGTTTCATGTCCTAATAGTACTATGTAATTAACTTAAATAAACTTTTGTAATTTGCTTCTAAAAGCTCCGGTTCTTTTTGGTTTCCTGATTTCTGAGTCTGTTGTCCAGGCTACTGAGCATGCTCAGGCACTTAGTGCATCAGAGGCTAGGTCCGGTAAGGACCTCACTGAGCATGTCCGTGAGGTGGCAGGCCCTGATAGGGCAGAGGGTGTCAGGTGTCCTGATGACGTGGCCACTCCGGACTGGCTCGCAGAGACCCGCCCCTATGATCTGGCCCCTCACCATTGGTCGTCAGGCGATGACTGGTGAAGTGTTTGGGGCGTGGCTGCCAAGAGGTCATCAATGACTTGGTGGTTCCGGATAGGCCGCTGGTGATGTCGCTGATGATATGGCACTCTGCTATTGGACCTTGGTGGTTCCAACCTGGGTTTGGGGCGGATCTAGGTTATAAAAGGGGCTGGAGACAACATGGAGAGGCGCAGTCTTCACTCATATTCACTTAGAATTCATGGTGGCATAAGCCTTGTTGGAAGCGGTAGGTAGGGCTAGGTGAATGGTGCCTGTCACGCCAAGATTCGTGGCTCAGCACATGAGGGTCAGGCGCCGTGCTTCCTTGCTACCATTCCTGTTGTGCTATAGCAGTCCAGTGGCGTTAACTGGGCTGCAGCTGCTGCGTCACCTGTCCAGTTGTGCCTCCTACGCACACGGACAGCATACCTGCTGCGTCACCTGTCCGAGAGTGCACTCTACGCACACAGACAACGCACCTGTTGCGCCACCTGTTCGGTTGTGCCTCCAACGCGCACGGATAGCATACCTCAGGACCCCTGTGGAGTTAACAGGGTGTTCCAGGATTGGGTGTGTGAACCTATTATCCTCCTTGGCTTCCCAGTCAGCGCTATTGGTGTGATCCCTTGGCCTGACGTGCCCTCTACACACGTGGCCATTCGAGTAGTGACCAGAAACGCTAATTGAAGGACCACTCGGCCTATCGTGTCTGACACACGTGGCCAACAGGGCGCTGTTGCAGCGGTCTTCTTGGTCAACGCTATCTGGTCACCATCCGGCCTGATGTGTTCCCTGCACATGTGGTCGGGGTTGCGCCAATTCCACCGAAACGCTAAGTGGGTTGTCGTCCGGTCTGATGTGTCACTACACACATGACCGGTTCCCTGGGTTATCTCAGAGCCATCCAGCTCTATAGTTTCCGCCTAACCCACAGGGTGCCAGCAGCTCATTACTATCTGGAGCACGGTGGGCCCCGACTGGCGATTGGGATATATACCCCCTGGTCCTAATCTGCCGGTTCCCCCGTAACAAGGGGGAACAGTAGTTTTGATTGACACTATTGATGTCACGGGTGTGACAGTCCTTTGGTGTCCGGCTATAGATGGTCGCAGCATTTGAGTGCACAAACTGCACCCTGACCTTCTATTATTTCTGCATAGTTTTCATCCCTTTTCCTTTAGGACCCTGCGGAGTTCCTCAGCCTTTCAGCTGCTTTTCATCTGCACTTCCCTTTGTTTCTTTATATACCTTTACTTCCTATTACTAGGTGCTGGTGATATCTCACATACCTTTATCAAGTCCTCAGTGCAAACAGGCAGCTTGCATACATCTGGAGAATCTTGGTGGCTGCTGTAGTTCCTCTTCACGAGGCAACTGAAGATAAGTTGTTTGCTATTTTCCCTTGTTTGTTATCCCTGTGTGTCCTTTAGCGCTTAGTGGGGTTGACGAAGAGCTCATCCCATCCGCTCCTTACCTAGGTTCCAGATCAGGGTCAGCCTAGGGCTAGGTATCCAGCTTGGCGCATTGGTGCGGAACCTATCTAGGGTGTTGAGGTGGCCCAGCGATAGGCTTGGTCAGGGATCACCATCTCTCCCTTCCCTAGACACAGGGTTTCCCTTCTCTTTCACCATTCTTCCCCGTACCTAGTGTGACAATTGAATGCTTAAAACAATGGCTGCTGTAAACCCCAATCATCAACAAGGGTAAGCTGTTTAGTATACAAATAGGATCCAAATAAAAACCATTGAGACTGGGTGAGCTGCAATTAAAATTCTGAAGAACTCCTGTGGTAACTGTAGAGTAAGACATCTTTATTCTGGACCACACGTTTCTGCACAGACCACACCCTTCATCAGGTCCAGATTGGCTCCAGAAGGAAGGTATCTTCCTCAACAGTTACCATTAGAATTCTCCTTCCTTTTTAATTTTGAGTGCACCCAGTCCCAATAATTTTTTAAATGGATCAAGCTCTCTTAAAATGAATATTTTAGTAAATAATTGCATATTTTATGAAAAAGTGATTATGGGACTTCTTTTCTATATACAGTAAGTCTATCCTATATTATTCCGTTGTTATTCTGCCTAAATGGTATTCTGCCGATGGTTCATGTCACTAGTTCCTTTTCAAATTCAACTAAAGGCCGCTTTACACGCAGCGATATCGCTATCGATATCGCTAGCGTGCGTACCCGCCCCCGTCAGTTGTGCGTCATGGGCAAATCGCTAACACCCGTTATACGTACTTGCCTACCTAGCGACGTCGCTGTTGCCGACGAACCACCTCCTTTCTAAGGGGGAGGTTCATTCGGCGTCACAGCAACGTCACTAAGCGGCCGCCCAATAGAAGCGGAGGGGCGGAGATGAGCGGGACAAACTTTCCGCCCACCTCCTTCCTCATTGCGGCCGGTCGCAGGTATGAGGTTGTTCCTCGTTCCTGCGATGTCACACGTATCAATGTGTACTGCTGACGAACAACCTGCGTCCTGCTACAGCAACGATATTTGGGAAATGGACAGTGTGTCAACGATCAACAATAAGGTAAGTAAAATTGCTCGGTAACGATCGTTCGTGCGTTTCACACGCAACGACGTCGCTAACGAGGCCGTATGTGCGTCACGAATTCCATGACCCCAACGACATCGCGTCAGCGATGTCGTTGCCTGTAAAGCGGCCTTTAGAGTATGAAACAATTTACTTTCACCCAAAAATAATTACAACTTCTAATTTTTATGTTCTAAAATGTTGGCAAATGTCCAAAAGAAAACTGTACAAAACAAGCTTTTGAAGTATAATGAGACAAAAATAAGCCTAACTCTCTAAAAACGGGCATTACTCCTTCACTACACATGCAAATTGCCTCTTTAGAGATGTAGAGGACTCAAACTCTAGCTCCACCTATTGGATGTAGCATTCCTAAAAGTCAGTATTGACCCTTTATCGTGTTTTGTCATATGACCTTAGTAAAATGCCAACCCAAACACTCCTTTTGCAGACACATGTTTCGGGATGCTTGCCCCTCATCAGTGCAATGCAAAGGAGATCCGAGCTGGGTGAGAGGTCTTTAACAGGGGATCTAAGGGCAATGTTTCTCATTGATATTATATACTTTGTTCCTGAAGTGTCCTATAAATCACTGTTAAAGTTTAGGGAGCACCTTTGATGAAGAAAACACTGAGAATTCTGTGCATATTTCTCTAAGTCAGAAAAACAGTAAAATACCAGATTGCAAAACAACAGAACAGAAATGCAAGGATTTTGCTTCAAAAGATTTTAATAACTGGTCGTCCTCACAGTAGGCACAGAAATAATCTATTGGCAGCGGCAGCGGTCTTTTCATCAGGCGTCTGAAGCAGGCAGAAATAATTTATATAACAGGTGTCCTGTGGCCCCAGGACCATTTGATGAGTTTAGAAATCTTTGGAGGTAACAGATTAAAATGAGCCTTAGTTGAAAGTTTAATTTTACTTTTGCATGGGAAGGTGTTTAATAAATGAAGAAGGCCTTTATTTTATATCCTAGGTGCCGAGTCATTAGTGAAATATAAAATGCACTAGAAAATATGAATTATTTTGCACTTTTACACTTTATGTGCATTTTTTGGGACCTTGGTGTCTTTTTTTAAAGGGAACTTATCAGGTGCAATGTGCACCCAGAACCACGGGCAGTTCTGCGTGTATATTTCTAATCCCTGCCTAACCGTCCCTGTATACACTAGCATAGATAAAGAGATCTTTAGAAAAAGTATTTCTAGAGATCCTTTATGATATGCTAATGAGCATAGGGACTGGTCGCAAGGGCGTTCGTTCCTGCGCTCATTCCGCCCTCTCAGCATGTTAGCACGTCCATAGGGGCGAGCTAGCATGCTAGTCAATGCCCATTGTTCAGCGTCATCACTGGCAGTGACGCATGTACCTGTATCCATTGCACCGCCTCAGAACGCCAGGCATAAGGTCAATACGCATAAGTCCCCGAGACTACCGGACATGCGCACTAGACCTCGCTGGAGCCGGAACGCGTACACCGGGCTTCATAATGCGCACGACCGGAAGTGTCGGGGACTTCTGAGCATGCGCATTGATCCTATGCCCGTTCTGAGGCGGTGCAACGGACACAGGTATGTTCCCCTGTGGGCGTGCTACTATGCCAAGAGGGTCCAGAAAAAGAAAATTCCAGCGTCTTGTGGAGAACAGGAGTATATTAAAATAGAAAATGTATTAAATCAATTAAAAATCCAGTGAAAAAACACATCAGAAGATGCACAGGTAAACACAGGCACAGGACTATTTCCTAAATGTTTCAACCTATGTGGTCTTAATCGTGGAAGTTTGCTATGCCAAGAGGGTGGAATGAGCGCAGAAACGAAAGCCCTTGTGACTAGTCCCTGTGCTCATTAGCATATCATAAAGGATCTTTAGCAATACTTTTTCTAAAGATCTCTTTAGCTATGCTACTAGATACAGGGATTGTTAGGCAGGAATTAGAAATAGGCATCCAGAACTGCTCATGGTTCTGGGTACATATTGCACCTGACAGGTTCCCTTTAAATGCAGCATGCTCTAGATGTAGTGTTTATTGTTTCTCTTTTGTAAAATTCTATATGTAAAGCCTATGTGGTTCTGGTTTGCACATTTTTTTCACATGGTATATTGGATCTTCTGGCTGACATCGGTAAAAGACAATTTTTTTTTGTGTTCTATGTCCATGCCTGTTTCTGTCTGTTGTGTTTGCTTTTGTAGTCCATTCCCCTTTCTTTTCTTCTTCTATGGCCCCTGAATGTGATCTAGACAACAGGGTTAATCTGATTATGCAACATCCCGGCTCCATACCCAGAAAATATTAATGGAGTTCTGTTTTACCAAAGGCTTCTGTGGTGTCTGCGAGATTTGGCATCTACTATACACTATCATCTGATTAAAGAAGCTAAGGAAATCATGATGATTTAAAATATTATTTTTTATTCAAAATTCATTTTTTTTGTTTTTAAATAATAAATAGGGATGATTGAATACCTCAAATATTCAGCTTCGCGAATATTTTCCGAATAGGTCGCCGCTATTCGACAATTCGCGAATATTCGATGCGCAATGTAAGTCTATGAGAAACCCGAATAACAACTATTCGGAACTATTCGGGCTTCCCATAGACTTACATTGCGCATCAAATATTCACATAGCGGTGACCTATTCAGAAAATATTCCCGAAGCCAAATATTTGAGGTATTCGATCATCCCTAATAATAAACAAGTTCCACAGTATAGTATTAATATTGGTATCAAAACATGTAATTACCTTGCACAATATATATATATATTCTATATCATATTACAAAAGAGCAATAAATAGATAACTATACAAGTCATAGAAAGTGGAAAATAAAACAAGTAATATAAGGTGCTTTTGTGCTGTGCAAAATTACTGGTTAATACAATCTATCCCAAAGATATAAATATAACACCAATATTGCCTTGTACCAAAAACATTAAATCTTGTAATACGACTGCTGCATAATTGAATGACATAGGAATCACATTCTACCATTGTACTACAAGCACGATTGATAAAAGTTAAAGTGCTGAGTGCTGTGCAACAAGGCTGGGATTTATTGTTCCTCCAGATAGTCTACTGCACATGTCAACTGCTGCTAACACTGCTAAATAATCCGATCATTTAAGGCCATCTAATTGTAAAAATCACATGAGTACATTTGATACTTACTACTGACCATAACGTCCACGTCCCTCTACCCCAACGTACGTTTCGCCACTTCTTCTTCGGGGGGCATGTGAGATTTGGCATTGATATCTCACTTTTTTCTGTGAGACTGTGTTCCGGAAGAGTTGGCATATTTTTGGTTTTAATGACTCTGAATACTTTGAAGTTTGAATTAGTCTGGTTTTTCAAATAAATTTGCCATAAATTTCAGATACTCCAATTGCCTTGAAAATATGTTTATAACACTCTGAGGTCTCCTATGACTGTCTGTATTGAATCCATTTCAGTTTCATCAATGCAAACACAGACTTTGATATTACTAAGTGATCTCACAAAAGAAAACGATGATAACTCGGTGATATACTTCACTGACAGACTGTGATTTTAAATTTTAAAAAGGGACAAAAATGATTCCTCTTATTCGGCACACTGTTTCATGCCAAACACTGACTCAAATTGATGGTGTTGCTGTCAGAGGTAACATAAATCTGCTGTGACTAAGACGAGTGACATGCCTTATTTTTTATAATGCCCTCTGCTTCTTCCCCATTAAGATGCTTAACGAAGGCATAGGAGGCAATTGTGACCTGTGTTTGGCATTATTACTGCCGGAACAGCTGGTGCCAGTGGTGGTGGTAGTACTTCTGCTGTTTCTAGCGGCTCACACATTCTTAGCCATGGAATGATATTTTTTTTTATTTTACACTACCTTACAATTTGCCGTTGCCACTTTTTCTTTTATACTACATTTTCTACAAAATGGTAATTATTAACTCTTGACAATCTTTCAACCATAATTATTCATCCCATGCCAAAAAGGATGTAATATGAGATGCTAAGTAGGTGAGCTGTGGCGTAACTATAAAAGGTCGAGGAGTTGCAATCGCACCCAGGCCCTGGAGCCTATGGGGCCTAAAAGACCCCTTTGGCCAATATGAAAAAAACATTGCTGTTAAAAACTTACAATAATAGGGGACCCCATGGTTGCGACAACCAAGCTGACTGTCTCTTACATTAATTTCATTTTTTTTTCTGTAAAAACTATTGAGATGTTTTGCTTCTGCTTTCTAGTGCATTAAGAATAAAGAAAAACATGTGTAGTTGTAATTCAAATGCATTAGGATAGATGTCAGTTATACCCAACCACACAAAGCAGTGGGGTACACAATGGGGGTCACAATTGGGGCTCATACTGTGTTAGGGTCACTATACTTTGCCGTGGTAAGACAGGTGCCTCTCACGCACCACTCCAACCGTTCATGTACATTTTTCTAATTGATAAAGGAGTCTTCTGTGCCTTGGATATTACAAAGTTGGATATACTTTGCCGTGGTAGTTGAGGGTGTGTATAGTAAGGTCATCACACTGTGCACGTGTTGGCATCATACTGTATGAGTGCAATGAAAAAGGAATCCAGAGGCTTCAATAGCAGGAAAATTCCAGGGTATAAAGTTGGGACATATGTTCTTATGTGACCCAGCCAAATATTAATTAATTTGTTGGGAGATGGGGCCCAATTCCAACTTTTTGTATGGGGCCCCGTTATTTCTATGTATTCCCCTGACACAGAGTCTCGCACTAATGCTAACACCTTTTCTATCCCCTTACCAATGGAATCTCATGTTTTATTCTGTTATGTCCTGGTGGTGGATTCTCTGGGCCGTGCACCGGACTCCTCCCAGTGAGGCAACCCGGAGCTAACCCCTGTACAGGGACTGTCCGATCACTCCACCAGAGGGCCTAGGTGCACGGTAGCCGGAGCACTAGAGGTACAGGATCAGCATCCTTCATGAGACTGGTATGAAGATGTCTCTGGGGCCACGGAGCTCCTGGAGACGGTCCAGATGACGGGACTCAGATTCAGGTGCCGGGTAGAGTCGTCAGGCGGGGTCTGGATCCAGCTGGACGAGAGGGCAGAGGTCACCACGAGAAGTTGGGGATCGGAGACGGGTTCAGGCTGAAGGAGATGGTGGAGTTCACAGCCGACAGTCACCGAAAGATTTCCTGGGCAAGCCGTGGTCAAGACCAGGTTAGCGTTGCAGGACTGGCTCTGCGAAAGACACAGGGTTAATAGGAGACAAGGCAAGGGGGGACCTGAACACCTAGCTAATGAAACACGTTGATCAGGCACCTCCCCCATGGAAAGGAGATCCTAATATACCCTGTACCTGTATTTGGCAATATCCTGTTTCTGGGACGCTGGCCCTTTAAGAAGAGTTCAGTGACCGCGCGCGCGTCCTAATGCACATGCGCGAGTCCCGTGTGCTGGAGACCAGAGCAGGAAGCGGTGCAGAAGATGAAGGAGAGCCCGACGGTGTGTCCTGGGTCGCAGGGGAACGCCAGGACCGAAGGACCGGAAGCACGGGGGACGCAGAAGAGGGGGAGTGAGCCGAGGAGTCATGGACAGGACAGCGGTGAGTGAGAGGCGGCGTCGGGACCCGGGGAGCGTGACATATTCCCAGACTACAAGTCTCATCTTCTTCACTGCTGCAATTATTCAACTTTATTACGCTCTAGAGTTTTTGTCCAGTGTTTTAGGGTTTTCTCCTCCTTTCTTTATTTCTGAGCTGTGAGCTCTGATATCTTCTCACTATCCAGAATCACCCTAAAATTGCTGCTGCATTTCCTGTCTTTGCTTTTAAACAGGCTATAACAGTACCTTCTGGTTGGCTTTGATGTATCATGTGATATGATAGCTTCAATTATGGGGAAGAACTTATGGACACACCTGAGATCATATCAGTCTTCTGTGAGTGATGCAATCTTGTGCAAAATGTAAAAGAGTGACAGCCATTTTTTGGGGACAATTTACATAAATTTTAATCGCAATTTGTCCAAGTTTCATAATATTCGGCACAACGTCAATTTGTATCGAATCGATTCGATATTCTTTACTTACAAGTTTTGCATTGACTAATATGAATGTCATAACCATTTTACATATTTACGTCTTATTTCGCTGTTGTCGCATTGATTACCTGTAAATAAATAACTTAAAAAATGCAAGCATAATGCATTCGATAGCTGTGCTGTCCTGCCATCAGCTCTTGCAAGCACAGTTCAATTTTAGTTGAATAAAGGAATCTAGGAAGCGAGTAAACAAATTTTATTGACATTCATTTTGAAACTACAGCATAAAAATGGTTTCCTGTAGCTGTGCCAATAATATTGATCGAAAAACATCAGAAGGTCACTGTAAAAACAAGAAACAAATGCACATTAAACCTTTCACTATGAAGCCATCCATCTATGAGACCTCTCTCGGTAAATGAAACAGTGGGGTTCCCAGGGCCACAGTTCCAGTAAGTTTTGCTTGTTTTGTGTTTGTGTATTTACTGGAAAATTCGATATTGTACAGTTCTATAAGTGTCACGTAACTTCCTATCATTTCTAATGGTCAACAAGGGGAAATTTAAAGAGTCGGTATTGGGACTAGAGCAATTTTCCCGTTCTTTTACATGATAGTATAAGGGGAAGTTTCCAAGAATCCAAATGCAGTGTTTTAAGTAGAGATGGATAACCCTGCAGATGTTCGTCCCCCAAAAAAGTCAGGTTCGCAACTGGACTTGAACCCAATTGTGAGCCTGGATGCCGAACCCCGGGAACCCGAACTTTACTACTATAAATTGGTCTTAGGAGCTGCAAAAGTGTCGCGGGCGGGGAGGAGGGTGTCAGCACACTACGCTCACCCCTTCTGCTCGGGTCCGGCAGCTGCTCAGTGGTGGCTCGAGCTGTGGGCCGGATCCCGGGGTTCCTCGAGCGACACTCCTCGCCCGTGAGTGAAAGGGGGTTTGTTGTTGGGTGTGGGGGATTGTTATAGTTCGTGACGCCACCCACGGTTGTGGTGATTGCACCACCGCTGCTCTGGGTGGGGATCCCGGGGATGGTGATGGGGAGCAGCCAGGTGTTGTGTTGCCCCTCCGTGGGTAGGGGTTGGTGATCCCGGGGCCCGGTGATGGTTTGTGAGGTGCAGGGCTTGGTGGGTGCAGGGACGCGGGGACAGCGCTGTGCCTTGCGGCACTGTGGTACTCACTCAGCCTGAGACGTGGACACAGTTTGTACGGTAAACCAAACGGCTGGTAGGACGGTCCCACAGACGGCTGCTTTGCTTTCCCGGTAGGTGACGGTGATGTCCCTCTTCCTTGCACCTGTATGTACGGTTGGTTGCGATGGGTCCCCACCGGTAACCCGCTCCCCGGCTTCAAGCTGGGCCGGAGGAGCACTACACTTTGCCCGCAGGCGCTGGCCCTCAGAGACTGGTGCCCTGGCGGTGGCGGTGCCTCTGTTGTACGGGTTGGGCTGTTGCCTTCAATCGGGACTTGGTTGTTGGGGGAATCTACGTCCCCTTCACTGACGGATTCGGCAAATTTGGCGACTCCTAGCCTTGCCGGGGTCCGAGAGGCCCCTGCCCTGGTGCTGACTGTCCTTCGGAACACTGCTCCAGACCACCGGACACACAGCCAACGGGGTCCTTCCAGGAACTTCCAAACGGTCCCCCTCCAGACAGTCACCGCCGTCGCTGACCTTGCTGTTCTGGCCCTACACAAAGCTGGACCCTTCAGGCTTTGCACACTCTCTGCTCTGTCACCACTTCTTGCTTTCCTCCTTTTCCACTTTCACTTCTCTTACTGTCACTTGCTGTTTACTTTAGCCCAGCCTGGGCTACTCCTTCCACTTCCTCCTCCCTGACTGTTCTGCCTGGTTTCTCCCGCCTCCAGAACTGTGATCTCTTTGGTGGGCGGAGCCAACCGCCTGGCCCACCCCCTGGTGTGAATCATCAGCCTCTGGAGGAAGGCAACAAGGATTTTTGGTTCAGCTTAGGTGTGCCTACCTGGGATGTGGAGTGTGGTGGTGTTGTGACCTGTGTCCCCTGGCTTGCCCAGGGCGACACATTCCCCCTTAGCAAAATGCAGACCGTCCGCGGGCTGCCGTCCTACACCGGTTTTATTTTTCTGTAAAAAGGGGATAACAGGGTTAAACAAACAATAATAACATTTTTAATAACTTCTTCCCAAGACGGGAGGCACATTTTACTTTTAACGTTTCAACGGTATACGGTTACGGTTTCCGCTCTCTCCCACCCAAGTAACCTGGCCCTGATGCTGCCCCTAAAACCCAGGCAGCACCCCTTGACCCACAGTCCAGCACACGGTACCCGAGCGGGATCTGTCCTTCCCTCCAGAGGGTAGCCACCGGTTCCTTTGGTGGCTGGGCCCTGGCCTGCTCTGCTTAGGGCCCTCCCTCCAACCTGCCTCTCCGGAGACGGCATTGCGGAAAACGGTAACGGTAACCAACATATTTACAAGCCACTAACGTCTGTGGTTGCCCTGCAAGTTCACGGGCTTGTCCATGGATAGTTCCCATGCATTTTTAAACGGTCCCCACGGGGATAACGGTGCCGGCTCCAGCCGGTTGCAAATCACAGCAGACAATCAGGTGAACTTCGGATCATTTTCATTTTCATCATTTTTCAAACTTTTCAAACAAACAAACAGATGGTCCCAACGGGAACTGTGCAACGGCACTCCGCTGCCTTTTGCGGCTTAACAGTCCATTCCCACTCGTGGGGCTCTAGTGCCACCTTCACACGGTGCACCGCTCTGGACCCCAATGGTAGCTCGCTGCAGGCGATCTTCTTCCATATTCATGCGGGCATGCACATCCGCTCTACACCCCTCTCGGGCATCGATCTCCCTGCGCAGCTGCTGTTGCCGCCGCTCCCAGCCGGGAGCACTTTCTGTTTGCTCCGGTTCAGCGTGTGCGGGGGACGGACCCAGCCAGAGTCCCTCCGTGTCGGCTACGACCGGCACCTTCAGTAATGAGGGACCCCGCTGTGACATGGCCTCCTCTGCCTCCTGGCAGCTGCATCCCCGCCGTGCCTCCGGTGCATCTTTGCTGACGGGCTCAGCCTTTGGCTTCTTCCATAGAAGCGGTTCAAGTTGGTCATGAGCTTCTGCTGCAGGTCGGTCTGCCGGGGCGGATTGGCAGGGTACCGCTACCGGTGGTGGTGGTAGCGGGCCTAGTGGCGGGGCAGCAGCAGCTAACGCGGGTAGCGGGAGAGGCAGCAGGGTGAACGGGTGTAGGCCGGGCCCCTCAGCCGCAGCGGCCGATCCCTCGGGAATACAGGGACGTGGGTCTCTTACCCGTTCCTCCAAATCCTCCTCCACCTCGCATCTCCGCATAGCAGCCACCGCTTCCACCATGTCGGCCTCCCACTCCTCCAGGAGGAGCTGCATGCGGACTTGCAGACGGCTGCTTAGCTGGGCGATCCGGACTTCCACCCACGCCGCCATGCCGGGCGCGGGGACCACGGTGTTGTTGGTCGGACTCAGCATCTTTAGCAGCGGCCTCTTCCAGGAACCAGTCAATGGCCGCAGGGTCCTGGCGTCCCTGCTTCTATAGCCGCAGCTACATGCGGCCAGCCGCCATCGCGTCCCCCTTAGCTCTTTCCGGCCCCTCCTCTCTCGGGGCGGGGTTTTGGCCTTCGCGCCTCTACTGCTCGAGAAGACGCTCGAGCGGGAACTTTTCGCGCCAAAGATGGCGGCTTCTGAAATTTTCTTGCCGGATACCTCCGGCGGTAACAAGGCGCACCTCTACCAGACGGCAGAGCGGTAAGATCCTGTTCGTGACGCCAAATTGTCGCGGGCGGGGAGGAGGGTGTCAGCACACCGCGCTCACCCCTTCTGCTCGGGTCCGGCAGCTGCTCAGTGGTGGCTCGAGCTGTGGGCCGGATCCCGGGGTTCCTCGAGCGACACTCCTCGCCCGTGAGTGAAAGGGGGTTTGTTGTTGGGTGTGGGGGATTGTTATAGTTCGTGACACCACCCACGGTTGTGGTGATTGCACCACCGCTGCTCTGGGTGGGGATCCCGGGGATGGTGATGGGGAGCAGCCAGGTGTTGTGTTGCCCCTCCGTGGGTAGGGGTTGGTGATCCCGGGGCCCGGTGATGGTTTGTGAGGTGCAGGGCTTGGTGGGCGCAGGGACGCGGGGACAGCGCTGTGCCTTGCGGCACTGTGGTACTCACTCAGCCTGAGACGTGGACACAGTTTGTACGGTAAACCAAACGGCTGGTAGGACGGTCCCACAGACGGCTGCTTTGCTTTCCCGGTAGGTGACGGTGATGTCCCTCTTCCTTGCACCTGTATGTATGGTTGGTTGCGATGGGTCCCCACCGGTAACCCGCTCCTCGGCTTCAAGCTGGGCCGGAGGAGCACTACACTTTGCCCGCAGGCGCTGGCCCTCAGAGACTGGTGCCCTGGCGGTGGCGGTGCCTCTGTTGTACGGGTTGGGCTGTTGCCTTCAATCGGGACTTGGTTGTTGGGGGAATCTACGTCCCCTTCACTGACGGATTCGGCAAATTTGGCGACTCCTAGCCTTGCCGGGGTCCGAGAGGCCCCTGCCCTGGTGCTGACTGTCCTTCGGAACACTGCTCCAGACCACCGGGCACACAGCCAACGGGGTCCTTCCAGGAACTTCCAAACGGTCCCCCTCCAGACAGTCACCGCCGTCGCTGACCTTGCTGTTCTGGCCCTACACAAAGCTGGACCCTTCAGGCTTTGCACACTCTCTGCTCTGTCACCACTTCTTGCTTTCCTCCTTTTCCACTTTCACTTCTCTTACTGTCACTTGCTGTTTAATTTAGCCCAGCCTGGGCTACTCCTTCCACTTCCTCCTCCCTGACTGTTCTGCCTGGTTTCTCCCGCCTCCAGAACTGTGATCTCCTTGGTGGGCGGAGCCAACCGCCTGGCCCACCCCCTGGTGTGAATCATCAGCCTCTGGAGGAAGGCAACAAGGATTTTTGGTTCAGCTTAGGTGTGCCTACCTGGGATGTGGAGTGTGGTGGTGTTGTGACCTGTGTCCCCTGGCTTGCCCAGGGCGACACAAAAGCAAGCAAAATGGGGATTAGAGTTAGAATTAGAGTAGGACAGTTATACTTACCGAGTCTCCACATGGCTGTCACACTGCTTCTGCGTCCGCTCATTAGCTCTCATGCATATTCACTGCTTCCCCCGCCCACCCTCTGTGACAGCGTCTTTGATTGCTTGCAATCAGACTACTGGTTTGCCAGCGTCTGTAATTGGTTGCAATCAAACTGCCGGCATATGTGATTGTTGTGGAATGTAAAAATAAATAACCTATTGGAAAAAAATGGTGTAGGGTCCCATATATTGATACCCAGCAAATATAAAGCATATGGCTACAGGCTGAAGTCCCCAGCTGTGTGCGTTATCTTGGCTGTGAATCAAAATACAAGGGACCCAATGTGGTGTTTTTTAAGTTATTTAAATAAATAATTAAAAATAAGGCTTGTGGTCCCCCCAATATTGATACCCAGCCAAAATAAAGCAGACAGCTGGGGGCTGGTATTATCTGTGACCCCAAGTCTACCAAAGCCTCGCTCTTGGCCTTGATGGATGACTTCACTCTTCTGCAACAATATGACAGGTTGCTCTGTGCTCATTTAACCACTTTATAACAGAGAAATGTTTAAACAAAATTTGATCCAGCTTACCTCCGCCTGACATTCAAATGTTGAGCACAGAAACCGGTTCTGCCACGGCCGTTTAAACATCCAGGAAAAAATATATATTCTGGCTCCAAATAGTGGATAATATTTATTTTTATTTTTATTTTAAACTGCAATAGAGACACAACCTAGTTGACCCCGGTGGCATCACTGCCTTTGTGTCTGTATAGCACTTTAAAATAAAAATAAAAATAAATATTATTCACTGTTTCTGTAGCGCCCCTGAAGCCATCAGAGAGCTACAAGGTACTGCATCCCCACCAGGATGCAGGGCCTACCCCCTAGGGACCCAGAAGACCAGTGCCGGTAAAAACCAAACACTCCAGTTAATCCCTGTTTTCCACAAAATTCCCCATAGACTGTTACCAGGCTAGGGTTGGATCAATGGATGGCCACCTAGAGGTGGAGCCAATCCAGTCCACTAGACGACCAGGTGGGAGTGGCAGACAGTGGACAGAGAGACAGTGAGTAGTTAGTAGTAGTGAGTAGTGAGTAGTGACAGAGAGAGAGGAAGGACTGTCAAGAGAGCGAACACTGACCTGAGGGCCCAGGTGGTTAGTTGCCGGTGGAGTACTACGCACCAATGGGGTACAGAATCCTAGGTCAGGCAAACGCTCCAGGCAGACCTGCCTGATAAAATCTAGACACTGAGGGGACCATCAAGGACCTCACTGACCTTGAAGTTTGGGACAAAGTAGCAACGGAAGAACTGAGGACAGAACCAGAGACTCCGATCCCACAGGGTTCACGCTACCGTCCTACGGACAGCTGTAGATGACAACCAGGAGGAGACCCCAGCTTCTCCAAGCCACAGGGACCCACCAACCAAAGATGGGTGCAGGGGAAAGAAGCCACCTGGTCACTAAACCACCACTGGGTCAAAGGGAACCTGCAGTTGAGACCAGCCGGCCTCGGGTGACCAGTACCAGCTTGCAGTGAGTAAAAGAACCAGTTACACTAAAACCCCTTGTGTGGCCTATCTTCTTTCAACACCCTTTCAACATCTTTCAGCATCTGCATCACCTATCCTCTGGGGCCCGGCAATGCTTGCGGAGGGCCTAACATCCAGGCTGCCACTAACACCAACCCCAGTAGTGAAAACTGTGCAGTGGTGACTCCATCCTCATAGCCACAACACCGCAAGTGGCATCACGTGTGAACATTCAAATTCCCTGTAAATATTATTATTATTATTATTATTTATTATTATAGCGCCATTTATTCCATGGCGCTTTACAAGTGAAAGAGGGTATACGTACAACAATCATTAACAGTACAAGACAGACTGGTATAGGAGGAGAGAGGACCCTGCCCGCGAGGGCTCACAGTCTACAGGGAATGGGTGATGGTACAATAGGTGAGGACAGAGCTGGTAAATATTCCCCCCTTTTAAAAAGCACCCAGGGCACAGGACCGGGCGATGGCCACCAAAGGGACATTCCCCAGTTATACGCCGGGATCGAGTACCCCATAACCCTGGGCGACACATTTGGAGCTGGAATATATATTTTTTCTTAGAGCAATTTTTAATTTATGGACTCTTGTTTTTACTCCTTTTTTTCCAAGAATCAATTTTTTTTATCTTTCCATCATTTTAGCCATATGTGGGCTTTTGTATTAAAGGGGCTGTCCACTACATGTGAGTAATCAACAGGAAGTGAGCGTCCACCGCAGCTCCCACTTCCTGTTCAGTTCTCAAATGTCAAAAAGTGGGGACAATGGGATTGGCGTTGATCAGGCACAGAAGTCACGTGATGTCACAACCTCACACGATCCCCGGCAACTCGAGCGTCAACACCGCTGGAGCTATACCAACAGTGCAGGTAAAAAAACCCTCAAAATAAGAATAATATGAATATATACCCTACTGTAACTAAATAAAAGCATAGTGCATAGAAATGAAAATAGGGTTAGGTATTCTCCCACTTTGGGTACACCTTGTCGCTGTGGGATGGCTTTACGCTTTTTTGATCAAAAATAGTGTTTACTAAGTTCCCTATGTTTATTTCTATGCACTATGCTTTTATTTAGTTACAGTAGGGTATATGTTCATATTATTCTTATTTTGGCCTTTGTTTGTCTCCTGGCCACTGTGAACATGCACTTATAACATGCATGTGTGCCAACTCACACTCTGACTCATTTTTTTGTTTTTTCAACAGTGGAGGTCAGTATAAACTTTTTTATTTTAATGGGGCCAAACATGGGAAATGAGAAGTAGTTGTTTTAGTAGTGGACAACCCCTTTAAGGGGTACTTTGTACGCTGCGACATCGCTAGCCGATTGTAGCGATGCCATGCGCGATAGTCCCCGCCCACCGTCGCAGATGCGATATCTTGTGATAGCTGCCGTAGCGAACATTATCGCTACAGCAGCTTCACACGCACTTACCTGCCCTGCGACGTTGCTCTGACCGGCGACCCGCCTCCTTCCTAAGGGGGTGGGTCGTGCAGCATCACAGCAACGTCACACGGCAGCCGTCCAATAGAAGCGGAGGGACGGAGATGAGCGGGACGTAAACATCCCGCCCACCTCCTTCCTTCCTCATTGCAGGCGGGACGCAGGTAAGAAGATGTTCCTCGCTCCTGCGGCTTCACACACAGCGATGTATGCTGCCGCAGGAACGAGGAACAACATCGCACCTGTCGCTGCAGCGAAATTATGGAAATGACCGACACTACACAGATCACCGATTTTCGACGCTTTTGCGATCGTTTATCGGTGCTTCTAGGCTTTACACGTTGTGCGTCACTTTCGATTTGACCCCGACGAGATCGCAGTAGTGATTTCGCAACGTGCAAAGTACCCCTAAGAGTTGTAGTTTTGAATTATATCATTCACTTTACCAAATAATTCGTTGAAAAAAAGAAAAAACCTACAAGTTGTGAGAAATAGTAACAAAAAACTAAATTCTGCCATTGTTTCTTGACTTTTGTTTTTACAATATTCCTCTTATGGTAAAAAAATTACCTGGCAACATTGTTAAGGTGTTACCAAACTTGTGTAGTTTTATTTTAATATGTTGTAATTGCAAACCCCTCCCCAAAACTTTGTACAAAAAAAATGTTTGGTTCGTGTCACCATTTCTGAGATCCCTTACTTTGATGCTGGGCTGTGATATGCGGTGAATGTGTGACAGAATGGGCAACAGAGCTATTTAGAAAAAGCCTTCTGTCTCATCTTTAGAGGCAGAGTCCAGTGTTACTCTGAGGTAGCAGACTTCAGGTACAAGGGAAAGCAAGATGATGAGTTCGGAGCTTTAGAAAGTGAGATGAGAAGAAGGAGGTTATGGCTGGTAGACACTGGATTCTGGAAAGCAGATAGGTGACGTCTGGGCCAGAGAGGTAGATCTCAGAATTGTCAGTGTATAGGTTGTACTAGAAGTCATGGAACTTTATGATTTGTCCCAGGCCAACGGTATAAACGGAGAAGAGTAGGGGTTCCAAGACAGCCTTGAGGGACTGCGACAGATCAGCAGAAAATGCTGATCTTCTGTGATTATCGACGCTCAACCAGCATTCACAGGAACTAAAGGGGTCATCAGCGGACCTTGGCTGTTATGACAACCCATCAGCACCCTGTGATCACATCATGAGGCCGTTGATGAGAGCGGGGAATGATAAGGTCTTTGCTGGTGAGATTAACAGTAGAATTTAACTAGTTAACAGGCGCAGGTAGATCAGAGATCCACCCACGCCTGTTAGAGGCACATGTTGACTGATCAGATCAGCCGACATGTGTGGCGAATCATGTGGGCTCGACAAAGGGATAGACACTACCTTTGGCACACCGGTACATCCAAAGTCGTGAAGGGGGCTAACAAAAATAAATTTAACACAAAAACTTGACTTTAAGAATAGGTAATTTTTTCCCCTTTAAAGATATTTTACTCAGATCTTCAATTGCAGATGGCTTATTATCGAATTTGAGGTCTGTAGTACTTTTATTTGACCCATTTTCCTCCTAGACTTTGCCACGGCCGGCAATAATTTTCGTAAACAAAGTAGCTCACAAATGTACTAACAGGAGGAAAAGTCAATATTTTTCAAGGAATTAATGCATTAGAACAATAGATGGCACACGATCAGCGAACTAAATAGGTTTATTCCAAACGGTACAACCATCAGCGTGAAGGATCGCATTCCTTACAGATATCATTTTCTGCTGGAACAGCATATTCACATAACATAAGTTCTTAATCATATCCCACGTTGTATTTTTCCTCCAGGAGGTAATTCATTATGTCAGGCTTTGCTTAACGTCCCGGTAGTAATATTTCCATATTTAAGCATGAAATAACCTTTATAAATTACCAATAATGCACTTACTCCTGCCATTCCCCAAAAGTAGGCCAATTATTTTCTTTGCAACACTGGTCATAAATTTGATTCCCCCATATAAATTATGCAGAGACAGTTTCCAGATCTACATGTAATTCAGACTTTCCTTCAATGTTAAATTAAGAGAAGGATTCATTATTCTCAAGATTGATTGACCAAGATTGGCTTATGTGACAGCAGATAATCTTCCTTGGCATCCTCTATATGGATTTTGAAAAGGGGTTTAGCATTGAAGGATGACACTCTACAACTCTTATCATCGCCTGTCCCCAGGCTGAAAAAATTGCAAATGGTATGTGTTTTTTTTTTAAATATTAATTATTTATTTAATATTTATTTTAGTTATTTTTTTATGTATTTATTTTATTAATTATTTAACAAAAATAATAATTACTTTTCTATTTTATTTATTTTTACTTTTTAATAGAGTTACAAGCCCAAAAACAAAGCTCCAACGTAATTATTACTATACTAGAAGGTGGCCCGATTCTACGCATCGGGTATTCTAGAATTTACGTATTGTGTAGTTCATGTATGATTTT
Organism: Anomaloglossus baeobatrachus; assembly: GCF_048569485.1. Classification (NCBI taxonomy): domain Eukaryota; kingdom Metazoa; phylum Chordata; class Amphibia; order Anura; family Aromobatidae; genus Anomaloglossus; species Anomaloglossus baeobatrachus. Next base: position 185,390,198 of record NC_134361.1, read on the forward strand.
TGTTATATATATATATATATAGATGTTGTTGTGTGTAGTTACCAAGTGTTTGTGTAGGGCGCTGTACATGTTCTGGGTGTTGTCTGGGTGAGATGGGGGGTGAGAGCAGTGTTGTTTGTGTGTTGCGTTGTTTCCGTGCGAGCGGGGGATGGGGGACGGGGGGGTGGGGGGGGGGAGTACAGTACTCACCTCCGTGACAGCCGTGTCAGTTCGGGGAATGCGCGGGGGGGGAGAGGGGGGGGGGAGTACAGTACTCACCTCCGTGACAGCCGTGTCAGTTCGGGGAATGCGCAGGGGGAGGTGGGCGGGGCCAGAGCTAGCGTGCGTTGCGTGAGGGGGGCGGGGCGTGGCCGAATTGCCAATGCCTGCAGGGTGCCGGGGCGAGAGGCCAATCTGTGGGGGGGGGGCGGAGCCTGGGCGAGCGGCTGGCCAATCCGTGTGGGGGCGCAGCCTGGGCGAGCGGCCAATCTGTGTGGGGGGGCGGGGCCATGGCGAGCCCAGCGGCCAATCAGCTTTGTGTCACCGTAAGGACACAATTTTGGAGCATGACAGACAGACAGACAGACAGACAGACAGACAGACAGACAGAATAAGGCAATTATATATATACTAGAAGGTGGCCCGATTCTACGCATCGGGTATTCTAGAATTTACGTATTGTGTAGTTCATGTATGATTTTTGTTATATATATATATAGATGTTGTTGTGTGTAGTTACCAAGTGTTTGTGTAGGGCGCTGTACATGTTCTGAGTGTCGCGGGGGGTGAGAGCGGTGTTGTATGTGTGTTGCGTGTGTTGCGTTGTTTGTGGAGCGCTGTGTGTCTGTAGCGTTGTGTGTGTGTGTGTGTGTTGTGCGGTTTGTGTGGGTGTGGTGTGTTTTGGGGGGAGGTATGTTTTGAGCAATGTGTGTGTTGTGCAGTATGTGCGTATATTTGTGTGTGCAGCGTTGTCTGTGTGGGTGTCTGTGTAGGGCGTTGTTTGTGATTCCTAGTGTGTGTGTGTTGTGCAGTGCGCGTGTGTGTGTGTGTTGGGGGGAGGTGTGCACCTCCCATCGTGCTCCACCCGCCATGCTGCGCACTTGCAAACGTGCTCCATCCGCCATGCTGCGCACTCCTAAACGTGCTCCATCCGCCATGCTGCGCACTCCCAAACGTGGTCCATCCGCCATGCTGCGCACTTCTAAACGTGCTCCATCCGCCATACTGCGCACTCCCGATCGTGCACCATCCGGCATGCTGCGCACTCCCAAACGTGCTCCATCCGCCATGCTGCGCACTCCCAAACGTGCTCCATCCGCCATGCTGCGCATTCTCAAACGTGCTCCATCCGCCATGCTGCGCACTCCCAAACGTGCTCCAGTGCGCAGTATGGCGGATGGAGCACGTTTGGGAGTGCGCAGCATGGCGGATGGAGCACGTTTGGGAGTGCGCAGCATGGCGGATGGACCACGTTTGGGAGTGCGCAGCATGGCGGATGGACCACGTTTGGGAGTGCGCAGCATGGGGGATGCAGCACGATGGGGAGTGCGCAGTATGGCGGATGGAGCACGTTTGCTCAGCCTCTCTCCTTCCAGCCTCCCTCAGCATCAGCCTCCCCTCCTCAGCCTTCCTGAGGATCAGCCTCTCTCGTCCCAGCCTCCTTCCTCCCAGCCTTCCCATCCCAGCCTCCTTCAGCATCAGCATTCCCCTCTTCCCTATGATCAGCCTCTCTGCTCCCAGCCTCCTCCAGCACGGCCTGGTCCTCTGCCGACACTCACACACCGGATCGCATCCACTCACACACACACCCGATCGCATCCACTCACACACACACCCGATCGCATCCACTCACACACACACCCGATCGCATCAACTCACACACACACCCGATCGCATCCACTCACACACACCCGATCGCATCCACTCACACACACCCGATCGCATACACTCACACACACCCGATCGCATCCACTCACACACACCCGATCGCATACACTCACACACACCCGATCGCATACACTCACACACACCCGATCGCATCCACTCACACACACCCGATCGCATCCACTCACACACACCCGATCGCATCCACTCACACACACAGACACTGACGATATCGCACTTACGCGCTCATACTCACAACATCCGGGGATATCACATGCTTCTGGCCATGTGATCCTCCGTCAGGTCCTGGAAGATCACAACAGCACATTTTCGCCGCCGAGAAGCAAGCGATATCCCAGGATGTTGTGAGTATGTGGATGCGATGTGAGGTGTGTGTGAGGTGTGTGTGAGGTGTGTGTAAGAGTGAGTGTGAGTGTGATCTGATGTGTGTGTATGTTTGTGTGTGTGCGTGTGGATCTTCTGGCGCAGCAGGACCTTGATGGGCTTGATACCAACGTATCCACACCACTCCCACCACTGCCGTGCGAGCGGGGGCCGGGGGGGGGAGGGGGGGGGGGAGGGAGTACAGTACTCACCTCCGTGACAGCGCTTGTAACCATGCGAGCATGGTTAGCAACGTATCCACACCAGTCCTGTGCGAGCGGGGGCGGGGGCGGGGGCGGGGGGGGAGGGGGGGGGGGTGGGCAGGGAGTACCGTACTCACCTCCGTGACAGCCGTGTCAGTTCGAGAAATGCGCGGGAGGAGGGAGGGGGTGGGGCCAGAGCTAACGTGCATTGCGTGAGGGGGGCGGGGCGTGGCGTGGCCGAATTGCCAATGCCTGCAGGGTGCCGGGGCGAGAGGCCAATCTGTGGGGGGGGCGGAGCCTGGGCGAGCGGCTGGCCAATCCATGTGGGGGCGCAGCCTGGGCGAGCGGCCAATCCGTGTGGGGGGGCGGGGCCATGGCGAGGCCAGCGGCCAATCAGCTTTGTGTCACCGTAAGGACACAATTTTGGAGCATGACAGACAGACAGATAGACAGACAGACAGACAGACAGACAGACAGACAGAATAAGGCAATTATATATATAGATATATATATATATATATACATATATATATATATATATATACACACATTAATATTATAACTGGCTAGGCATTGACAAGGCAAGACAATGTTGTAAAACAATAAAATAATGTCAAAAACAGCAACTTTAAAATGGTATTTAAAAACATAAAAAAGTTTAATAACGTCCATTTCCCCAGAATCTAAAAGTATTAAAAAACGCTTACTTTTTTTATTATAATTGCATACTTTTATATTTATCCCATACAATAAACACTAAAATGGCTAAAAAAAAATCACAATGGCAAAATTGCTCTTTTTATCTCCACCAAAAAATTAAATAAAAAGAGATTAAAAAAGTTATATAACTCCAAAATAAAATGAATAAAAACTATAGTTAACGCTAGCAAAAAAACAATGCCTTATCTGACTATATAGAACAAAAATAAGCACTGAGAATATTGAGACTGAAATCAATTTTTTTGAAAATTGTTTTTGAAACAAAAATGTATATACATAAATTTGGTATTCCAAGAAAAGAGAAAAAGTCCAGCTCACCAACCGTCCTGCTGATAATATCCAATTCCTGCGCACGGAATATGGCTAGGCAGCCGTACAATTATAGAAAAAAGCAGCAAATTTCCAGCGCCAGGAGAAGCTTAATTAAAAATCCACTTTATTATGAAAAATAAAATAAAAAACAGCAGGTACAGCATATGTCGGATGGCTTACAGAACAACGCGTTTCGACGCTCAGGTCTTAATCATGTTCATGTTCTGAGAACATGATTAAGACCTGAGCGTCGAAACGCGTTGTTCTGTAAGCCATCCGACATATGCTGTACCTGCTGTTTTTTATTTTATTTTTCATAATAAAGTGGATTTTTAATTAAGCTTCTCCTGGCGCTGGAAATTTGCTGCTTTTTTCTAAATTTGGTATTGGTATTACCATAACCGAACTGACGATTAAAACAAAGTTACAATTTATTTTTGCCACAAAGCAAACAATCTGGAGAGAATAGGAGCACAAATAGTGTCTTATCAGTGTTAAAGAAGAGTAGGATAGAAGTTACAGGCTCCCCTGTGCCGCTTGTGTGTAGCCACAAGCATCAATGAAGGCATCAGAAAATGTTGGCTGCTGCAGCACCCCTGTGTGGATTAAGAAGCTGGAGAAGAATGGGGTCTACGCCACTCGGCCCGGTAGAGAGACCAATAAGGGGGGGAATCAAAGTGATTCTATTAGTCAACGCATTTCAGCGAGAACTCTCGCCTTTTTCAGGACAAATGCCATGTAGAGAGACCAACAAGGATGGAATTCAAGTGATTTTATTAGTCAACGCATTTCAGTGAGAACCTTCGCCTTCATCAGGACAAATACCATGTAGAGAGAAAAATAAGGGTGGAATCCAAGTGATTTTATTAGTCAATGGGATTCAGTGAGAACCCTCGCCTTGATCAGGACAAATGCCATTTAGAGAGATCATCAAGGGTGGAATCCCAGTGATTTTATTAGTCAACGCGTTTCAGAGAGAACCCTCACCTTCATCAGGACATATGCCATGTAGAGAGACCAACAAGGGTGGAATCCAAGTGATTTTATTAGTCAATGGGATTCAGTGAGAACCCTCGCCTTCACCAGGACAAATGCCGTGTAGAGAGACCAACAAGGGTGGAATCCAAGTGATTTTATTAGTCAATGGAATTCAGTGAGAACCCTTGCCTTCACCAGGACAAATGCCGTGTAGAGAGACCAACAAGGGTGGAATCCAAGTGATTTTATTAGTCAACGTGTTTCACCAAGAACCTTCGCCTTCATCAGGACAAATGCCATGTAGAGAGACCATCAAGGGTTAAATCCAAGTGATTTTATTAGTCAACACGTTTCAGTGAGAACCCTTGCCTTCATCAGGACAAATGCTGTATAACTTTTTATACAACAAGGGTGGAATCCAAGTGATTTTATTAGTCAACAAGATAAAATCCATATACGTGATTTTGTCCTGATGAAGGCGAAGGTTCTCGCTGAAATGCGTTGACTAATAAAATCACTTGGATTCCATGCTTGTTTGCTTCTCTATACAGCATTTGTCTTGATGAAGGCAACGGTTCTCGCTGAAACCTGCTCACTAATAAAATCACTGGGATTCCACCCTTGTTGGTCTCTCTACATGGCAGCGCGGCATAGCCCCCATTCTTCTCCAGCTTCTTTTTTGCCGCAAACTGAGTGTCGTAAAAACAAAACAAAAAATATTGGGAACGTTTCCAAATCTTTTTCAATTCCACCCTATTTTAATTTTGTTCCCTCCTGTTTTTCATCACATGATATAGCAAAGTGAATCTTGTTATTTAATTCTATAGCTGGTCATGGAAGAAGACAAGTCCTTAGGTGGCCAGGTAAGGCCGGTTTCACACATCCGGCTTTTTGCCGTTTTGCCGGATCCGGCGCTCTCCCGTACAGTTAATACAGTACAATGACAGCGCAACAAGCGCCGGTCACATGCTATCATGTGACCGGCGCATGTGACCCGGAAGTTACAGCGCTGTCATTGTACTGTATTATCTGTACGGGAGAGCGCCGGATCCGGCAAAATGGCAAAAAGCCGGATTTGTGAAACCGGCCTAATGGGTCTTTAAAGGCAAGTAGGAAAAAACAAAAGTAACAAAATAAGGAATATGGTATCCCTGAGGAGTTAAAGTGTACCCCAATTTATACAGAAAGATGATTATAGTCCAGGAGTTTCCAGTTTCCTCTAGATTTGTTTTTCTAAATGTTTTCATTACCGATTCTGCCATCAATAGTAGTACTGATCTGTGGTCGTCCATGTAATTTGAATATACGACTCTAAAAAATTCTCTCTCAGAATTGCTGCAGAAATGCACTGGAAGATCCTTTAAACTCAAATGGACCAGTGCAATTGTGGATAGGTTAAAGGGGTACCATACAAAAAATAAAATAAAACCTCACTATAAAGGCTGCTTTACACGCAACGACATCGCTAACGAGATATCGCTGGGGTCACGGAATTCGTTAGCGACGTCGTTGCGTGTGACACTTACGAGCGATCACAAATACTCACCAAATCATTAATTGTTGACACGTCGTTTATTTCCCACAGATCGTTGCTCGTTTGGGACACAGGTTGTTCATCGTTCCTGAGCCAGCACACATCTCTACGTGTGACACCTCAGGAACGACGAACAACAACGTTCCTGCGTCCTCCGGCAACGAAGTGGGAGTGACGTTCTTGCGGCTGCTCTCCGCTTCTATTGGACGCCTGCCGTGTGACGTCACTGTGACGCCGCACGAACCGCCCCCTTAGAAAAGAGGTTGTTCGCCGGCCACAGCGACGTCGTTATGCAGGTAAGTACGTGTGACGCGTACCTCCAATATTGTTCGCCACGGGCAGCAATTTGCCCGTGACGCACAAACGACGGGGGTGGGTGCGATCGCTAGCGATGTCGCAGCGTGTAAAGCGCCCTTAACTGTTGGATGAGAAAATATATTCAAATGTAATTAAATTCTACTTCAATTTTTTTAAAAAATCTACATATGCCAAAATGTAGATTTTTTAGTAATTTGCTTCTGCGCAGCCACTAGCTTTCATATTTCCGGGCCAAAAAATGCTATAAAAAGTTAAAAAAAATCCTTACCGCTAACTTCTCTGACCCCTCTGCTTTCCTGTTACCAGTCCGGTCTTTACCGCATTTTCTGATTGCCGCCATTAGTGCTGAAATCCCCCGGATGGTTCTGTGCATGAAGGGATTTCATTGAGAGTGCCGATCAGGATATGTGGCGAGGACCGGACCAAGGACGGTAAGGATTGGAGAGGCCAGACAGTGGAGAGGTGGGAATAGGGATTTTTTTTCATTTTTTTAGATCTTACGTTTATTATGTTCTGGGGTTTAGAGAGAATCCAAAGCATAATGAGGAACATTATTAGTGGAAATAAAAATAAAAATTCCATATGAACACATAAATTTGTATTTTACCTAATCCGCTCATCCCTAGTGCTAAGGTATATATGGAGCCTTAGAATATATGCCTTTTGAACTGCATTACTGTCATATAGACTATGCTTATAAATAAAGCTCTCAGTGCATTTTAATCAAATTGTGGCCTATCTGCCACTGACAAGTTGACATATTTTAATGGGAACCTGCATTAATAGAATTGTCTCTCTACAAATATAAAGAGGACCTGTCACCAGTTCAAATGTAGCCAGTTTTTGCTCTATTATTTTTGCTGGTTGGCTAGGCATGTGTTTTGTTTTTTATTTTTATTTGCCATATGGTTCCTTTTAATTTAGTTCAAATTTTGATGGTATTTATGAAGGGGCGTGACTCACGGAGTAATAATGCAGACAAACCTAAATATACGCCCTTGAGGATCCTGTAAGACTCACCCAATTCTAAAGAACATAAAAATTAGCACTAAATAAAAAGGTCCATATTTCTGGAACTGTATGGTGAATTTAAGAAAGAAGGGTCAGAAGCAGGAATACAATAACAGGGAAAAGTGTCCACTTTTGACCTAGTGACAAGCCATTTTTAAAGGCCACATAGAATAGAGCTAGAAAAATAGTTTATTGAAGGCAAGCAGAGTAAGGACATGGATTACTAGAACCATGTCCTGTGGTCTGATGAGACTAAGCTCAACTTATTTGGTTCAGATGGTGTCAAGCGTGTGTGGCATCTCCAGGTGAGGAGGACAAAGACAAATGTGTCCTTCCCACAGTCAAGCATGGTGGTGGGAGAGTCATGGTTTGGGGCTGCATGAGTGCTGCCGGCTGTGGGGAGCTACAGTCCATTGAGGGAACCATAAATGCCAACATGTACTGTGGCCAGGTTTCTCCAGACCTAAACCCTTTTGAGCATCTGAGGGACCTCCTCAAATGGAAAGTGGAGGCGCACAAGGTCTCTAACATCCACCAGCTCCGTAATGTTGTCATGGAAGATGGAAGAGGATCCAGAGGCTCCTGTGAAGCGCCACTGAACTCCATGTCCAAGAGAGTTAAAGCAATGCTTGAAAACAATGGTGGCCACACAAAATATTTACACCTTAACAATTTGTCTATTTTCATTTAGGGGTATACTCACTTTTTTTGCTAGCGGTTTAGATAGTAATAGCTGTGTTGGTGGGCGCGTCATTGGGTTATTTAGAGGGCACCACATTTACACTGTTATACAAGCTGCACAATGACTATTGTACATTGTATCAAATTCGATCTTCAGTGTTGTTCCAAAAATAAAAATAAATATTTCCAAAAATGTTAGGAGTGTACTCACTTTTGTGTCATACTTGTGTGTGTATTTATATATAATGTTTTTAAACATAGATAGAAGATGCTGTATTTTTCATTGTATAAGACGCATCGGATTATAAGACCCACCCCAAATATAGAAATATAAAAAGGTAAAAAAAAGAAAATGGGGTCTGTGTTATACTCCGGTGTTTTCTTACTGGAGGAGCAAGCAGCAGTGGTGGAGTGGAGTCACAAGAGGCAGGGGCGGTGCTGGTGGGGTTTTACGGGGGGGACCGGCAGATTAGGACCAGGGGGTATATATCCCAATCGCCAGTCGGGGCCTACCGTGCTCCAGATGACAAAGGAGCAGCTGGCACCCTGTGGGTTAGGCGGAGACTATAGAACTGGATGGCTCTGAGATAACCCAGGGAACCGGTCATGTGTGTAGTGACACATCAGACCAGACGACAACCCAGTTAGCGTTTCGGGGGAATTGGCGCAACCCCGACCACGTGTGCAGGGAAGACGTCAGGCCGGATGGGGACCAGGTAGTGTTGACCGAGAAGACCACTGTGACAGGGCCCTGTCGGCCACGTGTGTCAGACACGACAGGCCAAGCGGTCCTCCGATTAGCGTTTCTGGTCACTACTAGAATGGCCACGTGTGTAGAGGACACGTCAGGCCAAGATATCACACCAGTAGCGTTGACTGGGAAGCAAAGGAGGATAATAGGTACACACACCCAATCCTGGAACACCCTGTTAACTCCACAGGAGTCCTGGGATATGCTTTCCGTGCGCGTAGGAGGCACAACCGGACAGGTGGCACAACAGGTGCGTTGTCCGTGTGCGTAGAGGACACTCTCAGACAGGTGACACAGCAGGTATGCTGTCCGTGTGCGTAGGAGGCACAACTGGACAGGTGACGCAGCAGCCGCAGCCCAGTTAACGCCACTGGACAGCTATAGCACAACAGGAACAGTAGCAAGGAAGCACGGCGCCTGACCCTCATGTGCTGAGCCACAAATCTTGGCGTGACAGGCACCGTTCGCCTAGCCCTACCTATCGCTTCCAACAAGGCTTATGCCACCATGAATTCTGAGTGAAGACTGCGCACCTCCATGTTGTCTCCAGCTCCTTTTATAACCTGGGTCCACCCCAAACCCAGGGTGGAACCACCAAGGTCCAATTGCAGAGTGCCATATCATCAGCGACGTCACCAGCGGCCTATCCGGAACCGCCACGTCATTGATGACCTCATGGCAGCCACGCCTCAAACACTTCACCAGTCATCGTCTGACAACCAATGGTGAGGTACCAGATCATAGGGGCGGGCATCTGCGAGCCAGTCCGGAGTTGCCATGTCATCAGGACACCTGACACCCTCTGCCCTATCAGGGCCTGCCACCTCACAGACATGCTCAGTGAGGTCCTTACTGGACCTAGCCTCTGATGCACTAAGTGCCTGAGCATGCTCAGTAGCCTGAACAACAGACTCAGAAATCAGACTATCTGCCTGAGCATGCTCAGTAGGCACATCCCAGAACTTAGACACAGCATGAAGTCCAAGTACCTGTGCAAAAAGGCTGTTAGGATTAATTGTGGGAGCATGCTAAGTAACCTGAACTGAGGACTTAGTCTCAAAAATGACACAATCAGGCTGAGCATGCTCACTAGGAAAAACACCGGGCTTAGACTCTGGCTGGGGTAAATCGGCGCGCACATGCGCACTAGCCACCTCTCCACTCTTAGACATGGTGGAAGAAGCAGCCAACTGGATGACCCGAGGCACGGCCAAGAACGGCAGCCAGCGCCTGGGCGCAACAGGAACCGCAGCAGGCTGCTTGCGGCTATAGCGGCGCCGGTTCGTAACATGGGGTCTGTGCTGGCAGCGGTGGGGTCTGTGCTGGCAGCGGTCGGGCTGTGCTGGCAGCAGAAGTTGTGTTGGCAGCAGAAGCTATGCTGGCTGTGTGGAGGAGGCTGGTGCGGCGGGTGTCCCAGATGCTTTGTCGGGAGTGCGGGCTTCAAAGAGATGGCGCCCAGAGCGGCGCGTGCGCAGATTGAGCTCTCAGCTCAATGACAAAATCTTGAGCCGAGAGCTCCATCTGCGCATATGCCGATTCCTGGTGCCATCATTTGAAGCCAGAGTGTCTGGAACACTCACCCCACCGCTCTGCTCCACACAGCCACCACAGCCCGCACAGTCAGACAGACAGCCAGCCAGCCAGTCAGCCACCCACCTGCACAGCTAGCTGGCTGCCTGCGTAGAGAGGCAACCAGCCAGTTGCCCGCACAGACAGGCAGCCAGCCAGCCACTCACACAGCCAGCCGCCCACAGAGAGAGGAGGCCGGGCACCAGCACAGAGAGTCGCCCGCACAGAGAGGCAGCCAGCCAGCCGACTGCACAGCCAGCTGCCAGCAAAGAGAAGTGGCCGGTTCCCACATAGAGAGCTGCCCGCACAGAGAGACAGTCAGCTGCACAGAGAGGCAGCCGCTCGCACACAGAGTCGCCCGCACAGGGACGCAGCTGGCCGCTCGCACTGACAGTAGACCCCACAGACAGCTACCCACACAGCCCCTGTGCTATTTCTCCATCTCCTGGTAAGCTATATCTGGATTTTAAGATGCACCCCTCATTTTCCTCCCAAATTTTTGGGAGGAAAAGTGCGTCTTATAATCCAAAAAATAACTTAGATAGATGGATAGATAGATAGATAGATAGATAATGGATAGATAATGGATAGATAGATAGATAGATGTGCTTGCGTTCCCCTACCGTGGAGGCTATTATCACCTACATACTTCTTAATTTGCTGACCATTATTAATACAATATGATGAGTTTTGTGAACAGCTTTTATTATTGGTATTGTCGTTTATATCCAAAGGAAAAATAAAATATTAATGCCAATCTTTGTAATTTTAGATAAAAAAGCCCATTCTGCTGTTTCTTACAGCAATACAGGGGACATTAAATTTTCATAGATCATTTATTTTTTATAGATACCATTCACTATGAAGGTAGTGCAATACCCAATAAAGCGTCTCATTGCCACAAAATAGAATGCCATGTAATGTATAATCATCAATATACTATATTTTGTGATAGTTGTACATTGCACTGAATAGTAGCATTAAGCTGCATTAATACTGTATGTGAGGGCATCTTATTACATAGGGAACCTGGAGAGCACAGGCGTCAGGAATCAATTGGACTGGGTTTTAAGATACAAGGCTAGTGCAGTGAAAAACATTATTGCCCTTGATGAAAAAAAGCCTAGCTAAATGTAACATTCGCAGTCAGTGTAGGGGCAGTGAGCGGGGTCAGTGGACTCACTGGACCACAGGGGGGACCCGGGCTTACCCTTTCCCTTAACTAATGTGGGCGTCACACGAGGCGATCTATCGTGCGATAGATCGTCGGGGTCATGGTTTTTGTGACGCACATCCGGCTTCGTTGGCGACGTCGTCCAGTGTGACACCTACAAGAGATCGCAAATCGGTGACAAATCGTGTACTCGTCGTTTATTTTTAAAAAATCGTTTATTTTACTTTGCGCCGGTTGTTCATCATACCCGGGGTAGCACACATCGCTGTGTGAGACACCCCGGGAATGATGAACAGCAGCTTACATGCTTCCCGCGGCTCCCGGCGGCAATGCTGAAGGAAGAAGGTTGCCGGGATGTTTACGTCCTGCTCATCTCCGCCCCTCCGCTTCTATTGGCCGGCCACGGTGTGACGTCACTGTGACGCCGAACGTCCCACCCCCTTCAGGAAGTAAATGTTCGCCGCCCACAGCGACGTCGCTCAGCACGTAAGTACGTGTGATGGGGGTTAAACGACTTTGTGCGACATGGGCATCGATTTGCCCGTGACGCACAAACGACGGGGGCGGGTACGATCGCTCGTGCAATCGCACAATAGATCGTACCGTGTGAGGCCCGCATAAGAGCCTACCATGAGGTGGACGCGAGGTACCACCCCCCAGGGCAGTGACCCGGATTGTGGCAGCTGACCCCCAGGACAGGAGACAGACTCAGGTACAGATACAGATGCAGGCAGGTACAGGTGGGATGACTGAGGCAGACAGGAAGGCGCGTACAGAAAGATATGGTGAGCACAGCAGGGAAAATAGGTATGGGAAGGCAGGTACAGGTGAGGGACACAGGAGGATGGGACCTGACAACTAGCTTGCAGATTTGTAGCCAAACTAACTAAGGACGTTGCGCAGGCACCTTCCCAAATGGGTGCCTTAAAAACATAGTGCCTCTCAGCCATAGGCTGAGAGGCATTTTCAGTAAATAGATTCCCAGCCCTTTAAGAGCAGGGATGGTGCATGCCCGCGTGCCCTAAGCACACTTCCTGGAGACCTGGGCTGCATGTACAAGCCCTGGGGGGAGAAGGAGAAAAAAGGAGCTTATATGGACGGCCGCAGAAAAGTGGATGAGGAAGCAACCCAGCCAGGTTGGGGAGTAAGTCGGCATCCCTGCATGGATGCCATCACTACACTATAAATGTGGGTATGGCACATATGTAAAACTCGTAGACATTTGCACAACTAGAGATGAGCGGACCACATAATTTGCAAATCACCAGATTTTTTTTCTCCAGGTCACAGAGCATATATATATATATATATATCTGTATATATATAAAAATTTAAAAAAAATACCTCACTGCTCATCTGTCTGGCCTTTTTCGAAGACCACCTTCTGGTCCGTCGCACTTCTTCTTTTCACTTTCCCCTATGGTGCACTTCCTCTTTGGCCTCATCCCTCTAGGTCAGGATTTCCGGTATGATCATCTTTACCAACACCTCTGCACACGGCGCCATCACTTGAGCAACACGTATTGTAATGCCACGGCACACAGGGACGTCAAAGGCCTAGTCATGCCAAAAATCTTGGCCTGGAATGAAGGGCAACCGTGTAACGGGAGAAGGAGGAAAGAAGACGCGCAGAGTTCCGCATTGTACAGGTAAGTGAGATGAGATCTAATGGTGCAATACACTATATAAGGCCTCTTTCACACGTCCGTGTCTCCGGTACGTGTTTGGTCCGTTCCCTCACGTACCGGAGACACGGGCACACGTAGACCCATTAAAATCAATGGGTCTGCGCTCACGTGCGTGTTCTGCTATGGACCGTGTGTATGTGTGGAGCATACGTGTGCCCGTGTGCTCCACACGTAGACATGTCCGTTTTCTCTGCGGCATCACGGGTGTCACACGGAACGCAAACGGGTCACACGGAACGCAAACTGACCACACGGATGTGTTCCGTGTGACACGCACCGGAGAAAACACATGTGTCTGCGAGAAAAAAAAAAAGAACTTTTCTCACCTTCTCCAGCCCTCCTGTCTCTGCCGCTGCTGTCACTTGCTTCCGACCACCGCTCATTATGCTCATTGTATATTCACTTCACTGCGGCCGGAAGCAGGAGCAGCGGGGAGTCTGCAGGACCGGAGACCGAAGATCAGCACCACGGACAGCGAAGCCAGGGACAGATGAGTAGAAGTTCCCGTTCTCTGTGTGTTATCACGGATAACACACGTGTGCCATAAACACGGCTCACGGAGGGCAAAACGCACCTTTGACACGTCCGTGAAAAACGTGCATGATTTTTCACGGATGTGTGAAAGAGGCCTAAGTAAAACTGACATACAATGAAGATTTGTGGTTATCACAAGCCATTTGTGGTGCTCTTTTCTGTAGGCCATTATGGGAAAGCAGTGGTCCTTCCAAAGACCTGCTCTCCTGATGGATAGATCCATAATATAGGCAGTGCCTAAGTATATGTACCCAATAATAAAATAATACTCTGGAGTGATGTTGGGAATGCAAAAAGGAGCTTGGACTCTGCACCATTGCGTTCCGATAGCTGGATGGGGGTAGAAGCTGATGCCAAATGGTTGGTTGGGTATTTGCTAGAGATGAGAAGGTTTGAAAATTCGGCTTTTCCCAAATTTTTTAAGAAATTTGAGAAATGAGAGAGATTTTTCATTTCAATATGATCTATGTAATCCACTTACCCACTGGACTCTAGAGATGGAATCCAACTCTGCTGTACAAGCTGCCAATCCTGCGCCCGATTCTGCTCCACTGGGACTCGCTGATTTCTGATAACCCAGCTACTGGTCAACACCACACAAGGTATGATAATCTGCTTGATAAACTGGTTTCGACCATGTGGTATCACTGTAATTACATGGACCTGGAGAATCATAATGCCAGGTTTTTTTTGCAGGACAATGAATGGCATAAAAACAAAACTCCAAAAAACAATTCAGGAATTTCATAGTTTTTTTTTTGAATTTCACTATACTTTAATTTTTTTGCCATTTCCCAGTACATCGAATGGTAAAGTTACAAACAATAAGACATCAAAAGGCCATATCGATGGGAAGATAGAACATTATGGCTCCTGGAAAGAAGGGGAGGAAAATGCAAAAGCAAAAAATAAAAATTGGCTGCGTGTTTTAAAGGAATCTGCCACCAGGTTTTTGCTACCCCATCTGAGAGCAGCATAACGTAGAGACTGAGACCCTGATTCCAGAGATGTATCACTTACTGGAATCTTTGCTATAGTTTTGATAAAATCACAGTTTTCTATGCTGCAGATCTAACAGTTCTCTTACTGCTGAGCTCAGTATAACCCCGCCCTCACCACTGATTGGTAACTTGACTGTGCATAAGCAGAAATCTGCCAATCAGTGGTGGAGGTGTGGCTAGACTACATGGAATCAGACTAAGTAGTCCTCTAGTGATAATCTCCTGCTGCTAAAACAATAATTTTTTAAAAAATACTAAAGCACGAAGCCCAGTAAGTGAAACATTACTGGAATCAAGGTCTCTACCTCTACATCATGCTGCTATCAGATTAGGGAGCAAAATCCTAGTGACAGATTCCCTTTAAGAGGTTAAAACAAATTGCAACTGGGGAAAAGGGGTTTTCCAAAAACGAAAAAGCCCTTAAAAAGTAGAATGTACAATGCTGCTATGTCAGCAACACATGCGGAATTCTCTGAACCGATTGTAAATGAGTATATTTCCCTTTACGACACTGAGAGGATTAATACTATTTACTTTTTATGGCACGGCTTCCTGCGTCACACGGCACGTTGTTGAGCATTAGGTTGCCCTTATGAAATTCTGGGTCAGTAAGAGACCAGATTATGTGATGAGCAGATAAATTATTAACGGTTCAGGCATTGAAAAAATCTGCAGGCGTATAGATTTTACATTTTGCTAATCAGATTAGTATTTGCTCTTTGGATTGGAACAGAATATGTAGAAGTGAATGATTTATTACAACTGGAAATCACAGGTTTACATAAACAATCTATGATTCTGCGGACACGAATATTAATATTCTAAATGTACATGGCACTCTTTTGTGTATATAGTGTGGAGACATTATTGAGTATAGTTGTACCTCTCTGATAAAAAAAACAGCTCAACTCTGTGCTCCTCAGACAAGACTGAATGCCAGCAGGGCGAGGTATTAGAGTATAGTTCACACTGCGTCTGTTCCTGTTCCCACTTATCGGACATATATACTCAGGGCTTGTGTGCCTCACAGTTGGTACAGTCTGGATTGGTGCTGAGGCATCTGTCCACCATTGGGCGCTATGGAAATAAAACCATTTTGTCATGGCACGGACTCAGGGAAGGTCCAGTGTGAAGTAAAACACACAACAGACAAGGGTTTTACCAAGACAAGCAAGGGGTACACCGGGGACACAATAACAATGGTGGGCCCTTATGCTAGTGAGAGGGAAGATGGACACCTCCGCTTACCTGCTGCTGTATCCTGCACTCCTAGCTAGCCACTAAACAAGTTCGTCACCTGTCGCCGAGAAGGGACTTGAAGCCTGAGAAACACTGCGGTAAACCCTGGCTAGTGAGTGGAAAGGTAAGGATCACTAGTCCCACTGTTGCACTAAAACAACACACCAAGGGAAGGTAAGACATACAGGGGGGAAAACAACAACAGAGTAACTCTAACAAAGATGCTACTGTAGCCTACACCGCAACCAACAGCCAAGACTCCAGCAGCTCCTTCCACCTCTAGGCCCAGAATCCAAATGGCAAGGATAATAACCAGCCCCGTCTGCTGGAAAATAGGATAAATAAAGGGCGTAGGAGTGGTCCCAAATCCAAAACACCTGACCAGGAGTAAGAAGCTGCTGGCAAGGAAAACTGACATTAACCCTTGCCACACCCAAAGAAAGAAAACACGTTTAATATATAGAGTCTCAGATGACAATGAAAGACTCTAGTCCTGATCCTGTCACTAGTCTCAAAATACAGAGAGATGGCCGTGACACATATGCTGCATGGAATATGTTTCTTTGCAATGATCCTTCATTCATATAGGAAAGCACAGTCTGCAGCACTTTCCTATACAGGTAAACAAATGGTTTGCAGATACCGTAGATGCCAGTCAGGGAGGCTGAGAAAAGCTCATGGTGCATAATGTAGGCGAAGTGCAAAGATATAATGTGCGTTTAGCCTTATACAGCCAAATATACTCCAGGGATAGAGGAGAGTATGGGGGAGTGAGGAGTAGTGAGAAAAAAAGACAAAGGAAGACACAGAAAGATCGTGTTGAGCTTTCTAACCAGTCTTCTACCTCACTCCAAAGATGGATGGACATCTACACAGCTCAGGACTGCGGTGTAATTTTCATGAAGTAACTGAGGCACTTCTATTAACTGATGGTGCCCAAGTCTGATCCAAACCCGTAATGTGAAGACAGATACTTGGCACTCCAATAGTTTGAAAAAAAAATTGTCTTCAATATTTATTACACAGCTGTTTGCAATCGATAATACTACACATTTCGGTCACTGCTGGACTTTCATCAGTACGGATTGCCAGGAGACATCTGTGTGCAGCGGCATCCAACGCTTACTACAAAGCACTATCATGCTGCTGCATACAGACATCTCCTGGCAATCTGTACTGATGAAGGTCCAGCAGTCCTGAGCTGTGTCTCCATGAATCCATCTTTGGGGGTGAGGTAAAAGACTTGTTAGAAAGCTCAACATGATCAAGTATCAGTTGTATAATTTTGTTCCTGCTGCCTGTTTGCTACGTAAGGATTGAAAATTAGGAATCCCTTTCTGTGTACTGAGTATGTATAGGAGAGATCATCGCAGCTACATCTCCTCCCACCAGCTCAGAGTCAATTGCAAATTAATTGCAGGGGAGAAATCAGTGAAAAGGATGGAAACAAGTTATACAGTCATATGAAAAAGTTTTGGCACCCCTATTAATGTTAACCTTTTTTCTTTATAACAATTTGGGTTTTTGCAGCTATTTCAGTTTCATATATCTAATAATTGATGGACTGAGTAATATTTCTGGATTGAAATGAGGTTTATTGTACTAACAGAAAATGTGCAATCCGCATTTACACAAAATTTGACCGGTGCAAAAGTATGGGCACCCTTATCAATTTCTTGATTTGAACACTCCTAACTACTTTTTACTGACTTACTAAACCACTAAATTGGTTTTGTAACCTCATTGAGCTTTGAACTTCAGAGGCAGGTGTATCCAATCATGAGAAAAGGTATTTAAGGTGGCCACTTGCAAGTTGTTCTCCTATTTGAATCTCCTATGAAGAGTGGCATCATGGGCTCCTCAAAACAACTCTCAAATGATCTGAAAACAAAGATTATTCAACATAGTTGTTCAGGGGAAGGATACAAAAAGTTGTCTCAGAGATTTAAACTGTCAGTTTCCACTGTGAGGAACATAGTAAGGAAATGGAAGAACACAGGTACAGTTCTTGTTAAGCCCAGAAGTGGCAGGCCAAGAAAAATATCAGAAAGGCAGAGAAGAAGAATGGTGAGAACAGTCAAGGATAATCCACAGACCACCTCCAAAGACCTGCAGCTTCATCTTGCTGCAGATGGTGTCAATGTGCATCGGTCAACAATACAGCGCACATTGCACAAGGGGAAGCTGTATGGGAGAGTGATACAAAAGAAGCCGTTTCTGCAAGCATGCCACAAACAGAGTCGCCTGCGGTATGCAAAAGCACATTTGGACAAGCCAGTTACATTTTGGAAGAAGGTCCTGTGGACTGATGAAACAAAGATTGATTCATTTGGTCATACAAAAAGGCGTTATACATGGAGGCAAAAAAGCACGGCATTCCAAGAAAAGCACTTGCTACCCACAGTAAAATTTGGTGGAGTTTCCATCATGCTTTGGGGCTGTGTGGCCAATGCCGACACCGGGAATCTTGTTAAAGTTGAGGGTCGCATGGATTCAACTCAGTATCAGCAGATTCTTGACAATAATGTGCAAGAATCAGTGACGAAGTTGAAGTTACGCAGGGGATGGATATTTCAGCAAGACAATGATCCAAAACACAGCTCCAAATCTACTCAGGCATTCATGCAGAGGAACAATTACAATGTTCTGGAATGGCCATCCCAGTCCCCAGACCTGAATATCATTGAACATCTGTGGGATGATTTGAAGCGTGCTGTCCATGCTCGGCGACCATCAAACTTAACTGAACTGGAATTGTTCTGTAAACAGGAATGGTCAAATATACCTTCATCCAGGATCCAGGAACTCATTAAAAGCTACAGGAAGTGACTAGAGGCTAAGATTTTTGCAAAAGGAGGATCTACAAAATATTAATGTCACTTTTATGTTGCGGTGCCCAAACTTTTGCACCAGTCAAATTTTATTTAAATGAGGATTGCACATTTTCTGTTAGTACAATAAACCTCATTTCAATCCAGAAATATTACTCAGTCCATCAGTTATTAGATATATGAAACTGAAATAGCTGTTGCAAAAACCTAAATTGTTATAAAGAAAAAAGGTTAACATTAATAGGGGTGCCCAAACTTTTTCATATGACTGTATAATGACCTGAAACTGTTATTTCTCTCTCTTCTGAAGAGTTACTCAAAACTACAGTTACCATGTAATAAAAAAAAATGAAAAAACTTCCATCATGTATTATATATATTCTTAAAATTTCATATTTTTTTTTCTCTTTAAAGCAGATCATTCAGTCTAAACTGAGTAAAGTGTAAGTTTTATTTTTAATTTCTGTATACTCTCGTTTGCTTCCTCCCCAGCCCAGGAGAAGTGGTATGTTCAGATCATGTCCCTGTACGGTCAGACACGGACATTACACAGTACATAGCAAGGACACATACAGTATATAAGATTATCTCAGCACAGGAACATTTATTTTTAAACACATCCAATTATAGAACTTATTATTCTTCCAAAATCTGTTGATTACAATTAATTTTTAAAATTAACTTTTTTCTTGGAAAACCCCTTTAAGTAAGTCTGCTTATGGATATTCAGCCCTTTCGTCATCCATCCTACACGCTCATGACATCAGTTTTAGTAGGCCAACATTGTGATAGCATTCTCCCTCACCACATCGTTTATTTTTAGGACCCTAACAGGATATTTCAACCACAATCTGTCCTTTATTAATATAATCAAAAGCATGGAACAGTCCTTGAAGTTTATGACATGCAGTATTCTCAGACCTTTCAGATTCTTCTTTAATAATAGATGAGTGGTGTCGCTTGAACACTTTGTTTCAGTAATGCTCTTAATCAATACGCTGGGACTCAGTCTCAATTAGGAGGCACCGAGACGGAACATAACTTTGTACTCAAGGCTTGACTTAACATCAAGAAAATCCTCATACAAAAACAAAACAAAACCTAAAAAAACATGTTCCTCAAACACCATGAAATACAATCGCTAAACGGATTTCTTTGTATACATGCAGCACGTTTCAGCAGAGATATATCCTTGTTGTCTCCGCTTATAGAGATTGACGTCAGAGCATGTTCGGTCAACCACGTGGTCAGTACCATATGGTCAATATTCAATATCTAATGGAAGGCATTTAAAGAAAGGTCTATTTTTCGTCCTCGTACATCTCCATTATTTCGTCAAAATAATTTCTTCTGAGCTTGATATAGTTTCTGATTTATTCATAGCAAGGCAGGTTCCACCTGATCATAGCCCAGTTAGTTTGTAGCTTTTGTATTTCAGCTTCAAAACCCAGACCTCTTGCAGTTCCATTGAACCAAAATTAGATCCACATAGAACCCTATGGAGAACAAAGTTCAGTTCAGAAGAATTGTAAGTTTAATATTCAGCTATTGAGCTTTACAAGTTACTCATTACAATTCGCTATTATATGGTTTATGATTTTTCGGTATATAGTGATATATGATGTCAGTTGGACTGACCCACTGGATAACCAGAAGATCTTCCGGTGAGCCCAGGCACTGGCAGTTGCTGTCAGGACCACCAATGCCCTTACTGATGGAGCCAAGTAAGGAGGGGGGACCTGGCCCGACCAGGGTACTTACTTTGTTCTATTAAGCCCCGGGCCGAGCCTCCCTCCACAGCTGCACTACCACATGGCTAATTTGCAAGTGATGTGTTTTGCATGCAAATTAGCCATGTTGTTGGGCCAAGGTCAGTGGAACAGAGCAGGGCGCGAGCACGTCATCCCATGGCACAGCGTGCAGCAGCGTGATGAGGTCATCAGGCTGTGACCTCATCACACTGCTGCAGGAAATGCAGTGCCACAGAGCTGACAAGGATGTGGCGGTGAAGGTAAGCACTCCATGAGCTGAAAGCAGGGCCAGGAGACAGTGTATAAGAGTAAGGTCAGGCACCTTAGATGACAACCCTCACTCCAGCAGAACAAGAAACAAAAACCCTGGAGAGGGGCTTTAAGAAGTTCATTACCTTGTATGATACCATGATATTAGCAAATTTTACCATAACATTTGTGGTCTTATATTTATTTCTATCTAGCTATATAGTGGGCCCCAATAATGATTTTCTCTGGTGGCCCCATGGTACTCCAGTGCTATGCTGTACACTGAATATATTAGTATTGCAGTTCCACAAGTCTCGTTAATGTATTATGGGCCAGGTGTACGAATTGTGAGAGTGCTGGGCAACTCTGGCTATTCACATACCTCACCCATGAGTGTGTCTGGTGTAATATATGAGAATGGTTGGTCACATGGTCTCTGGGTACCTGGAAGCAGGTTACTTCCTGGAGGCACCCTCTGTAAAATCCATGTGGGTTTAGAGTTGGCTGCAGACTTCCCTGGAGACACACTGGCTAGGAGGCCAGGTGTATGAAGCCTGTGGTTCCTTTGTGCTTAGTAAGCTGGAGTCCTTCTGATTATTTGGACTGGCAGGATACAGTGTCTGAAGGAAGTCATGGTTCCAGGTTGGTAAACCCAGTAAGGCTCAAGCTCAAAAAAGGTAACCTCAAAAAAAAAGGGGGTTGTATAAAGACCAAAGTCAGTGAGTGGACAGTGTTATACCTCTACTGGGATACTGCTGTGACTGTATCCGAAGCAATGCAGGCGTACCCACGGATGAAATGGACTATGGGTCATATACGTTTCTGTAAAGGAAGGCTCATGTTTGTGTTACTTTGAAGCAACAAGGCATTTGTTATGTTGCTGCAATGCTAGTTTGTTCGTGAATAAATCAACTGGACTGTTTAAATAGAAAACTGTTCCTGTGTGCCTTAATCTAGCAGCCAAATGTCCCACATTACATTCAGTGAGTGCAGTCTCAATCTGTAGAATAACTAAAACTGACCTTGACACTAAAATATTATAAAAGTATATTGATAATATGTCTGCATGAGCAGACATTTGGCAAATGAGATTTAATGTTGATAAATGTAGAGTTAATGCACCTAGGACGGAGTAATCCTATTGCTGCATATCCATTAAAGGGAATATGTAAGCAGGTTTATGCTATGTAAGCTTAAGCCAGCATGTTGTAAGGGTTAAGACAGAGAGTTCAACCATGCCTGTATTGTCACAGTCCGATATTTTGTTTATTTGCTATGATTATTTTAGCAGCTGGTCCCTTATCATTGCTGTAGGTAGCTCCCTCTTGCCATGTTGTCCAGCATGTCTCCTTCTCTGATTGACACCTCATTGTCAATGTACAATCTCTATAGAGAGCCTGGTGCAGGTGTGGACTGCTCCCTGGGCTCAGCTACATGACTAAGCTAAAAATGCACATTCTGTCTGAATGGCTGCAGACAGTAATATAAGTGATACAACATTAGATTCAGGATCTCTTTGCCTACATCATGCTGCTCTCAGATTCACTTGAAATGTAAATAAACTTGGGACCGAAGAACAGGAGAAGGACTTGGGTATTCTGGATAAGCAGCATTACTCAATGTCAGGCAGCAGCTGCAAAAGCAAACAAGAATTTAGGATGTATAAAAAGAAAGATAATATTCTGTGATCACTGGAGGTTTTTGTTCATAACAATTGTCATTTTGGATAATAAATAATCTAGCGATAGAGAATGTATAATTGGTGGAGAAAAGTTGAATTTTAAGGACCTACGCCTTTTTTCAATCTATGTAACTATGTAAAAATGGGACCGATGACATTCCCGTAACACACCTGTCCTGGAAGAATTTACCATAATTGTTATCCAGTTAATTTTTATCTAATGTTGTAGATCTGGTAATTGTCTTGTTAATTAGTTGCTTAGATAATTAGTAAAGGATTCTATATTACCTAGATTCTTATCTGTGGTAGGCAGGCCAGGCTGATGTTATTGTAAGGTGTCTTAGTTTATCCTAGTGTACTTTATTATGTGTATGACCTTTAAAAAAAAAATAAATTTGGAATGTTTTATACAAATTGTAATCATTGTCACATGGTGGTTTCAATCTAGTAAAATACCCACTGTTAGTATTTTAAGGGAGGACCCATAGGATCCCTTTTGATTACTTTGAACACACTGGCATCTCTTGAATCCAATGGGTGCAAATTTTGGACCTGGGCCTCCACCTGCATGTTGGTCAAATGTATGGGCTCCTGCAGCAGTCTAGATACTATAAAGACATGTAATAATGTCTTGTGTCCTGGCCCCATCCCGGAATTATGTTCCCCATCATGGACTCTTTCCTGTAATAATATCCTCTATCCTGGCCCCCATTCTGTAATATTATCTCCCATCATGGACTCCTTCCTGTAATAATACCCTCTATCCTGGCCCCCATTCTGTAATAATATCCCTCATCATGGACTCCTTCCTGTAATAATACCCTCTATTTTGGACCCCATTCTGTAATAATGTCCCCCATCATGGACTCTTTCCTGAAATAATATCCTCTATCCTGGCTCCCATTCTGTAATAATGTCCCCCATCATGGACTCTTTCCTGTAATAATATCCTCTATCCTGGCCCCCCTTCTGTAATAATGTCCCCCGTCATGGACTCCTTTCTGTCATAATGTGCTCCATTTTAGCCCCACCCTGAAACAATGTCCCCCATCATGGACTCCTTCCTGTTATAATGTCACCAATCATCGACTCCTTCCTTTAATAGTGTCTTCCATTCTGGCCCCATCTTATAATCATGTCACCCATCGTGGGCTCATCCTGGTATAATGTCCTCTGTCCTGGCCTCGTCCTGTAAACATGTTCCCCATCATGGGTCCCTTCCTATAATAATGTCCTCCATCCTGGCACCATCCTGTAATAAATGCACTCTATCCTGTAATAAATGCACTCCATCCTTGGCCCCTTCCTATAATTATGTCCCCATCCTGGTCCGCATCCTGTAAGAAATGTCCCTCGCCCTAGGCTGCATCCTGTAACAAATATTCCCAGCCTGGGCTCTTTCCTAT
Source organism: Anomaloglossus baeobatrachus (assembly GCF_048569485.1). Classification (NCBI taxonomy): domain Eukaryota; kingdom Metazoa; phylum Chordata; class Amphibia; order Anura; family Aromobatidae; genus Anomaloglossus; species Anomaloglossus baeobatrachus. Next base: position 185,414,076 of record NC_134361.1, read on the forward strand.
AAAAATGACTCCATCCAGGGCTGCATCCAGTCAGAAATATCCACCATCCTGGGTCTCTTCCTATAATAATGTCCCTATCCTGAGGCACAGCTTGTAAGAAATGTCCCCATCCATGGCCCCTTCCTATTATAATGTCCACCATTCTGCTGTTTTTTCCCAAAATGTTTTAAAAAAATAATTTGAATTAACTTCTCCAGCTCCCATGACTTTTTGGTGTCTTCCATAGCAAGTGGAGAGGCGGGCAGCTGTTTTAGCCACCCCAGCCACCAACACACATGACGTGACTGTCATGCGCAGCCAGTGATGGTTTTGCCGACATCAGCCCCTAATTCACCAGCGTCTTGTATTGCAGCTCAGGAGCACAATGGGTCTCTGCACCGCAATACACTTTAACTGAATTAGCATCCTCGGACACACATCCAGCTGAAATAGGCGCTGGAGTCGGCGGCCCGGTCATGGTGGCACCCTCTGTCACCACGATCGTTACGCCCCTATTTGAATGCTACGTATCGCCAGTGCTCCTACATCTGTGAATACTTGTGTACTTCAGAAAATAGTTCTTACTAATTTGTAAAGTCTTCATTTAACTTCACCATTACTTTTTATAATTTAGATATAATTTATATACCTACAAACAGACACAAAGAAAAAAATATACTCTGATGAAAAATTGGTTGATGTGGGGAACGTGAATATTTTAGCTATTTTTATACTTGTTCCTGTGACTGTTGAATCCACTCAAGGAACTTGTGAGTCCGGGGTACAGATCCTTCCCCTTGCATCTATTATACCGTAACCCTGCAACCCTTTTCCATCCAGCGCATTGATTTGTATGAGCACAATGTATTCCGCTGCTTTTTAGAAGCTGATGAGATATTGCAGGAGCCTGGGGAGGCAAGTAACCCATTAGATGACAGGTATGAAACATTCACCAATTACCTACCCAAGAACGTCTTACATTCTGCAATTAACGCTTTCATTACTCTACAGCGCCAAGGACATCGGCACTAACCCTCATCATAATCCTAGAAGACATTATAAGCGTATGTCAGATATGGGTTGTCCACCTTTGAGGACAATTTCATTTTTTTTTACCTAAATGCATGTATTTAGAACTAAATATCATTTTGGCAATTGGATTTTATAAAAAATTGTGCACTGTTTGTTTTTTTACAGGCTCTTTGTTTCCATGACCATTCAACTTTGATGTGGTCACAAATTAGTTGAAACCCTAATCATAAGCCTAGAAGACATTATAAGCGTATGTCAGATATGGGTTGTCCACCTTTGAGGACAATTTCATTTTTTTTACCTAAATGCATGTATTTGGAACTAAATATCATTTTGGCAATTGGATTTTATAAAAAAATGTGCATTGTTTGGTTTTTACAGGCACTTGGTTTCCATGACCATTCAACTTTGATGTGGTCACAAATTAGTTGAAACCCTAATCATAAGCCTAGAAGACGTTATAAGTGTATGTCAAGTATGGGCTGTCCAACTTTGAGGACAATGGGTTTTATAAACAAAATTGCATTGTTTGGGTTTTCCACGTGTCATGGTTGTGTCACGGGTAACAGACAGTCATGTGGTTTCTGGCCATAGAAGGTCACAGCTTTTGGCTGCACAAAATGCTCCCTGACTTTCTATTGTTCCTGCTGTTAGTGTTCATTGTATTAGGTAGCTTTCCTGTTGGGTTTTCATCTCTTCCCCTTTAGGACCCAGCAGGGCCCTCCTTCCATCCAGTTGCTGAATATCAGTATTCTCCATGTGTTTAAATACCCCAATCTTCCCTGGACAGGTGTTGGTGATATTATTCAGTTCATTCTAGCTCTGGTTTCAAGCATGTGGCTTGTACTCATCTGTAGTATCGTGGTTGAAACTTTACTGAACTTCTACCTGTGTCATCTGCGGATAAGTATTTCATGCATTTTTCCCTGTGTGTCCTCCTTGTGTCTTCTATAGTGTTTAGTGGGGTTGACGAAGAGCTCATCCCACCCATTCCCTATTTAGGGTCCAGCATTAGGGATATCTAGGGTCAGGTATCCAGCTCAGCGCATAAGTGTGGAATCTATCTAGGGTGGTGAAGAACCCCAAGGACCAGCAGTAAGTTTGGTCAGGGGTCAACATCTCCCCTTTCACTAGACACAGGGTTTCTCTTCCCTTTCACCATTCGCTTGGTACTTCCCGCACCTAGTTCGACACCAGGCTCTTTGTTTCCCTGCACAGTCAACTTTGATGTGGTCTGTGGTCACAAATCAGTTGACAGAAACTTAGAAAAAGACAGAGAAAAGAGTTACAAACTCTCTTATCAGACCATAGTGAGCTGGGTTCTCAGTTAACTCATTCTGCAGCCTGTAATAGTGTAACACAGAGGATATAAAAGGCAAACAAATATTTAATGAAACCCAATTTTAAAAATTATTTTTAGATCTAAATATATGCACTTAAGTAAGAAAAAAAAAAATGTCACACAGGTGGAGAAAACATTTACTTCTTTAATACATTACCCTGTCCCCTTTGAAAATAAATACAGTGCCTTGCGAAAGTATTCGCCCCCCCTTGAATTTTTCAACCTTTTCCCACATTTCAGGCTTCAAACATAAGGATAAAAAAATTTAAATTTCATGGTGAAAAATCAACAACAAGTGGGACACAATTGTGAAGTTGAACTTCAATTGGGGCGTGCAATATTATTCGTCCCCTTTAAGTTAATACTTTGTAGCACCACCTTTTGCTGCGATTACAGCTGCAGTCGCTTGGGGTATGTTTCTATCAGTTTTGCAGATCGAGAGGCTGAAATTCTCGCCCATTCTTCCTTTGTAAACAGCTGGAGCTGAGTGAGGTTGGATGGAGAGTATTTGTGAACAGCAGTTTTTTGCTCTTTCCACAGATTCTCGATTGGGTTCAGGTCTGGTCTGTGACTTGGCCATTCTAACACCTGGATACGTTTATTTGGGAACCATGCCATTGTAGATTTTGCTTTATGTTTGGGATCATTGTCTTGTTGAAAGACAAATTTCTGTCCCAGTCTCAGGTCTTTTGCAGAGTTCAACAAGTTGTCTTCAAGAATGGTCCCGTATTTGGCGCAATCCATCTTCGCATCAATTTTAACCATCTTCCCTGTCCCTGATGAAGAAAAGCAGGCCCAAACCATGATGCTGCCACCACCATGTTTGACAGTGGGGATGGTGTGTTCAGGGTGAAGAGCAGTGTTGCTTTCACACCAAACATATCGTTTGGCATTGTGCCCAAAAAGTTCGATTTTGGTTTCACCTGACCAGAGCACCTTCTTCCATATGTTTGGTGTCTCCCAGGTGGTTTGTGGCAAACTTTAAATAACACTTTTTATGGATGTCTTTGAGAAATGGCTTTCTTCTTGCCACTCTTCCATAAAGGCCAGATTTGTGCAGTGTACGACTGATTATTGTCCTATGGACAGACTCTCCCACCTCAGCTGCAGATCTGTGCAGTTCATCCAGAGGGATCATGGGCCTCTTGGCTGCATCTCTGATCAGTTTTCTCCTTGTTTGAGATGACATTTTTGAGGGCCGGGTCTTTAGTAGATTTGTAGTGGTATGATACTCCTTCCATTTCAATATGATCGCTTGCACAGTGCTTCTTGGGATGTTTAAAGTTGTGGAAACATTTTTATAACCAAATCTGGCTTTAAACTTCTCCACAACAGTATCTCGGACCTGCCTGTTGTGTTCCTTGGTCTTCATGATGCTCTCTGCGCTGTAAACAGAACACGGAGACTATCACAGAGCAGGTGCATTTATACGGAGACTTGATTACACACAGGGGCTTATATTTATCATCATCAGTCATTTAGGACAACATTGGATCATTCAGAGATCCTCAATGAACTTCTGGAGTGAGTTTGCTGCACTGAAAGTAAAGGGGATGAATAATATTGCACGCCCCAATTTTCAGTTTATTATTTTTCACAAAAGTTTAAAATAAGCAATACATTTCGTTCATCTTCACATTTGTGCCCACTTGTTGCTGATTCTTTACTATAACATTAACATTTTTATCTTTATGTTTGAAGCCTGAAATGTGGGAAAAGGTTAAAAAATTCAAGGGGGCCGAATACTTTCGCAAGGCACTGTATAAGGAGGGCCACAAAATATTTTCACTATATATTAGATTATATTAAAGAGGAGATTCACCGCTCTACAATAGTGGCCACATCCCTGTAAAACTGATAGGGAAGGCTTTTGTCAAATACCTTGTTCAGCCAATGCTACCTCTGAGTGGTCCGCTCATCTCCATGAAGTGACCCCCGGGCTCCGTGACCACTGAGATCCGATGATGTCACGTCAACTTCCAGTTGAACTGACATCACCGAGGTGGGCCCCAGTCTTCCTTAGTGACTGGGCTGTGGGTGGTGTTTCACCGCTTGTCACAGCCCAGCATCACTCCTGCTTGCAGCGCTCTGCAGTGATGGAGGAAGGAGCAGGGAGATGCTGGGCTGTGACAAGCGGTGAAACTCTGCCCACAGTCCCGTCATTCAGGGAGACTGGGCCCACCTCAGTGATGTCGGGTCGGGTCATATACCTCTTATTTGCTAAATATTTTCCCAACCTTCTGTTCTTGATCTCTCATTTCTGGAAGGTTGAAGGTTACCTGAATCCCTATGTGTCTCCTGGTGTCTAAATTTCAGTATCAGCTTCCTAGACGACCTGTGTAAAGGGGCATGCAAATACAAAACCGAAGCCCCCGTCTGTGTAAAGTATCAGGACGGCTGCATTCGGTATTATATTAAATGAGTGCCGGAGCCAAAGGAAGATCTGTACCTCACCAGACTGCTCATTGGGATCACATTACATTAGAATAATTAAAAAGGATCAATATAAGAGCAATGAGGAAATATTGATTGAACCTGTGCCTGCAGCTTATTGACCCTACGCATGCCAATGCACAATCTGGAAAATGTTGGATTATCCAATGAGAATTCTTATACCTTAGTACATTTTTTATTATTGTACTTTATCTGCTTTATCCAGCAAACATGTCAGTGACATCCAGTTTTTATAATACTAGTATATACAGTATATATTTCTGCTCAAAGGGGATGTTAAAGTGATTAAAATATCATTGTAGAAAATTACATCATACACTCACAAGCAAAAGAGTAACAATGTTTTGAACTTTTGACATTCAGGCTCTATATCTCCTCATCTACTACAGCTTTGAGTGTGAGACGACCTTCATTTTATAAACAATCAACTTGGCTATCTCCTACATAAATTTGACTTGCAGCTAATTAGCATTTGATTAGTTATGGAGATTCTACATTGTTACTGTTTTGCTCCTGGTGGAAAAATATTTTTCTCTCTGTATAATACAAATTACAACCTGTTCTCACATTCCCTAATAGCTCAGGGTGGTATTAGATTTATTCCCAAGTGAAGAGTCATTGGTTTGAATTGAGGAGCATCCATAAAGAAGATTTCCCAAGAAAAGTGAAACAGCATCCTCCAGCTCATCGATGGTGGTCTCTCGGCCAAGAATATTGATAAAACGGAATCATGTGAGTGCCATGGCAGTTGAAACAATATGAAATGAAGTCCGTCCATTAATTTCAAAAGCCAAGAAGTGGACGTCCAGGGAAAATATCGGAGTCAACAAGCCAGCTCATCACAAGGTCTATGAGTTCTGGGGCGGTAAACATGGCAGTGGAGGCAGCTCCTTTGCTTCGTACCATCAGTTCTGTCAGGAGGAATGGGCCCAAATTCCTACCAACTGTTGTGAGAAGCTTGTGGAAAGAGATCCAAAATGTTTCACCCAAGTCATACAGTATAAGGGCAATGGCACCAAATACTAATGAAATGGAGAAAACCTTTGACTTTGCAGAAAGTAATAAAAATGCCTTAAAACATTCTTTCTCTCGCTCATTATTCTGGCATTTGGCCAATATAAATAATTTTAGTTCCTAGTTGACTTAAAACGGAAAAGGTTTATTCTGATTGCATGTCAGTTAGTGAGAAAAACCTGCAGATGTGTCTTTACAGAGAGTGGAGGGAAACTTCTGGTTTCAACTGTATGCTTACATTCAGCATCCTAGCAGCCATATATAACACTGACTTTACTTTATATATGAAAATCCTGATGGTTGGTTCCCTTTAAGGGGCACTTTGCACACTGCGACATCGCAGGTGCGATGTCTGTGGGGGTCAAATTGAAAGTGACGCACATCCGACATCGCAGTGTGTAAAGCCTAGATGATACGATTAACGAGCGCAAAAGCATCGTAATCGTATCATCGGTGCAGCGTCAACGTAATTCATAATTACGCTGACGCGACGGTCCGATGTTGTTCCTCGCTCCTGCGGCAGCGCACATCGCTGTGTGTGAAGCCGCAGGAGCGAGGAACATCTCCTACCGGCGTCACCGCGGCTTCCGTAGGTTATGCGGAAGGAAGGAGGTGGGCAGGATGTTTACATCCTGCTCATCTCCGCCCCTCCACTCCGATTGGCCGCCTGCCGCGTGACGTCGCAGTGACGCCGCACGACCCGCCCCCTTAACAAGGAGGCGGGTCGCAGGGACGTCGCACGGCAGGTGAGTGTGTGTGTGAAGCTGGCGTAGCGATAATTTTCGCTACGCCAGCTATCACCACATATCGCTGCTGCGACGGGGGCGGGGACTATCGCACTCGGCATCGCAGCATCGGCCTGCGATGTCGCAGTGTGCAAAGTGCCCCTTAGGCCATTTTAGGATCGTAGGGTATTATAGAAGGTTCATCCCAAACTTTGCCATGGTGGTTGCATCCCAACTTACACCCAAAATCGGCTATGGCCAAGTGGACCTCAGAGGCGGAGATGGCGTTTCAAGAATTAAAGGTGGCTCTTTGTAAACAGCCAGTCCTCAAGGCACCAAACTTTAAGAAAGATTTTGTGGTCCAGAAAGACACCTCAGAAGTTGTATTAGTAGCGGTCCTGTCTCAGGAGATGAACGGAGAAGAACCCATTCTCTATATGAGTAGGAAACTGTTGGCCTGGGAGTAAAATTATTCCATTGTGGAAAAGCAATACTTGGCCATTAAAAAAGGGGTTGACACAATGTAATAATTCCTTGTAGACCGAAAGTTTAGACTAGTTTCAGATTGTGCCCCTCTCAGGTGGATGAGTGAGAAAAAAGGTAGAAATGACAGAGTTACCTTTTTGCTTCCAGTGCCTCCAGGATTATAGCTTCCATGTTGAACATAGAACCGTGAAGCTGCATGGTAGGGCTGATGGGCTATTGAGACTGCCTTGTCTGGCAGTAGAAGGTGCCAAGCCCCACTGCGTTATTGAGACTCCCTTGTCTGGCAGTAGAAGGCTCCAAGCCCCACTGCGCTATTGAGACTTCCTTGTCTGGTAGTAAAAGGTGCCAAGTCCCACTGCATTATCGAGACTCCCTTCTCTGGCAGTAGAAGGTGCCAAGCCCCACTGGGTTATCGAGACTCCCTTTTCTGGAAGTATAAAGTGTCAAGCCCCACTGCGTTATCGAGACTCTCTTGTCTGGAAGTAGAAGGTCCAAAGCCTCACTGCATTTTTGAGACTCCCTTGTCTGGCAGTAGAAGATGCCAAGCCCCACTGCATTATCGAGACCCCCCTTGTCTGGCAGTAGAAGGTGCCAAGCCCCGCTGCGTTATCGAGACTCCCTTGTCTGGCAGTAGAAGGTGACAAGCCCCACTGCATTATCGGGACTCCCTAGTCTGGCAGTAGAAGGTGAAAAGCACCACTGCGTTATCAAGACTCCCTTGTCTGGTAGTAGAAGGTGCAAAGCCCCACTGCGTTATTGAGACTCCCTTGTCTGGCAGTAGAAGGTGCCAACCCCCACTGCGTTATCGTGACTCCCTTGTCTGGCAGTACAAGGTACCAAGTCCCACTGCGTTATCGAGACACCCTTGTCTGGCAGTAGAAGGTGACAAGCCCCACTGCGTTATCGGGACTCCCTTGTCTGGCAGTAGAAGGTGCCGAGCCCCAATGCGTTATTGAGACTCCCTTGTCTGGCAGTAGAAGGTGCCAAGCCCCACTGCGTTATCGGGACTCCCTTGTCTGGCAGTAAAAAGTGACAAGCCTCACTGCGTTATCAGGACTCCCTTGTCTGGCAGTAGAAGGTGCCAAGCCCCACTGCGTTTTCGAGACTCCCTTGTCTAGCAGTAGAAGGTACCAAGCCCCACTGCGTTATCGAGACTCCCTTGTCTGGATGTAGAAAATGCAAAGCCCCACTACGTTATCGAGACTGCCTTGTCTGGAAGTAGAAGGTGCAAAACCCCACTGCGGTATTGAGACTCCCTTATCTGGCAGTAGAAGGTGCCAAGCCCCACTGCGTTATCGAGACTCCCTTGTCTGGATGTAGAAAATGCAAAGCCCCACTACGTTATTGAGACTCCTTTGTCTGGAAGTAGAAGGTGCAAAGCCCCACTGTGTTATCGAGACTTCCTTGTCTGGCAGTCGAAGGTGCCAAGTCACACAGCGTTATTGAGACTCCCTTGTCTGGAAGTAGAAGGTACAAAGCCCCACTGCTTTAGGCAAAAAGGGGAGATATGTAAGATGGCTGTCATGTAGTCGATGGGAGGTATGTGTGACAGAGGTCGTCATCTTCTGTGATGTAAGCCTAGGAAAAAGCTCTAGTACATGTGTCGCGGGCGGAGGAGGGGACGCTGCGCTCTCCCACTGCTCGGGTCCGGCCGCTGCTGCTGCGATTGCTGCTGCTCGGTGGTGGCTCGAGCGGTGGGCCGGATCCCGGGGACTCGAGCGGCGCTCCTCGCCCGTGAGTGAAAATGGGTTGGGATTGGATTGTGGGGATTTGGTTATTGTCCGTGACGCCACCCACGGTTGTGGTGATATTGGTGACACCACCGCTGCTCTGGACGGGGATCCCGGGAGCGACAGGGAGCAGCCTGGATGTTAGTTCTCCCCTCCGTGGGTAGGGGGTTGGTTGTCCCGGGGCCCGGTGATGGGGTAGGGATGGATGGCAGGTGGGTTACGGGGCCTGGCGAGGTGCAGGGTCGCGGGGGCAGCGCTGTGCCGCACGGCACGGTGGTACTCACTCAGCCAATGATGAGGACACAGTTCTCGGTAAAACACACGGTTGGATGGATGGGTCCCACAGACGGCTGCGGTGTTTCTCCTCCCGGCAGGTTGATGGTGACTGCCTTTCCCTGCACCTATGTAGTGTAACGGTCCCAATGGGTTCCCACCGGTAACCCGCTCCCCAGCTTGGATGGGTGCTGAAGGAGCCCCTTTTGCCCGCAGGCTCTGGCCCTGGGAACTTTAGCCTTGGTGGTGACTGTGTTTCCCTCTCTCGGTTGGACTGTTGCCTTCTGACGGGACTTGGCTGCTGGGAAACCCAGAAGGTTCCCTTCGCTAACGGATTTGGCAAATTCACGGCGACTCCTAGCCTTGCCGGGGTCCGTAAGCCCCTGCCGGATGGTGCTGGCTTCTCTTTGCGTACCGGTCCGGTACCGCCGGGCTACCGCCCATCCACGGTCCTTACGGTTAGCTCCAATAGGCCACTCCTGCAGACGGTCACCACCGTCTGCCAACCTTGCTGATCCGTCCGGGCCACACACCCGGACCAACTTCAGGCTGCTTAACTGCCACTTTCCTCCTTCCACTTTCACTTCCAAACTCTATCTGCCTTCCTTTTCCCACCTCCAGGACTGTGAACTCCTCGGTGGGTGGGACCAACCGCCTGGCCCACCCCCCTGGTGTGGACATCAGCCCCTGGAGGAAGGCAACAAAAGTTTTTGTCTGACTTCGGTGTGCCTGACCGGGAGTGTGGGGTGTGTTGGTGTTGTGCTTGTGACGTCCTGGCTTGTCCAGGGCGCCACATTCCCCCTTAGTAAAATGCAGACCGTCCGCGGGCTGCCCGTCCATTACCGGTTTTATTTTCATAAACTGAAAAATATAAACGGTAAACAGGTTACAATTATAATAACATCTTCCCACATCGGGAGGCATGGTACTTAAACGTTGCTAAACGGTAACGGCTTCCGCTCTCTCCCACCCAAGTAACCTGGCCCTGATGCTGCCCCTAAGCAAATAGGCAGCACCCCTTGACCCCAGTCCAGCACAAGTTACCCGAGCGGGTTCTGTCCTTTTCAGGGGACCCACGTCCATGGGGAGCCCCTGAAACCCCTGGAGGATCGCCACCGGTTGCGGTAGTGGCGGGCCTAGGCCATCACTTCCCTCCAGGCCCATCCTCCAAATCAGCCTCTACGGAGGCGGTAACGGTTTAGCCACAAAAACATCATTTTTATTTACAGACCACAAGTTCGTGGTTGCCCTGCCAGTTCTCGGGCTTGTCCGTAGTAGTTCCTACGCAGTGGTTTGTAAGGGGTCCCAACGGGGACCAGTTGCCGGCAACGACCGGTGCAAATCAAGGCTTCAGTCAGGTGAATCTTCGGTTAATCACTCTCATCATTCATTTTCAACTTTTAAACGGTACTTTGGTGGTCCCAACGGGGGACAACTTGCAATGGGACTCCGCTGCCATCACTCTGGTTCTTCGGCGTCGGTCGGGGGAGGGGGCGCGGTACACACTCGGGCCTCTTGGCTGCCCCTCAGCTTTGCGTCCAATGCAAACCACCCCCTCTCCCCGCAGTGCCGGGTGTACTGCACCAGGTCTCCTGGCATCAGGTTGCGGCCTGGGTGCTCCTCCGGCAGGTGGGCATTAACATCCCGTCGGGCTATAAAGACTTCGGCCTCCAGGCCCGGCTCATATAAAAAGCCATAGCCCCGGCGGACATCAAACCGCCTCACCTGCCCTTCATACAGGGGGCCCCGGACACGGAAGGTCGCTTGGTGGAGGCTCTCTTTTTCCAGGATCGTGCGGGCCACCAACTCCGCCTTCTTCCTTTCCCTTTCCGCGATCTCCGGGCCCAGCGGTGTCGGCTCCCTGTCCCAATACGGGGCTGCTGCGAGCTCCGGCGCACGGGTCGGGCCCCGCGAGACCTTCTGGACACTGCCCACCACTGGCGATCTGGGTGGAAGGTCCTGCGGTGACTTGGCCTGGGGTGCTGCCTTGCAGCGGCAACCCGGCGCAACCTCAGCCGAGGTGTGGGGGATGGGCACAGGGGTCCTTTTCCGCCGGGCCTCCTGCACGGAGCGGTCTGTCAGCTCCGGCTTGGGGGAAGTCTCCGCAGATACCTCCGGTTCAGGCTTCGGCACCTTCCAGGGTAGCAATTCTGGTCGGTCACGGGCTCCGGCTACAGGCCGATCCGCCTGGGCGGACATGCGGGGTACCGCTACCGGTTGCGGGAGTAGCAGGCCTAGTGGCGGGGGCGCGGCGGCCAATACGGGTAGCGGGGTAGGTAGCTGGGCGAGCGGGTGTGGACCGGGTCCCTCAGCCGCGATGACCGACCCACTAGGGGCACAGGGGCGTGGGTCACTCACCCTCCCTTCCGAAGCTCCCTCTTCCTTGCGTCTCCGCACGGTCGCCACAACCTCAGCCATGTCGGCCTCCCACTCCTCCAGGAGGAGCTGCATCTTGACCTGCAGCCGTTGTTGGAACTGTGCGGTCCGGATCTCCACCCACGCCGTGGTTCCAGGCGCGGGGGCTACGGTGCTGTGGGACGGCATGAACATGGCTCTGGCGGCCTCTTCCAGGAACCAGCAACAAGATGGCCGCAGGGTCCTGGCGTCCCTGCTTTTATAGCCGCGGGCTACATGCGGCCAGACGCCATCAGTCCCCCTTAGTCTCTTTCCAGCTCCTCCTCTACAGGGGCGGGGTTTTGGCCGTCGCGCCTCCACTACTCGAGGAGACGCTCGAGCGGGAATTTTTCGCTCCCAAGATTGCGGCTTCTCCAATTTTTCGGCCAGACATCTCCGGCGGTAACAAGGCGCACCTCCACCAGAGGCAGAGCGGTAAGATCCTGTTCGTGATGCCAAGTTGTCGCGGGCGGAGGAGGGGACGCTGCGCTCTCCCACTGCTCGGGTCCGGCTGCTGCTGCTGCGGCTGCTGCTGCTCGGTGGTGGCTCGAGCGGTGGGCCGGATCCCGGGGACTCGAGCGGCGCTCCTCGCCTGTGAGTGAAAAGGGGTTGGGATTGGATTGTGGGGATTTGGTTATTGTCCGTGACGCCACCCACGGTTGTGGTGATATTGGTGACACCACCGCTGCTCTGGACGGGGATCCCGGGAGCGATGACAGGGAGCAGACTGGATGTTAGTTCTCCCCTCCGTGGGTAGGGGGTTGGTTGTCCCGGGGCCCGGTGATGGGGTAGGGATGGATGGCAGGCGGGTTACGGGGCCTGGCGAGGTGCAAGGTCGCGGGGGCAGCGCTGTGCCGCACGGCACGGTGGTACTCACTCAGCCAATGATGAGGACACAGTTCTCGGTAAAACACACGGCTGGATGGACGGGTCCCACAGACGGCTGCGGTGTTTCTCCTCCCGGCAGGTTGATGGTGACTGCCTTTCCCTGCACCTATGTAGTGTAACAGTTCCAATGGGTTCCCACCGGTAACCCGCTCCCCAGCTTGGATGGGTGCTGAAGGAGCCCCTTTTGCCCGCAGGCTGTGGCCCTGGGAACTTTAGCCTTGGCGGTGACTGTTTTTCCCTCTCTCGGTTGGACTGTTGCCTTCTGACGGGACTTGGCTGCTGGGAAACCCAGGAGGTTCCCTTCGCTAACGGATTTGGCAAATTCACGGCGACTCCTAGCCTTGCCGGGGTCCGTAAGCCCCTGCCGGATGGTGCTGGCTTCTCTTTGCGTACCGGTCCGGTACCGCCGGGCCACCGCCAGTCCACGGTCCTTACGGTTAGCTCCAATAGGCCACTCCTGCAGACGGTCACCACCGTCTGCCAACCTTGCTGATCCGTCTGGGCCACACACCCGGACCAACTTCAGGCTGCTTAACTGCCACTTTCCTCCTTCCACTTTCACTTCCAAACTCTATCTGCCTTCCTTTTCCCGCCTCCAGGACTGTGAACTCCTCGGTGGGCGGGGCCAACCGCCTGGCCCACCCCCCTGGAGTGGACATCAGCCCCTGGAGGAAGGCAACAAGGGTTTTTGTCTGACTTCGGTGTGCCTGACCGGGAGTGTGGGGTGTGTTGGTGTTGTGCTTGTGACGTCCTGGCTTGTCCAGGGCGCCACACATGTAGTACTAAGATAATTTATTAGGGCATATAAAGAAAGTTCACTAGAACCTACAGTAGTTCGCAACTACCTGCCGATTACTTCTTGGGCACATTATAAAAAAAATAGTTCCAGATAACCCCTTAACTAAAAATGATTGCCCCAAAGATGTCCATATCCTTTATTTTTATACCGTTTATGCTGATATTGTACATGAATTTAAAAAAACCCCCAAGACATCCCCAAAGTGGACAACCCATTCCAGATGCCTTCTTGACCATTTCAAGACTGAATTATGCATGACAAATCCAAGCTAAAAAAAAATAAAGCTTTAACATAAAGCAATTCCAAGTGGAAGTGAAGTGGGCTACAGTCCTCAGGCCCATTATATTTAACCCACGAAAGCTGAAAATCAATACTTTCTCCCTTCATATGGGACGTATAATGGCTCTCAGGAATATGCTCTTGAAGCACTTCCATTGAAGCTACCTTTGAAGTGCTGCTAACTTGTCATAATACCGGGACATCACATTTCATCATATGTAAATCTGCCGATTGTTTTTAGTTTTCTGGTGAACACAGAAAAAACACTTTGTATTTGTAAGAAATATCATTAAATTTATCTTTAAAAAAAAGCCCTGCAAGTCTATCTGAGTTTATGAGATATTTCAGTTCAGGATAAAACATAGTAAACAACGGCCATGTACAACGATGGGGAAAGCAAATCCAGCTTGTGTTTAACGATAGTAAATGAAGATCAAAAAATGTAAAATTTTATTTTTTTTCCTCGCTATATATGTTGATTTAAGAAGTCCTACATGGACGGAAAAAAAATTGCCATAATAGATAATTTTCTAAATATATTTAATTAGCAAATCCCAGTTATATTGTCTTTTGAGGTAACTAATGACTATAGAAGTAATATGGACACTGTATTGTTGGATTGACAGAAACCTTCCCTAAATTGTTATTAGGACAGATACGTTAGAGCCTATGCAGTAGGAAGCTCCGTCACCTCCATTCATGTCCAGTATGTGTTTCCATTGGATATTGTTATCTAATACTGGAGATACCAGGAGTACTGAGGTAAGAAGAGGCTGCTTACACTACTGTCCACTTTGTATATCTGATCTAATACTGGTGATACCAGGGGTGCTGTGATAAGAAGTGGCTGCTCACACTGGTGTCCATCTTGTCTATTTGATCTAATATTTGTGATACCAGGAGTGTTGAGGTATGAAGAAGCTGCTCCCACTGCTGTCCACTTTGTATATCTGATCTAATACTGGAGATATCAGGGATGCTGAGATAAGAGGTGGCTGTTCACACTGCTGTCCATCTTGTCTATTTGATCTAATATTTGTAAAACCAGGAGGGCTGATGTAAGAAGAGGCTGCTCACACTGTTGTCCACTTTGTATATCTGATCTAATACTGGTGATACCAGGGGTGCTGTGATAAGAAGTGGCAGCTCACACTGCTGTCCATCTTGTCTATTTGATCTAATATTTGTGATACCAGGAGTGTTGAGGTAAGAAGAAGCTGCTCACACTGCTGTCCACTTTGTATATCTGATCTAATACTGGAGATATCACGGATGCGAGATACGAAGTGGCTGTTCACACTGCTGTCCATCTTGTCTATTTGATCTAATATTTGTAAAACCAGTAGGGCTGATGTAAGAAGAGGCTGCTCATACTGTTGTCTACTATGTATATCTGATCTAATACTGGTGATACCAGGGGTGCTGTGATAAGATGTAGCTGCTCACACTGCTGTCCATCTTGTCTATTTGATCTAATATTTGTGATACCAGGAGTGTTGAGGTAAGAAGAAGCTGCTCACACTGCTGTCCACTTTGTATATCTGATCTAATACTGGAGATATCACGGATGCGAGATACGAAGTGGCTGCTCACACTGCTGTCCATCTTGTCTATTTGATCTAATATCTGTGATACCAGGAGTGTTGAGGTAAGAAGAAGCTGCTCACACTGCTGTCCACTTTGTATATCTGATCTAATACTGGAGATATCACGGATGTGAGATAAGAAGTGGCTGCTCACACTGCTGTATATCTTGTCTATTTGATCTAATATTTGTGATAAGAAGAGGGCTGATGTAAGAAGAGGCTGCTTACACTGCTGTCCACTCTATATACAGTACAGACCAAAAGTTTGGACACACCTTCTCATCTATAGAACAACTATTAAGAGGAGACTTTGTGCAGCAGGCCTTCATGGTAAAATAGCTGCTAGGAAACCACTGCTAAGGACAGGCAACAAGCAGAAGAGACTTGTTTGGGCTAAAGAACACAAGGAATGGACATTAGACTAGTGGAAATCTGTGCTTTGGTCTGATGAGTCTAAATTTGAGATCTTTGGATCCAACCACCGTGTCTTTGTAGAAAAGGTGAATGGATGGACTCTACAAGGCTGGTTCCCACCATGAAGCATGGAGGAGGAGGTGTGATGGTGTGGGGGTGCTTTGCTGGTGACACTGTTGGGGATTTATTCAAAATTGAAGGAATACAGAACCAGCATGGCTACCACAACATCTTGCAGCGGCATGCTATTCCATCCGGTTTGCGTTTAGTTGGACAATCATTTATTTTTCACAGGACAATGACCCCAAACACACCTCCAGGCTGTGTAAGGGCTATCTGACTAATGGGATGCTACGCCAGATGACCTGGTCTCCACAGTCACCAGACCTGAACCCAATCAAGATGGTTTGGGGTGAGCTGGACCGCAGAGTGAAGGCAAAAGGGCCAACAAGTGCTAAGCATCTCTGGGAACTCCTTCAAGACTGTTGGAAGACCATTTCCGGTGACTACCTCTTGAAGCTCATCAAGAGAATGCCAAGAGTGTGCAAAGCAGTAATGAAAGCAAAAGGTGGCTACTTTGAAGAACCTAGAATATAAGACATATTTTCAGTTGTTACACACTTTTTTAAGTATTTCATTCCACATGTGTTAATTCATAGTTTTGATGCCTTCAATGTGAATCTACAATTTTTAGAGTCATGAAAATAAAGAAAACTCTTTGAATGAGGAGGTGTGTCCAAACCTTTGGTCTGTACTGTATATGATCTAATACTGGAGATACCAGGGGTGCTTAGGTAAGACAAAGCTGCTCACACTGCTGTCACCCTGTATTTTTGATCAAATACTGGAAATAACAAGGGTGCTGAGGCTGATCACACTGCTGTGAAACCTGGCTTTCTGATCTAATACTGGAGATACCAGGAGTGCTGAGGTAAGAAGAGGCTGCTCACACTGCTGCCACCCTGTCTTTTTGATAAAATACTAGAAATACCAATGGTGCTGACTGAGGTAAGAAGAGGCTGATCACATTACTGTCTACGGTGTCTTTTTGATCTAATACTGGAGATACCAAGTATGATGAGGTAAGAAGAAGCTGGTCACACCACTATCCACCATGTCTATTTGATCTAATGCTGGTGATACCAGTTGGGACTAAATGTTGAACCGTTGCTCTGACCTTGAGATTGCGGGATAGTTCATGGTATAGGTTATCTCCAGGTCATAACAGAGGAGATTACTACAGCACATGTTCCCTGGTATCTGTCCTATTAACATTTTCGAAAGGTTTATGTCAGTGTTTCAAGACTGTGGCCATTTTAGTGCACTAAATCAATTAACTACCTACCCACACTTAGCACTGACAAGGGGCAATCACCCCGAAACACCACGTCTGCAAATTGGGATTCTGATCTGGCAATAAATCCTAAGTCGTATGGAAAGGCTTGTTTAAAAAAGCCACATTTGTCTTTTAGGATTGCTATTTCCAATAGTTGGCGCTAGAGTTTGTCTCCTTCCTCACTGGAGGGACGATTTGAATAATTCCCAGAGGGGCATTGCAGCCAGAGGTCCCCTTACTGACAGCCAGACTGGTTTGTCAGGTCTCCATAAAGAGAATATTATACAAGGATAAGGCTGCACATCAAACTTAGATAATGGTATAATGCCTCAAGCATATGGAAAAATATTGGAATATACAATGAAAAATGCTACTTGCTAATTTGAACATGTGAATAATGAATTGCATACCTGCCATGAATATTAGGAAAAAGGAGATATTTAGCAATCGCATTGATCAATGTAACTGAGCCCCAAGACCTCGTCAAGGTATATCTCTATATTGGGATCCCTAGCTCTGTGTCCCTAACTGTGTGTCATCTCATTGCAATTAAAAACTGCTGTGGGTGGAGAGGGGTAACTAAGGACTTTCTTATATAGGAGATGGAAAAAAACATGGCCGAAAGGGGCGGAGCTGTGTTCACATTCAGAAAAAAAACTACATATAACTGAATAGGATAACTGAAGTGAGCACTAATATATATATATTATGAGTGCAAGCCAAAAAATACATACTATACAAGGATAAGGCTGCACATCAAACTTAGATAATGGTATAATGCCTCAAGCATATGGAAAAATATTGGAATATACAATGAAAAATGCCACTTGCTAATTTGAACATGTGAATAATGAATTGCATACCTGCCATGAATATTAGGAAAAAGGAGATATTTAGCAATCGCATTGATCAATGTAACTGAGCCCCAAGACCTCGTCAAGGTATATCTCTATATTGGGGTCCCTAGCTCTGTGACCCTAACTGTGGGTCATCTCATTGCAATTAAAAACTGCTGTGGGTGGAGAGGGATAACTAAGGACTTTCTTATATAGGAGATGGAAAAAAACATGGCCGAAAGGGGCGGAGCTGTGTTCACATTCAGAAAAAATTCAGTTATATGTAGTTTTTTTTCTGAATATGGTATGCAATTCATTATTCACATGTTCAAATTAGCAAGTAGCATTTTTCATTGTATATTCCAATATTTTTCCATATGCTTGAGGCATTATACCATTATCTAAGTTTGATGTGCAGCCTTATCCTTGTATAGTATGTATTTTTTGGCTTGCACTCATAATATATCTATATTAGTGCTCACTTCAGTTATCCTATTCAGTTATATGTAGTTTTTTTTCTGAATGTGAACACAGCTCCGCCCCTTTCGGCCATGTTTTTTTCCATCTCCTATATAAGAAAGTCCTTAGTTACCCCTCTCCACCCACAGCAGTTTTTAATTGCAATGAGATGACACACAGTTAGGGTCACAGAGCTAGGGACCCCAATATAGAGATATACCTTGACGAGGTTTTGGGGCTCAGTTACATTGATCAATGCGATTGCTAAATATCTCCTTTTTCCTAATATTCATGGCAGGTATGCAATTCATTATTCACATGTTCAAATTAGCAAGTAGCATTTTTCATTGTATATTCCAATATTTTTCCATATGCTTGAGGCATTATACCATTATCTAAGTTTGATGTGCAGCCTTATCCTTGTATAGTATGTATTTTTTGGCTTGCACTCATAATATATATATATATTAGTGCTCACTTCAGTTATCCTATTCAGTTCCATAAAGAGAATAGTCTTCCCCATGGTCCCCACATAGCTTCTCATAAGCCAGATCAGATACCCACACTTTGCACTGACGAGGGGCAATCACCCCGAAACACCATGTCTGGAATTTGGGATTCTGATCTGGCAATAAATCCCAAGTCTTATGAAAAGCTTGTTTAAAAAGCCACATTTGACTTTTAGGATTGCTACTTCCAATAGGTGGCACTAGAGTTTGTCTCCTTCGTCACTAGAGGGACAATTTAGATAAAATGGGTGTGATTTCTTTGTTAAGGGTATCAAAATTTATTTATAATGACTTTTTTCTATTTCTGAAGAACCCCTTTAAGGCCGCATTTAAAAACTCCAAGTTGTGAACTGTAATTGCTAGGAAAGCTGTCTCCAGCCATGAAATCCTGCTGCAGCACCCCCTATAGGAAAAATGTAGTATTACATCATGGCCATTCAAACAAATTACTTTTAAAGACGTTGTCCCTCTAAGATTATTTATTAATTATTTACAGGATAGATAATATATTGAGGCTCCCATCAATTACTAGTACAGGTGATCCTGAGTCCTTGTGTGGCGCCCTGGACTAGCCAGGTCGTCACAGGGACTACAACATGACACCCCCACCCTGAGATAGGCACATCAGTCAGACACAAATCCTTGTTGCCCCCCTCCAGGGGCTGATGTCCACACCAGGTGGGGTGGAGCCAGGCGGTTGGCCCCACCCACTGAGGAGTTCACAGTCCTGGAGGCGGGAAAGGAAGTTAGTTCAGCTCGGGCAGAGCTCGAGTGCAGTTAGGGAAGTGGTAGTAGAGGAGCAAACTGACTGTGTCCGGGTACGTGGCCCGGGCACCAAGAG
The DNA here is from genome assembly GCF_048569485.1 of Anomaloglossus baeobatrachus. NCBI lineage: Eukaryota > Metazoa > Chordata > Amphibia > Anura > Aromobatidae > Anomaloglossus > Anomaloglossus baeobatrachus. The sequence continues at coordinate 185,433,452 of NC_134361.1, forward strand.
CAAGGTTGGCAGACGGTGGTGGCCGTCTGCAGGAGAGGCAGATCAACGTGGAACCGTAGGACCGGGGACGGGCGGTGGCCCGCCGGTACCGAACCAGGGAGCGAAGTGCAGCCAGCACAAACTGGCAGGGCCTGCGGACCCCGACCAGGCTTGGAGTCGCCGTTAAACAGGTCAAATCCATTAGTGACCGGAACCCCAGGGGTTTCCTAACAGCCAAGACCTAATTGAAGGCAACCGTCCAACCAGCAAAAGGGAAATACAGCTACCGCCACAGCTAGAGTTCACAGGGCCAGAGCCTGCGGGCAAAAGGGCTCCTCCGGCACATATACACGCTGGGGAGCGGGTTACCGGTGGGAAGCTATCGGGACCGAACATACACAAAAGGTGCAGGGAAAGGCAGCCACCACCACCCGTCCGGGAGAAACCACAGCAGCCGGCTGCGGGACCCGTCCATCCAGCCGTTTGGTTTACCAGAGACTTTGCATCCATTTGTGGATGAGTGAGTACTACCGTGCCATCTGGCACCACGTTGCGCAGTCCAAGCGACCCTGCACCTTGCCAACCCTGCCTCCCCGACACCTCATCGGGCCCCGGGACCACCAACCCCCTACCCACGGAGAGGAGAGAAACATCCCAGTTGCTCCCTACCATCGCTCCCGGGATACCTGTCAATAGCAGCGGTGGTGCCCAACCTCACCACAACCCGTGGGTGGCGTCACGGACCAAATCCCCAAACCGAACTACCCCCCATTCACTCACGGGCGAGGAGCGCCACTCGAGTCCCCGGATCCGGCCCACCGCTCGAGCCACCGAGCAGCAGCAGCGCCAGACCCGAGCGTGGTGAGCGCAGCGCCCCGCCGCCCACGACACTTGTACCTCCACCAGGTTTAGCTATTTCATAGACTATGAATGGAGCTGAGGGGGCATAGGTGACCGCCGCTCTATATAAACTCCTTATGGTTTGCTGTTGTGGAGTGAGGAAGCCTTAACCCCAATTCTAGTGATTGTTGTGGGTCTCGGGAATTTATATCCTCTCCTGGTGAAGATAGATGATATATGTCTTTGGGAGGTCAGAGGCGTCATTATATATTGAACGTCGGGGACCGGTGGAGCCTGGTCCTAGAATAACCATGGTTCAGTTTTCCATTTTAGAGCCATGAAACTTTATATGTAGCCTGGAAAACTCCTAAAGATACAAATCAATGTTATCCATAGCCATTAAAGGATCACTGTAAGAAAAAAATAACAATATATTGTTATACGTAGCTTATAATTGGAATAACCAAGGCTCCCTCAGGCCATGTGTGACGCCCTGGGCAAGCCAGGGGTCACAGGTCATAACATCACCACACCCTACACCCCAGTTAGGAACACCAAGGCTAACCTAAAATCCTTGTTGCCTTCCTCCAGGGGCTGATGTCCACACCAGGGGGTGGGCCAGGCGGTTGGCTCCGCCCACCTAGGAGTTCACAGCCCTGGAGGCGGGCGAGCCAGGCAGAACAGATAGAGTTTGGAAGTGAAAGTAGAAGGAAGTGGTAGAGGAGCAAAGGAGAGGAGCTGAAGAAAGGGAAAGTGACAGTTAAGAAAGCCTGAAGCTGGTCCGGGTGTGTGCCCCGGACTGAGAGACAGCAAGGTCAGCAGACGGCGGTGACTGTCTGCAGGGGTGGCTGGAGGTTGCCGAAAGGACCGCGGACGGGTGGTGGCTCGGCGGTACTGGTATACGAAGAACAGTCAGCACCAGTCGCAGGGGCCTTTCGGATCCCGGCAAGGCTAGGAGTCGCCGTGAATTTGCCAAATCCGTTAGTGAAGGGGACCTCTGGGTCTCCCAACAAGCAAGTCCCGATTGAAGGCAACAGTCCAACCGTTGGAGAGAGACACCGCCACCGCCAGGGCACCAGTTTCTCAGGGCCAGCGCCTGCGGGCAAAGTAGGGCTCCTCCGGCCCATATCCAAGCCGGGGAGCGGGTTACCGGTGGGAACCCATCAAAACCATCATCATCTTAGGTGCAGGAAAAGGGACCGTCACCTACTGGGGAAAAGCAAGTGCAGCCGTCCGTGGGAACCGTCTTTCCAGCCGTGTGTTTTACCGAGAACTGCGTCATCGTCTCAGGCTGAGTGAGTACCACAGTGCCGCAAGGCACAGCGCTGCCCCCGCGTCCCTGCACCCCACCAAGTCCTGCATCACCCACCTCATCACTGGGCCCCGGGACAACCAATCCCCTACCCACGGAGGGGAGGACTAACATCTAGCTGCTCCATACCATCACTCCCGGGATCCCCAAACAGAGCAGCGGTGCTGTCAACAAATCACCACAACCGTGGGTGGCATCACGGACAATAAACTATCCCAAAACAGCAATCCCCTTTTCACTCACGGGCGAGGAGCGCCGCTCGAGTCCCCGGGATCCGGCCCATCGCTCGAGCCACCGAGCAGCAGCAGCCGGACCTGAGCAAGTGGGAGAGCGCGGCGTCCCCTCCTCCGCCCGCGACACATGCGCTATGAATACCACAAGCTTCAGAATAATAGCTGCACCCTGGGATTTCTTCCTTCATGGGTAAAGTTGCCTGGGTGCTAAATAAGTCTTGGAAACCAGTTCATAAGACGGTCACTGTAAAATGGGAACAGTTTTTATCATGACTATTTTCCCTTTGCAAATAAGGCAAACTTTAAAAAAAATAAGAAAAAAAAGGTAAGAAATGGTGAACCCTTACAAACATACAGTGTGTCCACCCATATCCTGTCCACCGCCATTAACTTGAGAACGGCGGCAGCTATAGGCATAGAAGTGGTGTCTAGGTATAGTAAAGTAGCCATGCGCTACGCAATGATACCATCTATAGTGCCACCAAACAACGGAGTTAGCATTTTTATCTCGAAAATGGAAGAAGATAGAGAAAAAAAGTGAATTACAAAGTTATAAGGAATCATCAATTCAATAAGAATCGACACCTTGCATACAGAAATGCTATGATATGAAACCCATGACCCTCCAAAACATTGAATGCCGGTCACGCGTATGGCGCTCATTTAACTTTGATGCTCAAAGTGGCCCCCGTCAGCTGCAATGCACAGCTGGACTCTGGACAGCATACTGTATCTTGCTGCATGTTGTGCAATATGGTAGGTGACACGTTTGCACAAGCATCTGTGATATGTCGTCGTAGGTCCTGCAATGTTGGTGGAGGGGTCGCATACACCTGCTGTTTGATGTGACCTCACATAAAGAAGTCCAATGGGGTCAGGTCAGGTGAGCGGAGGCCACTCCATGCAGCCACCATACCCAATGACTTGTAGGAAGGTCTCCATGAGGTATCGCTTCATGTCCGCAGCCTTGTGAGTTTTACACGTTCTAATCATAGCATTTCTGTATGCAAGGTGTCGATTCGTATTGAATTGATGATGCCCTACATCTTTGTAATTCACTTTTTTTTCTCTATCTCGTTCTGTTTTCGAGATATAAATGCTAACTCCGTTGTTTTCCACCAGGTGGTGCTATAGGTAGCTTCATTGTGCAGCGCATGGCTACTTTACTATACCTAGACACCACTTCTATGCCTATAGCTGCCGCCGTTCAATTTAATGGCGGTGGACAGGATATGGGTGGACACATTATCTAATATATAAAGCTGAATGTGTGTGTGTGTGTATATGTGTATGTCCGGGATTGGCATCTGCACCATCGCAGCTACAGCCACAAAATTTTGCATACTCACACATCTGGACCCTGAGAGTGTCATAGGCTATGTTTTGAGGGTAAATTTTAACCCTGCACTTTACAGTTATTCGCCAAAAAACCTGCCTCCATTAAAGTGAATGGAGCTGGGAGCCACAGTGCAGCCAGAACTTCAGAAGAATGCGCAGCCACGCCCTTAAATGGAATGTTGGCATGTCACAATGCAGCCAGGGAAAGAGGCACACACAGACAGGGAAAGAGGCAGACACAGACAGGGTAAGAAACAGACATAGACAGGGTCAGAGACAGACACAAAGAGATTGACACAGACAAAGAGACAGACTGACAGGGAAAGAGACAGACAGGCAAAGAGACAGAGACAGAGACAGGGAAACAGACAGGGAAAGAAAGGGAAAGAGACAGACAGGGTAAGAGACAGACAAAGAGAGGTAAAGAGACAGACAAAGAGACAGACACAGGGAAAGAGAAAGAGGGAAAGAGACAGACAGGAAAAGAGAGGGAATGAGACAGACAGGGAAAGAGACAGACAGGGAAAGTGACAGAGATAGATAGCCAGACAGGGAAAGAGATAGATAGACAGACAGGGAAAGAGATTGAGACAGACGGAGAAAGAGACAGAGACAGTCAGAGACAGACAGGGAAAGAGACAGACAGACAAAGAGATAGAGAGAGACAGAGAGATATATACAGAGGGGGAGACAGACAGAGAATGGGAGAGAAACAGAGAGACAGTTACTATCCCGGGCGTTAATACATTCTACCTATACATTCTATCCCGGGAATGTTAATACATTCTATTTTGTTAACAACAGTTATTAACCCGGGCGAAGCCGGGTAGTACAGCTAGTATATATATATATATATATATACATATATATATGTGTGTATATATATATATATATATATATATATATATATATATATATATATATATATATATATATATATACACATATACATATATATACACATATACTGTATATATGTACATATATATATATATATATATATATATATATATATATGATAAGTTTTAATATACATATATATTTTTTTTTTAAACTTCACTATTTTATTCATACATGCATATATATTTTAAACGTTATTACATTTTATTTATTTTTCTCATTGTGGACAGTGTTACGTCGATGTGCGGAGACCTATAGACCATGTAATGCTCCACTAGCAATTTAAATATGCAAAACACCTTAACAGAGAGGAAGAGATCTTGAACTCTAGCGCCACCTATTGTAAATAACAATCCTAGAAGTCAATATCAATCCTATAACGAGCTGTGCAACACAACTTAGGATAAGAAGCCAAACCAGACTTTTCATTAGTAGGCGTGTTTTGAGGTATTCGCCCCTTCATCAGTGCAATGCTAGAAATCTATAAGGATCTTTAATATATGACTTAGGATAAGAAGCCAAACCAGACTTTTCATTTCCAGACATGTGTTTTGGGGTATTTGCCCCTCATCAGTGCAAAGCTGGAAATCTATAAGGATCTTTGATATATGACTTATGATAAGAAGCCAAACTAAACTATTCATTTCCAGACATGTGTTTTGGTGTATTTGCCCTTCATCAGTGCAAAGCAGGAAATGTAAAAGGATCTTTGATATATGACTTGGGATAAGAAGCCAAACCAGACTTTTCATTTGCAGACATGTGTTTTGGGGTATATGCCCCTCATCAGTGTAAAGCTGGAAATCTATAAGGATCTTTGATATATGACTTAAGATAAGAAGCCAAACCAGACTTTTCATTAGTAGGCGTGATTTGGGGTCTTCGCCCCTCATCAGTGCAAAGCTGGAAATCTATAAGGATCTTGGATATATGACTTTGGACAAGAAGCCAAACCAGACTTTTCATTTGCAGACATGTGTTTTGGGGTATTTGCCCCTCATCAGTGCAAATCTGGAAATCTATAAGGATCTTTGACATATGACTTAGGATAAGAAGCCAAACCAGAAGTTTCATTTGCAGACATGTGTTTTGGGGTATTTGCCCCTCATCAGTGCAAAGCTGGAAATCTATAAGGATTTTTGACATATGACTTAGGATAAGAAGCCAAACCAGACTTTTCATTTGCAGACATGTGTTTTGGGGTATTTGCCCCTTATCAGTGCAAAGCTGGAAATCTATAAGGATCTTGGATATATGACTTGGGACAAGAAGCCAAACCAGACTTTTCATTTGCAGACATGTGCTTTGGGGTATTTTCCCCTCATCAGTGCAAATCTGGAAATCTATAAGGATCTTTGACATATGACTTAGGATAAGAAGCCAAACCAGAAGTTTCATTTGCAGACATGTGTTTTGGGGTATCTGCCCCTCATCAGTGCAAAGCTGGAAATCTATAAGGAATTTTGACATATGACTTAGGATAAGAAGCCAAACCAGACACTCCATTTTCAAACATTTATGTTGTAAACAGGGACAGTGACTGATCCTTGAGTTGTAAGGGCGAATGTTTAACCCTTTAATGCCACATTTTTTTTTAACCTTCTCAACTGGGTTCCTTCCCAGACTAAAGTCCTTTCATAATCACCACTAGAACACAACGCATAGTCCCTAAGGGGTTACATATTAAGCTCATGCATGGCCAGCTTTACTACTGCACTAGATGGGGCACTGTATAGATGCTAGGTGGCAGCTGTTTAGTAAATTACATATAGGTCATTTATTGGTGACCTTTATTTTAAACACTGTCCAAACCTTTGTGACCAGCGCTATATATCAAACCGTTGGCACTTCCCAAGCGTCCCATATAATTTATATTGGTTATGGTAATTGTGTCCAGTGGAATGTAAAATTATCATTTTCTTGATAGTCTGATCACTGGAACGTCCTCAGTGTAGATCCGAAACTTGTAACCTTAAGATTGAAAACGACTATGTTCTGCGAATTCTATGAATTAAGTAGCCGAGTACTTGTGTTGGATGAGACGTTACTGTCCCTTTTCTGTCTAAATTGATTTATTGGAGGCCAAAGAAAAGAGCTGATGTCAGGCGTTTGTAGTTCTATTCTCTGCGACCGGGGAGGAAGATTTTTGCTGCGGTAAATGTGCTCTGTGTCATATAAATTTCTTTTATAGGCATTATGTAGGAAAACCACTTGAAGAAGAAAAAGCAAATCCATCCGCTCCGACTTCACTCCAGTTATATTTCAATTGGATTAGCGGCCTCAAGCACAGAACCCGTGGAGTTGTCACATTTCGAAAGCCATTACTTTGTCATTGCTCTGCTGATGTAGATGTCGGAGGGCATTTTTTTGTGGGGTATGTATTAGTTTCGATAGATATTTGTGACACTAGTCACTACTTATGGATAGTATAGGTGGAAGGGTAGTCAGTCAGACAAGCCGGGGTCAGGTAACAGGAGGACACGTCAGGACACAGGAAGTAACCAGAAATGCAGTCAAGTCTTAGGCCGAGGGTCAGAATTCCAGGAGAGTACGTATAGATTCAGAGAGCAGACAGAGATGGGGTCAGGTAACGGCCCGAAGTCAGAAGCCAGGAAGTAATAATAACGGTCCGAGGTCAGAAGCCAGTAAGTAACGGCAAGAACAGGAAGGGGGCAGAGAGGGGTCAAACAACAGTCTGGGGTCAAGAAACTTAGATCAGAACACAAACACAAACATGAGCCAAGAGCACAACTGCAGAACCAGAGAGTACAACTGGCGAGGTTCTGGGAGAGCATGCTCAGTAATGAAAAAGAGCAATTATCAGGAACATGGAACACCTGAGTAAAAGCACCTTCCGGAACCTGCATGGAATCATGTACTGTCAAACAACCTGTCAGCTAATGCTCAAAGAAACACAGCAGATAAACTCCAAATGCAAAATGCTCTGCACAAAGGAATCATGTCACTGCCAGCTCTGTAGTTCAGGAATGCGCGGCAGAGCATCACCTGTGTGCAAGATGCTCTGCACAGAGGAATCGTGTCAATATTATTTTGGGGTACATTTATCTTGTCATGTCACAGATAGTTTTAGTGGGAATTCAGAAAACAGAATTTTGTTCCCACCCCAAATGCCATGCGGTATAAATAGTCCGCTAATTTTATTTTACGTGCTCTTACCATTGTTACAGTGACAAATTTGTTTTCTATGTTTTTAGTTTTTTTATTGGATGTAAATGAAAGCCAATGATCCAGGTGAATGTTTACTTTGCGTTTCTGGCTCTGCTCATGATAAAGTGGGCTGGCTGTTTGGCTCATTTGCCTTGGTCAGCCTCCTCCTCTATGACTTCATACATATCACTGAATTAAAGGGAACCTGTCACCACTTTTTTGGCGTATAAGCTGTGGCCACCACCACCGAGCTCTTATATACAGCATTCTAACATGCTGTATATAAGAGCCCAGGCCACTGTGAGAACATAAAAAACACTTTATAATACTTACCTAATGGTCGTGTGGTTGGCCATATGGGCGTCTCCGTTCTCCGGTGACAGCACTGCTTCTTTTGGCCATCTTTGTTCTCCTTCTTCTCTAGCCGCGGTGCATGACACGTCCTACATCATCCACACTCGCCGGCATTCAGGTCCTGAGCAGGCGCACTTTGATCTGCTCTGAGCAGATCAAAGTATTGTAGTGCGCCTGCGCAGGAACAGCAAGTATGTATGACGTAGACGCATCATGCACACAGGCTTCAGAAAGAGGACAAAGATGGCTGAAAGAGGCTGCACCGGACAACGGTGACGCCCATATGGCCAACTTCTATGACTTCATACAGATCACCGAATTATAGAACCAAGGCTGGAAGTGAAATTGCTGCTGGTATCAGGAACTGCTACTGATATCTTGGTATCTGCAGCTTTCTTAATTAAAGAGGACCAACCATCAGGATTTTCATATATACACTAAAGCCAGTGCTATACTGGCGCTATCATGCTGATTCTATACATACCTTTAGTTGTGAGATCGGATGTATACTTTCTGAAATACAGCCAACTAAAGTTTGTGAAATGCACTGTTATTTGATTGATAGCAGCTACAGAATATCTAATAGGTAGGTTGGGCTTCGCTAGTTATTCCCGCCCCTGTCTTCTGCCTGTCTCTGTTATTTGCAGGGGGAGAAGGGAGGGAGAAAGGACAGGCAGGCAGACAGGGGCAGGAATAACTAGCAAAACCCAGCCCACCTATTAGATATTCTGTAGCTGCTATCAATCAAGTAACGGTGCATTTCACAAACTTTACTTGCCTATATTTCAGAAACTATAAATCCGATCTCACAACTAAAGGTATGTATAGAATCAGCATGATAGCGCCAGTATAGCACTGGCTTTAGTTTATATAGGAAAATCCTGGTGGCCGGTCCTTCTTTAAAGTATATTACAACATTTCATCTATTTTCACTTATAACAATATTTTCTCATACAGCATGTTTTCATTTTATGACCTACATATACTGTAATTCATGGTGCACCAAGTGTTCAACCTATGGAATTCCTCATTATGGTATTCCTTTCACACCACTAGACTGCCATAGATATTAGGTATTAAAGTATTGTTTTTTGGATCCTCTCCCTATTTGAAAACCCTACATTTACTCTTGGGCTTGGATTTTTCCCTATCTAGGTAGAATATGTTTGTATCCTCTCGGCATAACTCTTTGTTGATTTATTTTTCATAACACAGACTATGCAGAAGGAGTTGATCCAACTCGGAAACGGGTTGTTCAAACATAAAGAAATTCTTCTCTTTGATACCTTGATAGCCTTGCACACCACCGCCAATCTTTTTTCATTCATTCATTCATTCATTCATTCATTCATTTTTTTGCATTCCTCTCTCCATCATGGGGGTTGTAAGTGCAATGGCTGGAACAGCAACCTCCCAGTGCTTGCTTCTAAACGTATAATAGTGTTTCGTCTTACCAAATTCACCTAGGTGAGCGTTTTAAACTAATTATTCTGCATTTTTACACAGTGCTCGCCTCTTTTCTGTTTTCTGTTTTGCATTCTAGTTATTATAAGTCAGTTATTATAAGTTAGGGCAGCTATGTTTAGCTATCCTGCATACCTATCTGGAGACTTAAAGCAATTGTCCAATACTAGGACAACCCCTTCTGATTCCATATGTTTTCCCCAGGTAAAATATGAAAGCTTATACTCACTTCCCTGTCATGGGTGTGTGTCACGGGTGACAGACGATCATGTGGTTTCTGGCAATAGAAGGTCACAGTGTTTGGCTGCGCAAAATGCTCCCTGACTTTTTATTGTCCTGCTTTTAGTATTCATTGTACTAGGTAGCTTTCCTGCTGGGTTTTCATCTCTTGCCCTTTAGGACCCAGCAGAGCTCTCCTTCAATCCAGCTGCTGATTATCAGTATTCCCCTTGTGCTTAAATACTCCCATCTTCTCTGGACTTGTGCTGGCAATATTATTTAGTTCATTCTAGCTCTGACTGCAAGCAGGTGGCTTGCACTCATCTGTAATATCATTGCTGAAACTTTGCTGAACTTCTATCTGAGTCATCTGTAGATAAGTAGTTCATGCATTTCCCCCCCCGCGTGTCCTCTCTAGTGTTTAGTAGGGTTGATGAGCTCCTTCAAGAGCTCACCCCACCCGTTCCCTATTTAGGGTCTAGTACCAGTGATACCTAGGGTAAGATATCCAGCTCGGTGCATAGGTGCGGAACCTATCTAGGGTGGTGAGGGACCCCAGGGACCAGCAGTAGGTTTGGTCAGGGGTCATAATCTCCCCTTTCCCTATACACAGGGTTTCCCTTTCCTTTCGCCATTCACTTGCTACTTCCCCACACCTAGCATGACACTCCCAACCTGGCGCCCTTCCAACGGTGCCACGGTTTGCTTTCCCGGGGCTCAAGTGACATTGTGATGTAAGTGTAACGCAAGCCTTGCATCCAATCAGTGCTGGCATCTGTCTCCTTGCCTTGGGACCAAATGGGTTGTGATGTAATGCAAACCTCGCATCCAATTAGTGCTGGCATCTGTCTCCTCACCTTGGGACCAAACGGGTTGTAATGTAATGCAAGCCTCGCGCCCAATCAGTGCCGACATCTTTCTCCTCGCCTTGGGACCAAACAGGTTGTGATGTAATGCAAGTCTCGCATCCAATCAGTGCTGGCTTCTGTCTCCTTGCTTTGGGACCAAACGAGTTAATCAACAGGAAGTGAATGCTGTGGTTGCCCTTCACTTCCTGTTGATTGCTCGTGTATCTGAAAGCAGGGAGACAGAAGCCGGCGTTGATTGGACGTGGGCCTTGTAAGACGTCAGAACTTCACATGCGCCCTAGGAACATGAACCGAAGAGCTGGTACTAAATGTGAGTATAGCCTTTAATATGTGGAATTAGAAGGGGTTGTCTTAGTAGTGGACAACCCCTTTAAATAGTTAGAGTTTGACTACTACTGTTAGAGCGGAATGGTGGCTCAGTGGTTAGCACTGTAGTCTTGCAGTGCTAGGGTCCTGGGTTCAAATCCTACCAAGGAGAACATCTGTAAGGAGATTGTATGTTCTCCGTGGGTTTCCTTTAGTTTCTTCCCACACTCCCAAGACATACAGATAGGGAATCTAAATTGTGAGCCCCAATGGGGACAGCGTTGCTGATGTATGTAAAGCACTGTGGACTAGAATAGTGCTGTATAAATATTATTATTATTACCTATTAGCTGGACTTTGAGTATCAATGGCCAACACTACCTTCTACGGCAGCATAGATCATCATGAGGGTCCATTGACCTCATGATTCTACGGGAGAGAATCCCTTAGGTCCAATAAGCAAAGTTATGGGAAAAAGACCCAAAGGGTGATTGAAAAGGGAATGGGAAAAGCATGTTCTCTTGGTCGGTTGGTGATGGGTGTAATAATACCTATCAGCAGAAGGTTATGTCTCTTCTCAGTTGGAAGTGATGATTATTATGATTATCATGTAGAAGGCCGCGCATGTAGGTCTATACAAAGTTTATGTAAGTATGTGTTCTATTAAACTCACATCACAAGCTAAAAGGTTAATGCAGCTTTGGATGGAATATTACATTGTCATCCCCAGCAATCAAATACTACTTAGCCGGGGTCCTCTGAGTGCAGTTTCAGCCGAGGTCCTTCACAGTCAGTGTGCTGTCTCCGGTCTTCACTGTGGCCTTGCGGAAAGCTTGACGCACGATTGTTCTATATCCCTGCCGCAGCCTTCAGTTTCCATGTACGAACTCTGTGTTCAGTTCTCTCTTTAGTACTAGGTGGAATTTTCCATAAATCGGTGACTCATTGGTCAGTAGACCTTGTTTTTCTCTTTGTTTACGTTTGTCATTGGCAAAGTCTGATGATCCCTTTAAGCTGTCCTCCGGTACGGTGCAGCACAACAGTACCAGTCATTAAGATGATGTGCAGAACTTTTCCCAGCCGCAAGGAAACGGAAAAAACAGTAAAATATGTGATGTTACATAAATGGATGAAACGACCAAAGTCCCAAGTTTAACTCTTTCAACTTAGTATCATGCTTCGGAATATTAAACCAAGAATCCTGCATTCATTGCGGTCTATAAATGGACCGTGAAACATGGAAGTGTGAATACAGCCTACGGCAAAACAAATTCTCCTCTGTATAGTAATGAAAAATTTGTCTCGATCAAATGTAAATGAAATCATTACTTACACGTGAAATGTTCAATAAACCCATACGTATACATTTATATACCGAGTTCACATATTCCCAATTCATCAGTCTTGCCATTTATTCCTCCCTCATCACAAGAACACCAACACATGAGCGTGAGTAATCACATGTGTGATCATAGAAAAGAAGGATTCCAGCCCTCTGTTTCCAGACTTGCAGTTTTACTTATAAAAATGGATATATACAGTACAGACCAAAAGTTTGGACACATCTCATCTCTAGAACAACTGTAAGGGTGCCCTCACACGAGCGTATAACTCGCATGAGTATCGGAACGCATCACTCGGTGCGGCCGCACACTCTCCGGACAGGATCATGTCAGCCACATAGAAATACATGCAGCTGAGCTGCTCCTGTCAGCAGAGAAGCTAGCCGCGCCGGGTGATGCGTTCCGATACTCATGCGAGTTATACGCTCGTGTGAGGGCACCCTTAAGAGGAGACTTTGTGCAGCAGCCCTTCATGGTAAAATAGCTGCTAGGAAACCACTGCTAAGGACAGGCAACAAGCAGAAGAGACTTGTTTGGGCTAAAGAACACAAGGAATGGACATTAGACCAGTGGAAATCTATACTTTGTTCTGATGAGTCCAAATTTGAGATCGTTGGATCCAACCACCGTGTCTTTGTAGAAAAGGTGAACGGATGGACTCTACATGGCTGGTTCCCACCGTGAAGCACGGAGGAGGAGGTGTGATGGTGTGGGGGGGCTTTGCTGGTGACACTGTTGGGGATTTATTCAAAATTGAAGGCATACAGAACCAGCATGGCTACCACAGCATCTTGCAGCGGCGTGCTATTCCATCCGGTTTGCGTTTAGTTGGACCATCATTTATTTTTCAACAGGACAATGACCCCATTCACACCTCAAGGCTGTGTAAGGGCTATTTGACTAAGAAGGAGAGTATGGGGTGCTACGCCAGATGACCTGGTCTCCACAGTCACCAGACCTGAACCCAATCGAGATGGTTTGGGGTGAGCTGGACCGCAGAGTGAAGGCAAAAGGGCCAACAAGGGCTAAGCATCTCTGGGAACTCCTTCAAGACTGTTGGAAAACCATTTCCGGTGACAACCTCTTGAAGCTCATCAAGAGAATGCCAAGAGTGTGCAAAGCAGTAATCAAAGCAAAAGGTGGCTACTTTGAAGAACCTAGAATATAAGACTTATTTTCAGTTGTTTCACACTTTTTTAAGTATTTCATTCCACATGTTTTCATTCATAGTTTTGATGCCTTCAATGTGAATTTACAATTTTCAGAGTCATGGAAATAAAGAAAACTCTTTTGAATGAGAAGGTGTGTCCAAACTTTTGGTCTGTACTGTAAAACAGAATTTTCCAACATTTCATCAACGCATTTTGACCATGCAGTGTGAATAATGGCTACAAGCATCATTACAAAAAAACCCACTTTTTTTATTTATTGCATAATGCATACCACCCCCGATGGCTAGATCAGTCCCCAAAAAATTTGCACACAGTTTAAAAACATTGATACATAATTTGTTTATAGAAATGATAAACTGTGTGCACAATTATTAGGCAATTTGTATTAGTGTTTCCACTTTTTGGTATCTGGGGCTCAATGATGGCTTATTTGTTGCATCCGGAGTAGTGATGGGCAAACACGGACTGTTTCAAACGTTCTCAGGGAACTCCGGGTAATGATCCAGATCCGGCAACATGGGAAATAAAAAAAAAAAAAAATGGAAAAAAAAGAAAATAAGAATGACGCAAGCGCTTTATGCTTATTGAGTCTCCAGCACGGCTGTAACTGCTCATGTGGCCGCTCATTCTACTTCTGGGGCCGCTCATTTTTGCTCATCCAAATACACTGCTTTCGCCTACATCGATGATTGATTGCAGTCAGACGCACCGCCAGCCTGTGTGACAATGTGTGACTGCTTGCAATCACAGACCCTGTCTGTGGCTCTATCGTGGTATTAAAATAAGTCAATAAAATAAACTGGTGTAGGGTCCCCCCTATTATGATACCTAGCACAGATAAAGCATCTGGCCCCCAGCCGTGTGCTTATTTTGGCTGTCAAAATAAGAGGAACCGCATGTGGCTTTTTTTTTCTTTTTAAATTATTTAACTAAATAATTTAAAAATGACGTGCAGTCCCCTCCACAATTTTCATACCAAGCCATGATAAAGTGCAACAGCTGGGAACTGTATTTTCAGGCTAGGGAGACCCATGCTTATTGGGCCCCCCAACCTAAAAATAGCAGTCTGCAGCCGCCCAGAATTGTCGCATCCATTAGATGTGATAATCCTGGCACTTTACTCAGCTCTTCTCGATTGCCCTGGTGTGTGACAATTAGGTAATAAGGGGTTAATAACAGCTCTCAGCTGCCACTAAGCCTTAGACTAGTAATGGGAGGCATCTACGAGACCCCCCATTACTAATCTTTAAGTAAAAAGAAATAAACTTAAACACCAAAAAAATCCTTTATTTTAACTACAATCCAAAAAAGCCCACCTTCTTTCACCCTTTTGTTAACCTACAAAACACCCAGGTCCGACATAATCCACACAAGTTTCCACAATGATTCCAGCTCTGCTACATCTGAAGTGACAGCGGGTGGCCATAGAACATGACCATCCTCTGTGGGCTTCAGGCAGCGAATGAGCTGCCGCAGTGAGCAGTGATGTCACTCAGGTTATTTGCGGTCATAGCTGGAGGTTCCCACGGTCTTCCACCTGTGATCGCAGGTAACCTGACCTCAGGAGACCTCAGTAAACTCAGTGACCTCACCTCAGGTGCATGAATAAGGTATAAAAATGTCATCATCAAATTTGCATCTCTTGGTCCAAAAATGCTAAAAAAATCCCTGTTTTCATGCAGTTTTAGTGTGATTTTCTGCCAGGAGATGCAAAATTGATGTTGAAATCTGGTGCAGACATTTCAGCACCAAATCTACACCTCCTGGCAGAAATATACACTGAAATGGCGTCAAAACCATCTTTTTTGCATTTTTGGGCCAAGAGATGCAAATTTGCGATAACATTTTTACACCATATTAGTGCACCCAATCATGGAAAAAAAACCTGCATCAAAGCCGCATGTTATATGATGTGGTAGTGATGTATTTTTTTGCCAAGCGGTATAGATTGGGTACAGCAATATGGTGTAGACATTTCAGCACCAAATCTGCATGTCTTGGCAAAAAAAATGTGGTTTGCTGCCAGGAGATGCAGGTCGGTGAACTCGGTGAGTTTACTGAAGTTACCTGAGGTCAGTTTACCTGCGACCACAGGTGGAGGACCGTGAAAACCTCCAGCTGTGCCTGCAAATAGCCTGAGTGACGCTCATCATTGTAGCTCATTGTTTGCCTGAAGCTCACAGAGGGTGGTCATGTTCTATGGCTGCCCGCTGTCACTTCAGATGTAGCAGAGCTGGAATCACCTTGGGACCTCAAGTGGATTACGTCAGAACTAGGTGTTTTTGTGGTTAATAAAGAGGTAAAAGAGGATTTTTTTTTGTATTTTGTTTCAAGTAAAGGATTTTTTTGAGTTTGTGCTTATATCTTTTCACTTACAGTTTAGTAATGAGGGGTCTTATAGACCCTCCCCATTACTAATCTAGGGCTCAGTGGCAGCTGTGGGCTGTCACTAACCCCTATTTACCCCGATTGCCATCACACCTGGCAGTTGGGAAGAGCCGTGTGAAGTGTTGGGATTGTCACATCTAATGGATGTGCAGCTGCAGGCTGCTATTTTTAAGCTGCGGGGGCACAATAAGCATGAATTTCCCCAGTCTAAGAATACCAGCCCTCAGCTGTCGGTTTTATCCTGGCTGGGGATCAAAATTGGGGGGACCGCACTCCATTTTTTAAAAACTATTCATTTTAATAATTTGTGAGTCCTCTTATTTTGATACACGGCCAAGATAAGTGCACAACTAGTTTTTAATGGAGTTAGAATTTAATGGAGTTGATGAAGAGCTCATCCCATCCATTCCCTATTTAGGGCCCAGCACTAGGGATACCTGGAGTCAGGTATCCAGCTTGGCGCATAGGTGCATACCCTTTCTAGGGTGGTGAGGGACTCCATGGACCAGCAGTAGCTTTGGTCAGGGGTCAGCATCTTCCTTTTCACTAGACACAGGGTTTCCCTTCCCTTTCGCCGTTCGCTTGGTTCTGCCCCGTACCTAGCGTGACAACAGTTACTGCCTCAGTTGTGCATTTTTTATGGTGGAGTGAGAATAAATAGCTATGATTGTGCGAAAGACTGAAAATCAATCTTGGTTCTCAATCCAACACTTGTTCTTTTATCAAACTGTTTTGCCTGTGTCAAGCTGCCACCAGGGGGAGCCGGAGCTCTGCAGCAGAAGACACTACACAGAGCAACGAGAACCAGGAAGTAAATACACAGTGTTCTCATACACTGCCTCACAGCACAGCTGGGGAGCAGAGCTGCGGGGCATGCGAGGAATAGTCAGGCAGGCTGGGTCAAACACAGTACGGGCAGAAGCAGGACCGGAGGAACGAGCAAAAGTGGAGTCAAAATCAGGCCAAGGTCAGTGCCAGAGGAAGCAACCGAGTGGGGTGGTAAGAGAGGGGACAGAGGACTGGAGGGACGACCATGGGACAGAACACAGACAAGGGCACGGGGGCACAGGAACAAACGGATCAGGATATCACTCACAGGACCAGCAGTCACAGGCAAAGCAGCGCTAAGCTTTTAGCCAGCGCTGGTTCACTGGAAATGTCAGCTTTTAAGGCATCCAGGCTCCAGAAGTGAGGCCCGGGAGAAGGCTCCGCCCCCTAGCCGTGTGGACGGGGAGATGAACCATGACAGCCTGCTGTCCTAATCTCTTAAACCACTTTGCCAATACAATTAAATTCTTACATCAAGAGTTTTCAATCCTTTTCTTTAAAGTTTAGTGTTCTAAAATCTAAGTAATAGCACACTCTCTCCTATCGATGCTCGAACATACATCATCTCCCATTGGCCATGTCCCTTGCCAGTCTCTGTTCCTTTCTTGCAGCACAGTTGGCATTTACCAGCTGCAGTGATCATATGCCAAACACTGTCATGACTATAGTTGGATGCTGACGGGGGTTAAGAATGGTGGGATGGGTCTGCTTGGTTGTACCTTGTTACGGGGCTGACACCGCTTTATCATGGTGTGGATTTCTCTGGAACGCTGTCAGTAATAGTTCCTGCTCTGCAGCATGGGCAACTGGTTCTTGTGAGTTAGCCCTGATTCGTCCCGCTACCCAGCTTTCCTCCCCCTGACATTCCCTTGTACTGTTTGTCTGCTCTGTCTACCTGACCCCGGTCCCATTCTGTGTCTTGGTCTCCTTTCCCCCCTCCTTGTACTTACTTCATCTCCCGGCCTCTGATGTCGGTAATGTTTCCTGACCTCGGCTCTTATTCCCTTGTTTGGCTTTTGACATGACTTCTCGGCTTCTGATCCTTTTGCTTCCACCTGTCTATGGCTTCCTCGCTTTCCCCTGTATTGACGTGACATCTCAATTTAGACTTAGGCTTGCTGACTATCTTTCTGGTGCTTGCGCCCTCTTGTGGGCTTTTGTCTAACTGCACTTTGGAGTGTCATCTCCATTCAAATTCTGCACCCCCTGGTGGAAGCCTGATAGACACATTGCAAAAGGAGAAGGATCACAGCCAGGAAAACGGAGGATAAACAGGGGATCGAAAGGTATGTGCTATTTATTATTTTTTTTTTTTTACTATAAGTCGGCCTTACAGAAGAGGATGGAAAACCCCTTTAACTTAAGTCCTGGCATTACCCCTGCTGAGCGGCTCTGCCCTGCTGAACACAGAAAAGTCTAATTGGTTTCTTTTCACTTTCAAAGGTAGCATTTTGCTGTCATATTGATGTGGAAATTTCCTCTTTGGGTTCTAGCAGTAGCTCTTTTTTGTGAGGAATAAGACAGATGACGACAGTATGGCAGCGCAATACTATTTCATTTATAGGGCACAGTAGGCAGCCAGAAATCTGGATGACAACAGCACATCATAGATGATGGATATCTGCAGTTATTATTTAATCCATGCATGAATTGTACTAATGCAAAGCTTAGGAAATCTGTAACAGGTATCTTATAATGCATGACATAATGAATTACTTATTTGGATTCTTAATAAATAAATGGCGCCAAAGACCCCTGAAAGGTCTTTTAGAGAGTGTGTTTTAACTATATTTATATATATTTTTTTTACTTTTATATCCATAAAAATAAATATACTTTTTAGACCAGTGTTTCAAGCAAGTGATGTGTGAACAGTGTTCCATGATGATCCTAGCTGATCTTCTATCCTCTGCGAGAACGATAAGTGGGTACATCATCAGGGACCCTTTAACAATGGGGGGCCCTAGCGCTAGTGAGAGGGAAGAAGGAAATCTCCTGCACTTAACTGCCACTGTACTCTGCACTCCTAGCCAGCTCCAATACAGATTCTTTACCTATTGCCGAGCAGAAACCTGAAGCCCCTGAGTGACCCTACAATAGTCCTGGCTAGTGAGTGGGCAGGTAAGGGACACTAGCCCCATCGCTGCACTAGAACAACACACAAGGGAAAGAAAGACAGACAGGGGTAAACACACCAACAGACTGCTGCAGTCTCTGGTGTACCGTGTGTGGCGGCGCTTGCCAGATGTTCCCTAATATTTACCAGAATCTTGGTAGTCATTTCAGGACAGATGACCACTGAACCATGAATCTTTGTCATGGGATATGTACTGATAGAACAGGGGCTAATAAGCTGGCCATCAGACTCGAGACCCTGCGCTGCCCCTTATCTCAGAGGTAAGCTTCATTGTAGCCAGGTCCGAGCTCCCAGCGTGACCCTGACTCCTGTCCGAAAACTGATCTTACTCCCCCCAGCCTTAAATGGGAAGACACCAGCTGTGGATAGTAATTAGCAACCCGGTCTCAGAACAGGTGCCCACTGCACCAAAAAGGATTAACTCCTGCTCTGCTGGGAGCAGTGAAACAACTCAGCCGATGCCCAGCAAAGTTGAGCACTTAAGAGAGCCCAAGTTGTTTGTCGGACTCTGCAATGTGAACAGAGTCTGAGCCCGTAGTAGTAATCTGCGTGTGCGGATCTAGACAGCGCATAACAATCTGCCAGGGAACAGTACTGCTAGATAGGAAATACAGCGTGAGGCTAAGAAGCTGTAAGTGCATCGCCACACCCCAATGCACTTCCATACATAAATTCAACATGTGACTAGATTTCTTTTTGCTGGAGGAGGACTTTCGAGTCATAAAAGCATTTTAATAGTTTTGGATAAAAAAAGTTTCTGATAGGTTCCTTTTAATGATTGCCCTTTTAGTGTACTCTACACTTACAGTTTCCCTGGTTGAATATAATGACAATAACTGTGTATAGTTGTCCAATTATGATACACGCAGCTGGCAACAGCATGATCTGCCAACTATTGGATTTTCTCACGCCCTTCAATCTCCCAGAAAGTCACTGGCGGGCATCCACTTCTTCTCATTATTTATTTAACAGGAGACATACAAACCTAGGATCTAGAAAACTCAATTCCTCTTTAATGATAGCACTAAAATGTTAATGCACTTAATGTTCTTTATAAATAACGCCAATAGAGGAAAAGATCCCAATTTCTTCCACCCCCCCCCAAAAAAAATGACCAATTGATAATCAGTTACTATAAATGTCTTTTGTAAGCGAGCTAAGCCGGAAGAGAGGACAATTGACAAACTCAAGGACTATTCTTACACTCGATTCCTGAAAACGAAGACCTGGAACACTTTACTGACTTAAGTCTATTACTAATTCAATGACTTGTGAAATTCAATAAGTTTATAAGGTTCCCCGAAAAGTGAAAGTGTTGCAAAAATACATTGATTCAGCATGACCGAGCACACACAAATATTCTCTTCTTATAAATCATAATCATGGAAGTCATCTCTGAAAACTAGGACAAGGCTGGTTAAAGAGAACGCCGACGAGAGCACGGCAAGGTTAGATGGAGAAGTCAAGATGATGGAGCCCGTAAGGATAGAGTTGAGTTTGCGGAAGGACATGTTTCAGCTGTGTTACTGATATGTATCTGGTTATGAGAACTGGAAAGAAATCAATATCTAGGGAATGATATCCCACTGAATTTTTAAAACAAGCATGGAGGTATTGTTTAATTTAAGGATTGTTTTCACAGTTGTGTCCACCACGCTCCATTCGTGAATTTCATTAAGGACTTAAGGTCTATCTGTCACCAGAATTGACAACACAAGCTTCATTCATTATAATATATATATATATATATATATATATATATATATACATACATACAGTACAGACCAAAGGTTTGGACACACCTTCTCATTCAAAGAGTTTTCTTTATTTTCTTGACTCTGAAAATTGTAGATTCACATTGAAGGCATCAAAACTATGAATTAAAACATATGGAATAAAATGCTTAAAAAAGTGTGAAACAATTGAAAATATGTCTTATATTCTAGGTTCTTCAAAGTAGCCACCTTTTGCTTTGATTACTGCTTTGCACACTCTTGGCATTCTCTTGATGAGCTTCAAGAGGTAGTCACCGGAAATGGTTTTCCAACAGTCTTGACGGAGTTCCCAGAGATGCTTAGCGCTTGTTGGCCCTTTTGCCTTCACGCTGCGGTCCAGCTCACCCCGAACCATCTCGATTGGGTTCAGGTCTGGTGACTGTGGAGGCCAGGTCATCTGGCGTAGCACCCCATCACTCTCCTTCTTAGTCAAATAGCCCTTACACAGCCTGGAGGTGTGTTTGGGGTCATTGTCCTGTTGAAAAATAAATGATGGTCCAACTAAGCGCAAACCGGATGGAATAGCATGCCGCTGCCAGATGCTGTGGTAGCCATGCTGGTTCAGTATGCTTTACATTTTGAATAAATCCCCAACAGTGTCACCAGCAAAGCACCCCCACACCATCACACCTTCTCCTCCATGCTTCACGGTGGGAACCAGACGTGTAGAGTCCATCCGTTCACCTTTTCAACAAAGACACAGTGGTTGGATCCAAAGATCTCAAATTTGGACTCATCAGACCAAAGCACAGATTTCCACTGGTGTAATGTCCATTCCTTGTGTTCTTTACCCAAGCAAGTCTCTTCTGCTTGTTGCCTGTCCTTAGCAGTGGTTACCTAGCAGCTATTTTATCATGAAGGGCTGCTGCACAAAGTCTCCTCTTAACAGTTGCTCTAGAGATGAGACGGTGTGTCCAAACTTTTTGTCTGTACTATATATATATATATATATATATATATATAGTAAATAGGTCTCTCAGACCTATTGAGGCTGGTGTGCTTACTTTTGAAAATCCATGTGTTCATATCATCCTGATATTAGGTCAGCTAAAGAATGATGTAGCTCATGAGTCCAAGTGTATTGTGTCTCTACCCACAGCTGCAGCTTGCAATAAGCAGTGTGAGATTCCAGCTGCAGCAGGGAGAGGGGGCAGTGAGGAGGTGTCAATTAAGCTTGGTGGGTGAGATTAAGTGTAAACTGTTATATAGGATTGTACAGCCAATAAGATGGGGATTTTCACAGTGAGGACATGAGCCTCTAAATAGATATTTTAGACCTAATGAGGCTGGTGTGCTTACTTTGAAAATCCATACCATAATGGTCTTATAATCACGATATTAGGTCAGCTAAAGAGTGATATACTGTAGCTCAAGTACCTGACCCCCCGTTTAAGGGGTAAGGCCCTGTATATCCTTGGGGACTTGCCTACTGAGGCGGTTCAGGGTTATGACACCATCAAGCGGGCCCTGATCCAACAGTAGAACCTTACTCCGGAGTCCTACCGCAAGATGTTCCGGAGCCTGCAGAAGGCGCCAAAGTACACCTGGGCTGACCACCGGCGGGCCCTTGCCAGAGCTGCCGACCACTGGACCCAAGGCCTGCAGCTTACTGTGGAGACACGGGGCTCAGTGGGTGCTCTCGTCCACTATATCAGCCGCCTTTAGAAAGACAGCGTGGCTCAGGGCTCATCCCAACTGAACGCCGACCTCCTTAACCGTGGGTGTAACACTACTCAGACAACACAGGGTGAGGGAACCACAAAAATTAGACTTTATTGGATCCCTAAACAATTAACGGCACATAACACATAACCAGCAAAACACAAATGTAACAGGCAACGGAGTCTCACCCTTCCGCTGGCTCACCAGGGATTAGAATGTCCATGCCTCAAAAGTTCCAGGGCTATTTACTCCAATCCAGCAGCACCCCGCTTTTGGCGGGCACCCACCGAGAAAGGAATAACGCCAGATTTAGGAAGCTGGCTGAGGTCTGCAAAGTCTGTAATAGGTGACTGAACTGTCCCAACCCGAGTGTCCTCCTTAGGTAGTCCTGGTATGATGATACAATTCTGGCAGCCGGAGTCGAAATCCCTAGGCTGTGGATATGGTCTCCAACCGGAACCGGAGTCCCTAGATTGAAGCCATAAGATATCCTGATCCTCTAGTCAGCTCCGAAGAGCTTAGACTGGATCCATCAGCATCCATCAACCACCTGGTGGCTTAAAGAAGTCCCTTTTATAGTCACAGCCTTCCACTTAGATACACTGCATCCTCATCGATTGGTTGGACAAGAGCGCCTCTCCCATTGGATGAATCTCAAGCTGCATGGACAATGTTCATCCAAATGATGTCTACAGAAAGACTGAAGATATCTACATGGAGTCTGCAAGTCACAGACTCAACAATGGCTACTAAGGTAATCACATTAGCAATACACAACTACAATACAATGGTTACTGGAAAAGTCTGGAGAACAATACGTCTGGCTTTCAGTGGCCAACACAATTATATTGAGTCAACAAGAGTCTTGTAAAAACAATGAGGGACTATTCCCCCATCTATAGACAATCTATCATGCTGTCTGGCTGAATTTTAAGAAACTTTAACCCATGAGAGTACATGTCGTCACACTTACCACCGGACCGTAGATTCTGGATTTGTTCATCACGGAACAACTCTTGTGGAACTGCCCTGAGTATCTCCGCCAGTTCATCTGAGACCAGAAGCCAAGGGGGTCCACTGCTACAGCTGCCCTGGAGGATGACTACACCAACAATCGTGCCCCGGAGGCCAAGAGAGCGGCCGCCAGCAGCACCTGGAGAGGGGGTAAGATGAATCCTGCGACTGCCCCACCTGCCCCTAGACTGCAGGCGGTGTCCCCCTCGACTCCCCTCTCCAGGCCAGTGGCAGAACCAAGACGGTGCTACCAGTGGAACCAAACTTGACACTTCAAGGCCATGTGCCCTCATCGCCCCAAGGCCCCGTCCTTGTCCCAAAGGCCATCCACGATAATGTGTTTGGGTGGGGGTGGTGGTAGGTCCCTGGACAACTTCCAACCCATCACCGTCGGCCGGTCTATGACCATGGGACTGAGAGACACCGCCGCTGAGATGACTCTGGTACGGCCTGTGATGGTGTCCCCCCAAAACTTGGTACCCGGAAAAACCCTCGCTGTATCCGGGATTGGAGGCATTGAACCGGCGCTGCCCGTCGCCAAGGTTTATTTGGATTGGGGCGCAGGACGAGGGGCGAGAGAAGTGGGAATAACTGATTGGATTCCCGCAAAAGTGTTACTTGGGACAGATTTCGGGCGGATAACCTCCCAGTTTGAGGCCCCCGAATCCCCAAGGGCTGATCTTTCAGCCAGTACTGACATACCCCCTGGCGATGTTGATGTGTTATCTGTGCATGATGTAAGGGAGGAGGGAGTGAGCTCTGGGTCTTCTGCTTACACTGACACCACAGACACACACACAGCTGCAGCTGTGACAGGAGCGGAGGGGGTCCGAGAAAGGTGTGACAATGCCTTTACAGGTGATCAGCCAGTGTGCTGGGATCTGTTATCCTCTGCAGGGATAAGCAGAGAGCAGGATGCTGCAGAGAGAGAGACAGTGCTTGAGGTGGGGGGCTACCACAGCAAATGCGGGGTCCCCAGAGATTTCACAGCGGGGTTCTGCTCATGCAGGGGGCGGAACAGGCCTGTGAGATTGGGGCTGGCCCAGGAGCGGAAGTGCTCCCAGGTAAGATCTCGGTGCAGGGTTCTCCCACAACTGGGGTGTCAGGGAGCCAGGTAGGTCTGCCTGAACCGGCGAGTTGGTCAGGAACGGAGGAGAAGCAGGCACGACCCATGGTAACAGCGGCTGTGGCCGCTATCACCCGCAGTGGGAGTGCCAGAACCCAAGGGGCCTCCCGGAGGTCCAATAGTTTTTCCCCTTCTGACCAAGTGGCAGCCGAGTCAGGCGGAGGCCAGGACACAGGTCCCGGGGTACTGACTGAAGACATGGCAGTCTCCTCAATTCTGGCCACATCTAGTCAGGGGTTTCAGGCAGCGTTAGAAGCTGATGACAGCCTGAAAGCTCTTAAGGAGCAGGCGGCACAGCCTCCCTCGGACTCGGACCCGGAGCGAGTGGTCTGGGACCAAGGACGGCTGTACCGGGTCACGGTCCAGCAGGGTTCACCTGAGGTGGGGCCCAGGGACCGACAGTTGGTGGTACCCTATCCCTTCTGGACAGAGTTGTTGCGGATCGCACATGAGATTCCGATGGACGGACACCTATGGATCGCTAAGACCAAGGCCAGGTTAAACCAGCATTTCTACTGGCCAAAAATGGGGGCCGATGTGGTTGCCTACTGCCGTTCGTGTGACATCTGTCAGAGAGTGGGGAAGGCAGGGCCCCACCCCAAAGCCCCACTGGTATCTTTGCCCATCATTGATGAGCCTTTCAGGAGGGTGGCTGTGGATCTGGTCAGCCCGCTGGCCATCCCCAGCAGCTCTGGGAAACGCTTCATACTGATGGTAGTAGATTATACCACCCGGTACCCTGAAGCGGTAGCCTTGTCGTCCATTCGGGCCGACAAGGTGGCCACCGCATTGTTGGAGATTTTCTCCCAAGTGGGGTTTCCCCAGGAAATGCTCACTGACTGGGGAACCAATTCATGTCACAGCTGATGGAGTCCCTGTGTAAGCAAATCCAGGTGCAACATCTGGTGGCCAGCCCGTACCACCCACAGACTAATGGCCTGTGTGAGTGGTTCAATGGCACCTTAAAGCAGATGCTTAAGATGTTGGTCAACTCGCTTGGCCGTGACTGGGAGCGGTATCTCCCACGCCTGTTATTTGCTTATTGGGAGGTTCCACAGGCCTCAACGGGATTCTCACCTTTTGAGCTCCTGCACGGGCGACGTATGCGGGGCCCCCTGGCTTTGGTGAAAGAGGCTTGGGAAAGGTATTTGGCCACCCCTGGAGTGTCGGTCATCGAGTATGTTGTGCGCTTCCGAGACAAAATGCAGGCCTTGATGCAGCTGGTGCACGACAATATGGCTCAAGCCCAGGCCGATCAGAAGCGTTGGTACAACCAGAATGCTTGTGAGAGGACCTACCAAGTGGGTCAAAAGGTGTGGGTACTGGTCCCCATACCACAGGATAAGCTTCAGGCAGCCTGGGAAGGCCCATACTTCATGTACCAGCAGCTCAACCCTGTAACGTACCTGGTCACCCTGGACCCTGGCTGTGGAAGGCGGAAGGCCTTCCATGTGAACATGATGAAGGCACATCATGAGCGGGAGGCATGTGCACTCCCCGTGTGCAACCTACCCGAAGAGGGAGAGGCGGAAACCCTCTTGGATATGCTAGCCCAGGTTAGGGCGGGTGGATCCATCGAGGATGTGGAGGTTGGCCACCAGCTTTTGGAGGACCAAAGGTCCCAGCTGTCTTCCACCCTACACCCCTTCCGGGAGTTGTTTACCAACCAGCCCAGAAGGACTGAGTTGGCCGTTCATCACGTGGACACTGGGGGTCACCCCCCGATCCGGTACTCAGCATATCGAGTCTCCCTGGAGGTGCAGCAACACATGCGCCAGGAGATTGACGAGATGCTGAAGCTGGGGGTGATCCAGGCATCAAACAGTGCTTGGGCCTCGCCTGTAGTCCTCGTCCCAAAGAAGGACCGAACCACTCGGTTCTGCGTGGACTACAGGGAGTTCAATGCTGTCATAGTCGCCGACGCATAGCCAATGCCACGCATCGATGACCTGCTCGATCAGTTGGCCGGGGCTCAGTACCTGACCATCATGGATCTGAGCCGGGGGTATTGGCAGATCCCCTTGACTCGCGAGGCCAGGGAACGCTCTGCCTTTATTACCCCATTTGGATTGTACGAGTCCACGGTGATGCCATTCGGAATGAAGAATGCCCCTGCCACTTTCCAGCGGATGGTCAACACCCTGCTCAAGGGACTTGAAGGGTACGCGGCCACGTACCTGGATGACATCGCCATCTTCAGTCCCACCTGGGAGGATCACCTAGAGCATCTAGCACAGGTGCTCAGGCGGATCCACTAGGCAGGTTTGACCATCAAGCCGGGGAAGTGTCAGCTGGGCATGAGTGAGGTCCTCTACCTGGGTCACCGGGTAGGCGGGAGAGCTCTGAAGCCAGAGCCTGGGAAAATGGAGGCCATCACATCCTGGCCCACCCCCAGGACCAAGAAGCAGGGGATGTCCTTTTTGGGGACCGCCGGGTACTATAAGAGGTTTGTTCCACACTATAGTAGCCTGGCGAAGCCCCTGACGGACCTCACCAAGAAGAAGCTGCCCTCCGCAGTCAGTTGGACAATGGACTGTGAGACAGCCTTCCGGGCTCCCCGGTGCTACAGGCAGCCGACTTCACATGGCCGTTTGTAGTACAAACCGACGCCAGTGACTTCGGCCTCGGTGCGGTGCTCAGCCAGGTGGACTCTGCGAGCCAAGAGCACCCAGTCTTGTACTTGAGCAGGAAGCTGTTGCCGAGGGAGGAGGCCTACTCCACAATGGAAAAGGAATGCGGGCGCCGCTTCATCGTGGAGACGGACCACAACCCCCTCAGCTGGTTACATACTGTCTCTGGGACCAATGGGAGGTTGTTGCGATGGAGCCTTGCACTCCAGCAATACAACGTCACTGTTCGCCACAAGAAGGGCCCTGACCATGGTAATGCAGACGGGCTGTCCTGAGGAAAGGTCGCGGACAGGTGCGCGGGGGAACACAGGAATGTGCTGCCCCCTAGTGCCCTCTAAAGGGGAGAGGTGTGAGGATTATGCTAGATGACGATGAGAGTTATGACAGCTATTCCTGTCAGTCAGCTACTCCATGATGTCACCTCCCTCCCTCACTGGTGCTTGGATACCCAGCAAATGTAAAACTCAAGGTGTCAAAATCCAATTAGGCCAGGCCTTGATCCAGCACACCCCCTGCGGAGTGAACTGTCCTACACGGAAGGTGGGAGGGGAGCTCCAGGTTTATAACCTAACTTCGAAGGTCTCCCCCAGACGATTCGGAACCGTCAGTAGAGTTTCGATATTGGGGACTACATCACCCCCACAGACAAGACAGGCACATTTTCATATTCCTGAGGGCCAGACACACGTAACACATATTTTGGCAAACATGTATGATGTGCGTAGCCCTCAATAATTAATAACTGGCCACAGGAAGCCTGCAGAGCCCTCATATTTCCTATCAAAACGGAGATCAATTCACAACCATAAAAATGAAGCTCATATCCTCTGTGTGAGAGGCTCAGGGGTAGAGTTATGAACAAAACCTGAAATCCACACTTTCCCTGGATAGGTAGAAGGCCAGCCCAATGAGGTCACCAGGGGGGAGGGGGACATGTATTGTAGTCAGTTTGATAAACACAGTACGGACATTTTTTGGGTGTTCTTCTTCGGGTGGTCTCATGTGGTGCACGTGGCGAATATCCAGGAACCGTGTGGCCACACACCCCCCCCCTGTGTCCGCTAGGGAATAAGGTAATTGATACATCTGTATATCTGCTTGTGATCCATAACTTACCTGTATATGTAATCTGACATATATATATATATTCTGTAAATTCCATATTGTGTATATTATAGTTTCTAGTGTGCCCTTAGGGCGATTAAAATATATAATTTAATCTTGGGCTGTTCTGTTATCTCGATCCTGAATTCCACGTCTGTGTGCTCGGCGTAATAGTTATCGTACTTGATTGGTGGCAGCGTGTTTATGCCAAGGATCATTGTGGGGCGACCCGTGAGATCACGGGCGGATTAGATATATTCCGCCGCAGGAGTTGGGGGAATATATACCTTACTCTCACCGGGAACCCTTCAATCATCAGCATAATAGAATAGCGGCCTCCTTGCTTATTGTCGGGCAATTCCATAATTGGCCTGACTATAAGAGGGGCGCTAGAGAGTGAGTCACGTGCTCTGTCGGAGGGAAAGGAGGGGTGTAACTTACCCTCCTTCCCCCTGTTCATGACAGCGGCTTTTCAAAATTTTTGCAGCGGAGCACCGCTGACAGTCCAAAACAAGGCGCACTTCCACCAGGTAGGTGGATGGGTTACTATCCTGTTCGTGACGCCAGGTTTCAAGGTGTGCCGCCCCCATGCCAGCAGCCGGGCTGCTCGGATCCGGATCCGCAGGGTGGCTCGAGGGATCTTCCGGACCCAGGGGTCGCTTCAAATAAATGGAGGACGTATTTGTACGGGATTTACCGTAATCACGCTGTGACGCCACCCACGGTGTGTGGTGAGATGTGGCACCACCACTGCTGTTATGGAATACCCGGGGGAGATGGGATGGCAGCTGGATATTAACCCCTCTGTGGGTAGGGATGGATGCCCCGGGGCCCAGTGTCTCTGTGCTTAGGATGATGTTTGCAGGGGCCGGCACGCCTGGTCAGACCGAGGGATATTGGTGTACTCACAGTCAATGAATCACACAAGTCCAATCTGTAAACCAAGGTGTTGGTGGCCGGCCTCCGCGGCCGGGTGTACTCTGGTCCCTCGCCCGGGATGATGGTCTGTGTCACTTTCCTCTGTACTGTTTTGGTGTGGACTTCCCGGTATGGAACACGAGAGTCCACTCCCGGTACTTTTGTTGGGAGCCTTGCCCGCTGACGCTGGCCCTTGGGATCTACCGGGCCCTGGCGGATGCCCTATCCCTCCGCAGTGGGCTGTTGTCTGCTTTTGGGACTTTGGTTAGGACAGGACCTATAATCCTGCCCTCAATTGGTTAATTAGCGAGGCTGTTGGTTCCGGTCCTGGCTTCAGGGTCCAAGTACCCCCTCTGTGCACGGTTTTTGGGTCGGTTCTCTGGTGTCGGTATCGGCGGGCTCCTACCCTGTCCCGGTCCACCTCGGATCTCCGGCTGCCGTCTTCCCATCTCGTGACAGACACGGACCACCGTCTGCCACCTAGCCAGTACGCCAGGGCTCCAACCCCGATGCCTTTCCTTTCTGTCTCACTCTGCACTCTCTGCTAGGCCCAAAAGGGGGAGAGATGAATCCAACAGGAATGCTACGGGAACAATAGAAAGTCAGGGAGCATTCTGTGCTGCCAATCACAGTGACCTTCTATGGCCAGAAACCGCATGACTGTCTGCCACCTGGGACA
Organism: Anomaloglossus baeobatrachus; assembly: GCF_048569485.1. Taxonomy (NCBI): domain Eukaryota; kingdom Metazoa; phylum Chordata; class Amphibia; order Anura; family Aromobatidae; genus Anomaloglossus; species Anomaloglossus baeobatrachus. The sequence goes on from NC_134361.1 coordinate 185,463,210, forward strand.
CACCCGTGACAATTATAGTGAGCAATTTGTCACTAGAAATCTGGTGACAGATCCACTTTAAATATCTCATGAAACAAATTCAGTACACAATTGTGACATTCTAGCAAATCCTTCAGGCTGTAGCTCACATCGGAATCACTGGGAGTCACATATAGACACATATATTATAAATAGCTCACAAAACAGTATCATGAAATTATTTTTTTGATAGCTGGTGCACTTGATGGATAAGGAGATTGAGGCAGAAACAAGAATGTAAGCAGAAAATGTAAATCACACACAAATGCATCCTCTGCTTGTCATGGTAGGAGGTCAGCATCATGAGGAGCATTCCCATTATACTGATTGTTAAGCACTGCATGGGGACTGAAGAAACCCTAGAGCATAATAAGGGAAATTGAGTTAGAGGAGAATCACCTCTCTGGAAATTAAATTAAAAATCTGTGCAAACAGACAATTTCAAATTTTGACCATGATTAAGAACCGTTTTATATCCGAAACACGTCGATTTTTGCCTGGATGCACCTTTATGTACCTTGAAGCTTTTAAGCTGTACTGCTAAATTGGAGAAGTTTTTGAGCCAAAGTTTTTTATCCAAACAGCTAAATATGTTCTGTCACTTGCGCATTGTCTAGTAGTCACCTGGCAGCTCCAAAATGACTACCATGAACAGGCTTGGCGCAAGCTACTCTGTTTCCCAGAACCCAGGAGTTGCTCTGGCCTTCACCGTTTAACCCCTGTACAGGGATCTAGGCTTAGACAGGGGTCCCTGGGTAAGGGCCACCGAGTTAGCCGCTGTTCGGTGGTACAAGCTGCCAAGAAGGATAGTCAGAAAACCGGGTCAAATTCAGGAGGTCACGTCAGGAGCAGAATAAAAAACAAGCCTGTAATCAAATGTCAAGCCGAGGTGAATGTATGTTAATTAACACAGGACAGAAGCACAAATCAGCATAGAATCTTTATCGACTGGCAGTGGGAACTGGCTCTCTGGGGTTTATATAGAACAGCCCTACCCAGTGCTGACAGCAGAGAGAAACCAAAATAGCAGAATAACCTCGTAGATTACATACTGGACAGAACCACAAGTCCCAGGAATAAAATAGAATTGAGGCTATCAAGCATCACCCCCAACTACAGTATAATGCAGCCTAGCGGCCAAAGCAGAGGCTGGCACAGATGTTACACCTTTACTTTATCTGCATCCCAAGCCAAATGGGGGCTTTTACTTTCCGAGCCGGGGACTGTCATCAACCAATTTACATGAGTGGGTGAACTATTTACGTTGTGCTTAATTTTGAATTTTGCCTGATCCGCTAATCTTTAGTGAAGAATCATCGACAAATGACATTAAGATAAAAATACATTGAGAATAAAATTGGGAACTTGATAAAATACAATGCATATCTATAATGTTATGTGCCAGAAGAAGGTAGAGGGGAAGCAACTTAAAGAGTTTGTCCACTACTTGGACAACCCCTTCTCATTCCCGATGTTTCCTGCTAGTAAAATAATAACACCTATACTCACCTTCGGTTTCAGGGACATTTCAGCTTTGCTCTCAGGAATCATGTGACATAATGTCATGTAAACCTTGGGATGGTAAGTGCTAGCACTGCTGTAATGGTGTCAACACAGTGATTATAGGTGTTATTTGTCATGATCCAGGAATGGTATACTCTGCTCCAGAGTTTTTTAGACCTGGCCTGGTCATGTCAGGGGTTAACTCCCATTGGCCTTGTTACGGTTTCAGGACACACTATATCTGGCCACTGCACTTGAATTCCTAGTTATATGCTCTGCAGCCTGTGTCTGGCTCTAGTGAGATTTCCTGTTTGATCTGACTCCTTGATACCGTCCCCTTTCCTGTACCCTCCCCCGTTCGTCTATCTGTCCCAGTCCCTGATTTCCTGCTCCTATCAGTTGTTTACCCATCCTGGTTCATCCTCCTTCCTTGTTTGTGTCTCCTCACCCTCCAGTATTGTCTTCTGTTCCCTGTGCCCTGTGTGTTTCCCTCTTCATACCTGATCTCTTGGCATCCGACCTCGGTTTTGTTTTCTGACCTGATCTTGATCCTCCCTTTGCAGTTGTGCCGCCCCCATGGCAGGAGCCGAGCTGCTCGGATCCGGATCTGCACTCGAGGGTCTCCGTACCCGGGAGTTGTGCAGCCACTCAAATGAAGGGGGATATTTACAGGAGATTATAGAGTTCATGATGCCACCCGTGGTGTGTGGTAATTAGGAGTACTACCCCTGCAGTTGGGAGTACCCGGAGATGATGGAATGTGTCAGCCAGGTGTTGTAACCCTCCATGGGTAGGGGGGATACCCCGGGGCTTGGTGAAGACAGGGGAGTGCCGTTGGATGCAAAGGGGGTCACTTGCTTACTCACTCAGTCCATTAAGCTGACACCGACAACTGGATAAACCAAAGTTCTGGATACTGCTGCCGCTGAGGGGAGCTTATTTCGGGTCCCGTCCCCAATGGTGCTACCTGGTGATCCGTGACCTGCCTCCTGGCATTAAGGTTACTTCTCTGTTGGTCCCGGTAGTATGGAACTGGCCAGGTCCAGCTCCCCACTATGGCTAACTGTGGGAGCTTGCTCTCAGGGTTCACGCTTGGGATTTTCTGGACCGTTTTGAGTGGAAAGTCCTATCCCCCTTGTTGCGCTAGTACCCCGATTCTGGTGCGGGGGGAGAGCGGATCTTGAAGGCTCCGTTCTCGTTGGGTAAATTGTCAATTTGCCTGAAGCTACTCCCTGACCTGGGGTCCACGTACCCCGTTGTGCCTTGGTCCAAGCCCGGTGATGGTGCAAGGCCGTCGGCTGTCCTCCTCGACAGTTCTGTGCCTCTTGCCACGATCCTCTGTGACCGGTGGTCCAGCTTCTCTAGGCCCAGACCACAGTCTGCCACCTAGATAGCTTCCTAGGAGCCCTGCTCCTGACCTATTCTCTCTATCACTTACAACACACTCTCTGACTCTCCTGACACTCCTGACCTCCCTTGTCCAACCCCCACAGGTGGGCGACTCTATTCCACTCAAGCTGTCCACTGATTTGTTTGGTGGGGGTGGTGCAGAGTGTACCTAGAATTTGATTAGCTGATGTAGGCAACACCATATAGTTGGGGACCCCTAACCAAGAAGGAGATGGATACTGCACGGGAAGGCAGATTGTGCAATACCCTGTGACGACCTGATAGTCCGGGGGCGTCACACAGAGACTTGACTTTCCTAGCTAGACCCTGACTGCTTGACTACTCTATTGCCCCCTGGTGGCTTGCCTGTGAAGTGCATTCTGAAGTTACTCTGCTGTACTTCAGCCTCCTTTCTGTTACAGGGTTACTTCGACTCTTCTTCACTACTCTGCTGCCACCTAGTGGGGAATACGCTGTACTAAGGCTTACCAGCCCTTTGTACAGTGTGACATTATTATTTTATTTGGAGGAAACGGGGATTGCAAAGAGGTTGTCGGGGTAGTGGACAACCCTACAAAGTGCCAATTTGGGCAAAACGGCTGCACTTGGCACAAGTCTGATACGTGGCATGCCACAGGACATCAAGTCCTTTTTTCATGGCCCCCTCACAAGTCTTGTACTAGGTATAACACAGTGTATCAGTTTAGCTTTGCCTGAAGTGTTTCTTTAAAAATAGATTGACACATTGATGAAGTAGAGATAGAAGGAAGACAGCTTAGATAGAGGGTAAAGGTGAAGTAATGACTTGTAAGGCAATGAGTCTACTAGTAGAAATGGAGGTTAGGAGGTCAGTCTACACTCGTTTGGATTTGGCGGTTTTATTTCTAGTATTTCCTTTTTGTAGAACATGCCTTCTCTTTTCCTTACTGACCCTTAGTCTGGGGTTTAACACAGACATATGATTTACTGAGGAGAAATGGTAGGTACCATGAGAACATGATGCTTTGATTTAGTGGGAAGTTTGAGATCATAACATACAGTCATATTTGATCAAAACCTTTTTCTTCTGCAAAAACACACACATTCAATTTTTTCCAATTTGTTACCAAAGAGAAAGTATTTTTATTTTATACCACAAGAAAAAATGCCTGAAAGCTGGATACACAGTAAGTCTTTGTGACAGGAAAGCTGTCAGCATCGGACTAGCCCGGTGGAACACCGGATGATGCACCAGGGGACCTCAGGCCCTTGGTGGCCTCCGAGCCAAAAACTGGTCCTCACCAGTAAAAAAAAGACCTTTGGCCCATAGGCACTGCCATTTGCCGCCTCCTGACATCAGCCACTGGCCTCTGATTGGCTGGCAGCTATTCTAACAACTGTGCCAGCTTTGAACTAACAAGAGGTTGCCACTCGGGAATGGGAGGAAGGTGCGTATATGTTGTTATTATTTTCTATCTTTTTTTTCCCCTAGATGTGTTGGTATATAGGAGGCTATGTGGGGGTTAATAATGTCTATAGGGAGGTATGTGTCATGGTCTGATGTGATCTTGAGGGATCTGAGATCGGAAAGTCACAGTGTTTAGTTGATCGCAGATCCTCTTTAGTGGCCGCTCGTCGTTTATTTTGAGTTGGAGTTTATTTAATTCCATCCGCTGCTGAAGGAGTTGAGGTTCCTTTCTATCCTGCTGTGAGTTAACAAATAGTTGTAATCTCAGCTGCAGCCTCTCCCTTCTGCTTTAAATAGCCACTCCTCACTCCTCCCTATGTAGGCTATAGTTCATTCTATACTGTCCACTTTGAACGAGCCTGTCCCTGGAGGCTCGTTCAAAGTGGGTATCTGTTTCTGTTGCAGCTGAGTAGTTTCCTGCTGGAGAAGCCATGGAGTGCTATTTGTTATGTCTTTCCCTACCTGTTTGTCTTACCTTGCTTGTATTGTCTTATTGCAGCCACTGGCCTTCACACTAGCCAGGGTGACTTCAGTGCCAGCGAAGACCTAGGCACATGATGGTGCATGGGAAAGGACCCATCTAGGGACGTTAGGGAATGCAGAGATCAGCCACAGGTGAGTGTTAAGAGGTTACCCTGCTCCCTCTCCCTAGCATCAAGGCCTTTTGTTGTATTTCTTTCCTGATTGTCCCTATGTGTTGCGACGCGCGCTGGGATTCCTCCCGCATCCAGCTTGATGCTATGAGGAGCTAATACTGTTTATAAGGGACTATATGGGGCTCGTACTGCACAATATATAGGGAGATATTAGAGGGCTCATACTGTACAGAAGGGGCTATGGGGGGCTAATACTGTCTATAGGGGACTATGTGGGGTTAATACAGTTTATAGATGGTTATGTGGGGGTAATACTGTGGCGGTATTTCACCTTGTGTGTGGTATCATTCAGTCACTATGTGGTGGTAATATGTGGTCTGGTCATAGTGTTGTGGTATTTGTTCTTCTAGAATATGGTACTACTAATTGGTCTGGTTATGGTGTAATGGTATTTGTCCCTTGTATGGGATATTATTCAGTCACTATGTGGTGGTAATGTGTGGTCTGGTCATGGTATTTCTCTCTTGTATGTGGTATTTTTCAGTCATTAAAGTGATAGTAATATGTGTTCTGGTCATGGTGTGGAGATATTTCTCCCTTGTATGTGGTATTATTCGGTCACTCAGTGGTGGTAATATGTGGTTTGGTCATGGTGTGGTGGTATTTGTCCCTCTAGTATGTGGTACTATTCAGTCACTATGTGGTCTTGTTATAGTGTGCACAAAATGGCAAAATAGTAAAGCAGTAACACAAAGTAAAACTAATATATTGATAAATAAATATTAAGTACAGCACAATAAATAGGGATCAAAAAACAACAAGGCATGTATCCATATAACAAAAATAATGAATAAACGGTCATAAACTGATACTGCTAAGAGAGTGAGAAGGGCCAGGAATTAGATGGAAAGAAACCCTATGGTTTATTCTGCTTCTGACCCATACACTTTTAATATTTGTTGACTAAACTCTTCTCAGAGGAATAAAAGATTGGGCATGTCAAATACCAATATGCCTGATCTTTCTTTTTGTTTTCTAAATTCACACACATTGCATAGTTTTTTTAATTAAAATTGACAGGTTCTGCTGACCTTTGTCAAATGCTATGGTGTGATGGTATTTGTCCCTTGTATGTGGTATTATTCAATCACTATGTGGTAGTAATATGTGGTCTGGTCATACACCCATACACTTTTAATATTGGTTGACTAAACTCTTCTCAGAAGAATAAAACATTGGGCATGTTGAATTCTAACATGCCATATATCTTTATTTTTTTGAAATTCACACACATTGCATAGTTATTTTTAATTAAAATTGACAGGTTCTGCTGACGTTTATCAAATGCTATGGTGTGATGGTATTTGTCCCTTGTATGTGGTATTATTCAATCACTATGTGGTAGTAATATGTGGTCTGGTCATATACCCATACACTTTTAATATTGTTTGACTAACCTCTTCTCAGAGGAATAAAACATTGGGCATGTTGAATTCTAACATGCCTGATCTTTATTTTTTTGAAATTCACACACATTGCATAGTTGTTTTATTGACATGGACAGGTTCTGCCTACCTTTATCAAATGTGTATAGGATCTAATTAAATTCAGTGAACTGCTGAATTGTGTCTTCATTGGCCAATTATGCGCTCACAAACACCATTTGATTGATTTAGTAAATTAACAAATAAGAATATCAGGGTTGTTCTATCCCACAATATGGCTATGTAATATTTCCATTAGGACAGCAATCATCTACGAGCGCCAGTAATAAGATCATCACTTCTGATTTATACAGTTTATTAATGTGTGTAACATGAAACACTAAATCTGTATTAAGATAGCACATTAATTTTTAAACAACAGAATTAAATTCCAGATCACTGTTTGAATGAATATCTTCTCATCACAGTCTTATTCCTTTGGGTTACAGATGCCAGGGAGATTTTATCAGTGCGGTGTTTTTGTTGTTTTACTTTTCTTTCGGCTTGCTTAGTTATTACTGTGGGGAGTAAAAAGGGAGGAGGACAGTTTACTTTTTTCAGTTTTCCATTTTAATCAGATTTTAATAGAGTCCCCCCCCAATTCCAAAAATGTTGGGGCATTGTGTAAAATGTAAATAAATCAAGGATGCAATGATTTGGAAATTCCATAAAACACAGATCAGAAGGCAAACGTTGGTCATTTTTCCATTTCATGTGAAAAATTTTACTAAGAACTAATGAAAATGACTTATTCAGTCAGAGTAGGCCTTAAATTCTAATACTGTTTCCCTTGTGCCTCGGTTTGTAGGTATCTGTACTTCAGAGCAAGGCTGAAGGGGCGAAACGATCGCGGTCGCAGAGGTTGAGACCATGACTGGGACTGTGTTGGAGGCGGCACATGGACGTAAGGACTTATTTCAGCCGGACGTGCGTCAGAGAATACAGATTTTTCTGAAATGTATTGTGGCTGCCGGCCAATCAGAGGCTTACAGCTGACGTCAGTGTGCCAGTCACAGGCGGAGCATCGCAGTAACATCATGTGTCACCCATAGCAGTCACTCTGAAGTAAGGGGTACTTTGCACGCTGCAACATCGCTAGCCGATGATAGCGATGCCGAGCGTGATAGTACCCACCCCCGTCGCACATGCAATATCTTGTGATAGCTGCCGTAGCGAACATTATCGCTACGGCAGCTTCACATGCACTTACCTGCCCTGCGACGTCGCTCTGGCCGGCGACCCGCCTCCTTCCTAAGGGGGTGAGTCATGCGGCGTCACAGCGACGTCACACGGCAGGCGGCCAATAGAAGCGGAGGGGCGGAGATGAGCGGGACGTAAACATCCCGCCCACCTCCTTCCTTCCGCATTGGCGGTGGAGGCAGGTAAGGAGATGTTCCTCGCTCCTTTGGCTTCACACACAGCGATGTGTGCTGCCGCAGGAACGAGAAACAACATCGTATCTCCTATTGGTGCGACATTATGAAAATGTCCGACGCTACACAGATCACCGATTTACGACGCTTTTGCGATCGTTTATAGGTGTATCTAGGCTTTACACGTTGCGATGTCGTTACCGGCGCCGGATGTGCATCACTTTCGATTTGACCCCAACGATATCGCAGTAGCGATGTCGCAATGTGCAAAGTACCCCTAAGTGTCACTCTCGCCGTCAGGCATCGTACTGCGGTGAGCAAAAGTGGACCCACTGGACCACAGGGGAACTCCAGGCTTACCCTTTTAGTGGAAGGGGCTTGACTTAGCACCCGCTGCGAGGCGGACGGCAGGTGCCACTCCCAGGGCAGAAACTAGAACTGTGGCAGCTGACTCCCAGGGTAGGGGTGGACACAGAAGTAGAAAGGGATGGGTCTCAAGTGTAGATAGTGACCACTGGAGTGGCAGAGGCAGATGGCGTGGCCAGGACAGACAGGCAGGGTCACAAGCAAGGCTGGGACCACCGAGATAGCTGAGGCTGGAGGCATGGCTGCGTTGGATAGGCACAGTCTCTGGTGTTGCGAGAGCCACTGAGGTAGCTGAGGCTGGAGGCACGGCAGGGCTGGACAGGCAGAGTCTCTGGTGTGGCGAGGGCCACCGGGATAGGTGAGGCTGGGGGGCATGGCTGTACACAGGTATCGACAGGGCAGTACCGACTGGCAGGAAACCAACAGGACTGAATGGATGGGACAGACGGGGACCTGATAACTAGCTAGATAAAGAACAGGACACTAACTAGCTAAACTATGGTGTTGATCAGGCAACTCCACTAGTGGGAGTTGGTCTTAAAAACTCAGTGCCTCTCAGCAATAGGCTGAGAGGCACTTCCAAGGAGTAGCACGCTGGCCCTTTAAGAATGGGGCAGCGGTGCACTCGCACTCCCTAAGAGCGCTTCCGGAGGTCCTGGGACATGCGCACACTCTCCGGGAGAAGGGGAGGAGAAGCCCACGTGGAGAAGCGAGCAGGGACGCTGGGCAGTGTAGATAGAGCAAGTCATGGCAGTGAGTGACAGTGCGTCCCTGCAGGAGGGTAGAGGCATCGATGAAGCTTTACAGTAAGCTGAGCTAGCAATAGAAAAGGACACTGCATATTGTAAGATCATGGGAAGATGAGAAGAATAATTATCTGATAAGGTGTTAGAGAAGAGCTGTAGAACAGGGATATTATTACAGGACAGGCCCAAGATGGGGGACATTAATGCTGGATGGGGTCATTGTACCCGGATTGGGAACATTACGACAGGTAGGAGCCCAGGATGGGAGACAAAACCAGAAAAGGGCTTAGGATGGAAGACATATATTGGAAAAGGCTCAAGATGGGGGACATTATACCAGCTATGGGGTCAGGGGAGAACATTACACCAGGAAAGGGCTCAGGATGGGGTACATATATTAATAGAAGAGGCTGAAAATGGGAGACATTATAACAAGAAGGGGGCGGATGGGGAGATTATACCAGGAAAGGGCACATATTTTACTTGAAGATGCCAGGATGGGAACATTACACCAGAATGGGGGAGATTAATACTGATGGAGACATAACAGAAAGGGGCCCAGAATATTGGACATTATTGGACATTATTAGTGAAAGTGGTCCAGATTGGGGAAGTGGTATAGGATGTTGGACCCAGGATGGACAACATTATACCAGGAAGGGGCCCTGGATATTTGAAATTAATAAAGGATGGAAAGCATGATTACATAATTGGGACATGTACATCTTTATAGGATTTGGAACATGACAAGAACCCATATATTTGACTAACATACAGGTGTGGGCCCAGGGCAACATTGTGCACTGGTTCCCAGTGGATTCTGGTTACGCCACTACTAGGCTAAAACACTGATTTCAGCAAAGACTATCTGATTGGATGAGGGCTTGGGTGACCTCAAAACCCCACATGAACTCCCACACCACGAGCCGCGGCACTTTGAAACGGCGCTGGTATGGGAAGTGAGTATGTGTCACAGCTGTCTCTCTGCATATTGAGACTAGTGACAGATTCAGGACTTGAGAGTCATTTTCCATTCTTGACACTCAATATTAAACGTATGTCCCTTTCTTTTGGCAATTGTACAGTTAACGTCAGTATTCCTTGCCAGCAAGCAGTCTCATTAACATCTCAGGTGTTTCCAGTTTGGGACCACTCCCAGTCCCTTGATATATCCTCTGCTACCAGTAGAGGGTGCCGGTTATTTTCTTTGCCATTTGGATGCTGGTCCAGGAGGTGGATGGAGCTGCTATAATCCCTCTTTTGAAGCTGTTGTGGTGGCTGCAGTCTTGATGATGTCTGTTATGTTTCTCCCTGTCTGTCTTCTTTTCCTGGTGTGTTGTTTCAGTGCAGCGGTAGAACTAATGTCCTTCACCTGCCCACTCCCTAGCCAGGACTATTGTAGGGTTTTTTCAGGGCTTCAGGTCCCTGCTCAGCAACAGGTGAGGAACATATATAGGGACTGCCTAGGAGTGCAGGGTACAGCAGCAGGTAAGTGGAGGAGATGTCTGTCTTCCCTTTCACTACTCCTAGGGCCCTCCGTTGTTAAAGAGTCCCTAGTGTACCCCTTGTTTGTCATGGTGTAACCCTTGTTGTGGTGTGTTTTGGCTCACTCTGGACCTTCCCCAGTCCATGCCGTGACAATGGGCTTCCTTATTTTACCTGGTGGCAGCATGTGGAATCAGAAAGTGATGTTCTAGTAGGGGACAACCCCTTTAAAAATCACGAATGTCATACAAAATACTGGATGTATTAGATTTTGATCAGGGTGTATTCATATTTGTATATACTAATTTGAATAAAACTGAAGATTATGTAATCAAATTTATATTATTAACCTAACTTTCATGTTATTGGTTAAAAAATGTTCCATGAAACTCAATATTGTCAAAATTGTCGAAATCATTGGAAATTAAAATCTTACTTTTCAAAGGGGGTGTACTCATTTATGCTGAGGGCTGTATGTACATGTGTTTTATTTTTTTCAAAAAGTCAATTGCGTTTTTTGGGGATTTTCATATTTGATAATAAAGACTCATTTTATTCGAATAGTAAGAAAACAAAAAGTCCCTCCCGTGGTTTGTAGAGCGCGGAAATAAGCCCCATTTCTGCTTCGACAGTCTTGTTTCAGCTTACTAGATAAATCCTTATTTGATGATCTGAAGACACAATGTCCTGTAGTTTTCATAGAGGTAACATGAAGGCACTTGTGCACATTATTTCCATTTTGTATTAGAGATTAAGGCATAAACCTAAGTCAGTCGAGAGTCTGGGGATTGATTTACGGACTTGTTAATACCTAGCTGGCAGTGACTGCAGGTGGGGTTAAGTGCACATGCTCCAACCAGATTGTGCTTGAGATGCTAAATTTGATTATGTGCGAGATATGAGTTATTTTCGTAGTTAGTGCTTACAAGCGCATAGCCGATCTACGTTGCCAAGCAAAAATAACCTGTCCATAACAAGGAAGAGCATTACCGGTAAATAATTGATATGATAGCCTCGCTATTTGTTCTCTTAAAAATCTAGAAAAAGACATAAAAGGATGCGCTGGTGCGAGGACGCGGCTTGTGATCAGAGAGCTGAGAAAGGCAGAGAAAACACTGATGTGAGCTGGATTTTTGGTTGTTCACTTTACTAAGACATGACGAAACTCACAAATTATCTCTAATATACTGTATATAAATATTGATCAATTGTAATGAAAATCGGCATCCTTCTAAAAAAAACCCCATCAGGTACGAATTTCCTATTCATTGCAGCCTTCTATGTTACTACAATTGAAAGCAGAAGTTTACATACACTATCTAAATGTGTGCAAACATTATTCTGTCTTTTTTATGTTTCATTTGGAGTCATGATTCTTCCTGGTAGAGTGGCTTTTCAGCCTTTCAGCCCATGTTGATACTCGTTTCACTGTGGATGATGACACAATCTTACCAGCTTCCGCCAGCATCCTCACAAGGTATTTTGCTCTTGTTCTTGAGTTGATATTGACGTGTCTGACAAAAGCATGTTCATGTCTTGTACACAGAACCCGTCTTCTTCCTGAGAGGACATTCCCATCTTGTTTGTACTTGCGTATAATTATTTATACAGATGAACGGGGCACCTTCATGTATCTGTAAGTTGCGCCCAAGCATGAACCAGACTTGTGCAAGTCCAAAATTCTTGGCTGATTTTGTTTGACTTTCCCACAAAGTATCAGTGTGTTTCAGGTGTGCATTAAAATACATCCACAGGTGTGTCTCTAATTAACTCAGATGTTGCCAATAAACCTATCAGAAGCTTCCAAGGACATGACATTGTCACATGGGCTGTCCCATATTGATTAAAGACATAGTACTCTTAAGGCCCCGTCACACGCAGCGACGTATCTAACGATATATCGCCGGGGTCACGGATCCCGTGACGCACATCTGTCATCGTTAGCGACTTTGTTGCATGTGACATGCACGAATGATCGTTAGCAATGGAAAATACTCACCAAATTGTCCATCGTTGACACGTCGTTCCTTTTTAAAAAACCGTTGATTGTTGAGCACGCAGGTTGTACGTCGTTCCCGAGGCAGCACACATCGCAATGTGTGACACCTCGGGAACGACGAACTGCAGCTTACCTGCGGCCGCCGACAATGAGGAAGGAAGGAAGTGGACGGGATGTTACGTCCCGCTCATCTCCGCCCCTCCGCTTCTATTGGCCGGCCGCTTAGTGACGCCGCTGTGACGCCGCACAAACCACCCCCTTAGAAAGGAGGCGGTTCGCCGGCAACAGCGACGTCGTTAGGCAGGTAAGTACGTATCATAACTACAACCAAATAGAGAGAGAGGGGAGCCAGCACGATCTGAAAATGGCATGCATCATATAAAAAGTGCAAATTCACAGATTTATTCCAAACTGTACTGTAATATAAATGAGATTTTTAGCAAATAATTGATCAATTCTTTGAGCCACCCCTGCCAACGTCACGGCAAATCTCAATAGGGGTTCCTACTCTATATTGTGTATTTCATGTGCCATGCAGCCTCCTAGATAAAGTTTAAAAGCAGAACCATAATGGAGCACACATACCTGTAACCTGTATATAACCGCTTCTATGTTGCAAAAAAGGCAATAATGGATAGAGGCCAGCCCAGGTCCCAGCATGTGGAGCAAGCTCTACACATACCAGGACTATATCAGAACTAACCCTCCCAGTGCCAGACAGCAACCACTGATAAAGGCGGACCAGATCCAAGTATGGTGCTTAATTAGCAATGCCAGTGGAAAGGGTGAGGCAACTGAATGTGAACAGCTACCAACAGGAGGAATATATTGCAAACCAAGATCAGGCATGCATAGCATGGTGGTGACCAGCCACCAGACATTTGTAGCATAACTACAACCAAATAGAGAGAGAGGGGAGCCAGCACGATCTGAAAATGGCATGCATCATATAAAAAGTGCAAATTCACAGATTTATTCCAACTGTACTGTAATATAAATGAGATTTTTAGGAAATAATTGATCAATTCTTTGAGCCACCCCTGCCAACGTAACGGCAAATCTCAATAGGGGGGGTCCTACTCTACATTGTGTATTTCATGTGCCATGCGGCCTCCTAGATAAAGTTTAAAAGCAGAACCATAATGGAGCACATATACCTGTAACCTGCATATATAACCGCTTCTATGTTGCAAAAAGGGCAATAATGGATAGAGGCCAGCCCAGGTCCCAGCATGTGGAGCAAGCTCTCCACATACCAGGACGCCTTTATCAATGGTTGCTGTCTGGCACTGGGAGGGTCAGTTCTGATATAGTCCTGGTATGTGTAGAGCTTGCTCCACATGCTGGGACCTGGGCTGGCCTCTATCCATAATTGCCTCTTTTGCAACATGGAAGCGGCTATATACAGGTTACAGGTATGTGTGCTCCATTATGGTTCTGCTTTTAACTTTATCTAGGAGGCCGCATGGCACATGAAATACATAATATAGGTTAGGACCCCCCTATTGAGATTTGCCGTGACGTTGGCAGGGTGGCAGGGGTGGCTCAAAGAATTGATCAATTATTTGCTAAAAATCTCATTTTTTTATTATAGTACAGTTGGAAAAAATCTGTGAATTTGCATTTTTTATATGATGCATGCCAATTTCAGATTGTGCTGGCTCCTTTTTCCCAGGTAAGTACGTATGACAGCTCCAAACAATTTTGTGTGCCACGGGCAGCGATTTGCCTGAGTCGCCCAAACGATGGGGGCGGGTACAGACGTTAGCAATATCGGTAACGATATCGCAGCGTGTAAAGCAGGCCTTAGGCTGGCCAGCATGATTATTGCACATTATGTGCTTTAGCCTGGCCATAATAAAATCCACTTTAGAATGTGCAGGCACAATGCCACAGATGTCTCAAGTTTTGAAGCAGCATGTAATTGTCATGCATACTGCAGGAATGTCCACCAGAGCTGCTGCCCGTGAATTGAATATTCATTCCTCTACCAAAAGTATTCTCCAAAGTTGTTTAAGAGAATTTGGCAGTACATCCAACCGGCCTCACCACGGCAGACCATGCGTAACCACGTTAGCTAAGGACCTCCACTTCCAGTATCGTCACCTCCAAAATCTTCTGAGATAAGCCACCTGGACATCAGCTGCAACAATCAGTTTGCATAACCCAAGAATTTCTGCACAAACTGATAAAAATCATCTCAGGGAAGCTCATCTACTGGTCATCATCCTCATCGGGGTCTCCACCCAACGGTAGTTCATTGTTGTTACCAACTTGTGGTAAAAATGCTTATATTGGCACATTGGGGAGGTGTTCTTTTCATTGATGAATCTCCGTTTTCACTGTAGAGATCAGATGCTAGACTATAGGGTGCTTTACACGCTGTGACATCGCTAGCGTATAGCGATAGCACCCGCTCACGTCGCTGTTTCGTCATGGGGGTGATCGCTGCTGTAGCAAACAATATCGCTATGGCAGTATCACACGCACATACCTGCTTAGCGATGTCGCTGGAGACACCGAACAATCTCTCCTTTAAGAGGGCAGTTCGTTCGGCGTAACAGCAGTGTCACTAAAGGCCCTGTCACACATAGAGATAAATCTGCGGCAGATCTGTGGTTGCAGTGAAATTGTGGACAATCAGTGCCAGGTTTGTGGCTGTGTACAAATGGAACGATATGTCCATGATTTCACTGCAACCACAGATCTGCCAAAGATTTATCTCTGTGTGTGACGGGGCCTTAAGCGGCCGCCCAATAGCAGAGGAGGGGCGGAGATGAGCTGCCGGAACATGCCGCCCACCTCCTTCCTTCCTCATTGCCGGTGGACGCAGGTAAGGAGATGGTCGTCGTTCCTGCGGTGTCACACATAGCGATGTTTGATGCCGCAGGAACGACGAACAACCAGCGGCATGCACCACCAACGATATTTGGAAAAGGAGCGACGTGTCAACGATCAATGATTTTTGACGTTTTTGCGATCGTTGATCGTCATTCCTTTTAGTCACACACAATGATATCGCTAACGGTGCCGGATGTGCGTTACGAACACCGTGACCCCGACGATATATCGTTAGCGATATCGTTGTGTGTAAAGTACCCTTATGTCATGTGAGTGAGCAGTTTGCTGATGTTAATCGTTATCTTCATAGTATTAAGCCATCGGATTGCTGGTCTTCATCTTCTCCTGGTCTCTTCTACTCTTCCGACCATGATGTCCTTCTCCAGTGATTGCTCTCATATGTGCAAAGTATTAAAGCCATAGCTTGATGATCCTTGCTTCAAAAGACATGTCTGGATTGATTTGTTCCAAAATTGATTTGTTTGTTCTTCTTGCCATCCATGGCATTGATAACATCCTTCTCCAGCACCACATTTCTAAGGCGTTGATTCTTCTTCTGACTTGCTTCTTTATCGTCCAGGTTTCGCATCTATATGTGACTACAGAAAAGACCAGACTATGTCCGAGCCTTGTCTTTGTCACCAGTGGTGAAACGTTTTTCGATTTGAAGACCTTGTCCAGTGACTTCATTGTTGATTTGTCCATAGCTATTTTCCTATGGACTTTCGGTGTCCTCTCTGGATCTTGTGTGATCATTGATCCTAGTACATGAAGTCCATTACAACTTCCAGTTTGTTGTCGTCCTTCTCAAATGTGTCCAGGTTATACCTGGCAGTAGTTAATATCTTTATCTTTGGTGCTATGTTAAACACTCATATTCCTTACCGCCTGGTATAAAGGGACATAAAGTGGGTGTTTGGTGAAAACAAGTTATCACCTACTCAAGGGATAGGTGATAATTCACTAAGTGGTGGGGGTCTGACCTCTGACACCTACTCCGATTGGCAATATGAGGAATTTTTATCCCTGCCAGTACATTCCTTCTTTGAGGAACTGCCAGAAAAAGCTGAGTGTGGTGCCCCATTGAGAATAAAAGGAGTGGCAGTCAAGCCTGTGTACAATTGTTTCATTCTAAAAGGGATGAGTGCCAATAGACGCAGGTCTCAAAGACTGTACCATCAATGATAAATAATTAATTTACCTTCTGTCTTGTGATTATCTGAAAACTTGTTTTCACCGGACAACCCCTTTAATATTACTTTCCATGGCAAGTGTGTGTTGACGTAGGACTCAGAATGTACCCATGTACATCTGTATTGGCAAACTTTGAATGAGGCATAGTCTCAAGAGTAGAGCTACCTCTTTTCTACAAGGTAATCGATGGAAGGGTACAAATAAATGACAAGGATTGTACCATCATTTCAACATCTGCTATAATTTATCTCTTTTGTGAAAGGCATACCGTTACGGGGTATGTACTGACGAAACAGGGGCTCCTAGGATGGCCGTCAGACTTGAGACACTGCCCTGTCCCTTATCTCGGAGGTAGGCTTGATGGTAGCCAGGTCCAAGCCCCCCCAGCGTGACCCTGAATCCTGTCCAAGCCCTGATCTTCCCCCCCTCAACCCAGGGAGCGGGCTGGAAACCGGTAACAAAACCCCATAGAAACAACACTGACAAGGGAGAACAAAAACTCGTACATACTGCACTCAAACACACATGGGA
Organism: Anomaloglossus baeobatrachus; assembly: GCF_048569485.1. Taxonomy (NCBI): domain Eukaryota; kingdom Metazoa; phylum Chordata; class Amphibia; order Anura; family Aromobatidae; genus Anomaloglossus; species Anomaloglossus baeobatrachus. The sequence goes on from NC_134361.1 coordinate 185,480,182, forward strand.
GACAATATGTGTACAAGAGAATAAAAAAGGGTAAAGAGTAAGAAACAAATGCACAACTGAGGAACTTTCACACCACACTGAATAGCAACTGCAGATGAACTGGATAACCACAAAGACTGGGATCGCTGGAGCTATGCTGAAGCTATCTTCTGCGGTCTTCTGAACCTTAAATAAGAAGAGACCAGCTGTGGATGGTAATCAGCACCTGACTCACAGAAGAGTTGTACACTGCTCCACAAAGGATTAAGTCCTGCACGGCTGGTAGCAGTGAAACAACTCAGCCGACGCCCAGCAGAGCTGAGTACTTAAAAGAGACCAGGTTGCAATGTGAACAGAGTCCGACGCTGTAGCAGTAATCACAAGTGCTGATCCAGACAGCCCATAACACATATTTGAACATCCAAGAAGCCCCTTGAGAAAGGGGAGACCTACCAGAAGAGTTAGCACTTGTCGTTTGGTATATGCATTGTGTTGACTATCGACAAAAAAAAGAACAGAGAAGCTTTGGTTGTACACAGCCATTGGAGAATCCACTAGTAACATGAGTCCAGGTAGATCACCTTAGGGGTACGACATGAATTTAGGAAGGTTTTAGAAAACATTGTCTTTTTATAAATGTATGAAGCTAAAGCTTACAATGACAGATTACATTTAATGAATGCAGGGCTACCGGAGAATATAATGAAGCATATACAAAACCTCTTGACTGGAGGTGGACGTCTCAATCATAAACTTTCAATCTTGCCTTTGAAAATGTTGTACTGTATGGTTCTTTGAAGTTTTAAAGATCAAACTGTTTCCTCCAGCAGTCTGAAGACAGGCTTGTTCTCAGCATGGGACTTTTTTACTTTTCATTCCCAAGCCAAAGTAGGAAACAGTTACACCTCTCTTGTACCTTAACCTCTTTCGACCTTCATATCATATTTGCTTGCTCAGATCTTTAAAAAAAAGAAAAAACATCATCTCACAAAATGCTAATTTTCTATGTCTTTGTGTGTCCTTTGCAAGGGCTTGTGATGGAACCAATAGTCTGCTGAATACACAATATACTGAAGCTGTAATTCTGCAGACTAGCGAGCAGTTGCAAAGTCAGCAGCGTTTTTAGCTATGATCAGCATCAGAAGCCATAAGGACGATGTCACACAGGTCAATTTTTCACCCACATGCAGCTTTTTACAAACATCACCGGCTGTCATGGTGGCATCAGGACCTGTTTAGACTCCTGATTCTGAAACTGTCTCCTGATAAGTTCTCTGAGACTGACTGACTCGGGTCTTGACCAACAGATTGGTAGTTCATAGCCAGGCTAGCAAGAGTTAATCTGTGCTGCTCTGCTTGTGAGTCATCTTTGATCACATGTTGTGGGGAAGCCAATCACATCTGCTTCACTCCTATATATGCTGGCTTTACACTCTCATTAGTGACAGCTATAGTTTATTTAAGTTGGTCTGGTGAGTTGTTGTGATCCAGACTAACTGGTGGTTATAGTTCTTGTTGCTGTGTGCGGTTGTGGAGTTAACCCTTGTTGTCTTTTTGTTGCTACCTTCAAGCTTTTGCTTTTCTCCTTAGTTTCTCATTGTTAAAAGGGCCACTGCTTCTTCAGGACGCCAAAAGTTCCAAATCTTCCCCTCTCTCTCCCCCACCGCTCCAGCTGCAGAAATGCCACCACCGACCTCCTTCCCGCTGCCGCACCCTGCCAGGGTCTAAAGGGGGTAAATTTGGCCCCTGCAGATGGGGTATCCACAGGATAGTTGCTCAGGATTCTCGGAGCTCCTTCCACACATATCCTCTCCTCACCAGAGCCTCAGAGCCACACACCACACCACTGTTAGTTTCTGTGTGTTTGCAGTGTGTCAGAGTTTTGGTTTTTCGCTGTCTGTCTTAACACTTGAAGTCCCAGATATTTCGAGCTCCCCCCTGAAGTCCCGAAAGAGGGTCAAATGACCCTTAGTCCAAACTGAATAGAACTAACTAGAAACTAAATGGCTAAATTCAATGGAACACAACAACCTCCTGTGGTGCGACAGTAATGGCCTTAATTTCAGAACAAAAGACGGTGATTATAGGATGTTATCTAAAATCCTTCAGGTCATTCGACCCGTCTCTGGGTTCCAAAGGTAGAAATGTTAAATGACCCCTCTCTGGGACTTCTAGTGTTAACCTGTGTTTCCATCTCTACTGCCCCTTCCTTCCCTAATGGGAGGGGGAAATCAGATTAGTTCTGATCGGAGCTTAGCCAGGCACGGGACTCAGGTATCTTCACCATTTTGGGTAACCCTGAGGTTATGGATAGCCTAGGGACCCCTTACGTGAGGAACAGCATAGGAGCCCCTGTCCCTCGCTTTCCTATAGTCACATCATGACATGTAGCTGACATGTAGCTTCTCATCAGTAATGTCAAAACTGCAGCCCAAATTAACGACTAACTGGAGGGCATCTATACAAGGCACTCCAGCTCTCCATCAATGGAAATCTTGAAGTGGAAACTGGATAAACATATAGCTGGGATGATTTAAGAAAACCTGATCTCGCAGGGGGTTGGACTCAATGGCCCTTGAGATCCATTCCAACTCTACTTTTCTATAATTCTATGATTAAGGCTAAATGAGTCCAATATTGCTTAGTATACATTAGTGCAGACCATTTGTGGAGGATCCTGGGCAAAAAATTTGATGAGGCCTCCATCCTAGCTCTAGGACTCAGACCCCACTGGATCCCTATCAAGGGAAGACATGAGTATTAGTGATGAGCGAGTACTAAAAAGCTCGGGTGCTCGAAGCTCGGGCCGAGCCTCCCAAGATACTCGTGTACTCGGGCCGAGCAACGAGCCCAATGTTATCCTATGGGAGACCCGAGTATTTTTGTGAAATGACCCCCCGGCAGCATGGAGAAACCCTAAAAATGGCACAAAAGTCTCAGAAGAGTGCTCAAATGACATGGCAACAGCATGGGGAAGACCCCTTGAAGCATTTATCACTCAAAAGTCACAGCTGTGAACAATTTTGTCCGCGTTTCACGCCATTTTTACGGACTCACCAGAAAACCTTCCAAAATGACCCCAAAATGATTTTTCATGGCAGAAATGTTAAGGGCACATACCCTATAGTGAGATAGAGCTGGTGTATGTTACTTTTTGAGATTAATACATGAAAGATTTTACGTGAAAACATTGTGTGGCACTCCGATGTCCCTGAGAAGAGACGTACATGAAGGCCTCTTGAGTCTAATGTGCCCATTTTGAGGAAGTGAGTCTTTGTAGTATTTTCCTTTGCCAGGGCAGTCCAAAATTGTGAGGTTCACCAATGCCCCTGCATACAGACGTGCATGATGGCCTGTAAACCTGAAGTGCCCATTGTAAGGAAGTGGGTCTATTTCAGTATAGCCCTTTGCCAGGGCAGCCAAAAATTGGGAGGCTCCACATTGTCCCTGGATAGAGACGTGCATGATGGCCTGTAAACCTGAAGTGCCCATTGTAAGGAAGTGGGTCTATTGTAGTATAGCCCTTTGCCAGGGCAGCCAAAAATTGGGAGGCTCCACATTGTCCCTGGATAGAGACGTGCATGATGGCCTGTAAACCTGAAGTGCCCATTGTAAGGAAGTGGGTCTACTTCAGTATAGCCCTTTGCCAGGGCAGCCAAAAATTGGGAGGCTCCACATTGTCCCTGGATAGAGACGTGCATGATGGCCTGTAAACCTGAAGTGCCCATTGTAAGGAAGTGGGTCTACTTCAGTATAGCCCTTTGCCAGGGCAGCCAAAAATTGGGAGGCTCCACATTGTCCCTGGATAGAGACGTGCATGATGGCCTGTAAACCTGAAGTGCCCATTGTAAGGAAGTGGGTCTATTTCAGTATAGCCCTTTGCCAGGGCAGCCACAAATTGGGAGGCTCCACATTGTCCCTGGATAGAGACGTGCATGATGGCCTGTAAACCTGAAGTGCCCATTGTAAGGAAGTGGGTCTATTTCAGTATAGCCCTTTGCCAGGGCAGCCAAAAATTGGGAGGCTCCACATTGTCCCTGGATAGAGACGTGCATGATGGCCTGTAAACCTGAAGTGCCCATTGTAAGGAAGTGGGTCTATTTCAGTATAGCCCTTTGCCAGGGCAGCCAAAAATTGGGAGGCTCCACATTGTCCCTGGATAGAGACGTGCATGATGGCCTGTAAACCTGAAGTGCCCATTGTAAGGAAGTGGGTCTATTTCAGTATAGCCCTTTGCCAGGGCAGCCACAAATTGGGAGGCTCCACATTGTCCCTGGATAGAGACGTGCATGATGGCCTGTAAACCTGAAGTGCCCATTGTAAGGAAGTGGGTCTATTTCAGTATAGCCCTTTGCCAGGGCAGCCAAAAATTGGGAGGCTCCACATTGTCCCTGGATAGAGACGTGCATGATGGCCTGTAAACCTGAAGTGCCCATTGTAAGGAAGTGGGTCTATTTCAGTATAGCCCTTTGCCAGGGCAGCCACAAATTGGGAGGCTCCACATTGTCCCTGGATAGAGACGTGCATGATGGCCTGTAAACCTGAAGTGCCCATTGTAAGGAAGTGGGTCTATTTCAGTATAGCCCTTTGCCAGGGCAGCCAAAAATTGGGAGGCTCCACATTGTCCCTGGATAGAGACGTGCATGATGGCCTGTAAACCTGAAGTGCCCATTGTAAGGAAGTGGGTCTATTTCAGTATAGCCCTTTGCCAGGGCAGCCAAAAATTGGGAGGCTCCACATTGTCCCTGGATAGAGACGTGCATGAGGGCCTCAAAACATTAAGTGTCCATTTTAAGGAAGTGGGTGTATTATAGTATAGCCCTTAGGCAGGGCAGCCAAAAATTGGGAGGCTCCACGTTGTCCCTGGGTAGAGACGTGCATGAGGGCCTCAAAACATTAAGTGTCCATTTTAAGGAAGTGGGTGTATTATAGTATAGCCCTTAGGCAGGGCAGCCAAAAATTGGGAGGCTCCACGTTGTCCCTGGGTAGAGACGTGCATGAGGGCCTCAAAACATTGTTCCCATTGCAAAGGAGCGGGTCTCCTGTCGTTGTAATGTCCATTCTGCAAAGAATGGGCGAAAAAATTTACCACTGGGGGTATACCTGAAACAAAGGCCTAAGTATTGCAATTTGTAACGGTCATCATCATGGTGGCGCATGAGGAGAAGGAGGAGCAGTCCAGCGATTATCCAAAGTCCAGAAGTGTGTACCCATGGGTGAGTGGAGGTACATGGCAAACTTTAAATTCCGCTCTCATTTGCTGGTGGTGTGGTGAAGTCTGGCCCAATCCAACCCTTGTTCATCTTGATCAGAGTCAGCCTGTCAGCATTTTCAGTTGACAGGCGGGTGCGTTTAGCTGTAATGATTCCACCTGCGGCACTAAAAACACGCTCTGACAAAACGCTAGCAGCAGGGCAGGCCAGGACTTCCAAGGCGTAGAGAGCCAATTCATGCCACGTGTCCAGCTTGGATACCCAATAATTGTAAGGCACAGAGGAATGTCGGAGTACAGTTGTTCGATCTGCAAGGTACTCCTTCAGCATCTGGGCAAACTTAGGATTTCTTGTGGCACTACCCCGCACCTCAGGGGCTGTGGTACGTGAGGGGCTGAGAAAACTGTCCCACATCTTAAAGACTGTTCCCCTACCTCTGGCGGATTGGACTTGTGCCTCTCTCGGCTGTACGCCTCGGTTGTCCACTGATTCCTGACCTATGCCGCTAGCGTTTTGTGAGGGGAATGCTTTGCCTACTTCCGTGAGTATGGCCTTCCGGAACTGCTGCATTTTGGTTGACCTCTCCTCCACGGGAATAAGAGACAAAAAGTTCTCCTTGTAGCGTGGGTCTAACAGTGTTACCAACCAGTAATGATTGTCGGCCAAGATGTTCTTAACGCGAGGGTCACGAGACAGGCAGCTTACCATAAAGTCAGCCATGTGCGCCAGACTCTTAACAGCCAGGACTTCAGTAGCCTGACCAACAAGATGACTGAACATGCTGTCCTCCTCCTCCTCCTCCTCCTCCTCCTCCTCATCTACCCTGTCCTCTGGCCAGCCACGCTGAACCGAGGATATGACTGGTGTGCATGTCATATCCTCAATTTGGCCGGAGAGTTGCTCCATGTCTTCATCCTCCTCCTCGTCATAGTCCTCCACTGCACGTTGTGATGAGACGAGGCTGGGCTGTGTGTTATCACCCACACCCACTACTGTTTCTTGCTGCAACTCATCGCGCTCCGCCTGCAATGCATCATGTTTGTTTTTCAGCAGAGACCGTTTTAGAAGGCAGAGTAGCGGTATGGTGACGCTAATAATGGCGTCATCACCACTCACCATCTTGGTGGAGTCCTCAAAGTTTTGGAGGATGGTACATAGGTCTGACATCCATCTCCACTCCTCAGGTGTTATGTGTGGAGTTTGACCCATTTCCCGACGGCTTAGGTGATGCAGGTACTCAACAACTGCCCTCTTCTGCTCACATATCCTGACCAACATGTGCAGAGTTGAATTCCAACGCGTGGGGACATCACACACCAGTCTGTGAGCCGGAAGATGCAAACGGCGCTGAAAGCCGGCAAGGCCGGCTGAAGCAGTAGGTGACTTTCGAAAATGTGCAGACAGGCGGCGAACTTTTACCAGCAGATCAGACAGCTCTGGGTATGACTTTATAAACCGCTGAACCACGAGGTTGAGCACATGGGCCACGCATGGAACATGTGTCAGCTGGCCTCGCCTCAAAGCCGCCACCAGGTTCTGGCCATTGTCACACACGACCTTTCCTGGCTTTAGGTTCAGAGGTGTGAGCCAGTGATCTGCCTGCTGTTTCAGAGCTGTCCACAGCTCTTCTGCATTGTGGGGTTTGTCACCTATGCAGATTAGCTTCAGCACAGCCTGTTGCCGCTTCGCCGAGGCAGTGCTGCAGTGCTTCCAGCTTGTGACTGGTGTGGAGGGCACAGTGGATGAGGATGCGCAGGAGGAGGAGGAGGCTGAAGAGCATGACATTCCGGAGCTGTAGAGTGTGGGTGAAACACTGACTGAGGTAGGGGCTGCAAACCTTGGTGTGGGAAGGACGTGTTCCGTCCCTCGCTCAGACTGGGTCCCAGCTTCCACAATATTAACCCAGTGTGCCGTCAACGAGATGTAGCGGCCTTGCCCACAAGCACTTGTCCACGTGTCTGTGGTTAGGTGGACCTTGGGTGAAACAGCGTTGTTCAGGGCACGTGTGATGTTTTGTGACACGTGGTTATGCAACGCGGGGACGGCACACCGGGAGAAATAGTGGCGGCTGGGGACCGAGTAACGTGGGACAGCTGCCGCCATCAGGTCACGGAATGCTTCTGTCTCCACCAGCCTAAAAGGCAACATTTCCAGCGCAAGCAGTCGCGAAATGTTAGCATTTAGAACTGTGGCATGTGGGGTGTTGGCAGTGTATTTGCGCCTGCGTTCAAAGGTTTGCTGAATGGATAACTGAACGCTGCGCTGGGACAAGGACGTGCTTGATGATGGTGTTCTTTCTGCGTAGGCAACTGCAGGTGCAGGAGTGGAGGAGGCTTGTTCGCAGGCAGCATGGACAGGGGATTGGCTCGCATGCACAACCAGCGAAGACGTAGCAGTGACATCAGCAAGCACTGCTCCTCGACTCTGTTGTACTTCCCACAAAGTCGGGTGCTTGGCTGACATGTGCCTGATCATGCTGGTGGTGGTCAGGCTGCTAGTTTTGGTACCCCTGCTGATGCTGGCACGGCAGGTGTTGCAAATGGCCTTTTTTGAATCATCTGGATCCAACTTAAAAAACTGCCAGACTCGGGAAGACCTAACATTTGTACAGGCACCTTGTGTCGTCGTGTTGTTCCGGGGAACGGTTGCCTGACTTCTGCCTGGGGCCACCACCCTGCTTCTTACTGCCTGTTGTGATGCTACGCCTCCCTCCCCCTGTGCACTGCTGTCCTCGCTCTGCATATCCTCCTGCCAGGTTGGGTCAGTTACTGGATCATCCACCACGTCGTCTTCCTCTTCCGCACCCTGCTCCTCCTCCTGACTTCCTGACAATTGTGTCTCATCATCGTCCACCACTTGTTGAGACACGTTGCCAACTTCGTGAGAACGTGGCTGCTCAAATATTTGGCCATCTGTACAGACGATCTCCTCATGACCCACTTCAATATGAGCTGGCGAGAGGCCAGAATGTGTGAATGGAAACGTGAACAGCTCTTCCGAGTGTCCAAGTGTGGGATCATTAATGTCCGAGGAGGACGTGTACTCAGCCTGGTGGTAGGAAGGAGGATCAGGTTCAGAAATGTGCGGTGCAGTATCACGGCTACTGACACTTGACCGTGTGGAAGACAGAGTGTTTGTGGTGGTGCCAATCTGACTGGAAGCATTATCTGCTATCCAACTAACAACCTGTTGACACTGGTCTTGGTTCAAGAGCGGTGTACTGCTGCGGTCCCCAAGAATTTGGGACAGGACGTGCGAGCGACTAGATGTGGCCCTTTGTTGTGGCGAAATTAGAGCTTGCCCACGACCTCGGCCTCTGCCTGCACCACCATCACGTCCACTTCCTTGTTCCTTGCCAATGGCCTTGCGCATTTTGCAATGCTGTGCACTGCTGACGTGTATATTCACTACTTGTGCGTTATATTAAAGTTTCTGGAAATTGCACACAAGTGCACCTGTACGCTGCCACCAACAGGCACACACGTGCGGTTTTAAAAACCAAGCACGGACGCAATAAGAACCTAACAGGTTTTTTTGGGGAGCGACAATTACAGACAAGTCAGACACTATCTGGACTGTTTTACACTGTGTACACCAGCCCCAGATATGATGAAGGCTGGTAAACGGTCACCACTACCCTGCCTGCCTGCCTGCCTGTATACTGGTACAATAGTCCTGACAAGGACTCTTTTGGTCACTAGCCTGTATTCAGACCTGGCTATACCCTGCCTGTATATAGCAACAGTAGTCCTGAGAAGGACTCTGCTACTGTACTCCGACCTGGCTATACCCTGCCTGCCTGTATACAACTAGAATAGTCCTGAGAAGGACTTTTGGTCACACTGTTTGCAGCCCTGCAACTGAAAAAGCTATAAAGGGCCGCAAAGCTTTCCCTGAATCAGCGACACTCTCCCTGCACTGACAGTCTGGATAGCTGTGAGCAGAGCACAGCGCGCCGGCCGATATAAAGGCTCGGTCACGCTGTGCAGGCCGGCCAATCACTGCAATTCCACAACTAACAGGGCTGTGGCATTGCAGTGGTCTGCCAGCCAATCCCTGCATGAGGGCTGGCTCTCAAAAGAGCGCCAACATGCAGAAATGAAGACCACGAGTACAGCACGAGTATTGCGAGATTACTCGGTCCCCGCCGAGCAGCCCGAGTACAGCGATACTCGTGCGAGTACCGAGTAGTGACAAGCATGCTCGCTCATCACTAATGAGTATCCATGTGTATGGCCCTCTTGAATGAAGTATTTTGGAGTTCAGGAGACCCAGACCTTCTTAGACAACTTTAGAAAAATTACTCATATGTGGTCTTGTGGTCCTCCTGCATCCAGCCTCTTACTATTATCAACACGTCCTTTATACTAATACAACTGAAAGAGCTGTTTTCAAAGAGGTTTCCGGCAGGCTCAGTGGGACCTGGGATATTTGCTGACTCTGAAGGATCTGGAAAGGTTCCCCTTATTCTAAGAGCTTCAATAATATTCCAGGAGAGATTGAATGAATGGTTAGTCCAAGAATCCAAAATTATTCACTATCCATCGGGTAAGGAATAATTTACCGATCACTTGGAGTCCAATGGCTGGGACTGCAAAGACCACCTTGAATTGAGTACAGTTGCACTTGCTTGATCTCTACTGAAATCATTGTATAGGGAACTGAAGTATATAGCCAAACGTTTTCTGGCAGGCTCACAAACTGAATGGTGCTGAAGTCGAGCTGGCTCATCTCTGTACTATTCAAGACAGTCCTAGTGCCTGAGTTCAATAGACTTTTTTGGAGTAAACGGGGGGTTCGGCCTCTTAGTGAATACAAAGTTATCCCCAACACTATGGATAGGGGCTAAGTTTGAATTCTACAAAAAACCCTTTGACCTGTCCAGCTGCTACACATATGCCTAGTTTGGGCCTCACCTTTGCTGAAATCTGTCTTTTCTGGCTTTGTATTGTGTTTTTCTATATCACTGTAGCCTTTACATGTGGGGGGCTATCTATCTATCTTTGGGGACTGCTCTGAGGCAGATTAGCTTTCTTATATCTCTATCTGTGAGATTATTTAGTTCTCCGGCTTGTCGAGTCGTCCAGGTCATCGTAGTCACGCCCCACGGCTACTTCTAGTTGTGTGTCAGGATTAGGTCTGCAGTCCGTTAAGTTTCCAGCCACTCTGTTACCTTTTTGGGATTCCGCATTTTATGATCCTCCTCGGTCCCTGAATCATAACACATTAGACTTTCATTGGGGTGTACTCATTTTTGCGACAGTTTTCTTTGCTGCAAATCTAGCAGTGCACAGAATGCTGAACTCTATATAACTCTGTCTCACTTTTTTACACACACTGTGCATAGGCAGAAAGCTGCTTAGTATTAGGGTTTGAGGTCTTGGTCATCTTCCTGTTTTTGGAGACTAGATACAGCCTTAGGACTCGAGCCTCTCATCTCCATCTGGCTCTCTACATTTAAATGTTGTTTCGTTCCTCTTAGTACTGAAATGGTTAATGTCAGTTTTGCTGTTAGCAGCGTTTCCAGCAGTTCCTAGCTGAGTGTGTCAGCTGCAGCTGCTTTGTAGCCATGCCCCTTCAGATTAAATAGAGGTATTACTCAGCAATCCTTGCTGAAGATACAAACTCATTTGTTCTCTGGCCCCCTTGGTGGAAGGACCTGTGAAGGAGTTTTCCAGAAGCCGGACTTTAACCTTTTGTGTTGCTGTTTAGCCCCTGTTTGTCTCCCTTACCCTCATGTCTCCTTAGTGCAGTGGTGTGTTTAGTGAACCTCACCCTCCTCTCACTAGTCAGGGCATCTAAAGGGCTTCCCAGGCACACAGGGTGCTGCTCAGAGACAGTTGCGGAGACTGTATTGGGACTGGCTAGGAGAGTAGGGACAGCTACAGGTGAGGATAGGAGGTGTCCAGTTACCCTCTCACTTACACTCTCACGCCAGGGCCCCCTGTTATTATAGCGACCCTGGTGTCCCCCCCCCTTGTTTGTGATGTTATTTTGGTGGTTTTTTCTTTGTGCGTCAGACTCCTTTTGGTCTGAACGCATTCATCATGCTTGTAGCGTGACATTGGTGTTGCACAGAACAGTTGACTATGAAGCACAAGAAAGCTAGTCCAGTAGTGATAATCTCCTGCTGATAAAACACTGTTTGTATTGAAACAGCCACACCTAGCCTAGTAAGTGATACATCACTGGAATCAGGCTATCAGACCCTACCTCATGCTGATTACATAGCAAAAACCTTCTGACAGATTCCCATTAAAACTATGAAGAGAATGAAACACTCTCACTAGGATGCACAATAAATCTAGTCCAGTAGTGATAATCTCTTGCTGATAATGTATTAAAACAGCCCCAACATCACTGGAATCAGGCTCTCAGGCCCTACATCATACTGATTACATAGCAATAACTTGCTGACAGACTTTCATTAAAACTATGAAGAGAATGAAGCACTGTCCCTAGAAGGCACAATAAATCTAGTCCAGTAGTGATAATCTTCTGCTGATAAAACACTGTTTGTAGTGAAACAGCTACAACATCACTGGAATTAGGTTCTCAGGCCTTACATCATGCTGATTACATAGGAAAAACCTGCTGACAGATTCCCTTTAAAACTATGAAATGAATGAAACACTCATTTTATCTAGTGTATATAATTATAATACTAATGTATCGTATGCTTCTTTTTATTATAATAATATATATAACAAGTGCAAATTGTGGGTGATTTATACCTCCTACTTTTCCTTGAGGTCTGTAGTATTCCTTCTGAAGTGCAGATTTGTTTTACATGATTCACTCACAGTTTTCTTGTAAAATCTGCTCATAAATCATTAATACTTTTCAAGAAACACATGACCAACTAGTCTTCTGGGGATGTAGGAAAGCATACACAAATCTGTGAGTTTAGTCTGGCTGGGCTCGACTAAAAATAGTTTGCAGAAGCTTAATGGAATGGCAGAAGAACATGTGAGGAGCTGCCCCTGCCCTGTAGACAGATGGCGGCTGGCCATGTTTCAGGGGAAAATAATTAATGATGATGTCAAAGACAGAAGAGAAGGCTCGGATCTCCGGATACGTCCTATCAGCTGCTGTATGTTCCGTCCGGCACAAAGGCTTTACACGTTTAAAGAATATTTTTTTCAAGCGCTTCATCTTCTTTGATAAATGGAGCGTACTAAAATCTTCTCACAATCTGGTACAAGCATCAACTATTCTCTTGAGTCACTAACAGTCCATCAAAAAGAATAACACATGCATACCGGGTCTAACCACCCCCCACAATCTGTCATTTCTGGTCTGACGGAACTGAAAGGGTTGTATGAGATTACACACTAAAGGCCGCTTTACACGCTGCGACATCGCTCAAGCGAACTCGTTGGGTCACAGAATTGGTGACTCTCATCCGGCCGCATTAGCGATGTCGTTGCGTGTGACACCTTTGAGCGATTTTGCATTGTTGCAAAAACGTGCAAAATCGCTCATCGGGTCCATTCTCTAATATTGTTGCTGCAGCAGTAACGAAGTTGTTCCTTGTTCCTGCGGCAGCACACATCGCTCCGCGTGACACCGCAGGAACGAGGAACCTCTCCTTACCTGCCTCCACCGCCAATGCGGAAGGAAGGAGGTGGGCGGGATGTTATGTCCCGCTCATCTCCGCCCCTATTGGAGCAGCGGCTAAAGGGAGAAAATTAATTTATTTCCTCCCTGTAGTGGTTTGTTTCCAGTCTTCTATTGGGCAGCGGATCAGTGACGCAGCTGTGACGTCGCTGTGACGCTGAACGAACCGCCGCCTTAGAAAAGAGGCGGTTCGCCGGTCACAGCGACATCGCAGGGCAGGTAAGTAGTGTGACAGGTCTGGGCGATGTTGTGCGCCACGGGCAGCGATTTGCCCATGTCACATAACCGATGGGGGCGGGTACCCACGCTAGCGATATCGGTCATGATATCGCAGCGTGTAAAGCGGCCTTTAGGGACATTTATCAAAATAATGTGCAATCTGCAACATACAGTATGTGCCAAATGCTTCAATTTGTACGCCATTTAATACACAGATTTAATGGACAAAATTTATGTTGCCTTATTGGAGCAGAGGCTAAAGGGAGAAAATTAACTTATTTCCTCCCTGTAAACAAATAAATTTAGGTTGCAACTTGTCATGTCCAAAAACACTTATCTACTTGTAGATATATAGATATAGGATCAATCTGCAGATAAATAATGTAAAAATCCTGTTAGGTTGCCTTATTGGAGCAGCAGCTAAAGGGAGAAAATTAACTTATTTCCTCCCTGTAAACAAATAAATTTAGGTTGCAACTTGTCATATCCACAAACACTTATTTACTTGTAGATATATAGATATAGGATCAGATAAATAATGTAGATAAGTAATGTAAAAATCTTGTTAGGTTGCCTTATTGGACTAGCAGCTAAAGGGAGAAAATTAACTTATTTCCTCCCTTTTAAACAAATAAATTTATGTTGCAACTTGTCATTTCCAAAAACACTTATTTACTTATAGAAATACCATCAATCTGCAGATAAATAGTGTAAAAATCTTGTTAGTTGCCTTATTGGAGCAGCGGCTAAAGGGAGAAAATTAACTTATTTCCTCCCTGTAAACAAATAAATTTATGTTGCAACTTGTCATTTTCCAGAAACACTAATTTACGTGTAGATATAGGATCAATCTACAGATAAATAGTGTAAAAATCTTGTTAAATTGCCTTATTGGAGCAGCGGCTAAAGGGAGAAAATTAACTTATTTCCTCCCTGTAAACAAATACATTTATGTTTCAACTTGTCATTTTCCAAAAACACTTATCTACTTGTACATAATGGATCAATCTGCAGATACATAGTGTACAAATCTTCTTAAATTGCCTTATTTGAACAGCAACTAAAGGGAGAAAATTAACTTACTTCCTCCCTGTAAACAAATTTATGTTGCAACTTGTCATGTCCAAACACACTTATGTACTTGTAGATATATTATCAATCTGCAGATAAATAGTGTAAAAATCTTGTTAGGTTGCCTTATTGGAGCAGCGGCTAAAGGGAGAAAATTAACTTATTTCCTCCCTGCAAAAAAATAAATTTATGTTGCAACATGTCATTTTCCAGAAACACTTATCTACTTGTACATAATGGATCAATCTCAAGATAAATAGTGTAAAAATCTTCTTAAGTTGCCTTATTGGAGCTGCAGCTAAAGGGAGAAAATTAACCTATTTCCTCCCTGTAAACAAATAAATTTAGGTTGCAACTTGTCATTTTCTAAAAACACTTATCTACTTGTACATATAGGATTAATCTGCAGATAAATAGTGTAAAAACCCTGTTAGGTTGCCTTATTGGTGCAGCAGCTAAAGGGAGAAAATGAACTTATTTTCTCCCTGTAAACAAATTTATGTTGCAACTTGTAATTTTCCAAAAACACTTATGTACTTGTAGATATAGGATTAATCTGCAGATAAATAGTGTAAAAACCCTGTTAGGTTGCCTTATTGGTGCAGCAGCTAAAGGGAGAAAATGAACTTATTTTCTCCCTGTAAACAAATTTATGTTGCAACTTGTAATTTTCCAAAAACACTTATGTACTTGTAGATATAGGATCAATCTGCAGATAAATAGTGTAAAAAAAAATCTTGTTAAATTGCCTTATTGGAGCAGCAGCTAAAGGGAGAAAATTAACTTATTTCCTCCCTGTAAACAAATAAATTTATGTTGCAACTTGTCATTTTCTAGAAACACTTATTTACTTGTACATATAGGATCAATCTACAGATAAATAGTGTAAAAATTCCTGTTAGATTGCTTTATTGGAGCAGCGGCTAAAGGGAGAAAATTAATTTATTTCCTCCCTGTAGTGGTTTGTTTCCAGTCATAAGGACACTGGAAGGAGTGGTTATCAATTACATAAACTACAAAGAGAGCTGTAATCACTCCTTCACATCTTGGGTGACACCCTACCCTGCAGTGTGTGTGGAAACCAGGCTGTCAATCAATGTGCCAGGGAGTGATTACAGCTGTGCATCCTGAACTGCTCCTTTGAGTGGAAAAGAGCGGCCGAAGGCAGGATTTGTTGCAACTTGACTTGTCGTTTTCCAAAAACACTTATTTACTTGTACATAAAGGATCATTCTGCAGATAAATAGTGTAAAAATCTTGTTAAGTTGCCTTATTGGAGCAGCGGCTAAAGGGAGAAAATTATCTTATTTCCTCCCTGTAAAAAAATAAATTTATGTTGCAACTTGTCATGTGGAAAAAACACTTATTTACTTATAGCTATATAGATATAGAATCAATCTGCAGATAAATAGTTTAAAAATCTTCTTAAGTTGCTTTATTGGAGCAGCAGCTAAAGGGAGAAAATTAGCTTATTTTCTCCCTGTAGTGGTTCGCTCCCAGTCATAAGGACAGTGGAAGGAGTGGTTACCGATTCCATAAACTACAATGAAAGCTGTAATCACTCCTTTACACCTTGATTGACAGCCTGCCCTGCAGTGTGTGTGTGCAGAGCAGGCTGTCAATCAATGTGGAAGGGAGTGATTAGAACTGTGAATACTGTATAATTAGCGGTGACTGTACTTGCACCCTGACTGGAAGCAAGCAGGCAAAGGGAGGATATAAGTTAATTTTCTCCCTGCAGTGGCTGCTCCAATAAGCTAGACTAACTTGGTTTAAAATGTTTTTTTTTTAGACGGCAGGTTGTTTTTAATCTCTAACATGCAAAAAAAAAATAAAAAAAAAAATCACATTATGCACAAAATTCAACATTGATGTGCAACACTTGACATATTGGTCTTTTTGGACATGTTGATTGAAAAATAAAAAAGATAGGGCTCTTGAAAGGTAAGGGAACCCTGGCCTAGAAAGAATATTGTTCCGGAGATGTGGTGGAGGCAAAGAGGACCGGACTATGGGCAGGGAGCAGCAGGGGCGGCCGGAAAGGTGATGTCACAGGTGTGTCATGGATGACAGACAGTCCTCTGGTGTCCGGCAATAGAAGGTCACAGTGTTTGGCTTCTATTATTCCTGACTTACTATTATTCTTGCTGTTAGTATTCAGTGTACTAGGTATCTCCTCTTCTGGGTTGTCATCCTTTTCTCTTTAGGACCCTGCAGATCTCTTCTTCCTTTCAGCTGCTAATCATCTGTATTTCCCCTTGGGTTTAAATGCTCTCACTTTCTTTGGACTTGTGCTAGTGATATTCAGTTCCTTCACAAGATCTGGATGCAAGCAGGCGGCTTGCACTCATGTGTACGATTGTTGCTGCTCTTTGATGAAATTCTTCCTGAGGCATCTGGAGATAAGTTGTTGATGCGCTTCTCCTATATGTGTCCTCCTTGTGTCTTCTTTAGTGTTTAGTGGGGTTAATGAAGAGCTCATCCCATCTATTCCCTATATAGGGTCCAGCTCTAGGGTCATCCTAGGGTCAGGTATCTGGCTCAGTGCATAGGTGTTGGACCTATCTAGGCTGGTGAAGGACCCCAGGGTCCAGCAGTAGGTTTGGTCAGGGGTCATCATCTCCCCTTCCCTAGACACAGGGTTTCCCTTATTTCTTGCTGTTTGCTTGGTACTCCCCTGTACCTAGCTTGACAGGTGAGTGGTGAAGGCAGCATGTTCTTTTTTCATTGTCACCTCTTGTCAGCTTCCTTCTAATGAGTTCCCTATTTTCTGGAACCTATTCCAGGCCGGACATCCCCGACTATAGAGAACACTAGGCCTCGACTTTGACCCACAGGCCCTGGAGCTCAGTGATCTCCGGAGCTTGCTCGCAGCCAGGAGATTCAAGGGCCAAAAAACCATAGGTGAATGGTAAGGTGATTATAATGATTTTTTTTTATTTTTTACATATTTATTATGCACTGGGGTAAGGAAAGGGACCCGAGAGCATTATAAGGGCTTTTAAATTTATGAAGAATAGCTTCTTTGCAATTTGAATTGAATCTGAAATTTTGTGCAAACTGGCGAATTTCACCTGATCCGCTCATTTCTGCTTCTAAGCCTTCTAAATTTTGGGGTAGTTTTAGTAAATCTGCTCAAGTGTCTGTAATAGGAGAAAAAAAATCACGGGAACTATAGTAATTTATATAGGTAATTCTGTGGACAACTGGTCTAACTCTCGGCAGCATGTAAACATACACTGCGCTGGCCAGAGTCCTGAAAATAAAGACTAGTCCGAACTATGGTAACAATAACTGGTGACCATTCAAATATTCATATGTTGTTCTGTATAGACTTAGAAAACCCTTTAAATGCTAACATTTCCCATTCAAAGTTCCAGTTAGTAGAGATTAGGCTGTGTGTCACATTATACGTTCTACTACCAATCCGTTTGTATTGTTTCTAGACTGAACCCATATTTAACAACTTCAAGACTGGTTATAGACTTTAAACATCCAGTCATCATTCTTCTCTGTAGTGACACTTTAAAATGTAATTTCATTTTAGAGCAGCTGCATGACATTGGGCCGAAGCCCGGCTGCCATACACAGCCAGACTTCCCACGGAGAAGGCAGACATATGATCTCTGGTAATAGAGAGAGAACAGGAGCTGTTGGGTAATCGGAAATCCAGTTTTGTCTGCCGTGTAGAGAAGAGACTGATTTTCCCCTGTAACTGGGACTAATATACCAGCCCTAGTGACAGGGGAAATCCGCAATAAAATAAATGTATTAATATGTTCAAATGACCCCCAAAAGTCTTATAACACCTCGTAGGTGGCACATTGTGCACAAAAATAAATAAATAAGGCAACAAAACAAAATTTAAAAAACGCTCTCAGTCTAAGGGGTACTTTGCACGCTGCGACATCGCTAGCCGATGCTAGCGATGCTGAGCGCGATAGCACCCGCCCCTGTCTTGTGATAGCTGCCATAACGAACATTATCGCTACGGCAGCTTCACACGCACTTACCCTCCCTGCGACGTCGCTCTGGCCGGCGACCCGCCTCCTTCCTAAGGAGGAGGGTCGTGCGGCGTCACAGCGACGTCACACGGCATTCGTCCAATAGAAGCAGAGGGGCGGAGATGAGCGGGACGTAAACATTCCGCCCACCTCCTTCCTTCCGCATAGCCAGTGGAGGCAGGTAAGGAGATGTTCCTCGCTCCTGCGGCTTCACGCACAGAGATGTGTGATGCCGCAGGAACGAGGAACAACATTGTATCTCCTATTGGTGTGACATTCTGAAAATGATCGACACTACACAGATCACCGATTTACGACGCTTTTGCGATCGTTTATCAGCGCATCTAGGCTTTACACGTTGTGACATCGTTACCGGCCCCGGATGTGCGTCACTTTCGATTTGACCCCGACGATATCGCAGTAGCGATATCGCAACGTGCAAAGTACCCCTAACTTTCAGTATCTAGCAATAACAAATATAAAAAGGGAAAAATAAACATTTATTTTTTTCTTAATATTAAAATGTCATCAAGAGAAGCCCCATGGATCACGTGAAAAAAGGCAAAAATTATTTTAATATCTGAATGAGAATTTCTTTTCTAATGGATGTGGCAATTCGGGGGTGGCTTCAGGCTGCTATTTTTAAGCTTGGGGGGCCCAATAAGCATGGGTCTCCCCAGTCTGAGAATACCAGCCCCCAGCTGTTGTTCTTTATCATGGCTGGGTATCAAAATTTGGGGAACTGCACGCTATTTTTTAAAATGATTTACTTAAATAATTAAAAAAAAAAAGCTGCATGCAGTTCCTCTTCTTTGATATACAGCCAAGATAAATGCACGCCTGGGGCCTGCAGCCTGTAGCCATATGCTTTATCTGTGGTGGGTATCATAATATGAGGGGACACTACGCCAATTTTTTTTATTTTTACTTCAATCTAAAGTGACCCGCAAACATGGTATAATAATAATGAGTGGCCCCAGAAGAAGGATGAGTGGCCTGGAAGCAGTTACAGCCGTACTGGAGTCTCGGTATATATGAAGCACTTGCCCCAATTCCCCTATCCCTTCTACCACCATTTTTAAGCTCCAGATTCTGGTCCCCATAAACTTATATGGGGACCGGCAATTGGCCAGATATCCGGGATTAATTCCGGGCCGGAATTGGATTATTTTTTAATGCAGTTAATTCCGCTGGTCCCGGTTATCTGCGAGTCACTAGGGATCATCAATATATCAATTATGTTTATTTGTTTAGGATGATATTGTTACTGTTACCTTGTTGCCATTTTCTTTAGTGTCGTCGTAACATTGTAGCATTCTCTTTATTTTAATGCAATGTCTGAATTCCCTGGAAGAAATCACTCCTCTCTATACTTGCAGAATTTAAGAATTTCTAGCAACAGAACCTTAGAGACAAGAATACACAAAAACGTTATTGACAGATAAATGAGATTCCAGGCACAGGAGGAGGCTTTTGTCTGTCTGAAAGCTTCATATTCTGGAAATCTAAGTATTTGTTAATCGTCAGACATTTCACCACCCAGGTTTAAAACTCCCTTAACTGCACGGAGTCAAAGCGATCATTCATCTCTATGGAAAATATGATCCCTGTATACACTGGAGCACCTGGCACACCTGGCCTCCTTGCTCTGTGTTTGGTCTTCTCAATACTTTGGTATGTAAAGGACCCGTTTCTGCTAAATAACAGTCAAGGGAACAAACATCTTAAAATGAGATGTATTCAGTTTTATCCAAATATTATGAAACAGTTTTATTCCTTTTTTTTTTTTAAATTATCATAATGGTAAGTTTATGATGTATCTGGCTCTGTAACTAAAAAAATGACTAAACTTTTGAATTTATTTTTTTTTTTAATATTTAATTTCCCTAATGATGATTACAGCAGATCAGTGGGCGCGCTGAAACTCACACCCATCGCTCAAACAGCACCAACTATTGTTATAAACGTGGCACATTTTAAGGCTTTCTAGTCTAAGAACTAGTCTACTGTCAAGATTTCTCTGTGCAGAGCATCTTGCACACTAGGAGATGCTCTGCTGTGCTTTTCTGGACTATGAAGCTAGCAGTGACACGATTCCTCTGTACAGAGCATCTTGCGCACTAGGAGATGCTCTGCTTCACTTTTCTGGACTACTAAGCTGGCAGTGACACGATTCCTCTGTGCAGAGCATCTTGCACACTAGGAGATGCTCTCCAGTGTTTTCCTGAGCTACTGAGCTGGCAGGTTGATTGACAGCACTGGATTCCATGCTGGTTCTGGGAGGTGCTGATTATTCCATCTTCCTGGTAATTGCTCTGCGTCTTTACTGAGCATGCTCTCTCAGAACCTTGCCGGTCGTACATTCTGGTTGTGTAGTTGTGCTGTTGGCCTGTATTTCTGCATGTGTTCTGATCTTTGTTTCTTGACCCCTGACCATTGTTTGACTCCTCTTTGCCTGCTTCCTGTTCCTGTCATGACCTCCTGACTTTTGACCTCACCTGACCACATCTCAGTTTTCTCCCTGAACCTATTACATGCCCTCCTGGAATTCTGACCCTCGGATTGGGACCTGACTACGCTTCTGTGTACTCCCTGTATCCATATGTGTCCTCCTGTTACCAGACTCTGGCTTACCTGATGGCTCTTCCACCTACACTATCCATAAGTAGAGACTTGCATTATATTTACATTATATTTGTCATGGTGAATAGGGAGAGCAGGGGCCAGAATTCCTAGACTAGTCCTCAGACTAGGGGCTGTTGTGAATGTTAGTTATGTTTTGGCTGCTGGGAGGCTCCCTCTGGTGGCGAGGAATGGTTTGGACTTGGACGAGGTGTGTTGTGCAGTGGGTGTTTCCTTTGCTAACTCTCTGCTTATTTAAGTCCTGGTCTGATTGCAGGCTGTTGCCGGATGTCAGTTGTTCTTTGTATCTCCAGCCTGCTTAATCCTGCTCTACACCACATCTACTCCAGATAAGTGCTTGCTCTTTATTTATTGTCTGGTTCTTTTGTTTATCTGGGTTTGTCATTTGTTGTGGTTGGTTTCAGTTTATTTCCTTCCAGGGATTTTCCCCCTCAGTGGATTGTTGAGGAACTCCCTGCAGTTCTGTGTGGAGTATAGCTCCTTTGAGTCCATGTGTTTGTGGCTTGTTGAATTTGTTATGATTCTTGTTTTCTGTTCATTGGTATGACAAGGGCACATGGTATAGGACGGAGTTCAGATCGAGCGATCTGAGGGCCTTTTTGTACTATCAAGAAGTTGGTATTTTGCAGGGTTTTTCTCTGGTCACCATCAGTCTTCTTTCCTGTCCTTTCCTATTTTAGTCAGCGGGGGCCTCACCTTTTGCTAATCCTGTCATCTACCTGTGTATTGTGTTTTTCCTATATCACTGCAGTCTTTTAATGTGGGGGGCTTGCTATTCTTGTCTATTTTCTGAGGCAGAGAGTTATTCATCTTTTCTACCTTTAGGCTAGTTAGTTCTCCGGCTGGGTTTGCGGTGCACAGGATGTTAGTTCACCCCTCGGCTACTTCTAGTTGTGACGGTTAGTAAGGGGATGGCGGCCAGATTAGTTGCCAATGCTTTTGTCACCTTTTGCCAATGATTTGTGGTGGTCTTCCATGGTTCCGGATCATAACAAGGGGCACCATAGCTATCCCTCATCAGAATTAACTCTATAGGTGAGGAGGTCTGAGCTACCAACCTAACCCTGCTCCTGCCCAGCCCTGATCTTATACCCTCTCCCTCCCTACCCTAGGATAGGGCAGGGACAGGAGTGTGATAAAACCAACAGAGATAGACCAACAGGGGAAACGAAAACTCTATCTCACAGCATGCTCACACAAAGGTAAGGAGGAGAATTTGAGCAGGGAGGAAACAACAAGACGTCGAAAGGATTGCACTACAACTCCAAGCACCACGAAGTATATTCACCAGCAGGACTGGGACAAACCAGCCCACAGACCCATACAGCCATAGACTATAGTCAACATGGGAAGAAAGACTCCACCATCTTAAAAAGGTAGAGAGTGATAGGTTTCAAACAACATGTGATCCCAGAGGTAACCAGCAGACTAGCCGAGATTAACTCTGGGAATGAAAAACATCTAAACATCCCCTAAATTATTATATCATATCTAGAAAACATGCCATAGATGTAAATAGTTTGCATGTGAATGACAAGTAAAATCCCAAATCAATAAACAGTGGGAAATTTGGCATGGGACAAATCCCTATAAATGAGGTAATTGAAATGGCAAGTATGCCACAAAGTAATAGAAACAACATATGGTTTACACCATAGACATAATCAAAATGCCATAATGTGTGGATATACAGCAAAAAGTATAATAGTGCTGGTGCAGGGAACCAGGGGATACCCTCCCATGGTATAATTTGTGGGTGTACTAAAATATGCAGGGTATGTTTAGGTGTTTCTCGCCCTTGCCCCTTGCATCCAGAGCCATCGGCACCTTCCCCCCAAATCTTTATTTTGATTCCTCACTTTGCATCATATCTTGTTATATTTTTATTTGTTCTCCTTTTATACTTTTTAGGATGTAATATATTTGTTTATCTTTCTACATTGCCTTTATTTTTTTTGGCTATTATCACTGTCTGTTATGATGGTGTTTATTGGAATTGTGGAATTTGGCTATAGCTATAAGACTTCACTAGAACTGACCCTATTAGCACTTTGACTTAAAGGGGTGGTGTGGGGCCTAAAATGTATTTTCTAAATATCTATGCTTACACCCAAACTACTTATGTAATTATCTTTATTACACTGCTGCACTCATTCCCCACAAAGTCTAACTCCCCTACTGGAACAGGACCTGACTATGTGGACGCTGCAGTTACTTACAAGTTTCTTGCATCGCCGTCCCCTCTGAAGATGTCCTGGATATATGTTGATGTACGCTGTGGGAGAAGTGAGTGCAGCGCCGGTACTGTGCTTCTATCTCGAATGCCACCATTGCTTCTGTGAAAGACGTTGGCAGGGGTCAGAGATAGAAACAATGAGTGACACTATCACTGCCCTACAGCTTATTATAGAACTGCCCTGTCATGCTATTACACGTTGTGGGTGTGTTCAAACCAAACAATTTCTGACACACAACAAAAATACAACAAAACAATATTACAACTAAGGTTTAACAACAGGGGCATAATAACAACAGTCGGCCCTAGCTCTAGTGAGAGGGGTAGATGGGACACCTCCTGCACTCAACTACTGCAGCTATCCCTACTCTCCTGGCCAGGACCTATGCCATCTCCTAAACTGTCGCCGAGCAGTGTGACCCTGAAAAAACCTGTAGTTGCCCTTTCTAGTGCACTGGCAGGTGAGAGACGCTAGTCCCGCCGCTGTACTAAGATGACACAAGGAAAGGTAAGACAAACGGGGAGTCAGCAAGATAAAAAGTTAAAAAGATGAAAAGTTCGGCTTCTGGAACACCCCTTCACAGCTCCTTCCACCAAGGGGGCCAGAATACAAATGTATTTGTATAATCAGCAAAGATTGCTGGGAAACCTAGCTACTTAAACACAAAGAGGCATGGCTACAGAGCAGCTGCAGCTGACATTCACTGCTGGGAAGCTGCTTTCAGCAAAACCGACATTCACTGCTTCAGCACCAAGAGAAATGAAACAACATTTAAATGTAGAGTCTCAGATGGCGATGAGAGGCTCCAGTCCTAAAGCTGTCACTAGTCTCCAAAAACAGTGAGACGCCCGCCATCAGGGGGCAGCAATAGAAGCTCGAGGGCAGCGATGGTGTCACTCACTGCTTCTATCTCTGATCCCTGCTGACATCTTTCACAGAAGCAATTGCAGCTTTGGAGATAAAAGCAGAGAGCCAGCGCTGCACTCACCTCTCCCACAGTGTCTATCAAAATGGATCCAGGACATCTTCAGAGTGGGGTGGTAATGCAACAAACTGCAGTAAGTAACTTCAGCACTGCCACCTGGTGACGTCCTGTTCCAGAAGGGGAGATAGACGGGACGGGGAGTGAGTGCAGCCCCAGCCTCCTGTAATGTCACAATTCAGACTCCTCTTAAACAATACAACACATGAATAAAAAACAATTACAAACTTAGTAAGGGTGTATCGATAGATACATAGAAAACGCATTTTAGGCTTTGGACCAAATATTTAATGTTCAAAATACTTGTACATTACATTTTCATACTGTATCCATATTATGTCTACACAATATATTTGTTTTTACTTCTTTATTTTGCAGAGATGCCTATAAATACCGTCCAAGAAAATTGAAATGCTCATTGGCTGTGGTATTGCAGATTATTGATTTCCTATAGGTAAACATGGAATACACAGAATTCATATATATCACTTGGGAACAAATGAGGTTTTTCCAGCACACAGCTACCCATAAAAACGAATTTCTTACTATTAACATGCTTAACTCAGAAAACCTGATTGATGCATGATCCTGCAAAATGAGCTGGTGATACATCAGCAATGTGATTTATCAGCAAAGAAAAGGCTCTGGGATAAAGACACCATAACATAAAAGGTCACAACATTAAAACGACTGTGTGTGATAGGTATAGTAAATATCATTGATTAACAAGGTGGGATACATATGGGGAAGATACTGAATATTAAGTTCTTAAAGTAGATGGAAGAAGGAATTATCAACAAGGGCAAGGACATGAGCCACTTAATTATATTTTAATACCGTGTTTTCCCGAAAGTAAGACAGGGTCTTATATTATTTTTTGCTCCTAGAGTTTATTTTCAGGGGATGTCTTTTATATTTTCCCATGCACAACAATCCACATTTATTCTTGAATAAAAAAAACAAATCAACATTTATTCAAATCTAATTATCATCACATTCTGGTTCATCAACATTTTGTGTTATCCAATTACTGGTCAGATGCACATTTTCTTATCTGATCTGCTATTCTCGTGGGGCAGAACCAGTAATATAGTGGTGGGTACAGACCATATTTACAAAGGTTTAAATTACCTAGATAAATGTATTATCGTCTATGTAATGCTAAGTTTACCCCCAAAAGAAAGCTGACACCCCTTAAAAGAATCGCTCTTACTAGAACCTCAACAATTAGAGTTGGCAAGTGAATGGGCTCTCACATACAGATCTGCGTCTCTGTCAGGTCCCCCTGGTGACTGGAATCAGTATCACTAATGGAGTGATACTATTACCCAATCTGTTGTGAATATCATCAGAGATGGTGCTATTCCCGGGAATGTTTCTGGACTCCCTCTGGTGGCTAGTGCTGGTAGTGAGTCTGATTCTGCATCTGTTGCTCAGACAGGTGTTGGAGAAGATTGCTGTTTCAGGAAGCCTATGGAGTCCAGCCTGGGGGGATATAGGAAGGCAGTCTCTGTCTAACCGTTGCCGGTGATAATTGTTTTTGCTCCATGTGAATATGTCCTGAATTTTGTCCTCCAGCCTTTAGGCTTTTGCGATTCCCTTTTGGTTTTTGTTTTGCCTTTTTTGCACCTTTTTGGATTCTCCAGGAATGATTTCTACAGCGTTTTTTCGTTGCTTTGCATCGGTTTTGTTTCCATGTCATCCTGAGTCTGCAGCTTGGATAAAGGCTGAATTTGCACTGAAGGGTGTTTCTGCTTAACCTATGTCTTTTTCTAAATCAGTGTTTGAGAATATTCCCTTTTTGTTTCTTGCAAGGGAATAAGTGCTCTTCCTGCACTATTTTTGGAGGACGATGCATTCCCAGCAAGAAAGGGAGTTTTCACTCCCTGTTTGATCATGAGTTTTGTATTTTTGTATCTCAGGTGTTTTTTTAGTTATGATCTTTTCTATTATATTTGCATTCTCTATTTAAATGTATTTGCACAAGAGTTCCTGATATAGTGAGAGGAAAGCTCATGTGATCTTTAAGGAAATTTTTGATTATCAGGTGTTGGTATTATTCAAGGTTTTAACTGGCTGCAAGCAGCAATCTATCTTATACTTTTGTATCTAGCTAGCACAGCCTCACTTTGCTTAACACTATATTTACCATCTGTGTGTTGTTTTTTCTTACATCACTGTCATTATATGTTGGGGGCTTTGACTTTCCTTTGGGGCTGCTCTGAGGCAAGTCAGGATTCCTCATTCCATCTTTGAGGTTAGTTCTCCGGCGGTGACAAGGCATCTAGGTTGGTTAGGAACGCTCCACTGCTACTTCTAGTTGTTCTTGTGCAGTCAGCAGATTGCAGCCAGCTAAGTTTCCAATGACTCTTGTGTATTATCTTCAACCATTTTTTATGGGATTTTTGCAAGATCTTTTGTGGTCTCCTGACCATAACACCAATCTGTTCATGAGAGCTGCAGTGCAATGCAGCTGTAATGGCGAGGAACCTGACAGTGACACAGATCTGTGTGTGAGAGCCCATCCACTATTGGCTCTTGTCAACTGTAATTGTTTGGAGTTTGGTAAGTGCGATTTTTTTGGGGGGGAGGTCTGCTTTCTTTTGGGGGTGACTGCTTTATTTTGGTGATGTTTACTTTCTATGATGAAGAGTCCTGTTTAATTATTTAACTTTTTTGCTTCTTGTGCACTTCTTCCTGGAACCATGACTAGGAATTTTTGGAGTAGGGCTTATATTTTAAGCAGATGCAAGAAAAGCTCCAAAAAATCCTACTAGGGCTTATTTTTAGAATAGGTCTTATTTTCAGGGAAACAGGGTGGTTAGATGAATAGGTCAGAGCATCTTCCAAAAAGCAAAACTGGTCTCAAGAAGGACAATCAGTGAACCAGCAAAAGGGTCACAAGCACCATAAGCTTATTGGTTGCATGATGGAATTGGAACCTAACCTATCTGGTATGTTTCTACAGATATTTGAAGAAAACCTCAGAACACCAGTATTTGAAATGGAATTTATGTTGAAGTTACCTTGACACATATGACCTACCTTAACATTGATGCATGCATACCAATTAAACATTACATGACTTCAGTTTTCCCTGGTGACAGTGGTCACTTCATTTTCGCCCATCCCTGACCAGGCACATTTTTGGAATTTATCATACATGCTCTTTTAACGGATCTAAAAAAAATGCTCTCATTTGGATATTCAAATACTTTTTGCCTATTATTCCTTGATGCTCGGTTCCTAATTTATGTAATTTTTACATTTATTTATTTATTTTGCAGATATTGGTGGAGAAATTAAAGAAAAATATGAAAATATGAAATAATGTCTATTTTTCACATTTTTTTTTTAAACTATGACCACAAAAGACAAATAAAAAGATGTTCCCATTTTTAGAGAAATTATTTTTATATTTTAGACATATTTTTTCCCATGGGGACAGGGCTATAAATAGCAATTCAAACTACCAATGTCTCTTTTATTGTTTAATAAATTAATTAATTGATTAATTAATTAATTTATTTATTTTATACTTTGTGCCCCCAATTTTATACCTTGTGCCCCCATACGGATTTAAAATATCTTTGGGAGAGGATGGGAATTTTAACATATTATTACCATTTTTTTATTGCTGGTTTTCCCTGTAACTGGAGCTCATATATTAGCCCCAGTTACAGGAGAAATTCAGCTTCCTGGCTGCATAACAGAGCTATCTGGGTCTCCTAGAAGCCAGCAACTCCTGCTCCCTTCCCACGCCCAGTAATCACATGATTATTTAGAACGGAGGAGGAAGCACTGTCAGTAAAGCAAAATCTGCAGGAGTATTTAGAACAAGAGATTTCAAGGCGGGATTTCCATCATCATATGTTTGGTCATGAAATACCTGGAATGCACTGGAAGCACATGGCACAATCAAGTGTATTTATTAATTTGGTTGCTTTAAAACTACCATTTAATTCAGATGACTTGCTTTTATATGTTACATTTACGAAAACCTCCATCCTTCCCTTTTGCAAAATTTAGAGAATTTAGTACCTAAAGTAATTCTAAAGTCTGTGAGAGAAAAGAATCACAAGTCAATATACATAATTCCGAAATTCTAAATATATCCTTACCAGCCCCTGCCATGTCTATCGTGCAGTTATCATTTTAATTTAAGTGCTCTTCCAACCACATCAAATATTTAGGTATCAATGTACTAGCAGATTTTAAAGAATTTATTATCGTGGAATCCTTAACATTGCCGTGGTTTGCTATTTGCTAAGATGGCAGCTACCAAGATAGAAAGTATCTTGAGAATACAATATTTCTTCCAAATGATTCCATACTTTATTCCCTGAAAGTTCTTCTCCAAACAGAATTCTCTACTTTGTACTTTGATCATTCATATAAAAATCTAAGTCGTCGAGGGGTATTTTCTAAGTGGTAGCATTATACTAGGGATATCAGAATGAAATTCACAGAGGGAAAAAATTAAAAACTGGAACAAAGTTACAGGCTAGCCTAGTCGCCAGCCCCACATAGTACTCTATACAGAATAATGGGCCCCACACAGCACTCCATACAGAATAATGTGCCCCACATAGTCCTCCATACAGAATAATGGGCCCCACATCACCTCTCCATACAGAATAATGTACCCCACATAGCCCTTCCATACAGAAAAATGTACCCCACATAGCCCTTCCATACAGAATAATGTACCCAACATAGTCGATCCATACAGAATAATGGGCCCCACATAGTCCTCCATACAGAATAATGGGACGCACATAGCCATCCATACAGAATAATGGGCCCCACATAGTCCTCCATACAGAATAATGTGCTCCACATCGCCCCTCCATACAGAATTATGTGCACCACATAGCCCTCCGTACAGAATAATGGGCCCCACATAGGCCCCCATACAGAATAATGTGCCCCACATCGCCCCTCCATACAGAATTATGTGCCCCACATAGCCCTTCCATACAGAATGTACCCCACATAGTCCTCCATACTTAATAATGGGTCCCACATAGTCCTCCATACAGAGTAATGGACCCCACATAGACCTCCATACAGAATAATGGGCTCCACATAGTCTTCCATACAGAATAAAGGGCTCCACATAACACCCTCCATACAAAAGGGCAACACATAGCCTTCTATACAGAATAATGGGTCCCACAAAGCCCCTCATACAGAATAATGGGCCCCACATAGTCCTCCATACAGAATAAAGAGTTCCACATAGCGCCCTCCATACAGAATAATGGGCTCCACATAGTCCTCCATACAGAATAGCATCGAGGACTAAATAAAATTATCCTGCGATCCAGATTTGGCTCATAGGCTAGAGTTTGACATATGTGCATTATCCTCTATGGTTGAATTTTTGGGCAATATAATGTGCGGGGGCTGAGCAGGAATCATCCAGGGTGGGGGACTGTTGGGGCATCAATCTGTGTGGGAATAGCATACTATGTTGCTTGCTGTGGTGAATTTCTTGTCACGGGGTATGTAATGACAGGACAGGGGCCCCTAGGCTGGTTCTCAGACTTTAGACCCTGCGCTATCCCTTATCTCAGAGGTAGGCTTGATAGTAGCCAGGTTTGAGCCGCCAGCGTGACCCTAACTCCTGTCCAAGCCTTGATCTTATTCCCCCTCTCTCACACCCTTGGGTCGGGCTCGAAAACACAAATACCAAAACCCACAAAAAAACACGGACAAGGTAGAATGGAAACACATACAAACAGCACTCATAACACACAGAAGAGACAATATGTCTAATGGGAAACAACGAAAAAGAGAAGGAAGTAACGCACAACAGGGGACACACACCACTCAAAAGCACAACATGGATCACCATTAACAGGAGAACCACCAAGACCGAAATCACCGGAGCTTATGCTAAAGCTATCATCGGCGCATACTGGAAGAAATAAGAGCTTTAAATAGGATAGAGACAGCTGCATGTGGCAATTATCAACCTGACCTCTTAGGTCCTGATCACCAGTCTGCAGGAATTAACTCCTGCAGAGCTGAAGACCAGTGAACCTGAATCAGCCGACGTCCGGCTCTGGCTGAACAATCCAGAAGCCTCAAGTTGCTTGTGCAGAGCCGAACATTGCATAACATTTATATTGCATGCGGGGGCTCCATACAATGTGGAGAGGCTGCGGAGGCATGATATTGTGTGGGGGTGATGTGATGGCATCAAATTGTGTGGGTGTCCTGTGGTGATATCATACTGTATGGATTGGCTATGGTGGCATCTTATTGTGTAGGCTTGATGTGGGGACATTATACTATGTGGGGTGCTTCACTAGGAGCAATATTTCAGTGGGGCATGGGTATGGAAGTAGTTTAGTGTAAAATTAAAATTGCCGTGGGGTGCTATGCAGTGTATGTTCCTCTTTTTTAACTTTCAAAGTGGGAGGAATACAACAATCATAGCATTAGGTGACTATTGGCTGAGAATGTCAGGGTGATGCATATGTTAAATTGATTTTCATGTTGGAAGATAAAGGTTTTGATATCTGAATTGTCATCTGTGGAATAATGTGCGTGTCTATGGCCACCTTAGGAACCCTAGCTTAGATCTATTGCACTTTATTACGACTTTATTATGGTTTGCTCTCATGTATTTTTTGGCTGTAATGTAACACATTCTCCACTTTATGTGAAAGCCCTGGAGTTAATTTCAGTAATAATAGTGTTTAGTCTCGCTAAGCAGAGAGCCGGCTTATGTGATGCTGCAGTGCAGATGTTCAGATACAGAAATTTTGTCCTTGGAAATCCTTCTGCAATGACCAAGTACTAACCATTGTGAATTTAGAAACATTGTTAGATGGAAGACTATTGTGTAATACAGGCCTACATTTTGAATATTTCTAAGCCGCTGTTGATATTTACTGCAAAATCATACAAAGCACAGTAAATAGTATATAATATAAAATTGTAACAATATACAATGAGCAAGAATTTCAATTGCTCCGTCTTGAAAAGATCTTTCTAAAGTTATATCCTTAAAGCCCCCCCAAAGAGGGTCGGACTAAGGTGTCTGAGGCCCACAGGAAGAGTTGACTCTAGGGGCCAACTCTACAGCTACAATGCATTAGTCGTCTTGTGTTTCTTCCATTTTCTAATAATTGCTCCAACAGTTGTTGCCTTCACACCAAGCTGCTTGCCTAATATCCTGTGGTCAAACAAGAGCACAAGGAGTTTTGGGCAAGTAGAATTTTTTTTTATTTGATTATCAATAAATAGTAGGAAATAGATAAAGGACGTATCAAGCACAAGATTAGGGAAATAGATATCTGGGTCCTGTAGACCACAATTGTAAAAGCTGTAAAAAATCAGTGTAATAGGGTTTTACTAAGGAAGCCCAATAAATGTATTTACAAGCCAGGTAAGACGCTGATAGTAATAACAGACCCATTAAAAGTGAAGATGGGCTATATATATAGTATAGTATAGTGGCAAGCCAGTAGTCATTATAATGGCCCATATCAAGGGGTGAGTAGTGAATTCAAGTAAAGCGCTTACCTAGTAACAGTGGTGGTGCAGGGGAGCCAGACCAGAGGGGAACCTCCGACGGCCATTTTGCGGTATGATACCGCTTCTTCCGGGAGGAGTAGGTGCAGTGTTGAGAACCCGCACCGCCCTTTTGAATGTCCGCCACCCGATCACGTGATATCGATCACGTGACCGGATGCCAAGGGAGTCAAGGACACGCGCGCAACCGCATAGCGATGTCTTGTGCAGCGCACTGAGTGTGCATGCTCAGGACACGCTGGAGGGAGCGCAGTGTCACAGCTCCCTGGCAACAGGAGGGATGCATGGAGTGCAGACCGCCAGGATGGTCACACAAGTACACGTATAAAATGTAAGCACCCGGTGCACACTACACAACCCAATTTTCTTGTTTTCCAGAACAAGGAAAACAAGAAAATTGAAGAGGACATAATAGTCCAAGTAAGACGCCACATGTGTAACACATCACCAAGTGGCATCTTACTTGGACTATTATGTCCTCTTCAATTTTCTTGCTTTCCTTGTTCTGTCACCAGGGGGGGCGCAGGTTGTGTAGTGTCCGGTGTGCACCAGGTGCATACGTTTTATACGTGTACCTGTGTTACCATCCGGGCGGTCTGCACTCCATGAGTCCTGTGTCGCCCTGGGCAAGCCAGGGGACACAGGTCACACACCACCACACCCTACATCCCAGGTAGGCACATCTAAGCTGAACCAAAAATCCTTGTTGCCTTCCTCCAGAGGCTGATGATTCACACCAGGGGGTGGGCCAGGCGGTTGGCTCCGCCCACCAAGGAGATCACAGCTCTGGAGGCGGGAAGTACCAGGCAGATTAGCCCAGGCAGGGCAAGAGTGAAGTCAGCTCAGGGAAGAGCTTGAGAGTGGAGTCTAGTCAGGGAGGAGGAAGTGGAAGGAGTGGAGGAGTAGCCCAGACAGGGCTAAAGTAACAACTAAGTGAAAGTAAGGAAAGTAAAGGAGAAACGGAGTAAAGCAAGAGTGGTGACAGAGAGAGAGAAAAGCCTGAAGAGTCCAGCTAAGTGCAGGGCAGGTCAGCAAGGTCAGCAACGGCGGTGACTGTCTGGAGGGGGACCGTTTGGAAGTTCCTGGAAGGACCCCGTAGGCTGTGTGCCCGGTGGTCTGGAGCAGTGTTCCGAAGGACAGTCAGCACCAGGGCAGGGGCCTCTCGGACCCCGGCAAGGCTTGGAGTCGCCGTAAATTGCCGAATCCGTCAGTGAAGGGGACGTAGATCCCCCAACAACCAAGACCCGAGTGAAGGCAACAGCCCAACCTGTACAACAGAGACACCGCCACCGCCAGGGCACCAGTTTCTGAGGGCCAGCGCCTGCGGGCAAAGAGTAGAGCTCCCCCGGTCCAGCTTGAAGCCGGGGAGCGGGTTACCGGTGGGGACCCATCGCAACCAACGAGTACACAAGGTGCAAGGAAGAGGGACATCACCGTCACCTACTGGGAGAGCAATTGCAGCCGTCCGTGGGACTGTCTTACCAGCCGTTTGGTTTACCGTACAAACTGTGTCACCGTCTCAGGCTGAGTGAGTACCACAGTGCCGCAAGGCGCAGCGCTGCCCCCGCGTCCCTGCGCCCACCAGGCCCTGCACCCCCCCCCAATCCATCACCGGGCCCCGGGATCACCAACCCCTACCCACGGAGGGGCAACACAACACCTGGCTGCTCCACATCACCATCCTCGGGACCCCCGTATAGAGCAGCGGTGGTGAAATCACCACAACCGTGGGTGGCGTCACGGACAATAAACAATCCCCTCACCCAACAAACCCCTTTCACTCACGGGCGAGGAGTGCCGCTCGAGAAACCCCCGGGATCCGGCCTACAGCTCGAGCCACCACTGAGCAGCGGCCGCCGGACCCGAGCAGAAGGGGTGAGCGTAGTGCACTGACACCCTCCTCCCCGCCCGCGACGACTTGGCGTCACGAACAGGATCTTACCGCTCTGCCGTCTGGTAGAGGTGCGCCTTGTTACCGCCGGAGGTATCCGGCAGGAAAATTTCAGAAGTCG
Organism: Anomaloglossus baeobatrachus; assembly: GCF_048569485.1. NCBI lineage: Eukaryota > Metazoa > Chordata > Amphibia > Anura > Aromobatidae > Anomaloglossus > Anomaloglossus baeobatrachus. The sequence continues at coordinate 185,513,710 of NC_134361.1, forward strand.
CCATCTTTGGCGCGAAAAGTTCCCGCTCGAGCGTCTTCTCGAGCAGTAGAGGCGCGAAGGCAAAAACCCCGCCCCGAGAGAGGAGGGGCCGGAAAGAGCTAAGGGGGACGGAAACAAGATGTCTGCGCCCGACGGAGCCGCTGGAGGAGCGGTGGTCGCAGCCGCAGCGGCACCCGCGGATGGGAATGGACCTGCCCAGGTCCCGGCCGTACCGGCGGGAGGTGCCGTGGCCCCCACGCTCGCTCAGGTCATGCCGTTCTCCCTGCCCTATGCGCCCGGAGCTGCCTGGCTACCGCAGTATGACGGGAAACCGGATGCCCTGCAGGCCTTCCGGAAAAAGCTTAACCCGTTGCTAGAGCTGTACCCCCTGACCGATAAGCAACGGGCAGCGATAGTGCTAGGCCAGTTAACCGGTGCGGCGGAGCAGGAAGCGGAGACCTGGGCCGAGGGGGACCGGCTCTCTGTAGCCACCATCTTTGAGAAGCTACAGACTGCCTTTGAGACCCGGACTGAAGCTGAGCTGAGGATGCAGTTTTACCAGTGCCGGCAACGAGCTGGGGATAGCATTCGGGACTATGTTCTACGTCTGCAGACCGCCCTCCGCACGCTGAAGCGGGTGAACCCTATTAATGAGGCAGATAGCAACAAGATGTTAGTGGAGCAATTTGCGCAGGGGATGAGGTCCCCTGAGGATCGTAAACAACTCCGGCTGTGGGCCCTGGAACACCCTGATGTGGACTTTGCTGTGTTAAAGGAGCGGGCCATTAAAGCATTACAGCCTCCAGCAACCGAAGTACTGGAACCCGCCCCGTGGCCCGTCGAAACGGCTCCCGTTATGGCGGCCTCAGCCAAATCTACCTCTCCAACACCTGCAGCCCCGAGCAGCACAGTGGAAGAACTGGCAGCCCAGGTCCGTCGCATGGACGGAGACCTTGCCAAAATCCTGGCTGCACTACAACCTCTGACCAGACCTCAGCCTCCGGCGCAGATACAGCTTGCTGACAGTCCCGAGGACGTTCCCTGGATGCAGCGGAGAAGTGCCGACAACCCGCGGAGCAGACCCCCAATCTGCTACAAGTGCCGTAAGCCGGGTCATTACTACCGACAGTGCCCGTTAAACGAGCAACCCCTGGGGCCCCGGGCCAATCCTCAGGAGTAGAACATCGTGGCCCCCCGGACTGGCGGGACCGATATATCGGGGCCCGCCCTATCATCCCCGTGGCTGTGGACGGCATACCAGTGATGGCTCTCTTGGACACTGGATCACAGGTAACTACCATCCCGTACACGTTGTACCAGCGGTATTGGGCCGTAGACGAACTGGCGCCCCCAGACAATAGTATAACATTGATTTCCGCTAATGGACTCCCATTGACCCAGGTGGGGTATAAACAGGTGGCTATGACAGTGGGGCAAGCCGAACTGCAACACCAGGGTATGATTGTGATCATGAATGAGCCCAGTGATCATAACCCGAAAATAGTGCTGGGAACCAATGTGATGGAGCACTGCATGGCTGATGTGTTAACCCTATTACAACAGCTAGCCGCCACAGCAGCAGGGAGCCGGCAGAGGGCTGTGCAGCGTGAGATCCGAGCCCTGATGTACCGCCAGCATGTAAGCTCAACAGGAGGGGAGATTGGTGGAGTGAGAGTGATGGATGTTGCTCCATTGACTGTGCCCCCTAGGAGTGAGATGATGATCTGGTGTAGGGCAGCAGTAGGGCCTCAGGGGCGTGATTACCCTGCGATGATGGAGCCCATGCCTTCCGAGCACTGGCCCACTGTAATGGCCGCCCGAGGGGTGGTGGATGTGAAGAAAGGGAGAGTGCCTGTGAGAGTGCTGAACTGTGGAGAGGAAGAAGTCAGGCTTCCCCGGTATGCCACCATTGCCAAGCTGCTCACCCTGGATCCTCACACTATCCATGAAGCCAGTCCATCCACACCTGACTGGTCGAACTGCTGCTCGAGCGTTCCAGGCTTATTTCTGCCGACCCCATGGGTACCCCGAAAAGGTACTGACTGACCAGGGCCCGGCCTTCGAAGCAGAGGTGTTCCACGAATTCTGCCAGTTGTACGGCTGCAAGAAAATCCGGACCACTCCGTACCACGCCCAAACCAACGGCATGTGCGAGAAAATGAACCACTTGGTCCTGGGGCTTCTCAAGACGCTACCGCTGGAAGAATGGAACCTGTGGCCGGAAAAGTTACCCGACTTGATCGACATGTACAATAATATCCCCTCTAGCTCGACGAAGTGCACCCCAGCGTACCTGATGAGGGCTCGGCCTGGCCGACTGCCGGTGGATCTGGAGATGGGGTTGGAGGCCCCAGAAGCACTCCCTTCGACGGCGGAGTGGGAAAGTCGGAGGAGAGCACAATACCGGCAAATCCAGGAATATGTGGAGAAAAACCTTAGTCGCAGTCGAGAACAGCAGGAGCACCGGTTCAATCAGAAGGCGTCCGCGGGTCCTTTCCAGCCAGGAGATGTGGTGCTGAAGCGGAAGAGGAAGACCCACAAGCTGGATGATCAGTGGGAGCAAGTCCCTTACGTCATACAACCTACAGCATGGGGAGATGGGAAGGCCTACCAGATCAGTCGTGACCAAGGGGGCACCCTGGCCACAGTTTCCCGGGACCATCTAAAAAGGTGCCCCCCGGCGTTGGAGGCAGAGGCTGAAGTACCGGTTCCTCCACCAGCAGAGAAGGCAGCAGAGGTAATCCACACTGTAATGGGTGACTTCCCAGCAAACTGGCCTACACAGAACGGCGCGGTGATTCTTCCGGTGATACTGTTCCCACAACCCGTGGATGAAGAAGTAGCGGAAGCGGTTAACCGTGAGCCAGAACCAGTACCAGTGCCCAGGGATGAACCTGTACCCAGCTCCCCTACGCCCCCGCCTGCCCCACACTATAGCCGGGAGGAGGAGCCGATTGTTCCCTCTACCCCACTGCCTAGCACCACTGACACCGGTCCCCGAAGGTCCACCCGTTCCAACCTAGGTAGACCTCCACTTAGGTACCGGGAGACCGTTCTGTGAGTACAAGGGGGCAGGGAATGTAAAGTGTGTTTGTTGTTGAAAAAGTTTGAAAAGTTTTGAAAAATGATATGAAAAGATGATGACCAAAGTTTCACCTGATTTGCAACCGGCTGGAGCCGACACCGTTGTCCCCGTGGGGACCGTTTAAAAATGCATGGGAACTATCCATGGACAAGCCCGTGAACTTGCAGGGCAACCACAAACGTTAGTGGCTTGTAAATATGTTGTTTGCAGTTACCGTTTTCCGCAGTGCCGTCTCCGGAGAGGCAGGTTGGAGGGAGGGCCCTCAGCAGAGCAGGCTGGCGCCCAGCCACCAAAGGAACCGGTGGCTACCCTCTGGAGGGAAGGACAGATCCCGCTCGGGTACCGTGTGCTGGACTGTGGGTCAAGGGGTGCTGCCTGGGTTTTAGGGGCAGCATCAGGGCCAGGTTGCTTGGGTGGGAGAGAGCAGAAACCGTAACCGTAAACCGTTGCAACGTTGAAGTAAATGTGCCTCCCGTCTTGGGAAGAGTTATTAAAAATGTATATATGTTAATTTCCAAATGTTATCTTTTGCAGAAAAATAAATCCGGTGTAGGACGGCAGCCCGCGGACGGTCTGCATTTTGCTAAGGGGGAATGTGTCGCCCTGGGCAAGCCAGGGGACACAGGTCACACACCACCACACCCTACATCCCAGGTAGGCACATCTAAGCTGAACCAAAAATCCTTGTTGCCTTCCTCCAGAGGCTGATGATTCACACCAGGGGGTGGGCCAGGCGGTTGGCTCCGCCCACCAAGGAGATCACAGCTCTGGAGGCGGGAAGTACCAGGCAGATTAGCCCAGGCAGGGCAAGAGTGAAGTCAGCTCAGGGAAGAGCTTGAGAGTGGAGTCTAGTCAGGGAGGAGGAAGTGGAAGGAGTGGAGGAGTAGCCCAGACAGGGCTAAAGTAACAACTAAGTGAAAGTAAGGAAAGTAAAGGAGAAACGGAGTAAAGCAAGAGTGGTGACAGAGAGAGAGAAAAGCCTGAAGAGTCCAGCTAAGTGCAGGGCAGGTCAGCAAGGTCAGCAACGGCGGTGACTGTCTGGAGGGGGACCGTTTGGAAGTTCCTGGAAGGACCCCATAGGCTGTGTGCCCGGTGGTCTGGAGCAGTGTTCCGAAGGACAGTCAGCACCAGGGCAGGGGCCTCTCGGACCCCGGCAAGGCTTGGAGTCAACATAAATTGCCGAATCCGTCAGTGAAGGGGACGTAGATCCCCCAACAACCAAGACCCGAATGAAGGCAACAGCCCAACCTGTACAACAGAGACACCGCCACCGCCAGGGCACCAGTTTCTGAGGGCCAGCGCCTGCGGGCAAAGAGTAGAGCTCCCCCGGTCCAGCTTGAAGCCGGGGAGCGGGTTACCGGTGGGGATCCATCGCAACCAACGAGTACACAAGGTGCAAGGAAGAGGGACATCACCGTCACCTACTGGGAGAGCAATTGCAGCCGTCCGTGGGACTGTCTTACCAGCCGTTTGGTTTACCGTACAAACTGTGTCACCGTCTCAGGCTGAGTGAGTACCACAGTGCCGCAAGGCGTCCCGCGTCCCTGCGCCCACCAGGCCCTGCACCCCCCCCCCAATCCATCACCGGGCCCCGGGATCACCAACCCCTACCCACGGAGGGGCAACACAACACCTGGCTGCTCCGCATCACCATCCCCGGGACCCCCGTATAGAGCAGCGGTGGTGAAATCACCACAACCGTGGGTGGCGTCACGGACAATAAACAATCCCCTCACCCAACAAACCCCTTTCACTCACGGGCGAGGAGTGCCGCTCGAGAAACCCCCGGGATCCGGCCTACAGCTCGAGCCACCACTGAGCAGCGGCCGCCAGACCCGAGCAGAAGGGGTGAGCGTAGTGCGCTGACACCCTCCTCCCCGCCCGCGACAGTCCCTCCTTTTGCCAGGGAGCCGTGACGCTGCGCTCCCTCCGGCGTGTCCTGAGCATGCGCACTCAGTGCGCTGCACGAGACATTGCTATGTGGTTGCACGCGCGTCCTTGACTCCCTTGGCATCCGGTCACGTGATCGATATCCCGTGATCAGGTGGCGGACATTCAAAAGGGCGGCGCGGGTTCTCAACACTGCACCTACTCCTCCCGGAAGAAGCGGTATCATACAGCGAAACGGCCGTCGGAGGTTCCCCTCTGGTCTGGCTCCCCTGCACCACCACTGTTACTAGGTAAGCGCTTTACTTGAATTCACTACCCACCTCTTGATATGGGCCATTATAATGACTACTGCCTTGCCACTATACTATACTATATATAGCACATCTTCACTTTTAATGGGTCTGTTATTACTATCAGCGTCTTACCTGGCTTGTAAATAAATTTATTGGGCTTTCTTAGTAAAACCCTATTACACTGATTTTTTACAGCTTTTACAATTGTGGTCTACGGGACCCAGGTATCTATTTCCCTAATCTTGTGCTTGATACGTCCTTTATCTATTTCCTACTATTTATTGATAATCAAAGAAAAAAAAATTCTACTTGCACCAAAACTCCTTGTGCTCTTGTTTGACCATATGTTTTTGGAGTGTGCTGTCTCGTGGCCACACTGGAGGGTTAAATCATACCCTATACCAGTATGACCCACATGAGACCTTAAGCTATAACCATGAGGCTCCTTGTTTGAATGTTGCCTAATATCCTGTAGCCCATCGTAAACTTGTGCAGGTTTACAATTTTGTCCCTAGTGTCCTTAGACAGTTCTTTGGTCTTGGCCATGGTGGAGAGGTTGGAGTGCGATTGATTGAGTGTAAGGACAGGTCTCTTTTATACAGGTAACGAGTTCAAACAGCTGCAATTAATAAAGGTAATGAGTGCAGAGCAGAAGGGATTTTTAGATAAAAAATAACAGGTCTGTGAGAGCCAAAATTCTTGCTGGTTGGTCAGTGATCAAATACTTATTTCATGCAATAAAACGCAAAGTGATTATTTAGAAATCATACAATGTGATTTTCTGGATTTTTTTTATTCTGCCTGTCACAGTTGAAGTATACCTATGATAAATATTACAGACCTCTTCATTCTTAATAGGTGGGAAAACATGCTAAATCAGCAGTGTATCAAATACTTATTTTCCCCACTGTATATGCAAATACCTGTTAGCCGCTATCCCCGTTATAGTGAAGCGTCGATAGTAAAATGCAAGAGACTTGCACATCTACCGTGTGCACACAATAACTGGGATGTACAATTATGGTAGTTTGCATTAAAGAGGTTCTTTGGTGAAAAAAAAACAAATTATCACCGATCCATGAGATCCACAGGAGTGGTGATTACTTATTAATTGGTGGAATTGGAAACTATGTTAAAAGGTTTAAGGAGATTACTCTTTGTCTTAATTTCAGCTGCAGTATTTTGTCATCACGCCCTTCCACTATATATACCCACTCCTGGCTTTACTCCATGCTGGTGATAGAATTTCTATACTGACCACTTGAAGGGGTCTGGCTCTGAAGAAGTTGTGTCATGATTCACCTTTGGCTCTGCTCCTTGCAGAACCATTGGGTTTTGTCTGTTGGTTGTATTCCTTGGGTATTCCTTGCCGATGCTTGTTTGGTGCCTTGTTCCGGTAATTGCCTTGCTTTAACTTTGGGCTGTTTCCACCAAAACTTTGCCAGTGATAGTTCTGGTTCCCGTGAGTTTGTTCTGATCCTCGTCCAGCTACCCCGACTCTTCTCTCTGTCTACTGCTCTGTCCATTTTGTCTGTGCTCCATGACTTCCTGACCCTCTGCTTGTCTTGTTCCCTCAGTCCCGCTTTCCCCTTCTGTACTGACGTTCCCCTTTGGCTTCTGACTCCAGCTTCCTCTATGACTGCGGTTCTGCTCCCCAACTGTATTTGACGTTACCTACTGGCTACCGATCTTAGGCTTCCACTTGACTTTGGCTTCTCTTCCTCCTTTGCACTGACGTGACCTCCTGGCTCTGACTCTTGGCGTGTACGACCATTCTGCTATCTCCCCGTCTAGGTACTGATGACATCTAGTGGGCAGATGCCGTATTAGACCTAGGAACTCTACATCTCTCCTGTGTATCTGCGCCACCTGGTGGTTGCATTACACTAAGGTGTCGTTTCAGTTGTAGTGAAGTTTGCTGCTGAAGAATCCAATGAGTGCTTTTGTTGTTTTTTTCTACACCCATTTGTCTTACCTTCCTTGTGTTGTTTTATCATTATCATAGTAGTGGGACTAGTGTCCTGCTGGCCTACACCCTAGTCTGGGTAAGTTCAAGGTCAGTGAGGGCCTAGGCTTGTGACAGCGCATGTGGGGAAGCATCTGTCTGGGTACATTAGGTAGTGCAGTGGTCAGCCATAGGTGAGTGTGAGTTGGTAACCCCTCTCCCTATCACAAGGGCCTTCCTTTGCATCTTCCATGGTTTTCCCTTTGTGTTGCTCCGCATGCCGGAAGTTCCCTCGCCCTGTGGTGACAATCTGTGAGTTAGGTTAAATAAGATGCCCAAAAAGAGAAAAGAAATGGGCCAAACAATGGATCACTTGTTTGGCCCATTTCTTTTCTGTTTTTATGCCTAGTACTTTTGATGAGTCACTTTTGTTGGTGGTACCCTCAATTTCTGTCTTTTTCTTGCTCTACAAGTTAAATATGGTGGTTACTACTAAAGCCTGCTTTACACGGGACGACCGATTGTGCGATTTCACAATCGATCGTACCCGCCCTCGTCGTTTGTGCGTCACGAGCAAATCGCTGCCCGTGTCGCACAAAGTCGTGAAACCCCCGTCACACGTACTTACCTGCTGAGTGACCTCGCTGTGGGCGGCGAACGTCCACTTCCTGAATGGGGAGGGAAGTTCGGCGTCACAGCGACGTCTCACAGCCGGCGGCCAATAGAAGCGGAGGGGCGGAGATGAGCGGGACGTAAACATCCCGCCCACCTCCTTCCTTCCGCATTGCCGGCGGGAGCAGTGGGACGCAGGTAAGCAGAATTCATCGCTCCCGTGGTGTCAACGATGAACAACCGGCACAAGTAAAAATAAAAGATATTATGAAACTGAGCGACGAGTACACGACTCACGATTTGTGAGGATACTGCGTCGCTCAGAGGTTTCACACGAGACGACGTCGTGTATGATGCCGGACGTGTTTCACGAAAACCGTGACCCTGACGATGCATCGCACGATCCGTCGTCTCGTGTAAAGCACCCTTTAGTCTTCCTACCAGTTTGTATTACTTCAGTGACTTTTATCATGTACTATTTGACTTATTTTGATGTTTTCAATTTTTAATGTTTTTCTGAGAAAAAAAGCGTAGATAAAAATAAGGCTTGAGTTCTTCACCTGAGCACAGGAACATAAAATCACCTTGAGTCTTAGGCGGGCTTTGCACGCTGCGACATCGATAACAATGTGTTACCGACGCTGCAGAGATAGTCCCCGCCCCCGTCGCAGATGCAATATCTTCTGATTGCTGGCATAGCGAACATTATCGCTACGGCAGCTTCACATGCACTCACCTGCCCTGCGACGTCGCTCTGGCCGGCGATCCGCCTCCTTACTAAGGGGGCGGGTCGTGCGGCGTCATAGTGACGTCACACGGCAGGCAGCCAATAGAAGCGGAGGGGCGGAGATGAGCGGGACGTAAACATCCCGCCCACCTCCTCCCTTCTGCATAGCCGGCCGGGACGCAGGTAGGAGATGTTCCTTGTTCCAGCGGCTTCACATACGGCGATGTGTGCTGCCTGCTGGAACGAGGAACAACATCGTACCGTCGCAGCAGCGGCATTATGGAAATGTCGGACCCTACACCTATCATACTATAACGACGCTTTTACGCTCGTTAATCATATGTAAAAGGTTTTACACACTACGATGTCGACAGCGACGCCGGATGTGCGTCACTTTCAATTTGACCCCACCGACATCGCACCTGCGATATCGTAGTGTGCAAAGTGCCCCTTAGTCTTCTTTATTCCTTAAATGCTTAGCACTTGAACTTGCCATGTGTGCATCTCATTCCATTTTTTCCTTCGAAATTCCGGAACCTCATGATATCATGAACCGTCCTTTCTTGCCCTTGCGCTATCCTCCCATATGAGATAGTGTTACATCAGTTACATGCTGTGCCTCGCAGTGACACACAGACAATGCCTGCTGTGCACTGTTCCATCAACCCATTCAATAACAATAACAACATTATGACAGGGTTTACTGATCCTTGCTTTATTTTAATTACAATGTGTCACCCGCAAAATGTCAAACCCTGGTGATTTCAGTTACATTTATAAAGGCTTTCCGCACTATCTGATTATCTGCTCTTACTATAGACCGATCAATCAGTTTACACTTCCCATCACACAATTATACGTTTTCTTTAGCAACGTTATAATTTACATTTCCGTTACCAATGAGGCCGGTGACTGTTTGTTTTGACACAGACACTAATTTGAAGGTGATATAATGAGCAGCTAAAAGCCACAGGAAACAAGACACTGCTAATATCTCTGCAGCTTTCGTCGCTTTCAAATATTGCAGCAGTTTCCCATTTATGTATTATAACATATTGTGTTGTGTTACAATCACCCATGGCAAAGATTAAATGTCCTTTCCAGCAGCTTCTGATTCCTGGCCTCAGGTGCTTCCGGTTGGTGACCACTCCCTTCCCCTATATATGGTCACATAGCCCAGTAAAGTGTGCCGATTATTCTGATTCATTCTGAAGCTAGGCATCGAGGTGGAAGGAGCTGCTGAGCCTTTTGTTGTTTGAAGTATTATAGGCTGCAGTCCTGGTGTCTGACTGCAGCCGTGACGTTGGACCTTATCCTTTGTTGTTTGCCCTGTTTGTCGTACCTTCCCTTCATGTTGTTTTAGTACCGTGGTGGGACTAAAAATCCTCTCCTGAAAACTCACTAACGAGAGTTATAGCAGGGCTTCCTAGGGTTTCAGGTATCCTGCTCAGCGACAGGTGTGACTAGCGATCCTCACCTGCCAACTCACTAGCCACTCCACCATTGTTAAAGTGCCCCTGGTGTACCCCTTGTGTGACACGGTACGAAGGGCTAGTAAGACGTAGTACAGCGTATTCCACACTAGGTGGCAGCAGAGTAGTGAAGGAGACTCAAAGTAACACTGTAACAAAAAGGCAGCTGAAGTACAGCAGAGTAACTTCAGCAAGCAGTTCACAGGTGAACCACCAGGGAGCAATAGAGTAGTCAAGCAGTCAGGGTCAAGCCAGGAAAGGCAAGTCAAAGCAGAGGGAGGATCAAGATCAGGTCAGAAAACAGAATCAAAGTCGGCTGCCGGAAGATCAGGTATGGAGAGGGAAACACAAAGGGCACAGGGAGCAGAAGACAAGACCGAAGGGTGAGGAGACATAAACACGGGAAGGAGGATGAACCAGGATGGGTAAACAACTGACAGCAGTGGGAAGTCAGGGACTGGGACAGACGGACGAACGAGGAAGGGTACAGGTCAGGGAACGGTATCAAAGAGTCAAATCAAACAGGAAATCTCACCAGAGCCAGTCACAGGCTGCAGAGCAAAACTATAACCAGCACAGGAATGCAGGTGCAGCGCCCAGATATAGTGTCTCCTGAAACCAGAAAGAGGCTGATTGAAGTTAAGCCCTGACATGACCAGGCCGGGTCTGTGAAACTCTGGAGCTGGGAATACCGGTCCTGGATCATGACTCCTTGTTTGTTGTGGTGAACCCATTGTCTGTTGTGTATCTCATCGCGCGCCGGACCTTCCTCAAGTCCCCAAATCCATGCGTGACATAATGCTTTTCTTAAAACAATTAACATGTATCATATATCCACAAAACAGGTGATTAATGGAGGTTCAACTGATGCAGTCCCAAAGTTCTACTTGAATAGAACATTAATATCCATATGTGGCCAAAACTCCATTCACTTCTATGTGTTTATGGAAGTAATAGTGCACATGCATAACCACTGCTCTCATAGTGTAGAGGGCGGCGAATGCGCATGTCCACTATTGCTCCAATCACACGGGGGGCACAGGACCCCTTTTCTCATGATCAGTGGAATCCAAGTAGTGGGACCCCCCACAATCATATATTTATCATGTATTATGCAAAGACGTGATAAATATTGTTCATAGCATAATCTGTAAAAAAAAGCTTTTTAGAAAAAAAAACAGATGAAAAGTCCAGCATTTAATCACAGTAGCGTTTATTAGTACATCAAAAAATAAAAATTTTAAAAACAGGATATCTTGGGAAAAAATATTGCATTTTTCGACTCATTTCAAATTGCTGTATGTGAACAGTCCTTTAAAAGATGCATACATTAAACATAGGACATCCTGAAAACAATAGTATTGTCCTACGCGTTTCGAATCAGTGTATGGTTATGGTTCTTGCGTAGTACAATACTATATTTGCATGATTTCCTGTTTTTAATGTCTGCATGTATCATACACTGGTTGTACAATTTCAGCTATATATGTTTACGTCTAAGGCTAGTTTCACACTTGCGTTGGACGGCTTCCGTAGCATTGCGTTGTGTGATGGATGCAACGGATGCGTTGCATATAGTGGCACAACGCAATGCTACGGATCGTACAAAATAACGGAAAGCGTTATTTATTTATTTATTTTTCTTCTTTACAGTACCGGCAGCCGACTATTGTGAACGATCAGCTGATCGCTCTTAATAGCCGGCGGCCGAGCGCTCTCACATGCCGGCGGCCGAGTGCTCAGCTGAGCGCTATAACATGCCGGCGGCCGGGTGATCAGCTGAGTGCCCTGACATGCCGGCGGTCGAGCGCTCAGCTGAGTGCCCTGACATGCCGGCGGCCGAGCGCTCAGCTGAGTGCCCTGACATGCCGGCGGCCGAGCGCTCAGCTGAACGTTCGGCCACCGAGAAATAAACTAAAGTTTGTGATTAAAAAAAAAAAAAAAAAAAGAGAGAGCATGCGCAGTGAAAAATAAAGATTTCCGCTGCTCAAAAAAACGTTACATGCAGCGTTCCATCCACCCGGCGCAGTGTCAAAGTATTGACGCTGCGTCGTCCAGCGGATGCAACGTTGACACTTGCGTTAGGCTACTTTCATACTTGCGTTCAGCGCAGTCCATCACTATGGAGAATAGCGCAGTCCGTTAACGGACTGCGCTATTCTCCATAGACTTGTATGGACGATGCACTGTAACGCAAGTGTCAGCGTTGCATCCGCTGGACGACGCAGCGTCGTTATTTTGACGCTGCGCCGGGCGGATGGAACGCTGCATGTAACTTTTTTTGAGCAGCAGAAACCTTTATTTTTCACTGCGCATGCTCTCTTTTTTTTTTTTTTAATCACAAACTTTATTTTATTTCTCGGTGGCCGAACGTTCAGCTGAGCGCTCGGCCGCCGGCATGTCAGGACACTCAGCTGAGCACTCGGCCGCCGGCATGTCAGGGCACTCAGCTGAGCGCTCGGCCACCGGCATGTCAGGGCACTCAGCTGATCACCCGGCTGCCGGCATGTTATAGCGCTCGGCCGCCGGCATGTGAGAGCGCTCGGCCGCCGGCTATTAAGAGCGATCAGCTGATCGTTCACAATAGTCGGCTGCCGGTACAGAAGAAGAAAGAAGAAGAAAAAATAAATAAATAAATAAATAAATAATGCTTTCCGTTATTTTGTACGATCCGTAGCATTGCGTTGTGCCACTATATGCAACGCATCCGTTGCATCCGTCACACAACGCAATGCAATGGAAGCCGTCCAACGCAAGTGTGAAACTAGCCTTACCGTGCGTCGTCCATTCAAGTCTATGGAGAATAGCGCAGTGCGTTAACGGACTGCGCTATTCTCCATAGTGACGGACTGCGCTGAACGCAAGTGTGAAAGTAGCCTTACATGCGGTAGCATTTCAGGTCAAGATAGTTAATAGTCGCCTGGGAACAAGTTGTATGGGAGACTAATCAGACAGTCGGGTGTCCGGCTGCTTCTCCCTTGAGTGATAGATATTTCTCTATACATACATGCAGGTACAGAACTATCACGCCAGGTGAGCGGGCGGAGAGAAGCTGACAGGGATCCACCTATCTGACTAGTCCCCATGTGACTCGGTCCCGAGCGACTCTGACCTTTGTCCCATATATGAATTGCACTCAGAAAAATCATGTAGATCAAACTGTTGAATATTATTCTAACAAAAAAGCTGCATTACCCCTGTGGGGGACCACAATCATATAGGCTTTTGGATTGCTAATAAATATACTCGCTTGAATCTCTCATTTAAGTACCTAGTCCTTCGGACCCAATGCTCGATCGAGTAATGAGCAGTGGCAAGCATGCTCGCTCACAGGCCCGGACTGACAATCTGGCACAGGGGAGAGGGGTCACCTCCTGCGACTCATCTGAGGCTGTTCACTACACTCCCTAAAGTCTCTATACGAATCCTTCCCCTGGCTTGCTCTGAACTAACTCTGGCTAGTGAGAAAGCCAGCAAGAGCACTAGTCCCACCCCTGCAATTATACAACAAATGGAAAGGGAGACAGACAGGGGAAAAATAGACACATGAAGGTGCGTGCCCACGATCAGTGTTTGCAGCGTTTTGGATGCTGCGTGTTCTTGCTGCATCCAAAATGCTGCATTGTACAGTACAACAAATAAAGAAAAAACGAGTGTATATGCAGAAATTTATTTATTCAAAAAAAGACACAAGCAAAACAGCAATAGAACAAGGATTAAAAACAACTACCACAAAATCAAGGGGGGCATACATGGTGAAGAAAAATACAGTATGTAGGCTGCCAGCCTACATGGTGGTGATCCCTTTTTTCTTCTATTTGGGTATGTGCATTATGTGATGATTCTTGTATACGCCTATTGCCAGCAGTCCAAAACAATTTTTTTTTTTGTCATGCGGTACTTTACCACACTATAGTCACTTGACATTGTGAATGGTAAGTGCACTTGCACTTTATAATTTTGATATGTTCACAAAAAGATGTTTTTGGTAATCTATTGCCTTTGGTCATTATGTGTATGCATTAATTTCCATACGCCCTGGCCATGACTAGAGAAAGAACTAGACTCTGCATTCCTCTTGACCACGGCTATATATCATTAATTACTGTTTACTGTATTAAGCCTTTGGTTATTATGTGTATGCATTAATTTTCATACACCTGGGTCACGACTAGAGAATGATACTATAATTTGCATTTCCTCTTGACCACAGCTATATATTACCAATTACTGGTTGACTATAACTGGTTGACTATTTTTTTTTTTTTTCTTCTTTTGACCACCTATTTTTCCCACGGCTAATAGGGATGATGAACATTTGATTGTATTACTATTTTCCAACCAACTTGGTATCTCTTTGTACTACATTACCACACGTTCATCTCTCCCACGACTGCTGGCGGCCTACATACTGTATTTTTCTTCACCATGTATGCCCCCCTTGATTTTGTGGTAGTTGTTTTTAATCCTTGTTCTATTGCTGTTTTGCTTGTGTCTTTTTTTGAATAAATACATTTCTGCATATACACTCGTTTTTTCTCTATTTGTTGAATTCTATTGCGAGTGGTGCATATATTCCGCCAACGCAAGTGTGCTGGCAGAGTATTTACTATATGGCTCATAATTTGGGATATTCCCTCATTGTACAGTACAAGAACAATCGATGGAAATCCACAGATTTCCATCCCATGCCCACAGCGAAAACTGACCTGCGGTGTGGCTTTCTAAGCCGCAAGCATGTCAATTCTTTGCTGCGGAGTCGCAAGCATTTTCCGCAGGGAGAACACAATCGAGAGACCCCAGTTCCCTGAACACTGATTGTGGGCACGAGAAGCTATGGTATCCTGCAGTGGCGTAACTAGAGTTGGATGGGCCCCGGTGCAAAGTTTAGACCTGGGCCCCCCCTCCACATACACAGACACTTGGGGTAGGGGATAATGACACTGACACTCGGGGTACAGGATAATGACGCTGACACTTGGCTCTCACCCACAGCACCCTGAAATCCCTCTATCAGCACCCAGCTTTCCTATGTTCTGATATTTATCTTGTCCTCAGCACCCAGCTTTCCCATATCAGAGCATGAGAAAGCTGGGTGCTGAGAGATGTATATCAGAGCATGAGAAAGCTGGGTGCTGAGAGATGTATATCAGAGCATGAGAAAGCTGGTTGCTGAGAGATGTATATCAGAGCATGAGAAAGCTGGGTGCTGAGAGATGTATATCAGAGCATGAGAAAGCTGGGTGCTGAGAGATGTATATCAGAGCATGGGAAAGCTGGGTGCTGAGAGATGTACAGCAGAGCATGGGAAAGCTGGGTGCTGAGAGATGTATATCAGAACATGGGAAAGCTGGGTGCTGAGAGATGTATAGCAGAGCATGGGAAAGTTGGCTGCTGAGGGAAAGAGCCTTTTTCCCTCAGCACAAAACATTTCCATCCCATACTTGTATCTTTGTCCCCCCTGTATAAAGTTCTCAAAATACTATAACAGCCCCCACATAGCCTTCCAAATAATTGTATAAAGGGTCCCACATAACCCTTCATATATTAGAATGCAGATACATAGCCCTCCATATATTATAATGCACCCCCATAATCCTCCATGTATAAAGTAGCCCTTCAATTATAATGCATTTCCCATAGTTCTCCATGTATTAAAATTCACCCCATAGTTCTCCATATATTATACTGCACCACATAGTCCTCCATGTTTTATAATGCACTTCCATAGTCCGTGTATAAGGTAGCCTCCATAGTCCTCCATATATTATAATGTAGCCCCCATAGTCCTATATGTATTATAACACAACCCCATAAAACTTCAGATAGTATTGTGCAGCCCCCATACTCCTCCATGTATAATTCACCCCTATATTCCATGTATAAGGTGTCCCTTCATTTTGTATTATACAGCCCCCTGTCACGCTCCCCGGGTCCCCTGCCCTGCTTCCCGGCTCCCCTGCCTCGCTCCCCGGCTCACCTGCCACGCTCCCTGGCTCCTCTGTTAGGCGTCCCCCGCTCCACAGCCTCCAGCCCCCATCACCTGCGGTCCCCAGGCGGCCCGGTCCCCGCTCCCGGCGCCCGTCGGCAGCTCTGCTCCAGGCCGGCTCCCCTGCTTCCTATTCACCGCTCCCTGCCCTGGCTTCTGGCACCCGGGCCTCGCGCATGCACATTAGGGCGCGCGCGGTCATTGACCCTCTCTTAAAGGGCCAGCGTCCACTGACAGGATATTGAACACACAGGTACAGGGTATAAAGGGGTTTAGTGTCCAAGTGGGCGGGGCCTGTTCTTCGTGTTTTCCTAAGCTAGGAGTCAGGTCTCCTTGCGTCTGCTGGTATATGTCGCGGGCGGGGAGGAGGGTGTCAGCACACCGCGCTCACCCCTTCTGCTCGGGTCCGGCAGTTGCTCCTGGTGGCTCGAGCTGCGGGTCGGATCCCGGGGTGTCTCGAGCGACACTCCTCGCCCGTGAGTGAAAAGGGGGTGTTTGTTGGGATTATAGTTCGTGACGCCACCCACGGTTGTGGTGATGGCACCACCGCTGCTCAGTGTGGGGGTCCCGGGGATGGTGATGGGAGCAGCCAGGTGTTGTGTTGCCCCTCCGTGGGTAGGGGTCGGTGATCCCGGGGCCCGGTGAAGAGATGCAAGGTGTAGGGCCTGGAGGGCGCAGGGACGCGGGGGCAGCGCTGTGCCTTGCGGCACTATGGTACTCACTCAGCCTGACACGGACACAGTTTGTACGGTAAACCAACGGCTGGTAGGACGGTCCCACAGACGGCTGCACCTGCACTCCCGGTAGGTGACGGTGACGTCTCTCTTCCTTGCACCTGTGTGGTCTGGTGGTATCGGTGGATTCCCTCCGGTTACCCGCTCCCCGACTGCAATCTGGGCCGGAGGAGCTCTACACTTTGCCCGCAGGCGCTGGCCCTGGGGAAACTGGTGCCTTGGCGGTGGCGGTGTCTCCCCGTTAATGGTCGGGCTGTTGCCGTCAATCGGGACTTTGTTGCTGGGGGATCTGCGTCCCCTTCACTGACGGATTCGGCAAATTGGGCGACTCCTAGCCTTGCCGGGGTCCGAGAGGCCCCTGCCCTGGTGCTGACTGTCCTTCGGAACACTGCTCCAGACCACCGGGCACACAGCCAACGGGGTCCTTCCAGGAACTTCCGAACTGTCCCACTCCGGACAGTCACCGCCGTCGCTGACCTTGCTGTTCTAGCCCTACACACAGCTGGGCTCTCAGGCTCTGTCACCACTTCTTGCTTTCCTCCTGTTCCACTTTCCTTTCCTTCACTTTCACTTCTTGTTGTTTACTCTAGCCCCTGCCTGGGCTACTCTGCTCTTCACTCCTTCATGTCCCTGACTCGACTCCTCTCTCAAGCTCTTCCCTGAGCTGACTGCCTGGTTTACTTCCTGCCTCCAGAGTTGTGAGCTCCTTGGTGGGCGGAGCCAACCGCCTGGCCCACCCCCTGGTGTGCATCACAGACTCCTGGAGGGAGGCAACAAGGATTTCTGGTTAGCAGGTGTGCCTACCTGGAGTGTGGGGTGTAGTGGTGTTGTTATCTGTGTCCCCTGGCTTGCCCAGGGCGACACATTCCCCCTTAGCAAAATGCAGACCGTCCGCGGGCTGCCGTCCTACACCGGTTTTATTTTTCTGTAAAAGGGGATAACAAGGGTTAAACAAAACATAAGCATAACATTTTTAATCAACTCTTCCCAAGACGGGAGGCACATTTTACTTTTAACGTTTCAACGGTGTACGGTCACGGTTTCCGCTCTCTCCCACCCAAGCAACCTGGCCCTGATGCTGCCCCTAAAACCCAGGCAGCACCCCTTGACCCACAGTCCAGCACAAGTCACCCGAGCGGGATCTGTCCTTCCCCTCCAGAGGGTAGCCACCGGTCCCTTTGGTGGCTGGGCCCTGGCCTGCTCTGCTCAGGGCCCTCCCTCCAACCTGCCTCTCCGGAGGCGGCATTGCGGAAACGGTAACGGTACCCAACATATTTACAAGCCACTAACGTTTGTGGTTGCCCTGCAGAGTTCACGGGCTTGTCCATGGATAGTTCCCATGCATTTTTAAACTTTAAACGGTCCCCACGGGGACAACGGTGCCGGCTCCTGCCGGTTGCAAATCACTGCAGCAAATCAGGTAACAAACTCGGGTAATCATCTTTCATCATTGCAGAATTTTCAAAAACTTTCAAACAAATAACTCAGTGGTGGTCCCAACGGGGGACGGTGCAACGGGCATCCGCTGCCCTACTCCGGTCCTGCTGCTGCTTCCTCCGAGGGAGGGGGTGCAGAGCTCACCTTGCTCTCCGGGCTGCCCTTCAGCTTTACGTCCAGGGCAAACCACCCCCTCTCTCCGCAGTGCCGAGTGTAACGCACCATGTCCCCTGGTATTAGGTTGCGGCCAGGATGCTCCTCGGGCAGATGGGCATGCACATCCCGCCGGGCTACAAACACCTCGGCCTCCAGGCCCGGTTCGTATATGAACCCGTAGCCCCGGCGGATATCGAAGCGCCGCACCTGCCCCTCGTAGAACGGGCCCCGGACACGGAAGGTCGCTTGCCGCAGGTTCTCCTTTTCCCGGATGGCTCGGGCTACCAGCTCGGCTTTTCTTCGCTCCCTCTCCGCGATTTCCAGGCCCAGCTTGGTCGGCTCCCTGTCCCAGTATGGCTCCGGCGCACGGGTTGAGCCCCGCGGGACATCCAGTACGTTACCCACTGTCAGGAAGGTGGGTGGCGTATCCCGCGGTGTCATGGCCTTGGGCGCTGCCTTGCAGCAACAACCCGGCGCCACCTCAGCCGAGGTGTGGGGGATGGGCACAGGGGCTTTCCGCAGTTGGGCCTTCGGCTCGGAGCGGGTCATCGGCTCCGGCTCGGGGAACTGCTCGGGGACTGTCTCTGGCGCAATCTTCGGGGCCTTCCATGGCAATGCCTCCGGTTTGCTTCGGGCTCCGGCTACAGGTCGGTCCGCTGGGGCGGACGGGCTGGGTATCGTTACCGGTTCCGGTGGTAGCGGGCCTAGTGGCGGGGTCACGGCCTCCGAGACGGGTGGCGAAGGAGGCAACGGGGGGAGAGGGCTTGGACCGGGTCCCTCAGCCGCAGCGACCGGTCCCTCCGGGACATAGGGGCGTGGGTCACTCACCCTCCCTTCCTCCGCTTCCTCCTCGCGTCTCCGCACGGCTGCCACAACGTCCGCCATGTCGGTCTCCCACTCCTCCATGAGGAGCTGCATCTTGACCTGCAGCCTTAGGTGCAGCTGCGCGGTCCGGATCTCCACCCACGCTGCGGTTCCCGGTGCGGGGGCCACGGTGTTTCGGGACGGCATCCACATGGTATCTCCACTGTTTGGTTCCAGGAACGGTTTTCTGGCAAGGTCCTGGCGTCCTTGCTTTTATAGCGGCGACTACATGCCGCCAGCCGCCATCGCGTCCCCCTTAGCTCTTTCCGGCCCCTCCTCTCTCGGGGCGGGGTTTTGGCCTTCGCGCTTCTACTGCTCGAAGACGCTCGAGCGGGAACTTTTCGCGCCAAAGATGGCGGCTTCTGAAATTTTTCTGCCGGATATCTCCGGCGGTCACAAGGCGCACCTCTACCTGACGGCAGAGCGGTAAGATCCTGTTCGTGACGCCAAGTTGTCGCGGGCGGGGAGGAGGGTGTCAGCACACCGCGCTCACCCCTTCTGCTCGGGTCCGGCAGTTGCTCCTGGTGGCTCGAGCTGCGGGTCGGATCCCGGGGTGTCTCGAGCGACACTCCTCGCCCGTGAGTGAAAAGGGGGTGTTTGTTGGGATTATAGTTCGTGACGCCACCCACGGTTGTGGTGATGGCACCACCGCTGCTCAGTGTGGGGGTCCCGGGGATGGTGATGGGAGCAGCCAGGTGTTGTGTTGCCCCTCCGTGGGTAGGGGTCGGTGATCCCGGGGCCCGGTGAAGAGATGCAAGGTGTAGGGCCTGGAGGGCGCAGGGACGCGGGGGCAGCGCTGTGCCTTGCGGCACTATGGTACTCACTCAGCCTGACACGGACACAGTTTGTACGGTAAACCAACGGCTGGTAGGACGGTCCCACAGACGGCTGCACCTGCACTCCCGGTAGGTGACGGTGACGTCTCTCTTCCTTGCACCTGTGTGGTCTGGTGGTATCGGTGGATTCCCTCCGGTTACCCGCTCCCCGACTGCAATCTGGGCCAGAGGAGCTCTACACTTTGCCCGCAGGCGCTGGCCCTGGGGAAACTGGTGCCTTGGCGGTGGCGGTGTCTCCCCGTTAATGGTCGGGCTGTTGCCGTCAATCGGGACTTTGTTGCTGGGGGATCTGCGTCCCCTTCACTGACGGATTCGGCAAATTGGGCGACTCCTAGCCTTGCCGGGGTCCGAGAGGCCCCTGCCCTGGTGCTGACTGTCCTTCGGAACACTGCTCCAGACCACCGGGCACACAGCCAACGGGGTCCTTCCAGGAACTTCCGAACTGTCCCACTCCGGACAGTCACCGCCGTCGCTGACCTTGCTGTTCTAGCCCTACACACAGCTGGGCTCTCAGGCTCTGTCACCACTTCTTGCTTTCCTCCTGTTCCACTTTCCTTTCCTTCACTTTCACTTCTTGTTGTTTACTCTAGCCCCTGCCTGGGCTACTCTGCTCTTCACTCCTTCATGTCCCTGACTCGACTCCTCTCTCAAGCTCTTCCCTGAGCTGACTGCCTGGTTTACTTCCTGCCTCCAGAGTTGTGAGCTCCTTGGTGGGCGGAGCCAACCGCCTGGCCCACCCCCTGGTGTGCATCACAGACTCCTGGAGGGAGGCAACAAGGATTTCTGGTTAGCAGGTGTGCCTACCTGGAGTGTGGGGTGTAGTGGTGTTGTTATCTGTGTCCCCTGGCTTGCCCAGGGCGACACATATACTTACCTCTCTCTCTTCTAGAGCTGCTCCTGCCTCGCCATCCGGTCCTGACGATTCTCGAACCCCGAACGCTGACTGTCTGCCATCCCGTCAGTCCGTACCATCTCTGATCCCTGTGGTGACCCGTCCTCTCGCTCCATCGGTTCCGGAATCTGCCTGACAACATCTCGGCCTCCGAACCTGAGCTCCGTCACCCGGACTACCTTCAGTGACTCCGTGGTCCCAGGGACTTCTCCACTCCACTCTTTTGAACGGACTGTCCTGCTACCTGTAGTGCTCCGGCTACCGGACCCCTTGCCTTCAGTAAGGTGTTCGGCCCAGTGGATCCACCTCCTGGGTCTGCCCGTCCACCTGGCCCTAACATTCCCCCCCAACCTCCATTTTAATGCAGCCCTATAGACCTCCAGTATAATGCAGCCTCATAGACCTCTATGTATATTACACCTCTGTATTCAATGTATAAGGTGTCCTTCATGTTTATTATGCAGCCTCACCAGGCCTCCATATATAACAATGCAGCCAACCTCTCCAGACCTCCATGTATAATATAGCAGCCAGCCTCCCAGGCCTCCATGTATAATATAGCAGCCAGCCTCCCCAGGCCTCCATGTATAATAATGCAGCCAGCCTCCCCAGGCCTCATGTATAATAATGCAGCCAGCCTCCCCAGGCCTCCATGTATAATAATGCTGCCAGCCTCCCCAGGCCTCATGTATAATAATGCTGCCAGCCTCCCCAGGCCTCCATCTATAATAATGCTGCCAGCCTCCCCAGGCCTCCATGTACAGTATCATGCAGCCTCCCCACCCCAGGCCTCCATGTACAGTATCATGCAGCCTCCCCACCCCAGGCCTCCATGTACAGTATCATGCAGCCTCCCCACCCCAGGCCTCCATGTACAGTATCATGCAGCCTCCCCACCCCAGGCCTCCATGTACAGTATCATGCAGCCTCCCCACCCCAGGCCTCCATGTACAGTATCATGCAGCCTCCCCACCCCAGGCCTCCATGTACAGTATCAGGCAGCCTCCCCATCCCCAGGCCTCCATGTACAGTATCATGCAGCCTCCCCACCCCAGGCCTCCATCTATAATAATGCTGCCAGCCTCCCCAGGCCTCCATGTACAGTATCATGCAGCCTCCCCACCCCAGGCCTCCATGTACAGTATCATGCAGCCTCCCCACCCCAGGCCTCCATGTACAGTATAATGCAGCCTCCCCACTCCAGGCCTCTGACCACTGTGTACTCACTTATATACAGTTAGGTCCAGAAATATTTGGACAGTGACACAATTTTCGCGAGTTGGGCTCTGCATGCCACCACATTGGATTTGAAATGAAACCTCTACAACAGAATTCAAGTGCAGATTGTAACGTTTAATTTGAAGGTTTGAACAAAAATATCTGATAGAAATTGTAGGAATTGTACACATTTCTTTACAAACACTCCACATTTTAGGAGGTCAAAAGTAATTGGACAAATAAACCAAACCCAAACAAAATATTTTTATTTTCAATAATTTGTTGTGAATACTTTGGAGGCAATCACTGCCTTAAGTCTGGAACCCATGGACATCACCAAACGCTGGGTTTCCTCCTTCTTAATGCTTTGCCAGGCCTTTACAGCCGCAGCCTTCAGGCCTTGCTTGTTTGTGGGTCTTTCCGTCTTAAGTCTGGATTTGAGCAAGTGAAATGAATGCTCAATTGGGTTAAGATCTGGTGATTGACTTGGCCATTGCAGAATGTTCCACTTTTTTGCACTCATGAACTCCTGGGTAGCTTTGGCTGTATGCTTGGGGTCATTGTCCATCTGTACTATGAAGCGCCGTCCGATCAACTTTGCGGCATTTGGCTGAATCTGGGCTGAAAGTATATCCCGGTACACTTCAGAATTCATCCGGCTACTCTTGTCTGCTGTTATGTCATCAATAAACACAAGTGACCCAGTGCCATTGAAAGCCATGCATGCCCATGCCATCACGTTGCCTCCACCATGTTTTACAGAGGATGTGGTGTGCCTTGGATCATGTGCCGTTCCCTTTCTTCTCCAAACTTTTTTCTTCCCATCATTCTGGTACAGGTTGATCTTTGTCTCATCTGTCCATAGAATACTTTTCCAGAACTGAGCTGGCTTCATGAGGTGTTTTTCAGCAAATTTAACTCTGGCCTGTCTATTTTTGGAATTGATGAATGGTTTGCATCTAGATGTGAACCCTTTGTATTTACTTTCATGGAGTCTTCTCTTTACTGTTGACTTAGAGACAGATACACCTACTTCACTGAGAGTGTTCTGGACTTCAGTTGATGTTGTGAACGGGTTCTTCTTCACCAAAGAAAGTATGCTGCGATCATCCACCACTGTTGTCATCCGTGGACACCCAGGCCTTTTTGAGTTCCCAAGCTCACCAGTCAATTCCTTTTTTCTCAGAATGTACCCGACTGTTGATTTTGCTACTCCAAGCATGTCTGCTATCTCTCTGATGGATTTTTTCTTTTTTTTCAGCCCCAGGATGTTCTGCTTCACCTCAATTGAGAGTTCCTTAGACCGCATGTTGTCTGGTCACAGCAACAGCTTCCAAATGCAAAACCACACACCTGTAATCAACCCCAGACCTTTTAACTACTTCATTGATTACAGGTTAACGAGGGAGACACATTCAGAGTTAATTGCAGCCCTTAGAGTCCATTGTCCAATTACTTTTGGTCCCTTGAAAAAGAGGAGGCTATGCATTACAGAGCTATGATTCCTAAACCCTTTCTCCGATTTGGATGTGAAAACTCTCATATTGCAGCTGGGAGTGTGCACTTTCAGCCCATATTATATATATAATTGTATTTCTGAACATGTTTTTGTAAACAGCTAAAATAAAAAACTTGTGTCACTGTCCAAATATTTCTGGACCTAACTGTATATATAAAAAAAAAAACAAGTACTCACCGCTCCCCTCCTTCCACTGCTGCTCTGTCCTGACGTCTCCTTGTTCCACTGCTGCTGTACTCCCTGCTCTCCTCCTTCCACTGCTGCTTGTCCTCCCCTCTCCTCGTTCTCCCCGGTGCTGCGGTCGGCGTCCTCCCTCCCTGCGCTCTGTGCACTCAGCACAGCAGTCGCACAGGAGTGACGTCACCGCGCAGGCACAGGGGGAGAATGATGATGCAGAGCGGCGCCGGCCGCTCTAAGCTTCATTATTACTGTGCGTGGTGACGGGGGAGGGGGGCCCCGGCGCCGCCGCTGACATCGGGCAGGAGGGCCCGGTGTCGGGGGCGGCAGCGGGTCATATAGTGGGCGCGTGCACTGTGACAGATCAGCGCAGCTTCTCTCTCACTGAGAGGAGCTGGCTGCTGATCTGCCGGGTCCCCGCGGGCCCCAAACCGCCCGGGCCCGGTCGCGATGGCGACCGCTGCGACTGCGGTAGTTACGCCACTGGTCTCCTGTGTTCTGTGGTGGAGATTCGCAGCCCCACAGGTCAAGACCTGCTGCATCCATGGCGCAGCAGGTCCTGATCATGGGCATGTACCCTAAGGAAAAAACCCTAAGGAAAACACTCCAAACTCCTCTAATGCATCAAAGCACTACCGCTACAATTGTCACAACACCTCAGCTTCTTTAAGAGACTGTCTCCTTCCAAAGTGAACAGCATAGAAATGATTCTATACCCGACATCAGATGGTAAGACATGTGACATATTAATGCAAAGGGGGAGTGATCACAAGGAGCTGCACCTTAGATCAAGGCTACAAAGGATAGCCAAACAATAGTCCTTAACCCCTACAGCACCAAAAGAAAGCAGCAGACCTGTGCATGATAAGCTAGAGGGCTCTCCAAAGTGGGGCACATCCGTGACGTATTTCTAGGCGGAAATCTACAGCATATTCTGACACACAGATATTGCAGCTCACTTTCAAATGCAGTACTACACTCAGCCTGCACACAAGAGTGGCACTGTTGCCCATCATCAATTTTAAAGATAATTACTTTAAATTCAGTGACATGCAAAAATCCCAGAAATTTGACGTAAACAACAACAAAAAAAACCAATGCCATTTGAGTCTTTGTCGATAGCTCGTGTTCTTGCTGTCCCGCGTCACAGAGGGCTAGTCTTCCATTTCCTGCATGCTTAATATATACGCTGAAGGTTATGAGTAATTTTGCATCATCCCTCCCAAAGGATGCAAATTTTCAAGGCTGATGTTGCCTATACCCTTAAGCAAATCTATTCTTCCCACGGGACTGGCTGAACGCAGAGAGCACTTGCTTCCGTATTCTGCAATCATTAATTGATGTCTGACTGGGTGACTCTCTGCAAGGTCATAGCTCTTAGAACCAAGGATCTTAACTGCTGCTCTAATATGGTATATTTAGCTTAGGTGTATAGCCCATTACTGAGACTAGTGACTAAGAAGATTAATACTCAGGTTGGCTCATTCTGTTTCCTTAGATCTTTCCCTTCTGGATATTGTAACAGGATAAGAAAATAAGTATTTTGACATCATACATATATTACCAACCGGGAAGGAATCCTGTCATTTCTATGATATCGTGTTTTATATGGAAATGACTATATTTAGCCAGTGGACAAAATCGGGAATACAGAAGGGAGGACAGGAAGAACTTGCTAGATTGATAGAATGAAGATATTAATGTTTATAAACACAATTTTATGCATTCTCTTCTTCTTTACAGAGGTGACCTTGGGTTTTAAACCAAGGACAACTGCAAACTTTAAAAAATGACCTATGTATTTTTTTTACAAAAATTTTGCCATTTTTTTTTAATCCATATCACAATTTATATTGAAAATAAAATAGAGAAATCTTGCAATTTTCATACTTGCCACTAGAGGGTTTTTTTTTAGATTCTAACTTCCTGTTGTTTTATGAAACAACACATGTACATTAGCAGCAATGAACAGACTTAGCCCCTAACTTTTGTATTAAAGCATCTAATGAGCATGTGCAAAGTCACGGAGGTGTCATGAGTGTTAGAAAATCCCAAAGATTGGCAGCACGTGTTGTTATCTGACAGTTCCCTGTTTCTGTAGCAGCAAACTCTATGTCCCTGGGAAACTGTCAGTTTTTCCTCTCAGTTGCCAGCCTCTAACTTCCTTTATAAACCTCACCCCTAGGTAGTTTGGGTGCAGTGTATAGTTGTTCCTGGCTGTGCTCTGCAGCCATCATCTTCTGTTGTTGTTCTAGAGACCTTTGTGGTAGCTGCTCCCAAGATAAGTGTTTGACTTTTGCTATCTACCTGGGAGGTGGTAGCATTTGTGTTTCTCTTGTATTGTTTCCTTTTGTCTCCCTTAGTGTTAGTGGTGTTGGCAAGCATTCATACCTGACATTTTTGTTTAGGGTTTGCCTATGGTGAGGTATTCCTGCTCGGCAACAGGTGCGGAACCTGTATAGGGCTGGGAAGGGCAGTGAGGGTGAGCTGCAGCTTGTTGTCAGGGTCACTACTTCCTCCTTTCCCTAGCAATAGGGCATTCCTTTCCCCTTCCCTTTGTATTGTACTACACAGCCGGTATAGCTTCTATCCTCGGGCCGTGACAGAGAACAGGGGAGCTGTGACATCACCTATTGTGCAGTATATAGACGTATTACGTGACATTGTAAGCCTGATAAGGAGCCTGGTGAAACCTCTTCCTGAAATTATAGGAAGCATGAGTCTTATAGATAGTCCCTGTGGACTATAAGACAATGTGAAAATGATAAAATTACTATTTTTTTTAAAATAAATTCTGTGATATGACACAAAAACAGAACCATTGACCATTTTTGTTAAAATGTATATATATATATATATATATATATATATATATATATATATATATATATATATAAAACACAAAATCATTTTCTGAGTATACCTTCCAACTAAGATCTTCCTCCATAAGCCTCAATGATTGGCTGTAATCTATGAAAGCGCAGACTGTAATGCCAGCGTCACACGGTACGGTATATTGGGTGATATATCGGCGGGGTCACGTCGAAAGTGATGCACATCCAGCATCGTTTGATATATCGTAGCGTGTGACAGCTATGAGCGACGGTGAACGAGCAAAAATACTCACCTTATCGTTGCTCGTTTTCAAAAAGTCGTTTCTTCTCTGCGCCGGTTGTTCATCGTTCCCGGGGCAGCACACGTCGCTCCGTGTGACATCCCTGGAACTATGAACACAGCTTACCTGCGTCCCGCCGGCAATGCGGAAGGAAAGAGGTGGGCGGGATGTTTATGTGACGCCCTGGCCGAGCCAGGTAGTCACAGATAGGGCCCCACACTATACCAGTCCCCTAACAAGGTGACAGCAACCAAACATTTAAAACCCTAGTCACCCCCCTCAGAGCTTGATGGACACACCAGGGGGCGGAACCAGGTGGTTGGAAGACGCCCACCTAGGAGTCTCAGACAGCCTGGGGCGGGAAAGTTTAGTCTAGTCCAGAAGTTCAAGTCTAGAGGTCAAGAGGAGAGTTGTGGGCTGGAGGTGTGTGCAGCTCCAGCAGAAGCGAGGACCCAAACTAAACCGGTGCCAGGGAAGTGCCCTGGTACTACTGGCTAGGAGGCAGACGGCAGTCTCTGCCTGCAGGAGCTGGGAAGACGGCTCGGTGGAACCGAGGTAGACCGGGACAGGGTAGTGGCCCGCCGGTACCGACCCGGGGAACCGACTCGGAAACCGGAGCACAAAGGGGGGTACTCAGACCCTGAAGCTAGGTCCAGAAGCTACTGGGGCTAGCTAATTAACTGATTGAGGCCAGGACTATAGATCCTGTCCCACCCAAAGTCCCGAGAGAAGGCAACAGCCCAACGAGGGGGATAGAAAGCCACCACTACGGCAGAGAGATCCCACGGGCCAGCGTCTGCGGGCAAAAGGGCTCCTCAGGCAACCACAAGCCAGGGAGCGGACTCCTGAAGTTGCAAGCGCAGGTAGTCCACCATCACAAACAGGTGCAGGAGAACGGGAGAGACCACCAACCGGATGGGGGACCAAACTGCAGCTGCGGGCACCGACCACCATCACCTTGGTTTATCAGAGACTTGTGTGCTTACTAATCATGAATACATCAGTGCCCTCCGGTTGCCCATCTCCCTGCACCACCAAACACCCCCAAAGGGTCCCAGGGCCACCAACCCTGCCCACGGAGGGGTTAACAACTTGCTGCACAACATCTTCCCCGGGTGCCCCGTAACTGCAGCGGTGGTGTCCATCTTCGCCACATCCCGTGGGTGGCGTCACGAACTTAAACACGGCTCCGGCTGTATATATACGTCCCCAAACCGCAAACCTCTTTTTGATCGACATGACCGCAGGACCCCCGGGTCCGGAGACCCTCGAGCCACCCACTGAAGGTCCAGATCCGAGCGGCTTAGCTGCCGCGCTCGGGGCGGTACATTTATGTCTCGCTCATCTCCGCCCCTGCGCTTCTATTGGCCGGCCGCTGTGCGACGTCCCTTTGACGCCGAACGGCCCACCCCCTTCAGGAAGTGGATGTTCGCCACAGCGAGCTCGCCCGGGAGGTAAGTGCGTGTGACAGGGGGTTAACGACTTTGTGCGACACGGGCAACTAATTGCCCGTGACGCACAAATGACGTAGGCGGGTACGATCGCACGATAGATTGTACCGTGTGACGCCGGCATTAGTGTTGAATGCCTCTGCAGTGCCACCACTGGTGAATTGAAGCATTACACCGTCCACCATTTGTAGCTGCACTCGGTTCTTGCTAATAGATGAGGATCTTAGATACTGCCACTTTTCCTCCATTAATTCAGAAATTCCTGATGGGGTATTTAAAAATTAGCTTATTAACTGCTTTAGGTGAGGTTCACACATATAGAGAGATCTCAACTGAGCGCTACGTTGGAGTTCTTCGGGATTCAGATGGAAGCCACGCTAGACCCCAAGCACAGCCAATTACTGTTATAAGACCAACAGACTAATTTTGCACACTGTCTGGCCACTTTCCTAGCAATTTTGTCTTTTTTGTTGTTTATAAAAGCATGGCAGACCACACTTTTGTGCATGTCTGAAATAGTCAAACACGCAGTGCTCAACAGGAATTATGTGTTTGAACCTAGCCTTAAAAGGGTTGCCTCAATTTTTTCTTCATGTGCACACCGCTCCTATGCTTACTGGTTTCCTGCTTGCCAGGAAGAGGATGGGCGTGCTCTTGAAGATTGACAATTTGAATCACCGGTATGGTCAGAACTATGCACTTTCCATTGCTTCAACTTCTAGCCTATTGTGGCAGAGCAGGGACCATCTTGTCCTGGGCACCCACCTTTCCAATTCTCTGTTTTACATCATTCCCTCAGCACCCAGCTTTCCCTTGATATCAGAGAATTGGATAATAAAACATAGGAAAGTTGAGTGCTGAGAGAAAGATGTATGGCAGAGCATGGGAAACTGGGTGCTGAGGACAAGATGGATATCAGAATATAGGAAAGCTCGGTGCTGAGGGATATCACAGCAAAGCTGGATGCTGAATTAAATATGTATAGGAGAGCATGGGAAAGCTGATTGCTGAGGGAAAGCGCCTCATTCCCTTAACATCCAGCTTTCCTATCCCATGCTTGTATATTTGTCCCTCATCTTGGTATATAGCCCCATCCATATTTTTAGCTGTACATTATATTTCTGCTATAAATTCCATTATTGTAAAGTTAGAGGAAAGAAAAAGCCAGCTCACCACAGCTTCTCAGTCTGGAGTTGCTCACACAGAGATGCTCAGGCTAGGGCTAGTAGATCCAGGAGAAACAAAATCCAGTGAGCTTAGGCATGAAGAGATGAATTCCTATATTCCACCAGATAGTATTATGCAGCCCCTATCTAGTAGTATAGAGCCCTTATATTCCACCATATGCAGCCCCCATGTAGTAGTATGCACCCCCCATATAGTTGTATACAGCCCTTATATTACTCCATATAGTAGTATATACAATGTATGTAAAGTGCTGTGGAATTAATAGCGCTATATAAAAAAAAATGAATAAAAATGAATAGTAGTATACAATTCCCATATAGTTGTATACAGCCTTTATATTACTCAATATAGTAGTATGCAGCCCCATTTTCCACCATATAGTAGTATGCAGCCCTTATATTCCTCCATATAATATTATTCAGCCCCCATATAGTATTCTGCAGCCTACATATTCCTACATATAGTAGTATGTGAGTTGCCCACCACAGCGCTGCAGCGGTCGCCTGCGGGGCACTGCGGGGACTTCTCTGTAGGGACACTTCTGGCAACAGGTATGTCAGGTTCACTTTCATAGGAGTCGTGACGCCACTCTCGGTTTGCGGTCGGGGTGAGGGGTGACCGCCACTGTAGTTTAACAAGCGTCTGGGGCTGATGGTATCTGCAGTTAGATGGTGTGGCCTCCCGAGAGTGAGGCTGACCCCAGGGGCTCGGGTGTGTGTATGTGGCACAACAGGTCGCAGAATAACTTAGTCTCAGTCCAGAAATGTCTTTCAACTTATTTACTCACGTTCAGCTGGTTTTGTGAGGTAACCCGGGTGATACTGAGATAGACCAGAGAGAACCAGGTATTCTTCAGGCTGGTATAGGGGTGACTGCTGACTCGCCTTCCTTGCACTTCTTGTTTCAGACAACCCCTGACTTAGGGGTACTTTGCACGCTGTGACATCGCTAGCCGATTGTAGCGATGCCGAGCGCGATAGTCCCCGCCCCCGTCGCAGATGCGATATCTTGTGATAGCTTCACACGCACTTACCTGCCCTGCGACGTTGCTCTGGCCGGCGACCCGCCTCCTTCCTAAGGGGGCGGGTCGTGCGGCATCACAGCGACGTCACACGGCAGGCGACCAATAGAAGCGGAGGGGCGGAGATGAGCGGGACGTAAACATCCCGCCCACCTCCTTCCTTCCTCATTGCAGGCGGGACGCAGGTAAGGAGATGTTACTCACTCTGCGGCTTCATACACAGCGATGTGTGCTGCCACAGGAACGAGGAACAACATCGTACCTGTCGCTGCAGTGAAATTATGGAAATGACCGACACTAAACAGATCACCGATTTTCGATGCTTTTGCGATCATTTATCGGTGCTTCTAGGCTTTACACGTTGCGACGTCGTTACCGGCGCCGGATGTGCGTCACATTCGATTTGACCCCGACGAGATCACAGTAGCGATGTCGCAATGTGCAAAGTACCCCTTAAAGTACCGTGGGATTCGTCCAGGGAAGTCGCAACTGCCTTTTCTCCCCTTTCTGGCCAGTTTGCTGGCAGCGTGGACCAAGGTGGATAGCTTCAGGCTCGATCCTCCTTTTGAGCCCCCTCATTGCTGCTGATGCTCGGACTCCGTGTTGGTTGGTGTGGGACCTCTAGTCCCACCACCTGCAGGATTTAGCAGACCACTAAATGGATGTCTGGCTCTAGGGACCTGTTCCCTGTGTGTGCTTCATTACCAGGAGTCCCTGTATTCAACTGCCTGTCCTTTCTCTTCTGCAGAAGTTTTTCAGGCTGACTGTGTGGCAATGTACTCCCCGCCAGCAGCCACTACATGTGCAGGGTCTGACTAGTGTGTTCGCTCTCCTGCGTCTGCAGTTCACACTCGGCTACCTCCAGCTCCTGTTCCCTTGACTGCCACTGCAACAACTCGCTTCCAGCTTCTTCACCACACCACTAGCTGAGATGTGGAGGCCACGCCCCCTCCTGGGTCTGCCCCGGGGTCCCCTCTAAAGTGTGTGTGAGACCTGGTTACAATGTGCCTGTGCGTACACACTCTACTCAGCCCTGGGATTACCTGTTTGCACTCACCCAGCGTGGGTGCAGTACTCAGTGGCGCCTGACCAGGTCAGGGGCGCCACATATGCACCCCCCATATTGTTTAATGCATCCCATAGTCCTCTAGCCACCACAATTAAATAAATAAATACTCACTCTACCTTGTTCCCCCGCTGCTCTGGTCTCCTCAGCATGTCCACTGTTCTGCCGCTCTGCACATCTCAGCACAGTGGCATGCAGTAGTGACGTCATCGGACTCTGCAGACACAGCGGGAGAATGATGAGAGAGGTGGGCCTGCAGTTGAAAGGCGTGACCAGCGCTGGCACTGGGCTTGAGTGACTCACGGTCCTCAGAGCGGTCACGTGGCCTGCCACCATTGTCAGTACGCCACTGGCTGAGGTGGAATTACAGTGGTTTAGAGAAAGCATTAAAAAAATACCTGATGCTGCATATACTCAAATGGTATACAGTGGAGATATGGAAAGCAAGGTTACATTCAGGTATATGGTTCCATGCCAGTTATGTTTCAAAAAGGTTTCCCTGCTGCTTGGTCTTAATGCGTTTCTATTCTGTTCTTGGAACTAAACGCCTATCCATATTATGGTCAATTTAATGACAAAAAGACTATAGGATCACTGAAGTGAGACGCCCCTAATTGATTCATAGGCACACACCACCTAATCAATTGGGCGCATCTTACTATAGTCTTGTGCTTCTGCCAGAAATGTTACTCCAGTCAGAGACCGGAGTAACATTTCTGGGGTAAATTATGTAACTTAAAGGGATATTCTCATCTCCAAGATCCTATCACAATATGTAGTAGGTGTGGCAGTAATAATATTATTAACAAATACCTCCAGTTAGAAATGTAGAATAGTTCTCCTGATTCACTATGTCGCTTACCTCATGTTCAGGGCATTGCAGGACCTAAGGGGTTCACGACAAGGTGTAGTAGGCTTGAAAAACACTCTTTTAGTGTTGACTGTAGTACGTGGAGAAATTTGGATAAAACACTCATGTGAAATTCGTTTTCACAGGACCCCATGTTATTTTAGCTACTCCAGTCACACAGAAAGCTTTTCATCTCATCTCAAAAGAACTGCCGAAGCATGAATTATTCTCTGAGAATTTACATTTGTGAGATGCTGGATCAGCGGCTTCACATGTCTGATAGGAGACACTTAACACTATCTAATGATGGACGAGCACTAAAATATTTGGGTGCTTGTTACTTAAGTTGAACAATTTCTAATGCTCAGGTGCTCATCTTGAGTATCGAGCATAATGGAAGTTAATGTAAAAATTTGCATTTCATGAAGGAGGGACTCTGAAACTCACAAAGCCTATGCGGACAATGCAAAAACTGCAAGAAATTAGAAGAATGAGGATCTCCGATAGACCTTGTATTTGTCACGGTTGTCTGTCTATTTTTGGAGACTAGTGATGGATTCAGGGTTGGGATCCCTCATTTCCATCTTGGACTCTACATTTAAACGTGGTTCTTATGAGTTAATGTCAGTTTTGTTGTCCAGCAGCTCCTAGCTGAGTGTTTCAGCTGCAGCTGCTTTGTAGCCACTCCCCTTCAGGTTTAAGTAGTTGATGTTTCCCAGCAATCCTTGCTGAAGATACAAATTCATTGATCTCTGGCCGTCTTGGTGGAAGGTTCTGCTGAGGAGTTGTCATGAACGCGAACTTTATCCTTTTTTTGTTGCTGTTTCCCCGGTTTGTCTTTTCCATCACTTGTGTCTTATTAGTGCAGCGGTAAGTCTAGTGAACCTCACCTGCCTCTCACTAGCCGGGTATTTACAGTGCTTCTCAGGGTCTCAGGTTCCTGCTTGGCGACAGTTGCAGAGACTGTATAGGGACTGGCGAGGAGAGTAGGGACAGCTGCAGATGAGGATAGGAGATGTCCCATCTATCCCTCTCACTATTCCTAGGCCCCACCATTGTTATTGTGTCCCCATTGTTCCCTCTTAGCTGTTGTATAGTTTGTTGTATTTTTGTTGTGCATCAGACACCCATAGGTCTGAATGCACGTGCCATGCTCGTCACACTTGACAAGCGTGACATTATTAGACATAAAGGAGGGCCTCATATACATTCTGTTAAAATTGTTAGGTAGTGCGACTTCTAGACTACTCAAGCCTATGAACTAATGCCGGTGTCACACTGTATGATATATCGTGCGATATGTCAGCGGGGTCACGAAATTCGTGACGCACATCTGGCATCGTTAGAGATGTTGTACCGTGTGACACCTCTGAACGACTGTGAATGAGCAAAAAATGACATTTTTGTGTACTCACCGTAAAATGTCTTTCTTGGAGCCTTTCATTGGGGGACACAGACAGTGGGTAGTATGGTGTCTCCAGGGGAGGCGTGACACTAGATTGAAAAAGTGTTAGCTACTCCCCCCACAGCATATACCCTAGCTAGGCAGGAAACTAGCTCAGTTTGGTGTAAAAGCAGTAGGAGAAGAACAATGAAAACACAAGGGTGGGAGCTGTGTCCCCCAATGAAAGGCTCCAAGAAAGACATTTTACGGTGAGTACACAAAAATGTCATTTCCTTTCTCGCCTTTTCATTGGGGGACAAAGACAGTGGGACGTCCCAAAGCAGTCCCTGAGTGGGAACTGAACTATTAACAGTGTATAACATTAGACTAAGAGCTGACTAACAACTGCAATTGCAGTGAACACATATCAACACTGTCAAGAAACCGAGCAGTGGCCACTTATAAATGGGCCACTGCTACCTGAAGGACTTGTCTTCCAAGAGCAGCATCCGCGGAGGCATGCGTATGCACTCTGTAGAATTTTGTAAACGTGTGCACACTGGACCAGGTAGCGGCCTTGCAAAGTTGGGCCGCCGAAGCCTGATGGCGGATAGCCCAGGAAGCACCCACTGCTCACGTAGAGTGGGCCCGCACAGATTGAGGGGGAACAGAACCTCGTGCTTGGTATGCCTCACAGATGGCAGTCCTGATCCATCGAGAAATCATGGATTTAGAAGCCTGGTTGCCCTTTTTGTGTCCTTGTGAGAGGACGAAGAGGGCATCGGACTTGCGCAACGGCGCTGTCCTGGAGATGTAGATCCGCAGAGCCCTAACAAGATCTAGAGTGTGAAGGGCTTTTTCAAAGGAGTGGACTGGGGCCGGACAGAATGATGGCAACACAATGTCTTCGTTCAAGTGGAAAGAAGATACGACCTTTGGAAGAAAGGCGGGGGAAGGCTGAAGGACCACCTTATCGTGATGGAATATCAGGTAAGGTGAGCGACAGGACAGAGCTGCCAGTTCGGACACTCGCCTGATAGAGGTAAAGGCGACTAAAAAGGCAACCTTCCAAAAGAGACGTTGAAGAGAGATTTATCTTAAAGGTTCGAAAGGAGGAAGCTGAAGAGCTCCGAGAACCAGATTCAGATCCCAGGGATCTAAGGGGTGGCGATAAGGAGGGACCAAATGCGCTACCCCTTGAAGAAAGGTACGGTCCTGAGGGCGAGAAGCCAGCTGCTTCTGGAAAAAAATTGACAAGGCAGAAACTTGACCTTTAAGGGTACTGAGGGCTAGTCCCGAGTCCAGACCGTCTTGCAGAAAGGCAAGCACATCAGGGATTGAAAAAACAAGGGGCGACCGGTGATGACGGTCACACCAGGAAAGGTCTTCCAGGTCCTGTGACAGATGCTGGTGGAGGAGGGCTTCCGAGCATTATGCATGGTATGAACTACCTCAGAAGAAAGACCTGACTTGGCTAGAATCAAGGATTCAAGCGCCACGCCGTCAAATGCAGCTGTGCTGTATTCTGGTGGAATATTGGACCTTGCGACAGAAGATCCGGGCGGTCGGGGAGACGCCAGGGACTGTCGCTGAGAAGTTGGAGAAGCTCTGGGTACCAGGCTCTCCTGGGCCAGTCTGGGGCCACGAGGATCACGGGAATTCCCTCCGCCTTGATTTTCTTGATTACTCTCCGAATGAGAGGATACGGAGGGAAGATGTAGGGCAGGTGAAACTGCGACCACAGGAAGACTAGAGCGTCGGAGCCGAGCGCTAGCGGGTCTCTCGACCGGGATATGAAGGGATGTACCTTGGCGTTCATTCAAGACGCCATGAGGTCCACATCTGGGAGTCCCCAACGATGAGTGATCTGATGGAACACTTCGTCGTGGAGGGACCATTCCCCTGCCGCTAGACCCTGTCTGCTGAGAAAGTCTGCTGCCCAGTTGTCTACTCCCGGAATATGGACAGCTGAAATAATGTGAATGTGCATCTCTGCCCAAAGAAGAATTCTGGATACTTCTTTCATCGCTGCCCTGCTGCGAGTTCCTCCATGATGGTTGATGTAAGCCACAGCCGTGGCATTGTCTGACTGGATCCGAACAGGGAGACCCAACAGCAAGGGCTGAAAGTTCTGAAGGGCCAAAAATATGGCTCTGATCTCTGGAACGTTGATGTGAAGGGAGCGTTTGGAGGGAGACCAGCGTCCGTGAACAGTGTGGTGGAGAAACACCGCTCCCCAGTCTATGAGGCTGGCATCTGTCATGACTACTTGCCAGTGGACAGGACGGAAGGACTTCCCTTGAGATAGGGATGAGACTTGAGTCCACCAGACGAGGGAGTGGAGCGCAGTCCGAGATAAGCGGACTGACCGGTCTAGAGAAGCTGGATTCTTGTCCCAGAAGGATAAAAGATCCAGTTGTAGAGGGCACAGATGGAATTGGGCAAAGGACACGGCTTCCATGACTGCCACCATCTTGCCTAACACTCTCATCCCATTCCAAAGGGATGTGTGACGGCGGGAGCGGAGGGATTGGGTGGCCCGGATGAGGGAAGACCTCTTGTCTTCTGGAAGAAAAACCCGGGACTGAGCCGTGTCTATCAGCATACCTAAAAAGGTGATGCGCTGACGAGGAATGAGGGATGACTTGTTGAAGTTGATAAGCCACCCTAGCCTTGACAGCGTGTCTAAGCATATCTGCACGCTTTCTGAGCAAACTTGAGGAAAGCTCCCCTTGACAAGTAGGTCGTCCAAATAGGGAACGACCAGAACACCTCTGGGGTGCAAAATGGACATGACGGCCGCCATGACCTTTGTGAAGACTCGAGGCGCAGTGGCCAGTCCAAAGGGGAGGGCCCTGAATTGGTAATGACGGTGTCCTACGGCAAAATGAAGGAACCGTTGATGGGATACACATATGGGAATGTGTAAATAAGCATCTTGAACATCTATGGAGGCTAGGAATTCTTCCGGTTCCATGGCGGCTAGTACTGCTCTCAATGACTCCATTCGGAAGGTCTGAATGCGTACGGATCTGTTCAGTCTTGTGAGATCCAGGATAGGGCGGACAGAGCCATCTTTTTTGAGAATGACAAAAAGGTTTGAATAGAAACCTTTGCCGCGCTGTTCCAGGGGCACTGGAATGGTAATGTTTGCTTTTTGTAACGAGGCTATGGCCTGAAATGAGGCCTGGCTTTGCGTTTCGGACTTTGGGAGATGAGAACGCAGAAACCTGCTGGCCGGCAGGGAATGGAAATCGATCTTGTAACCTGAGGTGACGATTTCTCGAACCCAAGCATCGTGAGTGTGGTCTAGCCAGATATCCCGAAAAAGCAGAAGCCGCCCTCCAACAGGAGTCGGATCTGAGGGATACCTGGCGTCATGCTGAGGGGGCCTGTGCAGGGCGAGGTCCCTTAGGTTTAGGTTGTTTGGAGTGGGAACGCCAAGAAGAGCCCCTTGAGGGGCCGGATCCTCGATCTGAGCGTTGGGACGATCCTTGTACTGAAGGTTTTTGGGAAACGGGCCGAAAGGACTGCCTGCGCCAAGAAGATTTTTTAAAATTCCTGGATACAGGCCGCTTTTGTGGAAGAATGGTACTTTTTCCACCAGTCGTCTCAGATATGAGTTTGTCCAGGGATTCTCCAAACAGGCGAAGACCATGGAAGGGGAGTGTGGACAGGGATTTCTTGGAGGCATTGTCCGCGTTCCATATCTTTAGCCACAGGACTCTGCGGGCAAAAACAGCATTGGCTGCTGTTAGGGCTGACAAACTAGCTGCATCTAGGGAGCCGTGAAGAAAATAATTAGAGGCTAGGGTGATCAAATCAAGGATATCAAAAGCCTCTGGAGGAATATTACAAGAGCGAAGCATCCTGCGTAGGTTCTTACTCCACACACCCATAGCTCTCGCGACCCATGTCAAGGCAAACGGGACGAAGGGAGGAGCCTGAAGCCTGGAAAATAGACTTGACCGCCGCATCAACTGCGCGGTCGGACGAGTCCTTGAGAGACGCGCTGTCTGAAACGGACATAACCGTGTGTTTGGCCAGCCTGAATACTGGCGGGTCCACAACGGGGGGTACTGACCAGGTCTTAACCATTTCAGATGGAAAAGGATAAGCGAATGAAGTGAAAGTTTTTTTATTAAACCTTCTATCAGGGTGATCCCACCGTTTAGACATGATTTGACGAAAACCCGGATCCTGGGCAAAGGACTTAGGAGGCTTCTTGGCCCGCTTGATTGCCGACTGAGAAGTCGGGTCTGGAGGCTGATCAGAAATCGACAAAGAGTGATTGACAGCCGAAATTAGTGTGTCTTCTATATGCCTAGACTCGGAAGGGACATCTGAATCAGAGTCAGAGTCTTGGGAATCGTGACTACTAAAAGTCACAGAGCCCGGGTCAGACTGACCATCGTCCGAGTCGGCAGAGGCATAGATGTCGCAATGGCACCTCTTGGAAGCAGCCTTTTTATGTTCTGGTGAAGAAGGACCAGACAAAGCAGGCGGGCTCCTCTGAAGGAGCTGAGCCGGGGGAAGGCTGCCTGAGGTTTGGGATATCTGAGTGACAAGGTCATCTATCCTTTTAGACATTAGAAGAGCTTATGCAGGAAGAACGTCATCAGATGGGGGTGTTGCCTGGTCGGTGGCCGGGGCAGAATCCAAAACCTGCGCGGCCTCCTGGTCCGGCAACTGGGTCTGTTGTGACACGGTAGTAGGGGCATCGCAGCCATGGCCTAGTGGATAGCTTCGGCCATTAGAAAACGAGCATCCGTAGAGGACACCTGGGAAGCTTTATCACCCTTGCGGTTACGCATGTCAGCAACAGAGTCCTACAGCCCTATATAGGGATATGCCGCTGTTAGTATGAGTGAGGGGCCACTAGCAGTATTATAAAGTGACTGGTATGCAGAGCCGGTATATACCGATAGCAAAATGGCATATACTGTTAAACAGCCGGCATATACCTGCAGGCAGAGCCAATATATACTGCTAATAGCTGATATACACCGCTAGCCAGCAGGTGCACACCGCTAGAGAGACAGCGATATACCGCTGAGCAGAGCGGTATATAGTGCTGCAGAAGTGCAGAGCCAAGGAGGCAATCTCACCCGAGTCTGCTCCCCACGTGGAAAATGGCGTCCAGTGTTCCTGGCAGCCTGGAGGAGAGAGACGGCCCCCGGAGACTGATTGGTCTCAGGGCTGGGACGAAGCGTGACGGCCAATCGGAAGGAGAACCGCTGCTGACTGAGGGAGCGGCTTCCAGAGCAGAGAGAGGGGGCATTGCTAGAATGCAGGCCGAAGTCGGGGGCTAAATTAATGATGCTCCCCGGGATCACAGCCTGCATCGCCCCACCGGCGCCTTTCCAGGCGGCGGTTTCGATGCAGGGGACAGATGACTCGTCGTCTCCCTACCTGCTCCTGGCTCCGTCTGAAGACGCGTCGGTGATGGATGCGGGGATCCCAGGGACGCATCTTCAGCTCAAGGCTAAAGCAGGTCCTCGGCTCTGCTTAGCCCTCTGGAGCTACCTTGGTGTGAGGTGCTTCCAGGGAGCCTGGAGGGGTACGCAGACCTGACCACTTGGGGGCGAGGGAAGACTGACGGCTTGTGCACGCCAGGTTTCCTCTGCCCGTAAGCGGGGGGAACGAGGGTCGCAGGCACCCCGGTATTGCCCCATATCAAAAATAGAATGAATAAGAAAAAACAAAATAAAAAATAAAAACAAAATAAGCTGGCCTGAGGCACCTGGTAGGGCAAGGCCAGACATGTCAGCCTCCCTGCTGACACTAGAAAAAACTGAGCTAGTTTCCTGCCTAGCTAGGGTATATGCTGTGGGGGGAGGAGCTAACACTTTTTCAATCTAGTGTCACGCCTCCCCTGGAGACACCATACTACTGTCTGTGTCCCCCAATGAAAAGGCGAGAAAGGAATACTCATCTTATCGTTGCTCATTGACACGTCATTCATTTTCAAAATGTCGGTCCACTTTCTGTGCTCCAGTTGTTCATCGTTCCCGAGGCAGCACACATCGCTCCGTGTGACACCCCGGGAACGACTAACACAGCTTACCTGCGTCCCGCCGGCAATTCGGAAGGAAGGAGGTGGGCGGGATGTTACGTCCTGCTCATCTCCGCCCCTCCACTTCTATTGGCCAGCCACTGAGTGACGTCGTGTGACGCCGAATGTCCCTCCCCCTTCAGGAAGAGGATGTTCGCCGCCCACAGCGAGGTCATGCGGGAGGTAAGTACGTGTGACAGGGGTGCCCGACTTTGTGCGCCACAGGCAACTAATTGCCCGTGATGCACAAACGACGGGGACGGTACCCGTCCCCGTCGTTTGTGCATCACGGGCAATTAGTTGCCTGTGGCGCACAAAGTCGGGCACCCCTGTCACACGTACTTACCTCCCGCATGACCTCGCTGTGGGCCGTCCCCGTCGTTTGTGCATCACGGGCAATTAGTTGCCTGTGGCGCACAAAGTCGGGCACCCCTGTCACACGTACTTACCTCCCGCATGACCTCGCTGTGGGCCGTCCCCGTCGTTTGTGCATCACGGGCAATTAGTTGCCTGTGGCGCACAAAGTCGGGCACCCCTGTCACACGTACTTACCTCCCGCATGACCTCGCTGTGGGCGGCGAACATCCTCGTGCGGCGATCGCACGATAGATCGCACCGTGTGGCGCTGGCATAAGTGCAAGGGCTGCAAAAAATGAGAAGTACGGACTGGCTGCAATTCCCTTTGGAAGACACGTATAAGAGGGCCTCAGACAATTTTTTTTGATCATTTTAAGGAGTAGGATACTTAGGCGGGCTTTGCACGTTGCGACATCGCAAGCCGATGCTGCGATGTCGCACGCGATAGTCCCCGCCCCCATCGCAGGTACGATATCTTGTGATAGCTGGCGTAGCGAAAATTATCGCTACGCCAGCTTCA
The DNA here is from genome assembly GCF_048569485.1 of Anomaloglossus baeobatrachus. NCBI lineage: Eukaryota > Metazoa > Chordata > Amphibia > Anura > Aromobatidae > Anomaloglossus > Anomaloglossus baeobatrachus. The sequence goes on from NC_134361.1 coordinate 185,554,542, forward strand.
CATGCACTCACCTGCCCTGCGACCGTCGCTCTGGCCGGCGACCCGCCTCCTTCCTAAGGGGGAGGGTCGTGCGGCGTCATAGCGACGTCACACGGCAGGCGTCTAATAGCGGCGGAGGGGCGGAGATGAGCAGGATGTAAACATCCCGCCCACCTCCTTCCTTTCGTATAGCCGCCGGCGGCAGGAAAGGAGATGTTCCTCGCTCCTGCAGCTTCACACACAGCGATGTGTGCTGCCGCAGGAACGAGGAACAACATGTCGCGGCACCGGCATTATGGAAATGTCGGTGAATGCAACAATGATACGATAACGACGTTTTTGCGCTCGTTCATCGTATCATCTAGCATTTACACAGTACGATGTTGAAAGTGACGCCAGACGTCACTTTCGATTTGACCCCACCGACATCGCACGTGCGATGTCGTAACGTGCAAAGCTGCCCTTAGACTGTCAAAGCTTATGCACTAAGTGCAAGGGCTGACAAAAAAATTCAAGGAGGGACTGCAATATAGCCAACAAGAGACGTAGAGGAGAGGCTTTGATTCAACTCTGGTACAATATTACAAAGAATCTGACTGTGAAACTTGCTAAAGCTATACATTCAGTGGAAGGCCTAGCCAAAATTACAAGGCGGCATTGTAATACAGCCAGCAAGAGATGTCTAGCGGGTACTTTAATTCAATTCTGGTACAATTTTAAAAACATTCTGACTCCCAAACTGGGAAAGCCTATGCACTCAATGAGAGGCCTTTAGAAGGCAGGGAGCACATGAAAGAGACGTACCTACATCCGCATGAAGTGTGGGGTGAGTCGCTGTCCGTAACCATTTTCTCGGAAACTCATGTCCAGAGAGATAATTTTAAAACCAGTAAGACTCCTATACTGCTAAAACCTATGCATTTAGTCAAGGGCTAGGAAAATTTTAAAGGAGGGATTGCAGTATACCCTGGAAGAGACTTAGAGAAAGTATTCCCCTGCCTCTGTTGGTCCTGCTGTGTGTCTCTTCTCTTCTTCTTGATTCTCAAAAGAACTCTGACCTCTGCTGCCAGCATTGTCAGATGGGAACTTTTTTACCAGTTCCTCAACTATGGCCTTTTTTTATTGCCCCATTTTTAGTAACTCTATCCACCGCAGGAAGGAGAAATGGAAAGTTCTTCTTGTAGCATGGGTCGAGAAGGGGGCATTGCACAACCAGGAATCGGTGCTGGCAAAAATGTACATAACGTGAGTGTCTTGGGAAAGGCAACGGAACATAAAGTCAGCTATGTGTACCAGACTACTAACAGGCAAGACTTCCCTGTCCCCAGTACGAGGACGACTCTCCATCTCCTTCTCCTCCCTCTCTTCCTCCTGCTCCTCCTGTTTAGGCAGTCCATGCTGAACAGATGGCTTGAAGCTGGTGAGGGTAGTACCCCGTGCAGCACAAGCAACAGTCTCCTGTTCCTCCTCCTCCTCCTCAGCCTCCTCCTCCTCATTATCAGCCAATGGATGGTGAGAAGATGGGATGAGGCTTTCCTGGGTAGTATCACCCTGTGAACTTTCTTCTTCCATTCCATCTGGTTAGCATGCAAAGCTTCCTCTTTCATTGTGAGCAGCGAGCATTTAAGTATACACAGAAACGGGATGGCTATGCTGGTTATTGCGTCTCCGCCACTCACCATGATAGTTGATTCCACAAAGTTTTTGAGAACAGCACAGATGTCAGACATCCATGGCCACTGCTCGGTTCCTATGCGCAGAGACTCACAGGAACACTGATGGGCATGTTGTTCTAGGGCAAGTAGTCTGGAAGTGTGGTTGTTTCAATTTTGGGCCTGTAGGTGGATGCATGTTTCTGCTTGTGTTCCAAGGCCTGGGGGAGAGACAACTGAACGCTGTGCTTCGACGTTGTTGCTGATGGTGGTTGCATTTTTGCACTTTATATGCTCCAACTTCCCCTGCTTTTCCGGGCTATACATAGTGTCTCCTCTGAGGAGATTTTCCTTGTTGTTTGACTATTTTATATTTAATTCAATGAAAATTTAACTTTTAATCAAGTTATAATTTTTGCATGAATCTCTTATTCACCAGTGTGATTAAAGGGAATCTGTCAGCAGGTTTTTGTTATGTAAGCTGAAGCCAGCATGCTGCAAGGGTTAACACAGAGAAATCAGGGATGCCTATCTTGTCACAGTCCAATCTGTTTCTTATTTGCTATGTCTGTTTAAGCAGCAGTCCAGCACACCCCCTCCTCTGATTGATACCTCACTGTCAATGTACAAACTCTATAAAGAGCCTGGTGTGGGCGGGGTTAGCTTTCTCAGCTCGGCTGTATTGCTAAAGCTAAAAATTCTGATTGTGTCAGAATGGCTGCAGCCAGTAATCTAAGTTATACATGGTTGGATTCAGGATCTCTTCGCCTACATCATGCTGATCTCAGATGAGGTAGCAAAAACCTGCTGACAGATTCCCTATAACTGACATATTCACTGGTTTTGGCGTATTATCTACAAATACAGTTAGGTCCAGAAATATTTGGACAGTGACACAATTTTCGCGAGTTGGGCTCTGCATGCCACCACATTGGATTTGAAATGAAACCTCTACAACAGAATTCAAGTGCAGATTGTAACGTTTAATTTGAAGGTTTGAACAAAAATATCTGATAGAAATTGTAGGAATTGTACACATTTCTTTACAAACACTCCACATTTTAGGAGGTCAAAAGTAATTGGACAAATAAACCAAACTCAAACAAAATATTTTTTTTTTCAATATTTTGTTGCGAATCCTTTGGAGGCAATCACTGCCTTAAGTCTGGAACCCATGGACATCACCAAACGCTGGGTTTCCTCCTTCTTAATGCTTTGCCAGGCCTTTACAGCCGCAGCCTTCAGGTCTTGCTTGTTTGTGGGTCTTTCCGTCTTAAGTCTGGATTTGAGCAAGTGAAATGCATGCTCAATTGGGTTAAGATCTGGTGATTGACTTGGCCATTGCAGAATGTTCCACTTTTTTGCACTCATGAACTCCTGGGTAGCTTTGGCTGTATGCTTGGGGTCATTGTCCATCTCTATTATGAAGCG